>NC_139459.1:166702500-167327500 GCF_057233095.1 Heloderma suspectum | reverse complement strand
ACTGGGACCTGCAACAAAATGTTACTGTGTGGAGTGTTCCTGTTCAAGGTGCCAGCCAGCACAACATGCCCCCCTTCCATTCCCCCTCCAACAGCCCATCAGCATCCTGTGGCGACTGAATATGCTTAGTCCTCATTGCGCTGTTTTTTGATCCCTCCCCCCTTTGGTTCCCCCCCATAAAGTTTTTTTTGGGGGGGGAATCTGCAAACATTGGGGTTCTCCCAAGCCTCCTGATCTCCCTCTCATGCCTGGATGGTGCATAAGGATTCACATTTAGAGAATGAGTTTGTTGTTAGTATATAGGACAAGGATGGGCATTTTGGTGCCCTCCAAATGTTTTGGACTTCAACTCGCACAATGGATTAATTACCTCTGATATAGGATAATCTTTCTTTTTCCCAGACAGTCTCTATTTTCCCAGCCCCTGCTGGGGTTGCCAACTTCTTTTCTGACTGTCAGTTTAAGTGTTCCCCATTTCCATGTCAGGAAAAGCTTTGCATTCTTAATTTCTGTGTCTTGGGCTGCTGTTACAATACAGGAGAATGGCCTGAGAAAATTTGGGAAACTATTATCCATGCTTGCTTGGTCCCCAGTTCCTGTTTGTTACTCCTTGCATTTTGTCCTCTGCAGATTGAATGATGCGCTTCTGCTGTTATTAAAAAAATAAGGTAAGTTACTTCCTCTGAGCTAGTTGAGTCCCAGAAACAGTCCCAATCTGGGCAGCATTTGGGACCACAGATGCGGCAAGAATGACTTTCCTGTGTCCTTTTGAGCATCCCTTTACTGATAAATGTTACAATTCTATGTGTCTTCTAGTACTTCATAGCAAGATCCTTTCTGAAATTTTCTAATTTAGAAAGAGAAGAGTTGTGAAGCAGAATGTACTGTTTTGTGACACTTTATTGGCAGAAGTTGGTATTTAAACGTTACACATATTCACTTATTTTTTTATTCATCCATTAATTCATTCAAAACATTTATTAGACCTTGGCTCTCAGTGCAGCTTACAAAGTAAAACATAAAAATTTAATAAAGCCAACAACAACAATTCCAGCACCAATCACAAATACAGCCTGAAATAAAATAGTACTAAAAGGCCTCTGGGCAAATAAAAAGATTTTTCACCTGGTGCGGAAAATAAAATAAAGTCAGTGCCAGCTACTTTTGTGAAGCAAGTTCAACAAGCAGGTTGTTGGCAGAACTTAAAAGACCCAATCTCTGATCACAATCAGTTTGATTTCAGATGGTCCATTCATAGACCAGAGCCTCTAAGGCCTGTCTCAACAACTGGGCAGATTTATACAAAGGCAGGTGGTCCTTTAGGTTCCCTGATTTCAAACCACTTAAGGCCTTAGAGGTTAAATCAGCACTTTGAATTGTTATTTGAATCTGACTGGGAGCCAGAATTGGTGTAAAATGTTCCATATGAGCAGTCCTGGTTAACAATTACGTTGTATTTTACACTAACTGCAACTTCCAAATAGTCTTGAAGACTTGTGATAGTCTAAGCAAGTGCATTGCAATAGTCTAAACAAGAGGTTGCCACCAGCCTGTCTTTGTTTAGCAGGGGCTGTAGCTGGCGTATCAGCCTGTGCTGGTAAAAGGTACTTCAAGCTATAGAGGCAACTTGTGCCTCCAACAATAAGGCCAGATTTAATATCAGCCTTGGACTGTGAGCCTGCTCTTTCAGGGGGAGAGCAACCTCATCCAAAATTAGCTGAACACTACCTCCCAGTCCAGATGAAACATCCACCCATGGCACCCCCGTCTTATTAGGGTGAGGTGTTAGTTTCTTGGTTTCCATTACAGACAATGATTTAGCACTTCCACAGTTTCACCAGAATTTGATTTAAAGAGAGAGGAAGGAAGGAGGGAGGCCTGGGTGTCATCACCATTCTGATGTCATCATAGACATAATCTCTGGAGGACCTCATGTAGATGTTTAAAAAAATAAATATTTCATAGTATGCCCTCTGTGGCTTGAACTGTTGTGTAGAATTGTAATGAATAACGATGATTGCATTTATTTATTAACAATATTTCAACAACCACCTTTCCACAAAAAATCACACGACAGTTTATAAAATTAAAACCAGTTCAGGGTGCAATTCCATGCATGTTTAGACCGAAAAAAGTCCTACAATTACCAGCATGCCCCAGCAAGCGTGCTGGGAATTGTAGGACTTTTTTCTGTCTAAACATGCATGGGATTGCACCCTAAACATTCTTGAACACCCCAACATTAAATAAAACAATATCAGGAAAGCTCCCAGCCATAAAAATCTAATCTTCAAAAGTCTGGCAGAATAAACTTCCTTTGAACTGCTTCTTAAGAGAAGCTAAAGAAGAATACAGCTGAACCTTTCCAAGAATGTGCACCACTACAGAAAAGGCCCTGCGTCTGATGATAATTTCACCTTCTGAGGTTGCCGCCCTATAAATAAATCCACTTATCAGGAGTAAGTCCCATTGAAATTAATGGAACTTTTTAGTACACATGACATGTATAGGATTGCACTGTGATTGCTCATTGGTGGTTGTGAAGGTGGGGGGATTATAATCATGTAAGTAGTAGTGGTGAGTAATGATGATTACCGGACAGTAATGAGTTGTTCTGCATCTCACTCTTACTTAGGATTAAGACTCATTGAACTCAGTGGGGCTTTCTTCTCTCTCTGTGTTTGCAATGCGCTGTGACACCCCCCAAATCCCTTGTTATCCTTGCTCGTTTAGCCCCAGTGGCAGGATGGTTGCACCCTTCAGAACAGCCCAAATTAAAAGTTCCTTCTTACGTTTAAGGTGTGAAATTGTAGGCTTTCATTTTGTTTTAAAGAAAATGGCTTTAAAACAGCAACAACACAATGCGACGCACCCCTCCCTCCAAGACCTGGTCAAGACAGGAGAGGGCACGGCGGGTATGACTGCCGGGGAAGTGACGGGCGCGGGTGGCGGGGGGGCGCGGCGGGAGGGAGACCGCCTGAGCCGGAATGCGCCTCAGCCCCCGGATTGCTACATTGTTGCCATTCCCAGCCGGCTCCAGAATGTTGTGAATGAAGAATCGCGGCTCAGGCCACGCCCACGTAGAACCCCATCTGAAGGGCTTTGGCCTCCCGTCTTGCCTGATTGGCTGGGGGCCTCCCGACCTTTGATTGACATCTTTTTCCCAGACAGCCCTTACTCTTTTCTTTCCTCTTTTTTTTTAAACCCCACAACATGGGGGCGTGCATTGTTCCTTCTTGAGCGGCAGCCGAGCTCGCCCAATCCCCACGTCCCTCTCCCTCGCCGGCCATCCAATGGGAAGCGGGCGAGGCGAAAAGGGCGGGCCAGTGAACCAGCCGCCGTCGAGCTCATTGTTGTGGGAGCTCCTTAAAGGGGCCGTATCCGCCGCCGACGGAGAGAGGAGCGACCGACTGACCGGGCCGGGCCCGGGCCGCCGCTGGTGGGTTTCCGGGGAAGGCGCTCAGGAGAGGCTGGGGATCGGCCGGGCCTATGGAGCCCCCGCCCGCCAAGCGCAGGTGCGGCGCCTCCGGGGAGCAGCCCGAGCCGGGACCGGGACCAGGCGCCGCCGCCGCCATCTCGTCGTCCCCCCCTGCCGGCTCCATCTCCACCGCCGTCGAGACGCTTCTGGACCTGAGCGCCCGGCGGGTGGCCGAGACTTGGGCCTTCGAGCAGGTGAGAGGAAGGACGGGGCGCCGCTCGCCCCGGGGGGCAGCGCGTCGGCCTCTGCCCCTTCCTCCCCCCTCCCCGCCCCCGGCCGCCCTTGACGGGCTGTGGCTGAGATGCCGGCCGGTGCAGGGGACGGAGCGGCCGGCCCCGGAGCGCCCCTTCGACCCGCTTGCTCTCCCCGCACGCCTCCTCCCCTGCCGGCCTCTCCTTTCAGTGCGAGGTGACGGGAGCGCAACCCTGCCCGAAAGCCTTTCTTCTCCCTGGAGTCCGAGTGAGGAAGCCGCTCTGCACGTCCTCAGGAACGCTTTCACTTCCCGCACCGGGACTCCCTTGTTAAAATCTTCTCCTTCTTAACGGGCCTGGAGTGGAAAATCCGTTCCGGGGCCAGGGGTAGGAGTGCCTGCTTTTCAAACTGCCGCTGTAGCTGACCCTTTAACAATAGGTTGATGCGGAGAACACGGGCAGGTGATCATGTTGCCCGGTGCTGTGAGAACGCTTCGTCTGCTGACTTCTGCACGTCCCAAGTTGCTGTGGAAAACACGGGGGCAGGAAAGGCCAGTCTTTTTTCTGGTTAATTGGCAATCCTAGCTATTAGCCTGGCTGGAACAAAGCCTGTCCTAATCTGTCTGTTTCTCTCTCTCCCCCCTTCGCCCCCCTTCTTGCTTCCTCTCCCCCCTCTGTAGTTGTCTTCTGGAGCTGACTCCTTTCTTCCTGGGTTGTGGGGCCAGACTTCTTTTTCTTCTTCTCCCTCCTCTTACTGCCTAGCCAGCAGCTCGCTATTCACACTCCGTTTTGCATGCTCTGTAGTCTTGTAGCATCCTCTCCTTGGGGGGTCAAGTTCTGGCAAGTTCTGGTTGACTGAGATTATTTACCTCTTTATTAAGGGGTGGTCTCTAAATAACGTTTGCACTGGGAGAAAGTGGCTTTTCCCGCGGGGGGGGGGGGATGGGGTTGGGGATGATCGGCCAAATGTGGTGGTATATGTAACTTGAGATTTACTGGACTTCTCCAGTTTTCCCTAGCCTGACTGCTAGCTCCTTTCTGGGTGCCCCTTTTGAGTCCATGAGCCCTGCTTAATGGATTGCCTGCTATCTGATGAGTGGAGGGACAGCTCCTATTCTCCAATATTTTCTAGTCTCGTCCCTTCTGGATTTGCTGCTGTGCTTCCAAGGTCCATTGAGGGATTTGAAGTGTGTGTGTGTGTGTGTGGGAGCATAAGGATTATGTGACTCCTGGTTTTCTCTTGCCTAGCTCTTACACTCAGTTATGCATTCCATTCCACTTTATTTGTGGTTCTCTTCTCTCCACCCCCTCTTAGCCTTTCCTTCCTGTACTAGGCTCTCCCTTTCACAGGCTGATGTCTTTATGCTGCTTTGTCTGGAGGAAGTGGTTATGCTAGGGTAGCCTTCCCCAATTTGGTGACCTCCAGATGTTTGGGACTTCCCATCAGTCTGAGCCAGCTAGCATGGCCAATGGTCAGGAATCCTGGGAGTTGTAGTCCAAAACATCTGAAGGACATCAGGTTGGGGAAGGCTGCTCTAGGGTGTCCTTCCTAGGCTTTCTCTGGATGTAAAGAACGAGAAGTAGGTGGAGTGGGGGCTAGTTGAAACTAGGTAGACTTAAAGTAGCAGAGACAGCTAGGGCTAGTCTGGGCAAAGCCCGGGAGAAGGCAAGATTGTGATACTCTCCTCCAGAGGGAGGGAGAGGTTAGTCTTGCTACACATGTTCTTCTCTTCTCCCCCCACCCCTTTTTCTGAGATTTGTTGGAGCCTTGCTCACCATGATTTGTGGAGATCAGAGCTCAGCTACTACTTCCTTCCCTCAAACTGAGAATTCCTTGTAAGTAGCTGCGATTCCATGCAGGGAGACAACAGAGCCTAATTTCAATGTCGGCCTGGGAAACTAGTCAAACAAGTCACTTGTCACTGACCTCAGTGAGTAAAACTTCCAAGTCAAGGACCTGTACACCTGAAATGGGAGAGAATGAAGGGGATCTCTGGGCTTGAAAAGCACATTTCCCTCTTTTTCTCTTCTCATCATTTTAGATTTAGAAGGCTGGGAAGGTTTCCTTCATGAGATATTTTCCTGTTGGTGGTGAAGGCTGCTCTGCTTTTAAAGAGCCCTTTAACAGTCCTGAATTTTCCTCATCTGACGGTCCAAGTCAGATGGAGGCTCTCAAGCTGTCTGGCATAACCTCTTGTCATGCCTGTGCTTAGTGAGTGTAGCCAGCCTTTCCCAACATGCTACCCTCCACATGTTTTGAACTTTGACTCCCATCAGCCCCAACCAGCATGGTCATTGGTCAAGAATGCTGGGAGATGTAGCATAAAACATCTGGAGGGCACCAGGTGGGCAAGGCTGGTATAAATACTCTATATGCAGCCATTCTCTTCCTCCCCCTATTTACGATTGCCCTTGCTGCTGAGGCATTAAAGCTTTTTGGCACTTAATAAATTGAGCTGAGGAGGAGTGAGAGGTAGGAAGGGGACAAGAACAGGGCTGTTTCCGTAACTTCTCATTGTGTGGAATCGTAGCTCTCATCTTGCAATAGAGAGGGTTTGTACTGAGTAGCTATTGTAGGGGTAACCTTCCAAAAAAGTTGCATTGTAACTGGATGCCTCATCTTCCTAAGTTGGCTAAAGGAACTGGCACTGGCAACACAATACCTTTGACTTGAAACTGGCAGGGTTGTAGCCTTGGGCTATTAATGTGCTTTTGTCTTTACCATCTCACTAAGGTGGCAAGCCGGTGTCTGGCCTGCTCTTCTTCAGACTGCAGTCCGGTAGTTTGCAAGACTGAATGCTCCTCTATACAAAACAATTGCTTTCACAAAGAAGACCTGCATATCAGGGAGAAGGGGTTGAGAGCAGCTTTCTTCCTGACATGTTCAGGGAAACGTCTGTATGAAGGGGTATTTTGTCTTTTGAGCCCCCCACCCTCACCTCCCACTGGATTCTAAGTGAAGCAGGCAGCGCATGGGTCTTCCCACCTTGGGAAGAACTAAACCTTGGTGCTCTCTTACTCTTTCCCACTTTAGCTATGTGAGACTATTGTCTGGTGAACAGTTAGGCTCCCATTGGGGATATAAGTAGTGTGTGTTCAGGACTGTAGCCCAATTTATGTATCTGTAGCACACTGAGAGCCATTGTGGTGTAGTGGTCAGAGCAGGGGTGAGCAACCTGGTCTCCTTCAGATATTTTGGATTACCACTCCCATTAGCCCCAGCCAGCATAGCAATTGTCAGGGATTGTGGGTGTGGTAGTCCAAAATACATAGTTACTTACCTAGTTGCTTACCCCTTCCCTAGGTTAGAGTGTTGACCTAAGACTGAGGAGACCCAGGTTCAAATCCCCCCCCGCCCCACTTTGAAACTCACCTTAAGCCTGTCATTGTCTCTTGGCCTAACCTACCTCACAGGCTTGTTGTGAGAATAACATGGAGGAGAGGAGAATCATTTGCTCCTTGGAAGAAAAGCAGGATATAAATGTAAAAATAAATTAGTAACATGCCAGGAACTGGAATGGAGTTATCTAAGCCTCTTCCTTTGTAGTATCTGTTTTCAGCGCTGTATGTTTAACTCCTCCTTCTCTGTCCCATCTCCCTCCTCACAATGTGTCCTGGATTGAGGGGCACTTCTGTTACAAAACACATTTCTCACCCAGGTTCCCATCTTGCCTGAGAGCAGCAAGATGTTTCTCTACATCAAGCTCCCCTCCTTAAATCTGTTCCTGTTGGGAGCCATGTTGACTGAAACACAAATGGGATTATGGAGGCACCCTTACTGTGAGATAAGATGATGCAATTTTGGTGCAATTTAAGGCAGGAAAGTGTGAGCTTGACAGAGAAAGATCCTTGAGTTGAAATCCACTGGGAAGTTCTTCTATCCAAACCCAATTGAAATGAATGGCAGCTGCTCGTATGCAGCTCCCATTAATTTCACTTGAAGTTTGTGCAGGAGATCTTCCAGTGGGCTGCACTTTGTGTTAGTTAGTGGGATATGATCCCACCTCCATTTGGATTTTTTTTTTTTAGCTGGGGCACTGAAATGGAATTGAAGGGTGTTGTATCCTCTTCCCCTCTTGCTATTACTGTTAAATACTTGGTGCCAACAATTTAGGTTGGCACTGCTAAATGCAGAGGCAATGTGTTACTTGTGCAGTAGGCATGGGATCTGAGCATCAAAAAATATCAAGAGGGAGATTAAATAATATCCAGAATAGGGGAAGGATCTGTCAAATTCCAGTTGGCACAGAACAGGCTGAAGTTCATGACCACTATAAGTCATAGGTCAGCCTTCCAGATGGGTTGGACTACAGCCCCCATCAGCCCCACCTGGTACACCCAATTGGCAGTACTGGCTGGGGATGATGGGGTTTATTGTCCAACACATCTGGAAGGTCACATGTTGGGAAAGGCTGTCATAGATGAATGTCTGTGGTTCTTATGGACACTATGCAAAATATTGGTTTTACAGGGTAATTTGAGGAAAGCGGATTGGCTTGGTAGAAGCAGGGAGGTTGTTTGCTTCCTGAGTCAAGAGCAGTGTAAAATAGGATGGTGGGTGGGGTGGGGACTGAGAAAATGGGGTGTTAGCAAGGGACTTGCATGTGGAGGAGGAATGAAAGGAAACTGCTGGTAAAGAGCTTTAAATGGGGAGCCTGGTGTGAAAAAAAAAAAAAAAAGTCATAGCAGAATGGTGGTGTGAGCATTGCAATAAGGTGTGAGGGAGCTGCATTTAGTGAAGGTATCTGAGCTGACTGAAGAGGGAGAAGCTCCAATAGTTGAAGTGACTGTATGGAGGAGATTGCTGAAAGGCAATGACTTCTTGAAGACTAGATGTGTCTTGTAAGTATTGTGTGAATCCAGGGAATCCAGTTCTGCACAGGGTGATTACATCACCCATGAGTTCTTTATGAATCTGGCATAAGGAGAGGAGGGCTTGGCAAAGTTTGAGAGTCTTGTCCATTTGAGTCAGCCAAAGATTCACCTGACTGTGGTGGGGCAAGAGTAACTGATGACACCAGATTGCCTTTATGAGGGACAGGAGGAAACTGTTGGATAGAACTTTGTTCCCTTCATCTTCAGTTTGAGAAGAGTGGGTGGGGGGCAGTGGGCAAGGGGAGGGTGGAGGAGATCTCAGCAGATTTGTAAGCAAACCGTCGCTTGATGTGGAAGCAACTCATTCAGGAAGCTGCTTATATGGACATCAATTTGCAGGAAGGGAGATAAATTAACTAGCTAAGTGGCAAACTGATTCTGTTTTCTAGTTAGAGTTGGAATTTGTATCCGAGAAGCCATATTGCCTGTCCTTGACTGGGAGGAAATCTCTGCAGTACGAACTTTAGGAGCCTGCTTGATCCTCACTGACCATTCTCTAAATGCCAAGACTTTGTGTGGCCACCATTTAGGCTGAAGTGGAGAAAAGCTTCAATCAGCCCTTTCTAGTGGCAACTGTGTGGAAGTCTGGCATCAAAAATAGCAGAGGAGGCCAATTTTGAGTGTCCTTTGTATGGAAAGTGGTGTATAGATTTAGAAGTTAAATGTGTTCATTGCGAGGCCTTTGAGATCTGGTTGTAGCAGTGATAAAACCTCTGGCACCTGTTGGTTAAGTTGATCATAATCTCTTGGACAGTTCTCGAACAGCATGCCCGATCTCATCTGATCTTGGAAGCTAAGCAAGGTCAGCCCTGGTTAGTTCTTGGATGGGAGACAGCCTGGGAGTCAGGCTTCCTGCACTGAGCAGGGGATTGGACTTGATGGTCTTGTAGGCCCCTTCCAACCCTATGATTCTATTCTACGATTCTAAGTGGGTGAGTGAAAAGGGCCACACAGAATGTTTGGACACAATCTGTGAGGCTGAAGAAAGTGAGAGGTCAGTTTGGCTGGGGCTGAAGTATCCTGCTAGGGCTGAAGTGTCTGCTGGTTTTAGGACAGGAGGTGTTGTGTGGATTAAACAGGCAAGCTGAGTGAGAACAGTCCAGGAGATAGAGTAGGGGTGCAGAGCCTCAGGCCTAGGGGCAAAATCCAGCTCTCCTGGGGTCCCAGTCTGGTCCTCCGGGGTTCCCCAGAAGGCCACATCCCCTTCCCCTTTCCCTTTCCCCAGCCACCAAGTCTTTAGTGTTTTCCTGGCCTTTGTGCAGTTTTCCCCCCATTCTGAAGGGTTGAACTGCCTCTCCTCAGGCTGTTACTGGCAGTAAGAACCTACAATATGCTGGTATTATTGGCCCAGCTTCATTTGCCTTTGGCTCCACCCAGCACTGGAATGGAGCCCCAAGAAATGTCTCCCAAATGGAATTCAACGTTCGGGCTGAAAGCGGTTGTGCGCCCCTGAGAAAGAGGCTAAAGGGCACAGCGGCAGAGTACCCAGAAGGAGAGAGCAGATTCAGCAGTGAGAGGAGTCAGTAATGGCTCTGGGGGGGGCGGGGGGCTTGGGCAAGATTCTCTCAGTGCTCCCCCTCTCCGAGTGGGCCTACCTTCTCCTTGCTGCTGTTACCACTGCCCATTCACGTGACCTCTCCCTTTGAGTCCAGTCTGCACAGCGGTTCAGAGAGAGGGAGAACAAGGGGAGCAGAGGCTGCTGCTCCTTCACCTGCCTTCTCCAAGCGCGTGAGCAGTGACAGGAACAAGCTGAACAGGAAACAACAGCAAGAAGGAGGAGCAGGGCCAGAGGGCTCCTTGGGTTGGCAGAGGGACCCCTGTTGGGGTGTGGGCCTCGGCAGGTGCCCAGTAATGCCAACCTGTGACGCTGGCCCGGGGGGAGGGAGAGGTCTGAGGAAAAGAGGCAGCAACTGAGGAAAGACGGTGCCAGTGGAAAGCAGTGGTGAGGGGTTCACTCGCCTAAGGAGCAGCAGTTGTATATTAGGACTGGGAAGAAATGAGTGCTGGACTGGTAGCTGGTATCCAAGGTGGCTGAATGAAGTGGTACTGCCTAGGTGAGAGGCAAATTGAGGAATGCAGGGAACAACGGGAGGCAGAGACATAGAGTGGAAGGAAGGAAGGGTTAAGGAAAATGTGGGTGGGGTAGACGTTTAGACAGAGCTGAAGAATGGGAAGCCACTGCCAGGCCAGAGTCAAAGGGGCATAGAATTTCCTGGTCTGTTTTCTAAATGCCTCCTGAACTTTTAATGGATGCACAGAAGTAAAGGAAAAATTCACTTGGTGTATATTTTCCTGTTGTAGCAGCACTGAGAAGAGAAGCCACACCTGACAAAAATTCTCCCTTCTGGATGTATATGGGGTTTCCCTGGAAACCCAAAGGCAGGAGCACAACTCAGATCATGGAGGGTCACTTATATAACTTGAGGCCAATTGAATTATATTAACTCCTCCATTTTTTTTTTTTTTACACCTTGATGCTTTTAACCCTCTATCCTTTTTTCAGTGCATGCATTCCCCTCTCTGCACCCCATCTGTTTCCCTACTTGCTGGTCTCTCTGCAGCTCCAGTCCTCGGTTACTGCCTCTTTAGTATACAAGGCTTTTACTCTTCCAGCAATGCACATACCGGATAGGTTGTGCAGCATGGCTGGCTTGGTGGAAAAATGGGTATTGTCTCTACCACCACATGCTTCTGCATTGCTCCTCCATTGCTTGAAATCAGAAGTAGTGATACAGACATTCCTCCAACCTTACTCCACTTTTGATGGGCTTGGGTGGGCCTAGATGTTTCCATGAAATGTGCCACCCCACCCGCTCCTGGGAGGGTTGTAATCCATTTGCGTGTTGTGCAGACCTGGAGAAGAGGTTCTAATTTCAAACTGCTTGAACTAACCACCCAAATCCACCATGCCAGGAGGAAGCTGAGATGAACACGGGCCTCGCATGGTGGGTGGTAGCACTTGGCTTCACGTCTCTCTCCTTCTGCAAATCTGTTCTCTGAGAGGCATGGGCGTTACTGCCACTGAGGAGGCTGGCAAGACAGTGAGGAACCTTGGTGCAGAACAGGCCTTGCCACAACTCCTTTCTCCTTTCTAAGCTGCAGGCTACTAACTAGCCATGATGTGTTGGCTTTATGCCTCTAGTTTACAGTAGATGATGCTTGGAGGCCGCATCTTTGGATAGCGATTTGCATTCCTTTCCCAGCCCTGCCACAATGCTGTGGCTTCCAGTATCCCTTTTCCCACATCATGTTTTCTCCCCCTCCTCCCAAACCTGGAGGTAAAGCTCAGGAAGTCTAGTTTATTACTCAGCCCCTTCATGCAATACAGAGAGCTGTGGGGAGGGTAGAATCCCAAGCACGTGGCCATCCACATGCTTGACATCTAGGGCTTTGAAATGTGTGTGGGTTGGTGTTTTTTTTTTTAACAGTTATACACTGGTGTGTGAAAATGTGACAATGTGTAGGAAGTATTTTTCTGGCCTTGCTACGGGGTTCCGCATGGTTACTATGGACTTGCAAAGAGTTGGGGGTGCGGGGGTGTTGTTTACCTTAGGGTTGAAGTGGATGTCTGTTTACTGTATCCCTGTCCCTGGATAGGTTGGAGGGGCACTAACTCACCTGTCCAGAGAGAGCCAGGGCCTGGAGGATGCATCTATTTGTTTATATCCCACGTTGCTGCTTCCCCTCGCCAAAGCATTCAAGGTGGCTTTGGCTGTCATATCAGTAACAATAAAAAGTAATGCTCAAAGTATAAAACTTAAAATAACAGCGAGAAGAACCAGGCCAATCCTTAAAAGCCCAAGAAAACTAAAAGCCCACACACTCTGGTACCTGAAAGCTAAGAGTTGACGCACATCAGATATCTTGAGGAAGGGAATTCCATAATTCAAGACCCGCCACAGAAGAGGCCTGATCCTAGCTGATGGTTCAGAAGGCGGCAGCACCTACAGTGTGGCCTTGGAAAGTGATCTTAAGAAATGGGAAGGTACCTATTTTATTGACACCATTTTTTATCCTGCTCTTCAGCCAACAAAAGGCTCACAGAGGGGCTTACAAAGATTAATAATGCCCTCAGGCGTACAGTCTAAAAGACATGACACAAAAGGAAAAGGGATTGGGAGGGAGGAGGAAAAAGCAAAACTCAAGCACCAGTTCTTAGTTTCAAAGTAATTACAGTTTTTTTCTGGCAGGGAAAGGCGAAACAAGCTCCCTGAAGCTGTTCCTTCTCTGGCTGATGTATGGGGCTGGGATGGTCTCCCCCTTGCTGTGATGTTCTTCCTGGGAGGCAAGGGGTGCAGCCTCCCAGTGGCCCCTTGGTTCTCTGATTGATGGATGAGGCCAGAGTCTGCATCCCAGGGAACTCAGTTGGAGCTGTGTGTGCTTTCTGGGAAAAAGTCCTTCAGGTCCCTGATTCCAAGCTTTTTAGAGCTTTATAGTTCTAACAGTGTCTTGTCTTTCTTCCCCACCCTTGTCCAGGTGGAGGAGCGTTTCTCCCGTGTCCCGGAACCTGTGCAGAAGCGCATCGTGTTCTGGTCCTTCCCACGGAGTGAGCGGGAGATATGCATGTATTCATCCCTTGGCTACCACCCCCCAGAGGGTGAGCGAGATTCGCGTGTGCCCTTTAACCGAGGCCTGAATTTGCTGCAGTCAGGTGCTGTTGACCGTGTCCTGCAAGTAGGTAAGTGACTTAATTGGTTCAGAGGCTTTTGTTTGGTATGGATTCGGCACACTGGATTATGGGTAACAGCATTAAGCATTATCTTGGCCTACAAAAGTCCCTACGTACTGGGAGTTGAGGGACTGTCTTTCTGTCTAAACATGCATAGGATTGTGCCTTTGGATTTGGGGAGGGATGGGTTGGATGATACAGAGGGATGGGGCATGTGTGGGAGGGACATGACTGTTGGTTAGATGGTGAATAGGGGAAGGGGATGTCTTCACTGTGGACTTCCAGTGTTCTTTATCCCAAAGCCTAGGTGGTAGAGATAACAATTGTCAACCCCCCGCCAAATGTAAATTGTTCTATATTCTAGCCACCCAGACAATCTGTCCAAACAGTCTGTTGGAGCTTTCTGAAAACGCTCATATCCAGAAATGAGATGCACCAGCATTGCAAGGCTGCTCTAGAAAGCCTCTCTGTGTGCTTTCCTTGTATGGGCTCTGCAGCCATGTACATGGCATAATGGAGAAGATGTTTTAGGAGATCGTGATGGGGAGCATTGAGCAGGAGTTAATTCCACCTTGGGCCCCAGGTGGCCTGAGTAGTACTTCATGGGAAGAAGAAAGAGACTCTGAGGTTCAGCAAAGCTCTTGTCCTTGTTTGCTGGACGCTCTGCCCCCCCCCCCCGTCCCCATTTGTTGCCAAGCATTTCTGTACAATCATAGACTTCTTGAATAAGAGCAGAGCTTTTCATGATGCCAAATTCTACCCCAGATTCTGTTGTTGTGCAGTGAACATGCAGAACTGCACACAGCCCTGATCAGGCAAGACACTCATTCTTCTTGATCAACTTTGGCGGATAAACTTTTCTCTAATTTCATGATTGCCTGCGGATCCTTGATCATTGTTGCTGTAGTTTTAATGGACTATCGGTGTACTGGGTTAGGAGGGGCCAGGGATTATTTGCCTCAGCTGACAAATAGACTTTCTTTTGGATTATGACAAAAGTTCTCTGGCCACCGAGAAAGTATTTTCACTTTCTCATTTTACAATGTTGACAGTTTTAACCATTTATTTCTGGTGCTCTACCAGCATGAGACTGTTTATCTCAGCAGCTGGCTTGTACGTACCCCTCAGCCATCCTCCTGATACTCAAAGACTTCCATAAGCAAACTGTGTGGGTTGGACCCATATAAATGGCCAAGATGCAACCCTCCTACACTGAGGAACAAGGACTTCTTGCTCTGCTTCTGTTTCCTGAGACTTGGCTGGTTCCTGTCTCTCTTCCCTGCGTCAGGCCATGTTGGAGCACGAGAGCCGCTGAGCCTGCCTGCTGCCATATTGACAGAAATGCATTTGGCAGTTTCTTAACAGCTCCGTCAGCTGAGCTCTGCTTTTGTATCCAGGCACTCTAAAGTAAATGCTCCTGTCTTACACAACAACAACAACAACAACAACTTGCTGCACACTAATTCTTTATCTTCTCAAATGTCACAGTTGAATTTTAAATGGCTCCCAGTCCAATCATATATGTGTCTACTCAGGAGTAAGTCTCATTGAGTTCAGTGGGGTTGGTTCCCAGGTAAGTGGGTATAGGATTGCAGCCTGAGGACCATTTGTGTAAACATGTGTTTGGAAAGCATACTGTGAATATACACAGCTTTGAGCAGGTCATCATGCATTTTGATAACTGGTGCCTGCCTCCTAGAGCATGGTGGAGACTGTGCCATGTGCTCAGTGAGCTGGATTCAGATTTAGGCACATGCAGCAGGGCTGGCAGAAGCAGACTTCCCCACCTCCTCCTCCCCATGGGAGCCCCTTAGCCCCTCCCCCCAGGTTTGGGGGACCCTGCTGAATAGGGAGTAGGCTGTGGTGTGGGAAGAGGGGGATCCCCCAAAATTGGGTGGCAGCACCTTCTGTGAGTGTGGGGAGAGGGGCGGGGAAGTCTGCTTTCACCAGCCCAGTTGCACTCACCTAAGTTTGGATCCAACCCATTGCTGAATACCCTCCAGCCATGTACCGTTCTTGGCAACCTGTTGCTCCAGCAGGTTTTCCTGTAGCCCTTCTAGACAGTTAGTGAGTCAGAATTTGCCAGTCATGAGGCTATGTGGCCTCTTCCAATGAGACCTCTTATTGTGAGAACAGCTATCTATCTTTGGCCAAAAACAAGTAGCATGATGGCAGCGGAGAATGTGGAAGTGGCCCTTCCTGGTGGGTAACCCTGATGGACTGGCTGCTCTAGGCCAGAAGGATGTTGGCTGGGATGCAGTCCTTGTCCATTGTCTATGCTGATTTCTGGCTCCTATGTCGGCTCCACCATTTCTTGCTTTAAGAGTGTCTGAATTCCCCAGTGTGTGTCTGAACTAGTCCCTGGAATTCTCCTTTGCAGACCAGACCTGTCCTACATGTTTTGCTCTGTACATGTTAGACCTTGGGCATTCTCAGCTTAGTTATGTTTTCTGAAGTGTTTCCAGGTGGCATTGCAGGTGTTGGCTGGGAGACCCTTTGAGCAAAGTGATGGAGGCACGATTGCAAGCGTGATGCCAAACTGTTTTGCTAGAAGGGTATTTAGAGGACAATGACACACTACTGTGTGTTTGACTTTGATGTCCCAATCTTACGATCATATCTAATTGTGGGTGGCATGCTGACAAAGTCTTCCTCTGGTAGTAAATTGGTCAGCGTCATATTGGGTTTCTTGCCTGCAACTTCCCATAAACTTTTCAAGGGATATTGGAACCTTTGGAGCTCAGCAGACTGCCATGTGTTGTCAAGTCCCCAGAGCTGTCCATGGCCGTCTTTTAGGACTTTTGCTAATGTTACGGCTTGTTAAACAAAGAGCACTTCTGGTTTAGAAGAAATGACTAATGGGAGACTTAACAACAACAACCCTGCACAATGTAGCATAAAATCTGTGCTTCTTCAGTGAAATTGGCTGATAGTTCCTTTTGTTTGCCTTGCCTTTACTATTTCTTTACATAGCAAAGTTCAGAAATTAGCTTATGGGATTTGCCTGTGATAACTTTTTTTTAAAAAAAGGTAACTTAAAGCCATTGACAGAACTGTCCATTAGCCAAGATGGCTAAACGAAATCTTCGTGCCCAAAAGCAGGATACATCTGAGCACCAGATGCTGGTGTCTGCCTGTGACTGAGCCTGACCCCTTGTTACCATCTTTTAGCTCAGCCTTCCTCAACCTGGCTGGGAATGATGGGAGTTGTAGTCCAACACATCCTTGAAGGCTTCAGGTTGGGGAAGGCTGAGCTAGCTGCCTGACTGTCCCTCTTATAAAATGTGGAGAGAGGGACTTGAAGCCGGCACCCCTGGTTCTAAGGGCAGCTATGGATCTGCTCATTCAATTGCCAGTCATCACACATGCTTGCTTCATTTGCTAGTGCAAGCAGTTATCTTTGCACAAACGCTGCAGAGCTGTTGTCTTGTCTCAAAGCACCACACTTTTAAATGGAGGCAGTTTGCACATTCATCTGAGAGTCGCTGAGCCGTGTACATGCATGTGTGAATAATTCCTAACACTGGCCCAAACGTGAGCTTGCATCTTGAGTAGTTCTAGCAGAATGAGGAACAAAGTACAAAGGAAGGATAGCATTAGAATTCAGTGCAATAACTTCCCTGAGAGAGGACTCCAGAGGCTTTGCAACCTCTGTGCCGGCCCGAAGTCTTGCAAAGCTGCAATTTAAAAAAAAACATGCAGCCAAACAGCATTGCAGTGCAATGAGACAGAACTGTTATGAGTCCCCTTGGGATCACCCTGTACAGTCTGAAAGAGTGAGTCAGCATTTTTAGAGATGACTAGCAGGGCCCTGGCATGTGGCTCTTTCTCCCCTGCCTTGCCCACAGTTGGCTAAGTCAAGCCTTGGTGCATCAGACCAGTGGTGTGTTGAACTCAGCATTCTGTCTTTGGAGTTTGACATGTGGCCCCTTCAGTTTGGTCCCACCCTATGTTCCAAGGCAGGACCATCCATTCACTGATCTCCAGGGGGGTAGGGGGCAGACCACAATACATAACATCTGCTGAGAGAGGGTTCATTACACAATGTCCTTCTATGGAAGGAATTCCAGATCATTCAAGCCATGGAACCAAACTGTGCACTGCAGAAATTCTAAAAGTCTGTATCGGATTAGCAGAAATTATGTCTCCATCCCAAATATGGTGGCCAAGCAGTTGTCTTGTAGAAGTTCCTCCTGCATTAATCCCCAGTATCGGGGGGGGGGGGCGCTGCACTTTGGCTTCCAGGGCTCTGAGCCATCGCTGTTGGCCATGAGGTAAACTGGAAAGAAGTACTCAGAAAATGAATCTCATGGCAACCTCCCAGGGACTACGTACTCTCTGCGTTTATTTTTTTTAGTACACAGTAACTCTCCAAACCTTGGGTTAAATGTCATCTGGAATGCTTCCTGCAGTTGTTTGGTAGGACACATTTAAAGGAATGGGCCTAAAATCAGATTTTGTAGTGGGTCAATGTAAGAATTTGTGGCTATAGCTTTTCCCAATTTTTGCCCAGTTTGGGCCCCAGAGGGTTCAAAATACATGGAATAGATCTGCAATATATTGAAATATTTTGTGGGAGCATCATGGAAAAGGTGCAAAACAAGCAGTGCAAACTGTACAATGTGGAATACATTTTATTTTTCAGATTTCATGTAAGGGGAAAAAATACCTCCTACAGTCGTCCCAAGGTCTTGCCTTTCACCTCTGTATTGTACACTGACATTTTCTCCATTTAGTCTGCTATCAGAAACTATGCAAGAAACAGACAATGTGCTACTGAGGTATGATTGCTAGGGCAAAACATCACCTGATCCTCCACCTTTTCTACCAGCCACAGCATTCACGATATCTTACTGCTCTATTTTCATTCCATGTTAAGTAGTAGGAGAGTTGATGCATGAACAATTCAGAATGTTTTTAAAAATGACAACTCCATGATGGGGAAGATCATCTTCTTGGCATATTGAAGAAAATGTGTAGGCATAAAGCTAATGAAAAAATTAACATATCTAACTGTCTAACAGGGAGGGTAACAATTTTTTTCAGTGAGGATACATTATCTGAGGAAATATTATGTTTGCAGTGTAAACAACTGTTCACATTTTAAACATTTTGAGTAGGATGTTGTGATGTTGAAACACAGATTAAAATATTTTTTCCTGTAGAAATAAAAATATAAATATTTCTTAAAGAAATTCAGCAATCAGTACCTCAGTAGTGCATTGTCTTCCTTTGCATAGCTTCTAATAGCAGGCTGAATGGAGAAAATTTAAAGGAGATGACCAACATTTACACCATTTACATATATACTAACATTTTTTCCATTCAGTTTTACTGGAACTTGGGTTAAACATCCTCCCACCAATCAAGTGCAGGAAATTTTGAGGAGGATGTTTAACCCAAGTTTGAGAAAAAGTACAGAAAGTAAATCTCACCTTACAGCCTACTGGACTTGTCTTTTGAGCTTAGAGCTTTAAAAATCACTGATGCTAAAGTGTTGCCCTCTATGGGTGGACTCTGCCCTTTTGTCTTAAAACAATTGCTTTCCTTGCTCTTGGAAATAAAAGGATGCCACTTTATTTAAAATTAGGAGAGAAGCTACTCCCAGGTGGCTGGGAAAACTTCTTATTGGACCCATCATGTTTCGGAAAGAAATTACCTTCTTCAAGGGCCATTTATCTTTCTCCAGCTGTGCTTCCTCTGTTTCAAAATGCTTAATGTAAAAATAATTCAGACTTGCATATTTAAATCTATTATAATTGTTCTCAGTGACTAACAGTATCATGATAGAGTAACTTCTGTTAACCTCCAAAACTTTCTGTAACACTTTTCTCTTTAAACTGTGGGCTGCTTGTGCCATATGATAAAAAAAACACCACCCTCTTGATTAGTGTGCCTCCTACAACTTTCAGTTTCTGATGGTTTTTTTTAGGCTCTAGAGCGAGATTCTAATGCTACAAGCTTATAATTTTACCTTGCTATTGTAATATCCAGTGAACAAGATAATAAAAGGATACAGCAAGGCTTGAGAACAAATGTTTCAGTAATTCATTTTCAATTGTACAGTGTTTATCTCCCCTCCCCCCTCCCATTGACTTTGAAATCTGTTTCCTTTAGTTCTGTGCCCTAAGGCAACTGAAATAGCTTGGGACAATGGATCTTTAAGGCTTGTAATTATTTGTCATTCATTTCTCAGCTAACAATAATCCAAAATTCTCTTGTTGTGGCTACCTTTTAAGCAGCTCCTCTAGCCTTAAAGACCAACCAAGGAGACAGGTCCTTAATCTCGGGCCTCCTCACATAGGGAGCTCGATCCAGCCCAAGTTGAGCACTTCTAAATTGCACTGAATGCAGTGGGAGAATTTTAAGCACATTTTGAGCTCTGATTTCAATGGAAGAATTATGCGTGTGCTTTAAAACTCTCCGGTGGAATTCAGTAGGGCTTAAAAAGTGCTTAGCATTGGCTGGGTCATGCCCATGATGTTGTCTTTTACACGCAAACAGTCCTGGCAATCTTTGGCTGTGGGCTCATGTGGGCAAATGCAACACATGAACCTGGCAACAATGAATACAGCCACTAACAGTACTCATGAACACATTTTCCCCAGTTGCTGCAGTGTTGGCCAGGGTTGGTTGGCACAGTGTATACACATGCAGATCATGGGAGTTGAAATCTTCCTCCCAGCCTCTGCAGTGTCAGGCTCCCTTCTCTCCAGCCCAGCTTCGATACTGCAAGTGAGCAAAAGTGCCTGGTATGACAAAGTGTAAGAGAAGAGAAGATTCAGCCCCCGCCATACATGTGGCTGTTCTGTCCCCGTTGTGTCTAGTTGGTTCTTAGCTTAGTGACAGTCTTCTGTGCGTCCTTCAGTCAAGTTCCCATTTCACTAGCTGTGGAAAGCATGGAGCTAAAACCCTGGGGAGTTGGCTGTGATTTGCTTTCTCCCTTATTTTTTATTATTTATATTAATGTTTTACTCTGTTTTTATTTGATTATAGTTTTGATTTTCTGAACCTTCTGTAAACTGCTTTGGTTAGTTTCAGTAAGGTGGTATAGAAATACAGCAAATAGATAAATACAACAATTCTGTCTTTCCTTCAAGGAGCTCAACATGGGTTTCTCCTCTTGTTTGTCCTCACAACAGCCCTTTGTGGTAGATTTGCCTGAGGGATAGTGACTGATCCAAGGTCGCCCAGTGCTCTTCGTGGCTGAGTGGGATTTGAATCTGGATCTCCCTCATCCTTGTCTGACCTTCTAGCCACTGCACCACAGTTTCTATTTCTCATCCTTCACAAACCTGAACATTAAAAACCCAGATGAAGTGAAGGTTATTGTCTCAGATGCGGGTACTAATCTAGGTGAGCCAGCAGGCTTCTCCCACTCAACCAAGCCCTGAGCTGACTGATTATGTATAAAGTAAAAGGGGTAGGTGGATAACTTCCCACACTGGTCTTTCAGTCAGGCTTGCTGCAGCTGTATTAGCATGTAGTTATCTTCATGTGGGGAAAGACCTAGCTGTCACTCAGGTGATAAACTTGTGTCTGGGCTATACCACATCAGAGTGCTGATGAGAGCTCACAAATAGGATATCCCTTCATACAATTTAAAAACAACAGCAGTCCCTTCTTATAGAAAACACACTAGTTGGAGGAAGTGAGGCTAGAAATCCTCCTAGGCCAGAGATGGGGGAAATGTGTCCCTCCAGATGTTTTGGACTACAACTCCCATTATTCCTCATCATTGGCTATGCTGGTTAGGTCTGATGGGAGTTGCAGTCTGGAGGCCACATGTTCCCCACCCCTGTCCTGGACAGCTGTCCATGCATGTTCTCACCAGCAGTCTGAAATGCTACAGCCTCATCAGAGTTGCATGATTTCCGCTGTCAGGAGAGCTAGACTGAAGGTGCATGGCCGGTAGGAACAGGACTTGAGCTGCAGGAGAGTCTGAGTCCACCTTTCTTATTTAAGTGGAAGTGTGGAGGGGGTCCTCTCCAGCCTGCTTGGATCCACCCAAGCATTTCTGAGCATCTTGTGCATGTAGGCCAGACCATCTGTTTAAGCCAGAGCAAAATGGGTTCTTATAAAGCAAATGATCTATGCAGGAGAAATAGAAGAACATATAAGCTTAGGATTGCACCCTTATTCTTTTTTTTTTTTAAATATACCTATGTGCATTACTTACCTGGGAGTAAATCCCATTGAACTCAGTGGGACTTACTTCTGAGTAGTTGTGTATAGGATTGAACTGTAAACCTGGGGGGAGCATTGAAGAGGATATCCCTACCTGTATCTGAAGTGGTAAAGTCTACTCTGTCACCTGTAGTGCTACACCTCAGCTGAAATTTGATTTGTGGCTACCATGATTTAAACCCTCCAATCAAAAAGTTATCGTTTCAGATTAGACAAAGGACATTAGAGATGAGCCATATATAGACAGAAAGGGTATCTCCCCTCCAAGGCTTGAGCTGTCACTAACTCAGAAATGTCTAGAGGTGCTCTCCGTCCTAACAGAGCAGATGTATCAGATGGGGAGTCTGTCTATACAAGCCAAAAGATAGCTGGGTCAGGCAGGCCAGAGTTGAATGTTTAGTTTTAGTAGCCCTGATAACGCAAAGAAGAACAAGAGAGGAAAGTCTATGTTTTAGTCAAGAAAAATCCTAATATTAATATATATGAATCACCCAGAGAGCTTTGGCTACGGGGTGCTATAGAACTATAATAAATGAATGAAATGAATATATGTAATGGGAATAAGCCCATTTTTACTAATCGCATCAAAATCTTGTTTTGTTCCTTATAATGTGGAAGAGTTTTCTATACTCCAAGTAGAGTCCATAGCAACTAACAAGAGAGGGAGAGTGAAGCAAGTGCACCATGGTGGGAGTCTCTCGTGGCAGGCTCCCTCAGCGGAACATGTGAAATTGAAACAGTGGGTACAGTTGTGGCAGAGGGCTCCCTTCCACCTCCTTCATGCCATGGAAGTAGTGGCTTTGCCTTTTGGACAGCTCAGCTATGGTGGGAGATGCTGATAGCAACTGAGGTCTTTTGGGGGCCTTGCTTCCTAGGGTGGCCAGGTCTCAGGGTTTGACCTGAAGTTGCAGAGTTTTAGTTTTCTCAGGGTATCCAGGGGAAAGAGCACATTTTCAGGGTAAGAGGGCATGCTATTTTTACTTGGTCTGAGAACTTTTGCTATTGGTTCCTATTCCCATGCCCATCAAGCTCCAACTTGGAGGCAATCTGGCATAGCCAGATGCTTCCCCGAATCCACCAGATGCCACCCTCTGCCTCCATTTAATGGCATTGAGCTTGGCCCTTACCCAACCAGGCTCCACCCAGGGCTGGATCAAAGCCATGATGGGCCTGGGGCTAATGGGCTGCAGTGGGCCCCCCTAATCCTCCCCCCAACTCTGATCTCATACATGTGCACAAACAGACTCAAAGAAAAATGCATCGCTAGGTATAATCTGATACCTGCAACACCTTGCCACTGACCAATTCATTCAAACTGCAATTGTCCATTTTGAGACTGGGTTCATCTAAATGGCAGCCCTCATGGCCACAACACCTGGCCAAACTTTGGGACTGTGCTATTTCTTCCCCTATCCCCTGCTTTTTGTACCACCTAGCCTGATTAAGAGTTCTGGAGAAAGCCTGCACATATTTGTGGAATTTCGTTAGTCCTAAAAAAGATATTGCTCAGTGGAAAGAAAACAATGTTAAGTACAACAACAGTGTGTGGAGGATGGGGGTTACTATATATCTTAATGGAACATCACCTTCCATGCTTCCCTGGAAGGAGAAGACTCTAAAGCCCCCTTCATGCAATAAATGCATGAAGGGGTATCCTCAAGTACAAGAGGCTGTGGGCCCATGCTGCTGGCCGCACTCTTGATGTCATATGGCTCCCTTGCTCCTGATGTCCACACCTTAAGACTGAATGCCCGCAAAAGGGAAGCCTATGTGTCTGCCTCTAAGTAGCTCAGCATCTTTTTATAAACCAACGACAAGAGTTTTTATTTAAAAGTGTTTGCCTATCTAAAACGGGTTGGAACTCCACCCAGCTCATCTCTGGGCAGTAGGCTCTGAGTAGAAAGTGTAGAGGCTGTCTCTCACACTTTTGTGCACATCATGTATGATTAGCGTTTATACGCCGCCTTATCTGCTAAAAAAACCATCGAGGCGGTGTACAACAATCTAAAACAATACAACCTTAAAACAATAAAACCAAAAGCATTAAAAGTGGTAAAAACATTAGAACTACACATTTTAAAGCACTAAATTGTAAAGATGCATCTTTACACGCTTTCTAAAGGCCAAGAGAGTGGGGGCTAATCATAGTTCTTGAGGGAGCGCATTTCACAGTTTGGGGCAACACAGGAGAGAGCTTCACACGTGCCCAACAAATTACCCTGTGAGTAAAGGCGCACTCAAAATGGCCTCTCCTGCAGATCTCAATATCCAGGCAGGTTCACAGTGGTCCCTTAGATAAGCAGTACATCTGGACAAGCGAGAAGACAAAATATCCACCCCCCCGGTATAAGAATTTCCAGAGGAGTACAGTTGGGGGATAACTCCAGCCTCGCAAGATGACGATCCAGTTCAGACAATCAAACAATCCATGGTTAACAAACAATGTGAGCATGCCCCTGCGAGCGAATGTATTGGTTCCTGCTCACTTCCACTTAACAACCCAGGAATGCCCTGTCATTGGGTTCTTTTGTGATGTCCAAACTGGGACTCTGGGACCTTAGGGGTCAAACATACCAGAGTTAACCCAACCATTGTGCATGATTTGTTGTTGGGTTTACTCTGGGTTGTAACCCATAAACAACCCAGCATTTCCGGGTTCAGATGTCATGAAACAACCCAGGAAGAGGGCATTCCTGGATTGTTAACTGAAAGCAGAAGTGGCGAGCAGGAGACAGCATGCTTACTCCTGCACATCCCCGCCAATTTCTGGATTAAACAATCCAGGAATTGGCCGTGACCTGCAAACTGGGTCACTCGGTCACTGACCTTAAGGTGAGCATTCTTGAAGAAAAGTACTTTAAAGACAGATTTACAATTCATCAAGAGGCTCATCTCTATCTCCAGTGGGTGAGTAGGGACAAAGGCTTCTTTTATTAACACTACATGTGTTAATACAAGGATATCAGTGTTATCACTCAACAACTTTTGTGAATGGCCACTGTAGATGGTAATTATCAGTGCCTATACTTTCTGAATTTCAGTTCCTCTGATCTTACTGTTTACAATCTCCCCCCACCCCTGTCGCCAATCCATGTGTGTGAGTATATGTACACTTGGAACTCCGGATAACACTTCATGCATCTGATGAAGTGGGCTGTAGTCCACAAAAGCTTCTGCCATAATAAATTTGTTAGTTTTGAAGGTGCCACAAGACGGTTTGTTTGTGCTGTAAAAATTGCTATATGGGTGATATTTTGGCGAAGGGGCTTGCGTAACTCAGTGAAGCCATAAGCTATGCCGTGCAGGGCCACCCAAGACGGACAGGTCATGGCAGAGAGTTCTGACAAAATGTGGTCCACTGGAGAAGGAAATGGCAACCCACTCCAGTATTCTTGCCAAGAAAACCCCATGGAACGTATCACAAGGCTAAAAGAGATGACGCCGGAAGATGAGCCCCTCAGGTCGGAAGGTGTCCAATAGAGAGCGCAGGACAGGAAGGCCTGGCGTGCTATGGTCCATGGGGTCACGAAGAGTCGGACACGACTGAACGACTGAACAACAACAACAACAACCAGAAGGTTGGTGGGCTACCGGAGATAGTGGGCCATGGGCTGTATCCCAGTTAGCCCATGCCTTAATCCAGCATTGGCGCCATTCCCTGATCTGCCAGGCACCACATTTTAGCTCCTGAGCAATGTCTCTTGAGTCTCCGGGGCTGAGCCTTGGGCGGCTTGGTAACTGTAGAACTATAGCCCAAACGTGGGCCACAAGTGGTGCCCTTGTATCTGTAGTTTATGTCCACCAGGTAAATCTAGCTAGGAATGGGATATTTTCATAGCGTCCTGGAGCTGGAAAGAAGCAGGGGGTGTTCACACTCACCCCCTATCCAGAAGCCAGGATCGTCTTTGAATTGGTCCATCACATTCCAAGCTACAGCAATACCCTGAGGAGCTTGTAGGGCAGATAGCTCCAAACGACTCGCACAAACAGAGCCAAACGCATGAGAAGGCTGCACCCCACCCTGCCCTTCAATACCATCTCCATGTTTCCAGTCTACATTTATTAATGGCAGTTTTAGCTAATTGTTTCTTTTTATAATCGTATCTTAACTTTCTTTTAATCGTTATCATTTGGCTTCGCCCGTTCTGTAAGCATGCTAGCTGGCTCCTCTTTACACTTGTTCCAGCTGGAATTCGTCCCCCTTGAAAATGACGAGGGGGCCCTGCCCGCGGCTTGTACAGATGCATTCATGCTTCCCTCTACCTACTGAAAGTGCCCCACCTAATACAGCCAAGGATTGCATTTGCCTGCTTTGCAACTACATCACATTGGTGGCTCCTAGTCATCTTGTGACTGAGCAAATTTTGCCCAGTTCTTTCTTCATTTGTTATTATCAGCTGATGAGTCCTTTCCTAATAATATAAAATGTTGTAGTTTCAGAGTATGACTTTAACTCTCTGAAATCACTGTAGGATTTAATTCCATTTCTGTTGCTCTGCTCAGTGAGATCATCCAGCTCACCTTCCTGCCTCTGTAGAAAGAATGGCATTTTACTTCCTGGTATCTATAGGTTTCATTAATGCACTCCTACTTAACACATATGTAGGTCCCAAGACTGATCTCTGACCTCGAGGAGCTTCATTAGTTATGCCTCTTCAGCCCAGAAGTTCCCATTTTAACACAATGTTTTACTGCTTTTAATTGAAGCTGTTCCTTATTCATTTTACTGTGGATGGCTGTATCTAAAGACAGTGGCAACACTCTGATGTGCAAAGAGGCAAAAGCGTTCAGTAAGTGTAAACGAGTTGATTCAATGCAAGTTTCTCAGGGCATATCAATCTTAAATACTTAATCTTCAGGAGTAAACAATAATTTTCAGCCCAACCCTGTGCAAGCTTGATCAGAAGTAAATTCCACTAAGTGTAATGGGACTTACTCCTCAGCAAGTATATTTAGGATTGCCATCTAGCCTTAGTAAGTGTATTTAGGACTGAAAACAAGAAATGTGTTTGAATGTGCTACTTCTTTTTAAAAAAAGGTTGGCTATCCTAACACTTTAAAGCCAAAGCAATAAGGTTCTAAAGTGAGCTTTCACCGAAGTTCTGCTTTTTTGAGGCTCATCTTGTCCAGTTGAAACAATCTTCGGTGTGGCCAGCTCTTAAAATGTTTTGCTAAAATCCAGGTGGACCAGGTATATTGTAATTCTCTGGTCTAGAAAACTAGTTCTCTGCTTGGGGGGGCGGAGGGGCGGGACTGTATCCATGCTGCCTTTCATTTCATTTGTAATTTTCTTCTCCACATTTTAATTATTCTTTCATTCTTTTATTTGCCCTGACTTCATCTGCCACTGACAAATAGCGCTGAAGTTACAGCAACACGTTTATTATGTTTCTTGAATCTAGTTACATTATTAACCCCCAGTCAGCCAGTGTTCCATTAAAGGTGGAACTTTAATCTACAATTTATGTCCTGTGTGAGACTGAGGCAATGTGGTTCATTCATGGATGGAATGCTGGGCTTCGGTGGGGAGACCCAGGGCAGTATCCAGTGGTATTTCTACACAGAGAAGACCCATTAAAGTGAATGGGCCTAGTCTGGGTAGGACAACCATTGGATACTGCCCCCAGATTCAGTTTCCCCACTCAGGCGCACAGCTCACTAGGTGATCTTGGGCAGCAAGTTTAATCTTCACAACAGGATTGTTGGAGGATAAAGTGAGATAACCCCCTCCTCCCCCATGTGAATAGTCCATGCTGGTCCTACCCCGCTCCTTATCAGCACAATGGCAATGACTGACTGAAACAACCTGCGTGTCGAAGACCATAAGGCCTACTGTGCTGGATCAGACCAATTTGCAACTCTCCTAGCATTCCCCCCTGCAACAGGGGTTCAGGCGCTCTTGAAAAGCTCAAATTGTGTTGTTCTTTTTAGCATCTGAGGTGGGCTGTCTCTGTGCACTGAAGTTTCATTTAAATACCACGGTTCTCCTCCATGCATTTGTTTTGAAAGCCATCGAAGCTCATAGCCCTCATCACATCTCATAGTAACGAGATTTATAAGTTAACTCTGTCTTGTGTTGAAGAAGTACCTTTTTTTGGTCTGTCTTGCCTACTAATTTCATTGGATAATCCTGATTTTCTTGGGTTATGAGACAGAGAAAAAATGTCTCCATCATTTTATAAACCTCTGTCATGTGCCCCTTCACAAGTCAGGATGGTAAATGAGGGTTTGCTCTTGGCTTATGAATCCTGGCTTGTTTGGGAGAAACAAACCAGGAGCCTAGGTTTGCATGTCACAGTAAGCTTTCCAATTAACTAGTTTACTCGCTTGCGCTGATGGGAGGAGCCAAGCCGGAGTGAACAGGCAGCTCACTCACAGTAAGCCAGGATTCACCAGAATCCTGGCTTACCGTGATGTGAAAATATGTTCAGTGTTCTAAATGTGGCTGTACCATAGATGTACTTACTTATGTCATGGTACTTACTGTTTTACCACAGATGCACTGTGTTTTTACCACAGATGCACAGAAGCCACAAAAACAGTGTATGTGATCCCTGATATTAGGTCTTTCTAGATGTGTCATTATTGATCCCCGTAGCCTAGTCCACCTGGAAACATTCCCAGCATACCTCAGAGCTGTTGTTTTTTTCTCAACATGGTGCATTATATTGTGGCTGGGCTATGCTAGAAAGGAAGTCTGGGTGATTTCACAGAGCTCTGCTTTATCCATCCCCAGGGTTAGGGACACAAGGTTGTGCCTTGGCTGCTTTTGGCTCCCTTTTTCCTCTGCAAGTTCCCCTTTCTATTTATAGCAACTTCTGCCTATGTATCTGGCAGCTTCCCCTGCTCGAGAGGTGAGTTGCAGGTTGCTGGGTGTGGCGTCGGACTTGGCAGTTGGAGTGAGTCATCTACTGGTCCACATTGCCGAGCTGGCAGTACCAGCAGGGTATCCTTTCGTGGCTGCACTTGGCAGTGACGTAGCAGGGGCTGCAGGTGTGGCCGTGGGCCCAACCGGTTTTGTGGGGAGGGTGCCCCCTTTCATCACGTGTGACTCACTTGCTTGGTCAATGCCTCTGAACCGCTCCTCCCATGACACTGTGCTGAGGCCTCTCCCTCCACCTCCCTTGCTCAGGTGTGTGCCACCTGTCTGGCACCCCTTCCAGAAATAGTAAGCTGGAGGTGCAGCTGAGAGCAGAACTGAGCAGTCAAACCTGGGATAAAATCTCCTGCTTGGGAGGAAGTGGGTGAGGTTCCATCTGCTTTAAGCAGGTCTGTGTGTACTCTGCTCCACGTTTCTGCCTAGAGGTTGGCAGTAATCGTTGAATAAGAACTGTATTGCAATTGAGCTGTTTCCACAATGGCTTGGAAAGGTTCCCTTTTCCCAAATTAGGGTCTCTAGCCTAAGAGTACTAGCAATGTTCCTTGTCCACATTGAGCACAATGAGGGTTAAGTGGATGGACTGTCACTCTCTCAATTTCTGTTCGCTCCAAAGTTGGTATCAGGGCGAGGATTGGTGTCCATGGCTAAACACGAGCGCCTCTGCAGATGTCCCTGTCAGCAGAGGCATGGAGCTGGCTTTTGTGGTCTTACCTTTCTCAGCCCAGAGTTGTGGCGTTTGTTCTTTCAGTGCTCTGAGGCTTTGGCATATACCCGTGCCTCAGAACCCGATCCCAGTCCAGTCCACGCCCACCCTGCTTAATAATCAAGGTGGTTGTGCTTGCCGTTCCTCATTTCAGCCTTATAGGTCTGCGGGGCCTTTTGGTCAGGAGTAGCCACTTTGCACGCTCACTGATTGTTCTCCCCTCCGCCCTCTGCTAAACATGCAGGTTTCCATCTGAGCGGTATTGTGACGGAGCCTCAAGGCCCCAGCGAGCCTGAGCACAGCTACCATGTCTCCATCAGCTTTGACCGCTGCAAGATCACGTCAGTGAGCTGTGCCTGTGACAACCGGGACATCTTCTACTGTGCCCATGTGGTGGCACTGTCCCTGCACCGCATTCGGCATGCCCGCCAGGTGGAGCTGCGCCTGCCCATCTCAGAGACTTTGTCCCAAATGAACCGTGACCAGCTGCAGAAATTTGTGCAGTACCTGATCAGTGCCCACCACACAGAGGTGCTGCCAACAGCTCAAAGGCTCGCCGATGAGATTCTCCTGCTCGGCTCTGAGATTAACCGAGTGCATGGTACGGAGCTCAGCTTGGGTCTCCGGGAGGGGCAGGGACAGTGGCCAGGAGGGTAGGGGATGGCTGCCAGCATCCACTGCTGCTTGCCCCTGTCCATGGAGGTGGTGATAGGGAGGGGTGGCTGCTGTAAAGGAACCCAGAACCCACTGCCTGATTGACTGCTGAGCTAAGCCTAAAAATCTGGTTTGCCAAGATCACCACTCTGTTTACAACAATACATGGACAAAGTCTCTTACATACAAAATAAAAGGTATTTGTAAAGAGATAGCATCAGTATCATTGAATAGCAATGGTACGCTACTATGAATGGTGCAATAGTTATATCATGAGATAGTAATGCAAATCTAGCATGTGTGGTAGTCAAACTCCATGATCATCGGATAACCTTCATTCATATAATCATAGTAAAGGTACACAAATAGCTCCTCTGATGAGCCAATCACATTAGCTGTTTCTCTCTCCGATTCCAAGCTCAGCTCACAGACTAATCACTGTAGCTCTTACAATTCCATACAGATTTCAATACCCTGCTCAGGTTCATGGGTTACTGGTCTGTTCAGTGATTTTAGTTTCAGCCTTATTCATGAGCTCAGGGCCAGCCCTCACATTAGGCAGGGCGAATCCCCCACCTCAGGCAGTGGAACAGGAGAGGCAACAAATACGGGAGACTGGCCAGTAAGGCTCCCCTGTCTGCCCAATCTCTCATTCTAAGGGGGTCCTCAGACTGAAGGGTCAGGTGAGTGGCTCTCTGGAGAGGGCTCACAAGGGCTCCCTGCTTGTGTAGGCAGTCTCTAGGTACACCTTGTCCACAGTGCCTTGCTCTGGGGAAGGGCCACTCCTCAGAGCAAGAAATTTGGGGCTTGGTTGGCTTTCCAGAAAGCCCATCCACCTGAACTCTTTGTCTGAGGGAGCCCTCAGAGCAAGAGATGGGGGCATGCGGCAGTGGCAATGCAGGGGAGCAGGAGAACATGTCCTCCCACCTAAAGGATATTGAGCCACTGCTACGTGAGCATCTTAAAATGTATATTCACAAACCATCTGTTGAAGGGATCGTGGTCTAGTATTGCAAATATCCTCTTTCCATAGTGAAGTTAAAAGAATGATCACTATACTCCCTCCCCCCGCCCTCCTTTGTTCTAAAGAATCTGGACAGGAGGCTGAACCTAATTAACTTCTGCTAAGATGCAGTGCATTCTGGGTAACCCTGCTGGATGCAGTCATGGTATAGTGAATCTTTGGTCATCTCCTCCCAGGTGCCCCTGACCCCACAGCTGGTGCTGGCATTGAGGATGCAAACTGCTGGCACCTGGATGAGGAGCAGATCCAAGAGCAAGTCAAGCAGCTGCTCTCAAATGGTGGTTACTACGGGGCAAGCAAGCAGCTGCAGTCCATGTTCAATAAGGTAAAGGCTGGCATTAATTTACACGGTCCTGCTTCTGCTGCTCATCCTTTATTGTGGGCATTCTCTGAACTGTGTTACTGCCCCTCCCTGCGGCCATTGGAGCAGGGACCCATTCCCTCCTGCTGTGGGGCCAGCAGGCACCCCCAGAGCCTGGTCAGTGTGGTGGTAAATATCTCCACTGCCTCACTTTGTCCTTTGGGGTTGTCTCTGTGCCCTGGGGCATCTATTTCTTTAAAATATTTCTAGACGGCCTTTCAGGGCAGGAGCCCTCCCAAGGTGTCATACAACAATAACATTCATATAATAAAAAAGCAATGCAGCAGTAGAAACAAGAAACACCAGCATAAGACAGAACCTACAACACAACTGCAGCTACAACCCAGTCTGTTCAAACTTAATCAGGCGAAGGCCAGAGTGAACAAGTAAGTCTTCAGGGCCTTCCTAAAAGCCTGCTGTGATGGGGCCTGGCAGACCTCCAATGGCAACGTATTCCAGAGGTGTAGGGCCACTAAAGAAAAGGCCCTCTCTCATGTACTCACCTACCTAATGGCTCTAAGAGGTGGACAAGTGAGAAGAGCCCATGCTGTTCACCTTAGAGATTCTTAGATTTTAAGAGATTCTGGGTGTATCAAGGACAGTCACCACTCCTTAGGGTGAAGAGTTAGGATATTCCTTCATCCCTTCCCTCTAGGTTCAGGGCTTTGGGGGAAATTTTCAGTGCTTGCTTCCTGCTAAGGCCGAGCTGTTAATAGGCCTTGGATTTCTGACATTTGGAGATATGGAACAATGCAGGCAGAGGATGATCTCAAATCTGTCTGCCATCTGGGTGAAATCAGGTATAGGGCTCTTGTGTGCTGAGGTGCTGGCTGGCTTTCAGCATGGTCAGAAGGAGCACTTGAGGCTCTATCGGTGGAGGGTGGGTTTGTGATACGTCAGGGACTCTGCAGTGGCTTTGGGAGAAAAAGGGGGTTACTTTCTAGAGCCCTTGACCCCTCCACTCTCCATTTGGGACTTCTCCCCTTCCTCCAGGTGCGGGAAATGCTGAGAATGCGGGACTCCAATGGGGCACGAATGCTCATCCTGATGACGGAGCAGTTCCTGCAGGATCCGCGCCTGGCACTCTGGCGGCAGCAAGGAGCGGGCATGACTGACAAGTGCCGGCAGCTCTGGGATGAACTAGGCGAGTATTTCCCTTACAATAGGGGAGGAGCCTGCCCAAGGGAATCAACATCAGCAGAATTCTGGAAACTGTTGGAGAATTCAGGGGGGTTCTAAGGCAAATTTCTAGTCCTTATGGCCACAGAGAGAAGGTTGAAAACGTGTGGGCATGCCTCTTGAAATCACAGATGCCAGAGATGGGTTTACTTTGCATAATTTATTTTTGAAGGTTTAGCTTTTAAGCTCACTTGATGTCACAATGATGTTGTGAGTGATTAGCAATGCTTAAACTAATCAAAGAAGTCATTTTTTCCTTAAAGCAGCACTTGCTAATTCATCTCCCCGCCTTCAGTCATTCCTTGGAGCCACTGGGAATGGCTCTGTATATGCACTTGGTGTCCTGAGTCTGTACGCAGAGAGGTGCTCTTGACTTGAGAGAGTGCTTTGGCCAAAGAGGAAAACTGGAGACAAACATAAAAAATGTATAGCCTCCAGACAGTGCTGAAGCACAGATGGTGGGAGAACACCAGCAATCCCTCACAAGATGATTAACAGCTGTCTTTTCAGCTGTTAAAAACCAAACTGTAGTCTGGTGCAACGTTATATGGCCAGATTTAAAGGGAACTGCTCCAGCTATTGCTGTGCCATAAAACCCCAAACCTCCCTTCTGCAACATTGTGTAGGATATAGAGGGAAGAGAAGGCAACTTCATAGGAGTGCTGGGTCTAAGCCATTACTCCTTGGGCAAAATTTTGTCTTGCCTAAGAGGCTGACCTACAGCAGGGGTAGGGAACCCTTTTGGGGCCATGGGCAAACTTGGCAATTTGAGAAACTGTCCTGGGCACCACCACACAATGGCTGCCATGGGAGATGTGGCTACTCTCAAGTAACCTGCCCAAATGGTTTAGGACAAGGCAGAGGTGGGGTCTGAGCTCCCAAAACACTAAACAACTCCTTTGAAACCTCAGTTTTCAGTGACAACAGAAAACTATTTCCTTTCTTTTTCTTGGTGGCTGGGCACATTGCAGAGGAAAGCATCAGCCTGCAACTGCCCAGCATTTCCTAAGAATGTCTCTGAGCCCCACATGTGGCCCAGAGGCATTCAAGGGGAAAGAAGATGGCAGCGGCTGGAGGCCCTCACTTTGCTGTAAAGTAATCCCAGCTGCTGTTAAGACAATTTGCTTGTTTAAAAAAAAGTGGGAAGGGATTACCTCAGTGGGCACCAAGAAAGGTGTCCGGGGCACAGTGGTGATTGCAGGCACCATGTTGCCTCCCCCTGACCTATAGTTTGCCCTCAGACCCCTCTTGCCAGTCCCCCTTATCCCTGCTTTGCTGATGAGCCTTCTTAGTTCTGCCACGCTTGATTGCTAGATAGTAAGATATGTTGTGGTGGTGGTTGTAGTATTTTACTGCATTTACATCCTGCCTGTCTTCCATGCTGGAGCTCAGGATGCCGTACGTGGGGCTCCCATCCAGGCACTGGTCAGTCCCAGGGCTACTCAGCTTCAGCAGAATTGCTGCTTGATTTGCCTTTGGACCACAGCATTCCCTGCCACCCCCACCCCTGTTATGTCTGAGGTCCCTTCGTTAGAGCCCTCCTGCGCATCTTCTTTTGACCGTGTCTGCAGGCTAACCTCGCAATTTTGGCATTCTCTCTTTGTGCCCCAGGCGCCTTGTGGGTGTGTGTGGTCCTGAGCCCCCACTGCAAGCTGGAAGAGCGGGCTCTCTGGCTGCAGCTTCTCAAGAAGTGGAACAAACAGGACATCTGTCCCTTGGAGGAGGGTAACTACTCCTGTGACAGCGTCGGAGCTAACAGCACCTTGCCGCCCAACCCAAACCGCAGTACAGGTAGGGAAACTCATGCCAAAATGTCACAGCCCTCTAGAGGGGAAAGGTCACAGATCCCAGTCCTGAGGCTCGCTCGCTCGCTGATTAAATTTCTATCATGCCTCTCCACCAAAAATGGCACCACCATCATCTTGTCTCCTTATTCTTCTCTGAGCAAACCTGGTTGGCTCAGATGGCAGAACGAGAGACTCTCAAGGTTGTGGGTCTGAGCCCCACGTTGCTGAGTGTCCTTTCATTTTTAAATAGTGTAGCATAGTGGCTGAGGCCAAGCTATGAACCAGGATGTCCTCAATTCAAATCTTGCCTCCACCACAAACTCACTAGGTGGCTTTAGGCAAGCTTCTAACTCAGGCTTGCCACCTGCAATATGGAGATGGTGATACTACTGGCCGACCTTATAGGACCGCCGTAAGGGTTACTGAGCTATCGTACATGAAGTGCTATATAAATTGTTAAATACTGGGGTTCCCAAGAGGAAGCTGACCCTGGTGTCGTTCCAAGTCCAACTCTTCCAAAATGTTCAAAAGCAATGCCCTGACCCGTTTCCTCCTTGGCAGCCGGCATTCGGCAGACCGTCTTTGGACGTGCCATCAAGGCTGCGGAGCTTCGCTGGGGTGACTGCCACCTGCAGAAGATCCTGAGCAGTGACTGCTACGGTGTCTCTTTGAAGAGCGGAAGTGACAAGCTGGGCTTTGATCCCCAGGGCCACCCGCTCTGGCTGGGTGACGCCTTCCCCATGGCCTGTGCTCGGGTGGATGCCTTGCGCTCTCACGGCTACCCCCGCGAGGCCCTGCGCTTGGCTGTGGCTGTGGTCAATGCCATGCGCTTGCAGCGACGGCATCAGCTGGAGAGCTACAAGCAGCAGAAGAAAGGTAAGGAGCGCTGAGCAAAGCGGGGTGGGAGGTAGGCACCTGGCTTCAGTTCAGCTCACCTGGGGAGGGGCCAAGCTCAGGAGCAGAGCGCAAGCTTTGTGTACACAAGGCCCCCACATCACCCGCAAAGGGTCTCTGGTAGCAGGGCTGGGAAGGAGTCACAGGAGCCAGGAGAAGGGCAGGGGCTCTCCCTGGCTGGGTGCAGATAATCCCATGGTTTTCCCAGCACCTCTGAGGTCAGGTTCCGAAGAAGGGCCGGAGCTCTCACCAGATCTAAAAGCGCACTCACTGGTGGCGAACTGGCACGTGCATTTGTGGACCACCGCCGCTTTCAAGCAGGGGTGGGCAAACTTGTGGCCCTGCAGATGCTTTAGCCTACAACTCTCACCATCTCTCAGCTATGCTGGCTAGGGCTGATGGCAGTTGTAGGCCAAGACATCTGGGGGCTGCAAGTTGCCCACCCCTGGTTTAAAGCAGCAGAGGACTAGCAGCAGTGGGAAGGGAGAGCACAGCCCTGTGGGTCTCAGCAGTGGATCCTGGGCTTCTCTGGTTTGACACTCTCCCCTGCATTTCCTAGCTGTTGCGGGTGCAACTGCCTGCCTTTTCCATGGGTACATAGGATTGTTTTTAGGTGCCAGCGCTGGGGCCGCCTCAGCACAGGGCTTGGCTTCTGATGAGTTGTTTCCCCTCTCCCCTCTCCCCTCCAGAGCTCCTGCACAAAGGCACAACTAGCATCACCAACCTGGAGGGATGGGTGGGGCACCCTCTGGACCCTATTGGTTGCCTCTGTCGCACCTTCCTGGAGGCCTGCCGGATGGATGATGAGGGGCTGGCTCTGTACCCAGGTATTGCAGGGCAGGGAACAGCAAGAGCGCGTGCGTGCCTGGTGGTGGCAGGGAAGCTGCCAGTCCCCCACAGCTGAGCTCCTCTGTGTTACCAGCCGAGCTTACATATCCCACGCAGATTAGCAGACGGCGGCTGTGGTGTGCTCACCCGTGTGGGGAACTGGCGCAGGCCTTGTTAGCCTGAGGAAGGCAGAGCACTGGGTTTCTGTGGCCCTGTGATCAAGGGGCTTCGCACATGCTGAGGGGGACCCGTGCAGGAGTTTCCCTGTGGCTTAGCAGGGCTCCGATGTGTCCACACAGGTGCTTGCAGAGGAAGGGACGTTGCCTCGCTGAGCCCTAGCACGCTTGCAGATGCAGCAGGCTGTTCTGCTTGCTGCCCCCTGCTCAGCCCGGCATCTCTGTCACCCCTCCCCAGACTCTGCAGCAGAGCCCAAGAAGGCCCTCTACCAGCACCTTCCCGTGCCCTCGAGTCCCGGCGAGTCGTACTTCACGCTGGCCCTGGAGGTGGCGCTGCTGGGGCTGGGGCAGCAGAGGTCCATGCCAGAGGGGCTCTATGCTCAGGACAAGGTGGTGCGCAGCGAGGAGCAGCTGATCGGGCTCTTGGACGAGATGGAGCTGGACGAGCGGCTGGTCCCTGTGCTCCGCAAGCAAGCGGCCCTGCTCCTGGATGGTGAGTGAGTGGCGGCTGGGCTCCGCGAGAAGAGATGCCCGCCCACCACCTTGCCACTGAAGAAGGGAGTGGACGAGGCAGGGCAGGCGGTGGAAAGGGACGAGACCCGCTGTTGTGCAGCGGAGGTGTCAAGGCTGCTCAGTTTCTGGCGGCTGCAGAGGAAAGAAGACCTTTTGTTTGGGACACAAGGCACTTCTGCGCTGAATCCCTGAAAGCCAGCATTAGGGTGTCCTGAAATGGGCAGGAACAGCAGCTGGAGCAGCGAGGCGGCGCCATCCTGCCCTCTCTGCCTCCCAGTGCGATATCGGCACAGTCACAGCCAGGTTGCTCTTGGTTTGGCGCCAAGGGTGCCGAACTGTGATCGACTGACGTCCCGGTCCCCAAGACGTGAACGTGACCCTGCTTCCGGCATGCAGGCAGCAGGGGGGCAGTGCTGCCAGTGCAAAAGGAGCAGTGTCCAGCCCAGATGTTGAGGAGGCGGCAGCGGTGGTTAGGGGTGCAGTGTCCAGCCCAGATGTTGAGGAGGCGGCAGCGGTGGTTAGGGGTGCAGTGAGCCCTGCACGCCCTGGGGATGTGGGCTCAAATGGCCTTTGTGACGCTGCTTCCGCAGGCGTTGGATGTGGTGGCACGCTGCCCAACCCAACCCCGGGAGTCAGAGATAGGCCAGTCATCCCAGCAGGTGGAAGCCAGTGCCAGCTGACTCATCCTCTGCTTGGGAGCTTTTACGCTTCCTTCACCCTGCTCTCCCCTGGAGCAGGTGTCATCTCAAGGGGGAGAGGGCCTTGAGCTAGGCTGTTGTGCTGCCTTTCTTAATAATTGGCTGCCTGCCTCTTCCTCCCAGGGGGTCCCTTCAGTGGATTTGGGGAGGTCGTGTTCCGTGAGAGTGTTCCCATGCACACTTTTGCCCGCTACCTCTTCACTGCCATGCTGCCCTATGACCCTGAGTTGGCCTACCGCTTGGCGCTGCGAGCTATGAGGTATGTAAACCCCCTCCTCTATTTCCTCCAGTGTTTATCATTGCTTTACTATTTGTTTGTTACATTTATATTTTGCCTTTTCCTCTTACAAGGAGCCCGAGGCAGTGTACATGATCCCCTTCCTCTTCATTTTATCCTCACAACAACCCTGTGAGGTAGGTTAGGCTGAGAGTCAAAGTCACCCAGTGAGCTTCATGGCAGAGTGGGGACTAGAACCCGGATCTCCCAAGTCCCAGCCCAACACTCTAACCTCTATACCACACTGGCTTTCAGTGTTCCCCTGCCCCTTGCTGCTCTTGCTCTTCTTGTCACTCTTTGTGGCCAAGATCCATCACTGCTGGCCTTGTATATGTACCAATTTGCTATGTTTCTCCCACCCACCCCAATACACACACCTCCCCCAGGCCCTCACCTGCTACTTCCAGCTGCTGTTAAATGCTGTAGATTGCAACCCTGAAAGCTCCTCCCCAGGAAGGGAGTATCTTATATCTAGTCAACTCCCGTGTGTGTGTGTGTGTGTGTGTGTGTGTGTGTGTGTGTTTGTTTTCTGTTCTCTCCAAAGATCTGCTTGAAGCCGATCTTTCCTTACTGGCTTCCACTAATTCTGGCAGGGGAGGGTTCTCTTTTTCTCAAATGGCAGGACCTTGACCTGGTTCCTCTCTCCATCTCCGCAGGCTCCCTGTGTTGGAGACAGTGTTGCCAGCCAGCGACATCCTGCACCAAAACCCCCTGGACTCGATGATGGCCAACCGCTTCCCCCGCTGGTTTACCCTTGGCCACCTAGAGACCCGGCAGTGCGAGCTTGCATCAGCCATGCTTACAGCTGCTAAAGGTAGCCCCAGCCATGGAGGAGGAGAGTGGAGCTCAGAGATTTGGGAGCCACAACCTTTCCCACTCTGAAGGGAGAAGAACTTATTATTCAGAGCATTGAGGCAGAGGCTTGGATTTTGTCCCCAGCTTTGGGAGAGATATAATACTGTGCGCTTTCTTTGTTTTGGGCTCATTCTAGGTGACCCCAATTGGCTGCGCATGGTCCTGGGCTCCATCCAGCAAAATATTCATTCTCCAGCCTTGTTGTTCAAACTGGCCCAGGATGCTTGCAAGACCGCCACACCGGCCAACACTCCTCCAGACACCACCTTACTCAATATCTCCCTGGAGCTCGGCCTGCAGGTGAGGGCATGTGTGAGCAGAGGATGCCCCTGCCCTCTGCAGAAAGGGTTCAGCGTTGCCCAGTGCTCACTGCTCCAGGTTTTAGAGCAGGGGTAGGCAACCTGGTGCCCTCCAGATGATTTTTGGACTGCAACTCCCCTAACCCCTGACCATTCCCCATGCTGGCCCGGTCTTATGGGAGTTATAGTCCAAACCCTCTGGAGGGGCACCAGGTTGCCTACCTATGTTTTAGAGCATCCAGAACAAGAAAGTTAATCTGTGCTCTTTTGGCAGCACCATTTCCAGCTGACATTTTCATGCAGATGTTTCAAAGAATAGGTTCCCCATGATGTGGACCATGTATGCCAAAGGATGGGAGAACCAAGGATGCTCAAGCTCACTGAAATTCTCCAAACTTTTCTTCAAAGTTTGGTTCAGCTCAGTCCTGTTCTCTCATTTGCAACCTTTTTTTCGGTCATTTGAATGGGATTTTCCCCCCGAAAGTTGCACACTTCAAGAAAGTTACGCCTTTTGAGAAAGTTGCGTATTTTTCAAGTGCACACTTTGCGAATGCAAACACCGGTTCGGGAATTTGCAAACGTTTTCAGAGAACATGTGCTCCCATTCTTGTTCGGAGCTGTGAATGGGGCATTTTCGAATGATATGCAAACTGAAACGAAATTCTCATACATCCCTATGTATGACCCACTGTCCAATGGCACTGAGTGTTACAAGGGTTTTCTAAATATTGAATTGGTTCTCTGCACCATTTGTTCATTTTCCACTTTCAGTGCCTGCTTGAAAACAGACTCCTGCCTTGATAAACAAGGTTTCTGTTTTCATGAAAACTGCACATACTTTTATGTTAAACAGCTACATACTGAACTTTTGGAAAATAGCGTGTACTTTTATCTGATGCTTTGTCTGTGGAAGTCCAACTTCCATTCTACTTATTTCTATAAAATAGTAGGAAGGTTGTCAGACCTCTGTTAACAATGCATCAAATACACATTTTGGTCTGACCAGCTGCAGCTCATGCCAGGCATCAGTTCTTTAGACAGTGTGGGTTGTTACTGAACTGTGGGTTATCATGATGTCTGAATGCAGCATGTTTTCTGCAGGGCAGGTTATTGTGTTGTCTGGACCCAGCGCAGTTTTTGTGGGGTTGCTCGTTAACAATGCAATGTGGCTTGTTAAGTAACCCAACAGCAAGCCATGGGTTCTCAAAGTGGCTTGTTTGAGAAAAAATAAACCAACAAGCTGCCCTGTGAAAAATGTGCTGTGTTCAGACAACATGCTAACTCATGGTGAGTTAGTGTGGTGTGTGAACCCAGACATGTTAAGATGGAACAGGGGATCTGAGCTCAGGTGCTGGCCGGAGGCTTCTGCTGATGCACTTTGGGGGCTGGGGGGGGGCAGGGCAAGGGGATTCCAGCTTAATTGTCCTCAACACCTGGGACATATAGCTAGACTTCCCTTGGGACCCTTCCTTCAGTTCCTCTGTGTTGCTTCCACTTCTTGGAGAGCGTTGAGTCCACTTGCTTGGAGCAGAGACTAAGTAACAGGAACTCTTTCATTGCGTTCAGGTGGTGCTTATCTCGCCTGGGAGCAATCATACCACTTCTTAGCGTGCAAGGCACTGTACTGTAATTCGCTTATTCAGTGCTCCTTTGAGGTCCCATTTTACAGCTGGGGAGCTGAGAGGGACTAATTCAAGTGCCCCCCAGGGACTTGGATGAAAGGCTCCCTGTTCCATGCCTACCATTGTGGGTGCCACTGGATCACGCTACCTGATGCTTGTGGCTTCAGTTAGCGGCAGCACACTATCTGTGCCATGCTCTAGGAAGGGGGGGGGGATATGACGTGTAGCTCCTAATATGCATTGTGATTCCCCCAGCATTAGGACTGTCTTGAAAACACCCGTTTTCCATTGCTCTTCCCCTAGGTGATGCGAATGACACTCAACACCATGACCTGGCGTCGCAGAGAAATGGTTCGCTGGCTGGTCAGCTGTGCCACAGAGATAGGTGAGGGGGTAAAAGTGCTGCAAACTGCCACAGGCACAAGGACAGTGTCCCCCCCTGCTCTGAATTCCCCCAATGGCTTCTGGGCCTCCTCTTGGGACGTGAGGCCTGCTTTGTGACCTTCATGATTAACCCCTGCTCTCTTCCCCTTTCTCCATCTTTCCACCACCAGGTGTCCAGGCCCTGATGAACATTATGCAGAACTGGTACACACTCTTCACGCCCATCGAGGCCACAACCATTGTGGCTGTGACAGGCACCACGCACGCCACGCTGCTCCGGCTGAGCCTGAGCACTGGGCAACGGGACGAGCTGTGCAGCTGCGCCCGGACGCTGGCACTGCAGTGCGCCATGAAGGACCCGCAGAACTGTGCCTTGCCAGCTCTGACGCTCTGTGAGAAGAACCATGCAGCCTTCGAGGCGGCCTACCAGATCGTGCTGGACTCGGCGGCCTCTGCAGGCATGGGCCATTCCCACCTCTTCACTGTGGCCCGCTATATGGAGCACCGTGGGCTGCCAATACGCGCCTACAAGCTGGCCACCCTGGCCTTCTCGCAGCTCAGCATCGCCTTCAACCAGGACACCCACCCTGCCCTCAACGACGTCCTTTGGGCCTGCTCCCTTAGCCAGTCCCTGGGGAAGAACGAGCTGGCTGCCATCGTCCCACTCGTCATCAAGAGTGTGCAGTGCGCCCCCATGCTCTCCGATATCTTGCACCGCTGGAGCCTCCCACCTCCGGGCCTTGCCCCGCTGGGTGGGGGGCGCCGTGGGGCAGGCGGTGCCGGTGCTGGAGGGAAGCTGTTTGCTATGGACAAGGCCCCGCTCTGCCAGCTCCTGGAAGCCGCCATGGCTGCCTACATCAGCACCACGCACTCGCGCCTCACCCACATCAGTCCCCGGCACTACGGCGAGTTCATTGAGTTCCTGGGGAAAGCCCGCGAGACCTTCCTGATGGCACACGAAGGGCATGTGCGCTTCAGCCAGTTCCTTGACAACCTCAAACAGACCTACAAGGGCAAGAAGAAGCTTATGTTGCTTGTACGGGAGCGCTTTGGCTAGGGGGCACTTTGGGGAGGGACTGCTTTGGCTGAGGGGGTGGGCAGCCAGAGGGACATCTCTCCCCCTTGATCAGAAGCACTTTGGCTTGGAGGGCGGGTTGGGAAGGTCTGTTTCCCCTGGGGGCACGAGTGCTTTGGGCATTCAGAATCCGAATTTCTGCCTGGACTCAGAGCGCCCTCGGCATGTGGGGCGGGAGAGCAATAAGGGCTCTCCTCCCTTCAGAGGATGTGCTCCAGGGCTATAGGGCTGAGCAGATGGGTCTGCCCTTCCGCCGAGGTTCCGGCTGAGCCCCAGGGGCAGGGGGGTTCTGCGACACCTTGGCTGGGCACAGACGCTCAGAAGGCTGAAGCTCGAGCGCGTCCCCTGGCTCCGCCGGCGGGGGCAGGAGGGGCCTGGGCCTGTGCTTTGGTTGTAGGAGTTGCCAATTTCAGTATTAAGCCGCCGGAGGGCAACAGGTGTTTCCCCACCTCGACTGAAGGCTCTAGGCCCCGGCAGGGTCTTGCGGAGGGTGGGCATCCAGTTCCGTGGGACTTCACAGCTGCTGTTCCAATGTTCTATTTCAAACCCGGTGACGGCGGGGGTTGGCTGGGCCGCATGTATGCAAGTGAGGGTGGGATGAATGGGGATGTACCTCCCCTTCCCTGCTTAGAGCCCCACAAGCTGTCTCTGCCCCCCCCCGCCCCCGGTCCCATTTTCTCCATAGCTCTAAACTCCTTTATGTCTGAGATACCAAACCTGTGTTGAAGTCTGAACATTCAGAACGGGGAGGGGGGGCACATGAGCATCCTTATAGCACTAGGGTCCTTTACCCACCGAGCTCTGATGCACGGGTGGGGAATGTTTGCCCCTGCAGCTGGTGGTGGATTGCAGCTCCCATGAGCCCCAGCCAGCACAGCCAATGGCAGGGGATGCGGGGAGCTGCTGTTCAACAATCACTGGAGGGCCAGACATTCCCCACTCCTGCTCCGATGCCGCTGTGCACTGATAGCATTCAAGTTCCTGTCCCATTGTGTTGAGAGCACGTGGCCCAGAATCCCTCGTGTCTGGCCTGCCTGGCACAAATGTTCCCAAGCAGGACCAGCGTGATGGAGCGATGTCCTGCTGGATGGTTGGCAGCAGAGCTAACATCAGTCTGCTGGTGGCAGATGGGATACATTCTGGGCTTTATTTGGCTGAATTCTATGAAGAGGGGACTGGGGGAGGGTAGATGGACGTGATATGCTGTCCCACAAGCCTGCTGTGTGTTTCATGGGACGGTACTTTTGGAAGAGACCAGAAGGACACTGCGCCTAGTCCTCAGCCTCAGCGTGGGCTCACACACACAGGTTACATTCCACACACAGGCATGTTAACCCACATAAATAATGCCAACCACAGCCTGTCTCACTCGCAGCAAACAAGATTCTCCATTCAATCACCCCGTCTTCTCTTCCAACTGTACAGTTGGGGGCTATCCTGCCCTCCCGAATTCTCCTAGGCATGGTTCCCTACCCTACCCTGCCCCCAACACCCCTCTCCCAAATCTGTCAGTATTTCAGCTTTCCCTTGGCTGTGCTCATGGGTCACTGACTGGCTCCAGACCCTGCTTGCAGTGGGGGGGACCAAGGGCACTTGAGGGGCCAGTGTCCTATCCTGTAGCTGTCCCTCTTTAACTTTGTTTCCAGTTAATGCCCCTCAGACTCCTGCAACTGAAGGATTCCCACTCCCTGTCTCCTCCAGTCTAGCATTCTGGAGCTGCTGGTGGATAGACAGGTCATACCTCAAACCTCCTCCCCTCTTTCAGGCCAGGACAACGCTATTACGTGCTGGACTTGCCTGAGACATTTTGCCACTCCAAGTGGCTGTGCCATGCGATCCAAGAAGCCCCCCCCAGTATTCCCTTCTGATGTTGTTGAGGACTTTGGGGTGCGACTCTTGAATCAAATCTGCTTTGTTGGCACCCGTAAGGTATTGCTGCCCTAGGCAACTGCTTCGGTTGCTCAGGTGGTCAGCTGGGCCCTGCATAGGGGACTGATGTTTCCCATGGAGGAATGGGAGGGGGGAGTTCTAAGTGGCCACTTGCGGGGTGTTAAATGACATTTCCACAAACATCCCGCTCCCAAATCCCACTTTTTCTGCTGGATAAAATCTACTCAGGAACAAACCACAACAAGCTCATGCTACTAATTAGATTATTGTGAAGACAAGATAATGTTTAAAAAGTTAATATATATGAAGAGGCAAGGGGCCAGAAGGGGCTCCTTTTTGTGCGCATGGGGCCAGGAGGCTGTGCTCTGTGCTCAGCACCTCTTGGCCCTTAGTGTTGGTGGAGATGTTGGTGTGTTGCACAGCTCCACTTTGGAGCCAGCTAGTCAGTCAGTTTTAAAAGTTTTTGGTTTTCTTTGTTTTCCTGTATTAAAAAAATCCTGTAATTTTGTAATTTTTTTCTATTTATTGAATCATTTATTGTATTATTTTGTAAAAGGTTTAACATAAACCGCAACGTTTGTTTTTTTGGCTTCTCTTTTGGACATGTTGTGTGGGTTTTGTTTCTCGGCTTGTTCGTTTTCTTGCAGAGTCCTGAACGAATCAGTTCATCTAGGTTAGCCCAAGCCAAGTCTCTTTGGCCCAGCAAAGGGGCAGTGAAGAACTATGTTACCATACTTAGTTGTACTGCAGACCAGTTTGCTTGTTCACTGTGGAACAGCACTTTTTCTTACATTATGGCATCTATGTGTGGAAATGAAAACTCCACTCCTTCTGGACTCCATTGCAGCTGTACAGTGTATTTGCAGTCAAAAGGATTAATGGAAAACGGAAGCACAGGAGGAATTCAGTTTTTGCAAATTCTGATACAAACAGGCCTGAGCCTTACCTCCTGGACTAAGGGGTACATCAGTATAGTTATCCATCGGGTTTTGCACCTCTCAGATACCTACATACCCCATGGGTGACAACGCTGACATAAAAACACATGAAACAAGCCACAATTCAAAGTTTAAAACAAAACATTGAAAACAGCTCAGCAGACAAATGCCACAATGTTATCAGGAGCCACAATTCATCTGCTGCCAGGCATAGCAAACACACACTTGAGAGGTTTTCAAAGGATACACTCCTTACCAGAACCCAAGCAGTATCCTGGCCAGATGGGGATCCCTCAGGAGTGAGTTCCATAACTTCGGTGCCATAGTAGAGAAAGCCTTGACTCTCTTCTTCACCCACTGGGCTTCTGGCGGTAACATTTCTATTCGATGGCTAGTTTGTGTCAGCCCAACCCACTCCTTAAATGCAATTGCCAAAAAGATTTATTAGGGTGGATAACGGCACAATGAGGTGGAAGTAAAAATTATATTGGTTATAAATAAAATGAAGGCACCTCATTTAGACTCTGGGTTCCCCGATTTTAGGGTCCTGCTATTTATTTCCATCTTGTTGTAATGAGTGTTTGCACCGGAAACCGCAGGTAGCTCACATCGATGTTTGCCAAGTCTCAAGGTTTGAACTGAGGTTTCAGGGGTGGTAGCAGAGTTTTCTGGAGAAGGAGTAAAATCTCACAGCAAGGAATCAGATTAGGGAGTGGGAGGCTATTTTTTCTTTGGCTTGAAAGTGTTTGCAACTTACTCTGCCACATCGTGTTGAATTAGACTCCCACCAACCCACCTGTGGCACTAGGCACAGCTAGAATCTTCCAATGACAGGCAGTGGTGTAGTGGTAAATTTTGAAGTGCAGGGGCTCATCATGACATTTCCCATAGCCATATCCCCAAGGAGAGCCCCAAAACTGCAGGCAGCTGTGTTGACCCATATCAGCAAACCAGTTCTAGCAGTTTTCATTTCCCTCAGGAGCAGGTCTTTGGTAAAGCTAATGCATCTTAATTGCCTATTCAGGACTATGCCACCTCAAAGTATTTTACAATACAACAAGGAACACTATATTGTTTCTGGGGAAATTCATTTCCCCCCAGCTACTGTGAGGATGGCAGCTAAGCTCAGAGGAACAGGGAATTCTGAAGGTGGCAGATGATGTTGGCATCACTGCTAATAAAGAAGTCCCAGCGCTGCATCTCTGCAAGCCCTGGATCAGCTATGCCATGGATGACAGAGCAGGTCCCATCCTTTGCGCCATTGGGAAACCCTAGGTTCCATTCCTACCCACTAAGCTCTATCTCTCCTTGATCTATGAGGTTGCCTGCCCCCCAGCTCTGCCTCTTGCATCTCAAGAGTCTGGGTCTCAAGAGACCTGGTAACCCTAAAAGCCACATCCTGATCTAAATCTCTTGTGCTTTGAATGTTCAATGTGTAGCAGGAGGAAGTTCCTTTAAAAAATACTAATCCTAACAGCCATCTAACAGATGAATGCCATGATGAAAGGGGGAAAAAGTCCAATGCCTTCTTGATCTCAAGCTCACCATTTACCTGCCAGGGCCTCAGCACAGCATCCCTTTAAAAGTGGTACTCCAAGTCCCAGGCAGCTGCCATTTTAATTTCCCACAATGTTCCTGATGTAGCATCACTGCAGGGTATTGTGGAACTGCCTGGTGCTGATCAGAAAGCTGCTGGTTGCCACCAGGTAAGCCCACTCAGGCCATGCCAACATGGGAGGGAGGCCACCAGTGGGTACTTTGCCAAGGGCCCCCTTGAACCTGGAGCCAGCTCTGATTGACCTAGTTTGGTTTGCCTGAGCCATGGTGTCTCTTGCTCTGCAAACAGTCCCTACAAGGGGCTTATATCCTTTCGAGGAGTAGGCAGAGGCTTGGGCCAATTAATAACAAATACATTCAAATGTATTTGAACACCCCAGATATCAACCTCCAACCACCAAAATGGTTGCCCAGTTTGGAAGACCATAGCCTACTTCTGAAGTAGATTTGGGGTGAGATCTCTGGCAAACCTCCAGGGCGGTTGTGGCACCAAGAACTCTCTAGTTAATAATACCCTTGAGTGAAACCCAGCAATGCTAGTTTGGGCATTTACGTCCAGGTTACGCAGGCCTGAGTCACAGCTATAGAGCCAATAATGAGCGGCATCCAGGGTTTAATTATTAGGTGGATGATGGCTGCGCCCCTGGGCTCCAAACATGGGTGCTGCATGGGCAGAGGTAGCAAGAGGTCTTGCGCTACAATGAACAGCTGACGTTTGGGGGTTCTTGACATTCTCTTGGAAAGCTGATCTCAGAATGTTCAGTGTTTCTGAGGGCAGGTTGTTCTTGTTTTTGCTGCCTGTTAGCAAAAACGTTTTCTGAGTCTACCTCTCAATACTAGCCAGAGTGAAGTGATTGCCTCAGGCAGCAAGTGCTGGGGGGGGGGGCAGCTTCTTGGCTCTTCCTCATGAAATTCCTGGCTGCTCTCCTTCGCTGGAGGATACTGCTGAGCCTGCCCTACAGCTTGCTCTGTGTCCCCTAAGATAGCCTGCTGCTGTCTCAGGTGTAGTGGAGGACGCTATCTTTTGCACATGGGATGGGGAAGGGGGTGCCATCTTGTTCTTCCCGTCAGGCAGCAAAATGTCTTCACCCCGCCCTGCCTCCAACAGAAGTCTCTGAATGTGTATTATCTTCCTTTAAAGCAAACAAATGAAGCATCCCGAAGCCTGAATACCTAGGCTGGAGAGGGACAATAGTTGCCAAAGCTGTGTCACTCGTTCTGCATTCACCTGCAGTAAAGACGCTTGCCAGGTTTTTGTGGTGCTTTAAAAACATATTTGACCACACATGACAAGGGCACCAAAGGAAGATGTGTTTATATCCTGGGAAGCGATACCTTTTACTGTCTGTTTCAGGTTCCCAGAGCAGTCATTCCTTTCACTAGTTCTGTCTCCAGCTGGTTGTAACTCCTTTTGTGCCTCCCCCATTCCCTTCTCTCAGATGTTGCTTATCTATGGTTGTGGTGGTGATGTTGCTTTATGCGGAGGTTGTGAGATGCGTGCTCTGTCTGTCTTCTATATATTTTGTTTTTTCTTTACAAAAAGCAGCATCCTATGAATTGTCGGCCCATCTATGAAGGGCTCTTCTGTAAATGATACCTACACAGCATCCTTCATCTATCCATTTTATTTCTTCCCCACTCACCGCTGCAACCACAACATACAGCCCATGACTACTAACGTATGTCATTCTCCCTAACCAAAATGAAAGCAGAGGGTTAGTGTGCCACAGCCCCATGGTGATGTGAGGTTTAGCGTTCCTCAAGGCCGACCCAAGATATTTGGCTTCCTGAGGGGAAGGACAAGATGGCACCTCTTCCTCATCCCAGGTACAGACTGGCAGTTGAAACTTATTTCAACACTGGGGACGGGTTACTGTCCTCCACTACACTTGAGGCAGCAGGCTAGTTTAGGGGGCAGAGGACAGGCTGTGTGGCCTACATAGATCTGTCCTCCAGCAAAGGGGAAGAGACAGGGAGTACAGGAGGAACAGCTGGGAAGCTGTCACTGCTGCCCCCCAGCACCTGCCACCTGAGACAATTGCCTCACTCTACCTAATGGCAGGGCTGGTCCTGGTGTTTCCCCCAACCTGCAGAAGAAGAGGGTTGGGGCTAAAAGACCAAAGGAAACCAGATGTGCAGAGGCTAAGTTGTAAGTGAGCTCAGCGTGTGAGTCTAGAACATGTTTACTGCTGACATGGTGCCTTAGTTTACCATTTTGATGCTACTTGGTGCATGAGTAAACTTTTAAGTGCTTTAATTTGTCTCTTAACCCAAAGATTTTTGATCCAAGAATTTCCTTGGGGGTTTTTTGTTCAAAAAGGAAATGAACTAAATTACATGGGCTCACTTGGGTAGGGGAATTCAACTTCACTGTGGCTCTGTACTATTATTTAGCATTTATGGTGCACTTTAAAGTATTGAAAGAATGTCACACATATTACCAGAGTAATCTTAGTTTACGTCAGCCCCGTACCATAGGGCACTATTATTATTATCCCCATATTATTCCTGTTTTTAGTATTATCTCACCATTTGTCCAACAGTCCAAAACAAAATATATTGTTACAGACTGGGAGGTGCATGACTTTTCCCAATGGTGGACCCGTTCTTTACAAGGGTCCCCCCCCCCCCCATTACTGATAGGCTGCCACCAGTCAGAATGAACCTCCTGACACATCCTGGACAGTGCAGTTGCTTGGGCAGTTTCTAAGCCCTATGGCCAAGGACCCCTCCCCAGGGCCCAACGGTAGGGAAAAATAACAAAGTTGCTTTGAATTTTTCCCCTCAAAGCCCAGAAACACAAACCCTAACCCACTCTTATGAAAATCCTATGAATACAAGCGGTATTTTTTTAACTGTGTAAACCTTTATGAGGGGAAGAGTTGTTAATGAGAATTCCTTTTTAAAATAACATATCAAATGTCCAAATATAACAAAGGAGTTTATTGGGGTGCAGGGAGGGGGGAAAGGGATGTCAACAATCACGCACATAGAATTCCAAATAAAACCAAAATGTTAATCTAACTTAGCTGGATATATGTTACTTGAGTAGAGTCTTGGATTCCAGAGCATAGGCAGAGTTCTTTGCAGAGAGGATGGTCGAAGAGAGAGCCTCTTATTCTCCAGTTAGATAGTATATGGAAGACTCTTCAGCAAATTCTTACTTTTATGGGAATTTGAGTTAAGTAAAAGCCAGCCCCTTAGCAGGGAAGGATTGTTGTTTTGTCCAAAAATGCAATATCCCCCATTTCTGATGACGGCCAGCAAATCACAAAATTACTTAGCTGCTGGACCCATAACCCTAAACTTACATCTCAAAAGACATAAACTGTTTAAATCACTTGTTGTTGTTGTTGTTCAGTCGTTAAGTTGTGTCCGATTCTTCGTGACCCCATGGACCATAACACGCCAGGCCTTCCTGTCCTCCACGGGGTCACGAAGAGTCAAACACGACTTAGCGACTGAACAACAATTAGCAGTGGGTAAACAGCAAACCCACTCAGGACTCTGTGTGTGTGTGTGGAGGGGGAGATTAAATGGCTAAAAGCTGGGCAGTGGGAACACTAGGTGGGGCACCCCTGGGCTCGCAGGCCACAGAGAGGAAGTGAGACAAACCAGAGACTGCAAATCAAGTACAGCCAGGATGGCTCCTCTCTGACAAGCACATAAACATAATGCAGCATAGAAACATAGAATAGTCGAGCTGGAAGAGTTCCTGGAGGTCATCTAGTCTAATCCCCTCTTCAGTGCAGGATCTGCAATACAGGGTGCAACTTCAGCACTGCTGACAAAGGCAGTCTGTTCCAGTATCAAACAGCTTTACCATCAGGAAGCTTCTCCTAATGTTTAGCTGAAATCTGCTTCCCTGCAATTTCCACCCATTGATTCTAGTCCTGCCCTCTGGAGCATCAGAGAACACGTCTGCTCTGTCTTCTGCATGACAGCCCTTCAGATATTTGAAGACTGCTATTCACAGCAACACACCACACACAAGCATGCACAAGTACGTGCAGGAGCATGACACAGACTGCACCCAGAATGCACAGCAGTATGCACGAGCACACCACATGCAACAGGTCACACACAAACATACATCAACCTTGCAGGCCATGCCATGCCATGCGTAATCATGTGCAGGAGCCTGCCACATGCAAATAGACACATACAGCAGCTCCCTTTCCCCATCTACAAATAGACATTGCTGTAACTTGATTATTCCAGCAATGGCCATTTCGGGCAGGGGGAAGTACATTCCACCATGGAAGCATCAATCTGCCAAACAGACATGCATTGCAATACCTGTCCCTTGGTTAACAGACTAATTTAAAATGGGAACTTTCTAAAGGGTCAAAAGCATCCTTGAAATACCCTGATTTTTATATATAATCAAAACTGACAAAAAAAGAAATGTAAGGTATGTTTTGGGTGGCCACAAAAACAATTGCAAGTGTGGGTCAGCTTGCCCTTTGATGCAGTTTTTTAAAACTGCTGAAACTCAGCCATTCTTCATGAGGATTTTGTGAATGTTGGCCAAAAAATCACAAGGTAGATTTTTCATGCCAAATTACCTGTCTTGATATGACGAAGAATAGATTTTTCAAGCTGTTGAATGACAGGAGGATGGAAAAGCTAGTCAGCGTTAACTATAGAGTTACTGTATAATACCCCTGAAATTCTACTGAACAGGGATTGTAATGGCGGGTGGGATCACATGACATTTCAGGGCTGAAATGTAGGATGGCCATGTGTCCTCTTTTACAGAGGACAGTCCTCTATTTGAAGGTGTCTCCTGTTTAAGGGGCTGCCCAGTCCAAGGCCAGTTTAAAGAGAAAGAACCCTAAGAGGGGGGAGTAGCAGGGGCCTTGAAGTTGCCCATCCACAGTTAGCATCTAGACAGCAGACATACAGGTCATAGTCTCCTGCACTCTGGTGAGAGGTGTTGCATTTCTGTTGAAGTCAGAACCATGTGGGGTGCTTTTATAGTGCCCTCACCCTGCCTTATTCACAGAATTTTATGGGGAGTCCAGAAATCATTGCCTTCCACTCATAATGCTCCCACATTTTCCCACCACTTTTTCTGTTTTTTTCCTTACCGCAAATAATCGGGGGGGGGGGGGAATGGACCTGGAATTGCTGCAAAATGCTTTCTGATTAACAGTGCTAGGAACTCTCCATCTGGAAGCACCCTATTTCCATTTGCATCTATATGCACAAATTAGCATGTGCAAGTTTTATGCCAATCTGTGCCTCCTTTTCCGTGTGATGCGTTTCCTCTTTTGGAGATACGTAATTGGCCTCCCTGCTGGGGCAGCTGTTCCTCAAGCAGTCTGTGAGGGAAACAGCTGGCCTGGATGCAGCGCATTCATTTACCGGTTGCATGATGCGACCTCTGCCTCTTGTTCAGGTTGGCCAAATCAGGCCTGGCGTGACTAGCAGTTCTGTTTTGCAACGTTTTGACATCATAGTTTCTTTCCCTGGGGGCAGCTGCACTGGCTGACACACGAATGGTAAGAGTCACCAAATCTGGGAGGAAGAAGTGCAGGAAAGCAGATATGGAGAGGGCAGGAGGGAAGATTTGCCCAGGCAGGAACAGGCCACATGGGCGGGAACAGCTGTGGTCCCTATTGAGGCAGGAGAAAGAGGGTATTCCTGCAAGCCCTTCCTCTTTAAAAATGAAACCCACACAAAACTCAGCCCTATGAGTCAGCCAAATCAGGTGCATTCACTTGAGGGTGAGGCTGTGAGCATCCTCTCTCATCAGGGCCAGCCTAGCTGCAGAGGTGCCGGTGAAGCATCACGCATCCCAGATACTGCTTGCGGGTGCTGGCCTGAGACGCATGCCTCTTGGATGGCATGGTGCAGTGCAGCCTTCCCCAATCCGGGGCCCTCCAGATGTGTTGGGCTGCATCTCCCGGCATCCCCAGCCAGCAGAGCCTTTTAGCCTGAGACATCTGGAGGGCACCCGGTAGGGGAAGGCTGAACTAGGGGCATCTTACCTTACCGAAGCCAAGCCTAAATGGGTCTCTGGCAGGCACCAAAACGGAGGAATCGTTCCGGCCCTGGCTGGCACCATCCTTCCCCGACTGTGAAATGCGAAGAAAGGCCGGGCACGTCGACAGTTTGCCCCCTGCTGACGTCAGCAGGATGTTTTGCTCCCCCGGAAGGCGCAATCCTATGCATGTTCAGCCAGAAAAAAAGGCCTGCAACTCCCAGCATGCCCCAGCCAGCATAGCTGGCTGGGGCATGCTGGGAGTTGCAGGCCTTTTTTTCTGTCTGAACATGCATAGGATTGCGCCCTGAGCTGTTTTCCTGGGCTCGTGCTTGAAGTGGCAGCACGCGAAAGCGGAGGGGGGTATTTGTCCTGCCCATGAACATCCCGCCCAGGGCGGCGGCGGCGGGTTTCCCTTTTACGTTTACAAGGCAGCGCCCAACAAGCGCTGCTTCGTGCTTTGCGGCCTGGCGCCTGAGCCCAGCCTGCGACGGCGGCACATCCCTCGCCCAAAGGCGTCCTGCGCGACACACGTGGCCTGGCCCTTCCTGCCCCACTCTCGCCCTCGGAGCCTCGTCTTGCCCAGGACGGCCAAGCAGCAGCAGCAGCTCCACCGCTGAGGCGCTCGGGCGGTTCTTTGTCTCGCGCGGGACCCGGGGCGGCAACGCCCGGCGCTCGCCGCCAGAGGGCGCCGCGCCCACGCGCATCCCCGCTCCGTGCGCTACGTGCGGCCGGCGCGGCTTTGGCCCGGGGCTGTTCCGGAGCCGCCGCCGCTTCGCTCCCCCTGGCTTGGGCTCGTCTCGTCCGCCGCGCCGCTGGGGCGGGGAGCCGGAGCTGCACGCGAGGGGGGGGGGGCGGCGGCGGCGGCTGCTGCTGCTGCAGAAGCCGCTCCTGAGCTGGGTCGAGGGAGATGGAGTCCCCGGCTTGTTGCGGGCGGCGGAAATGCGGGCGGGGGCCAGCCGGACTGCTGGGCCCTCTTCTCCAGTCTGCCAGGGCGTGTGTGTTGTGTTGCCACGGTCAGTCTGCCGGGCGGGACAGTCTCAGGTCAGTCTCAGGACCTGGCCTGGCGGTTGGTGGGCGGTAGCAGACCCCTTCACCTACAACTACCGCTACTTGTCGGTTTGAAGGCTTTCATCCCGCCTTTTGATCAAATGATCACTAGATGAGAACATGAGAACATAAGAGCCCTTCTGGATCAGACCAAGGGTCCATCTGGTCCAGCATCCTGTTCACACAGTGGCCAACCAGCTGCCCACGGAAACCCACAAGCGGGACATGAGTGCAGCCCTCCTGCCCATGCTCCCCAGCAACTGGCTTACATAGGCACACTGCCTCTGATACTGGAGGTGGCACATAGCCATCAGGACTAGTGGCCATGGATAGCCGCCTCCTCCTCCGTGAATTTGCCTAACGCCCTTTTAAAGCCATCCAAACTGGTGGCCATCGCTATGTCTTGTGGTAGCAAATTCCATAGTTTAACTATGCACTGTGTGAGGAAGGATTGTAATGATACACATACACAATTCCCAACCCCCTAGCAGATGGATGGGGCCTGAGTGTGCTTCTCCAGGGCAACTCATAGACTTGCACAAACTTCCTGCATGACCTTGGGCATGGCTCTTGACCTCACACTTACACTGCTGTACTTACTGATCAAGGCTATCTTCTCTAACATTTTTCTGCAGGGCTGGGGCTGGGGACTCTAACTTCAGTTGTCTTTTTAAAAGTCCAGGGTACTAAAGGAATGTTCTGTACTTCATTCATGTGTTTATTTGCTTCTGCAGGAAAGCCCTGGGGTGCTTCCAGATGAGTTTTTTATTGTGTCATCACCCTGCCTCATTTACATAAGTGTGTGTGCTTGTGCAGACAACATTGTCTTAGTTTGTAGCCTTCCGAGTTTCCCCACCACTACTTTTGTCTGTTTTCTTTCCACACACAAAATCTGTTAAGGAGGAAAAGGCAGAATAGCTGCCCAGTGTCTTGATTGGTAGCACTAAGAGTGATGTATTTGGAAGCACTCGTCGTTTTGAAACTTCTAGCTGAGGCCATCACATGTGCAATGTCTTCAAGCTCTGTGTTATACTGCAGCTGTGTGAGGTCCAAGGGCCCTGTCCCCGTTGCAGTGCACCCTTGGTAGGAAGCTAATTGCAGTAGAGAAGGTGTAGAGGAATTGCAGGTGCTTAATCTTTCCCCTGCCAGCTACTTCTCCCCACACCTGCCTCCACCTCCTCCTCCTGCCACTGTTCTAGATCTGTGTTCATTTCACAAACATGGGGCTAGAATAAGAAAATAGATGGAGGGGAAGTTCCGGGATGGAGGTGGGGGTCTGATGGGAAAGGGTTAAGCACCCCTCCTCCCTTTGAAGTGTCCCCTTTCAAGGGTGCTTTGCGATGATGGGGCTGTTGGATTAAGTAGCGGGGCCACCTGGCTAACCTTACATGCAGCTGCACTGTAATGTGTGGTCTGGCCTTTGTGCGGTGAATGGGGGCTTGTTGAAGGTCTTCTATAATGAAGAAGAGGGCTCTAGTCTGTGCTGGAGGAAGTTGAGAAGTATCCGTGTGTAAGTTTTAAAAGGAGAGGTGCCAGTCAGGGTTTAAACCAGGGATAAGCGACTTGGTGCTGTCCAGACTTTTGGACTACAACTCCCAGGACCCCCTGCTAACAGGCCAATGGTCAGGAGTTGTGGGAATTGTAGTCCAAAACATCTGGAGGGCCCTTGGTTGCCTACCCCTGCTTTAAACCTTACCTGAATGTCATGCCTGTAAGCCTTGCCCCCAACTGGTCCCCCCAAGAAACTGGCAACTGCAGTTCTCGGGGGCGGCGGGGGGGAGTTTTCTAACTTGCAGCACTGACTAAACTACAGTTCCCAGTGTTCTCTGAGGAAAGCCATGACAGTGAAATTGGCATAACATCATTTTAAATGTGTATGATATATAAGCCCTTAGTGATAACTTCACTTGATCAGATACCCTGATCTTTCTTAATCTAAAGAGAAGGGCCAGTGTGGTGCACTGGATAGTATGTTGGACATGGATGGTGAGGGACATGAGTTTGAATCCCTCCTCAGCTGTGAAGCTCATTGGCTACTCCATATCAGCTTACAGTTTTTGTGAGGATAAAACAGGCTAGCCCTATGTGCACCACCCTGAGGGCCTCGGAGGAAGATTGGGATACTACTGTAATTAATAAATACAGTTATGGCATATATTTATTCTAGGGTGTAGAGGGCTCACATGAAGCATTCCCAGCAAAACTGCATTCCTCTGGTTCCTAGCAAAATGTTCCAGCAACCCTGTGTTTCTGCCTCTAAGGCCTCATCCACACAACCAGGAATTATAATAGTAACTTTGGTGTTATGTCTCTCATTTGACACACATTCATTCAGAACAAGGGAGGGAGAGTTGTTGAGCTGTACGGGGCCGGGGGGTGGGGGGGGGTATTTTTAGCACCAGACAGACTCCCTCAGGATTTAGTCCCAAAGCCTGTCTGTTTTGGTTGCTAGGGGCTCAGCCCTGGAATATGTGTGCCTCCAGGCAGGTGAGAAGTGCCTGGTTCCCCTTTTACCACTTAGTAACAAGAGCTGCGATTTCTGGGGTTTGGCACAAGACTTCTGGGTGGGCTCAGACCCAGGCTGCAGTTCCCTGTCCCCACTGATCTCTTGAGCCATTAGCAAGATTATCTTCCTGGGCTAGGCTAAAGCCCAGGGATCACAAACACTATGCTCTGATCACCAAGCCCCCCTGTTGAAAGGTCCATTTCCCACCCCTAACCTACTTGCTTCTGGCACCTCTCTCTCCTTGCTCAGGCTACTGCCGCCACCACAAAAAACAGCTAAGCCTGAGCGGGGGAACAGGAGGAGGATCCGTTTCCAGGATAGCGCCATTTCCTCCAGGCCTATTTATAGCCTAGCGTACATCAAAAGGCTCTGGACAGACGAGGACTTCCTGATAGGGGCTGTATCAGCTGCTGGGCGCCCTCATGTCACCCTTCCCCCTCCTGCTGAACAGGCCCCGCTGGGCCAGATGGAGCAGGCCTGCCTCACACATAGCACAGCAGCAGCAACATGAGGGGCAGACAGGCACTTGGGACCGCGGGACGTCTTTTCAATCATGTTTGGTACTCCCAGGCCGGAGACAGACGCTTCCCCTCAAGAGCTGGTGGGCTCACGCAATGGGGCTCACACAAGGGTTCTTCCTGGCGGACTGTGACCCATGTTCATTGGTGGGTCGGTGGCTTCCATTCGGATTTTCAGCCTTCCGAATATCTTGGGTTGGTCTTAATTTGAGGATCTTAGAACAGTCTTGCCCAACCTAGCATCCTCCAGATGTTTTGGGCTACAAGTCCCATTGGCCATGCTGGCTGGGAATGATGGGAGTTGTAGTCCAACCCATCTCAAGGGCATGGGGTTGGATAAGTCTGCTGTACTGTTTCCTTGATCCAAATGGACCGGACACACACACACCTCCCACAATGGGTGCTGCTGGGCAACCACCAAGAGAGAATGAAGTCCCAGGTGGGTTCTTTGCAACCATTGCATTCTATCCCAGCAGGTGCTGTAGTTCTTTGGCATGCTCATGCGTGCGTCCCCAATCCCCACCCTGTTACATATTGATCCATTAGTGCATTCGCATTCCGGCTCCACCATCACACCTACCAGCTGGGGTGTGGGCAGAGGGACCTTTTGGGTTGAGCACTGGCTCCGACATGACTCAGAGCGGGTGGGATCATCGGCAGGCACCGCTCCTTTCCCCATAATCCCTTAATTGCTCACGAAGCCTAGACTTGCTGACAAAGTGCATAGGGCGGGGACGGAGTTGCCAAGGGAGGGTCACTTCAGGTGGTCCCATGGGGAGGAGATGTGCTCAGTGGAACTCCTCCTCTTGTCATAGCTTATGATGCCACTGGGGTGGGAACTGTGAGGGAAGTAGGCTATGGGGTTAGGCCATCTCTCATCCTGCCCCAAAAGCACTAGGAAGAAAATCACTGCTCCTCGCCTGAGCCATGGCTACTGATTAAAGTGGCCAATTGCCCAGAAGAAAAAAAGGGGGCTGTCTGGCTGCTGTGCCTTTAACTACAACTTGATTTTACTGAAAACAGCAAATGACACTGTTCATGACAAGGAGATGAATCATCATCACCAGCTACACCTGAAGATAAAGCTGCTTTTTAAACAGCTCAGCTGCAGCCACCACCTGAAAAGTGGGTGGCACTCAGGATTGCCCACTGTTTTACTTGCTTTGCTCCTGTGTCTTTTAACAAGCAGGTTCGCGCCCCGTGGACATTGCCTTCGGTAGGCTCCAGACTTTCTCCCAAGAAACCTATGCTGACTAGTGGGAGATGCATCAGATACCACATCACCCTCAAACACACAGACATATGTGTGACCTCAAGTTTTTCTTTTCCATCTGCTTAAACCCCAAATGTGCTCTTGTTTTAAAACAGGTGCAGAACCTCAGGCCCAGCAGGGAAATCTGGCCTGCCTGGGGCCCCAATGTGGCCCTGCAGGGTTACCTAGATGGCCCCGCACCCTTTCTCTGGCCCCTGCACCCTTTCCCCTCTCCACCAATAGTCTATTGGTTTCCTGGAGTTTGTGCAGTTTTTTCCCCATTCTAAAAAGCTGAAATGCCTCTTCTCAGGCTGAGTTACGGGTAATAAGTACTTTAAGCTACAATATGCTGGTATTTCTGGCCCTGCCCCATTTGCTTTTGACCCCTCCCACCACTGGAATGCAGCCCCTGAGAGCTTCTCCAAAATGGGATTTGGCCCTTGGGATGAAAGAGGTTCTGCACCCATTTTAAAATAGTGGAATTCTCAGAATTCTGTGGAACGAACTCAGTTCCTCTCTTAGGCCCCATATTCTTCTGGCCCCAGCCCTCCTCCCGCATGATCACAGATCTAATGCACTTGGTCTCCTAAACCAGTTTCCTTCCTTATTCCACAGGTGGAAATCAAAAGCCAGGCACTGACAACAGTTTAAGGACAACCACTTTATTCACCTCTGTGGCGAGTTTTTCACCACTGCAGCACAAAGGCCCGTCCAAAGAGGTGGAGACAGAAGTCCCCGCCCCTCAAGGGTTGCAGCTGAGCAGGGAAACGGTCAAGCCGTGGTGGGGATGGTGTGGGGGCTTGGCTGGGCGCTGCTGTTGTGCAGGCAAGGCAGTTGTTTTGTGGAGGAGCCCTGCCAGTCACCATGTTCTCAGTTGCACACGTGGAACCCAGGCAGTGCCCCAGCACAGTGGTGGCGGTGGGGAGGCGGACGAAGAAAACGGAGCCACGTCCAACGCCTATGTGCTCCGAGGGCACTTATCAGCAGCTCCATCCCTGTGAGGCCTGGGCAGGACTCCTGTTCCTGCTGAACTGAGCCAGTTTATCCAAAGCAACTGAGTATCAGCTCAGTAGGCACGGGAGGCTGAGCCCTGTGAGGGACGCCAGCAGCAGGGGCCCCCATGCCCAGCTCAGTGCAAACAAGAGCTCCTGTTTTCTGCACCATCCCAGCTCCTGGAGGCCACATCTTCACGTCCTCTTCTGCTCTTGTCAAGGCTCATCTGAGGGATCGCGTTTAGGCAAGGGGGGCTGGGGTTGGGAGAGAATGGACCCCGAGGGGCGGAACTTAGCCACTGTGAACATGGCTGAACCGAATGCTGTTCACAGGTGGGCTAAGCCCTACCCTTTGGAGTCTCAGGAAGATATTTCTCGGCTAATCCCAAGGCCTTTTGCTTATTTATCCCCCCTCCTCCTCTCTCTCTCTCACACGCACATGCCTCAGGCCCAGCACCCATGTACAGGCCCAGCGGCTGGTTACAACCCTCCTGGCTGATTTCCCGCAGGAGGTGAGATCCAAGCCACTTCAGAGCGTCAGTTTATGGGGCTTCCATCCAGGTGAGGTCGCTCACTGGCGGTTGGAAATCCCTGGCAATGTGATTCTGAGCATCAGGATAAAATCACATCACCAGGAACCCCAGCTGGCAGCGGCAGGGAGGAGGAGAGGCATCCAATGGGAAGAATCCCTTTGGTGGCTGTCTAGAACAGAAAGGAGAGTAGCATTAACATTGGGGAATGGGTGGCATCCTTTGAGCCAGCAGCATTAACACATCATAGGGCGAGAGAGTTTTGTTTCTGGTACATCCTGTCCCCATGTTGTCTGCACCAAACTGCTCAAACACAACCAGGGTGGTTTTCTGTGGAACAAAACAGACGCCCAACGCCCCTCTTGGGCATGGCAGAAGCTCTCATTCTGCCTTCCCCCACTTCGTGCCCTCCAGATGGACTGGACTGCAACTCTGTGGTAGGTAGGTAGGTAGGTAACCAAACTGGGAAGGCTCCTGTAGTTCATGAGGGACCCCTCCAAGAGCCAGACAAGGGGGGCCATGTCACAGCCAGTCGCAGCACACATGTCGGCAAACACATGTTTGATGCATTTGCACTTTGCATGTTTAGAAGTGTACTAAAAATAATACACTTAGTTGTACCCCCGGAAGTTTTAACGTCATGTGTTGTGGCTGTCGGGGCAAAAGAACACATTACATTACTTAAATGTGTTCTTGCACTGGTTTTTAAAACAAAAGTAGTTGCTGCAGATGTGTAGGGATCAGGTTGAGGACTCTGGCAGGTGGGGAGGGGGCGTTTTACGCCTTGTGCCCCTGCCATGGTCCCGATGAAAGTGACCCTCCCCAAGCTCCTATTTGCACTGGGAGAGAAGCTCCCTTTGGTGCCAAATAACAGCTGGGGGTGGGGGTGGATTTTACTCCAGACCATGGCAGTGGAGGAATGTGGACGTAGTTATACCTCCCTCCATGTCCACGTAGTACTGAGTCTGATGCCCCTTGCTTATTTGTTTGTTTATAATATTTCTTGGTCACCCTTCAGGGCAGAAGCCCTCCCAAGGCGGCTTACAGCAATAAAACTGCTTCGCCAGCCCTAAAATCCTGCATTGAAAACAGGGCTTTCTGCTTCTGTTTTAAATGCAGGATCACGACGACTCTCTTTTTCACCCACTTCCTTTCCCCCCTCCCCTTTCCCTCCCCTCCTCCCCATATCTGAGTCTTCCATTATCTTTCATTGATCTCGCTCCTCTTGCTGCTTTTCCGCTTTTCACGGAGGAAACTCAAGCAGAACATAACGGGGTAATTTGATAGCTCATTAACTGCGATCTATTTAAAAACAGAACAAAGGGCATTTAGTGCAGGAGGGTCACTGCATCATGTAAAGAGCTGGCAAACTTCCGTGAAGGAGCAATCTCAATCGCAGAATAAAAGCTCCGTGTGAAGAAAGCCTCAGTCATCTTATATGGTGGCTTCTTAAAAACATCAAACATTAATTGCAATAACATATAATGTCTAAGTTGGCCCGCAGTATCAGCAAGCAGTACTAGAAGTCTGTATGTGATGATGAAATGTATTAAACAATACACACACACCCTGGAAGTCATATGAACCTTCAGGAAAAGGGTGTATATGTAGTGCATATGTGCCTAAACGTGGTCTGATCTGCCTTAAGGTTGGCAGAAAGGGCTGGCGAAGCAGTTTGGCCTTGTTAAGGTGAGACTTGATTGCTCTTTGGGCAATAGGATAGGAGCAGAGCTGAATTCTCTGTGCCCAGAGCTAGGTGGAGGCCCCACAAGTTGACCATGGGAGGAAGAGCCTGGGGCAGCTTGGGCCAAATTCTGGCAGGAAGGGACTTCCTGTTTCCCAAGAGAGGCTTGTGCCATCTCGGAGAAGCCCTGAGAAGTGCTTGTCAGTCTACCCACCCACCTTCATCACAGGATTAACTCTGCATTTGTCCAAGCCCACTTTCCCTTGTTTCCTCCTTCCAAGCAGCCACCATACCCCAGATTGTCATGTTCATGTTTGTGAGTGGTTGACTGTTACATCAGCTCTTTGACTGGCAAGTGTGAAATGAGCCATCATGGATGAAAACTCACAGACAGCTATTCCCTGGCATCAGCTCAGCATGTAATACTTTTCAAAGGAGAGGCAGTTCACACATTCAACAGGGAGTCATCTGTGTGTGTTCAGGAAGCAAGCACTAAGGGGTGAAGTGGCGTACGTGCATGTGTTGTTAGAGAAGAGCTGGCGACACCTTGCTGGCACACTGCTGAGATGAAACTGCTTTGGCAGTGGAGGGCGGTGGTTTATATCTACAACAGTGGTGGGCTATTTGTGGCCCTCCAGATTCTTGGCCTACGTAGCCAATGGTGAGGGAGCATAGGAGTAGTATGCCAAAACCTCTGGAGGACCAATAGTTGCCCACCCCTGATCTATAAAGACCGCATTTCCTGAGATGTGGCCACCTTGGGGATGAGAGCTACTCCACACAACAGGAACCTCTTTTCTAAGTCTGAAAAGCAAGCCTGAGGTGGGAGAGCAGGTACAGTGTGTATCAACCTGGTGTGTGTGTGTGTGTGGGGGGGGTCCACTTTCCCCAAACAAGATGCCCTTAAGAGGGAGAAGTAGGCAAGGTTAACAGGGAGTGGGGGATGGGTTCAAATCCCAGTGTTTTGCTGGCTTCTCTGTCCTTGGGGCTGGAGGAACAGAGAGGTGCTTGGACAGGTTCAGAGGCCTCTGAATACCAGCTCTTAAGGAGCAACGAAGGGAGAGGATGGGGTGTCGCCTTCATTTCCTGCTTGTAAGGCTTCCCAGAGGCATCTGACTGGCCACTGGATCTGATGGAGCTTTGGTCTGGTACAGCAGGACTTTTCTTACGTTCTTAGTACTCAAGACTGAATCCGAGACTAGCCAGCAGCCCCACTGTTTGGAAGTTTACTAGGAAGCCGTAGTGGCTCAGAAGCTGAGCTGTGAACGTTTACATCTCACTACTGTCAGGAACTCACCAGGTGGCCTGGTACTGCTGGCCAGGCCATTGTCTCTCTTGTATCAATTAGCATATGTAAATTTTATGCAAATTGACACCCTCTTTTGTCCTCTCTTTTGGTGATGTGTAAGCGGCCATCCTACTATATATTGGCAGGGTGTGTTTATCAGCAGGAGGAGAATTAGCGTCACACAGGGCCTCTGGTTTGAGGGCCACTGAGCGGAAGATAAGTCCTACATGACCATAACTTTGTTTTTCAAGGCACACCATGGCATACAGTTTGGAAACCACTGATGAAGGGATTAGTGAGATAATGCCCCTTAAGCTTTGAACACTCGTAAGTCTGTCTCTCTATAGGTTAAGTGTTGCTGCTGTCCAGTCCCTGGGGAATTCAGATGGGCTAACTTCCCAGCAGGCCCAGCATTGCTATGCAGTGCACTCAGGTGGTCAGCAGGGCCCGCTGCTGACACCTGCCCTGGGCTGCCCTTAAGGAAGTGTTCTTCCAGTGCTCAAGACAAGACAGTCTCCGTTTGCATTTTCCACAATGCCCCAAAGCAATGGTACATTGTAGGGATATTAAAATAGCTGCCACCTGGAGCTAATCAGAGGAGTGCCGGGGTAACCAACCCAGGGGCAGTGGCAGAGGAGGAAGAAGCCCTCTGGGGCGGGAGGAGGGGGAGAAGAAGTCTTCTTGGTAAGGTGGGGGAGCACCAGCATGGAGTGGGGGTACCAGAGGGCCCTCTCAAACCCAGAGCCAGCCCTGCTTCCAAGCATTTGTGCTACTCACCAGAGGCGGGCAGGTCCAGGTGTTTTTGTGGTACCTTGTGAGGAGCGGTCGTCTTGATGGAGCTTCTCTGTAGAAAAACAGGGAAGGCGAGACAGCAATCAGCCCCTTCTATTACTTTGACATTTGCTGCAGAGATTGTGGGGACCCGACACAGCCTCACTGGGACTCAGCCTGCCTCACTGAGCCCACCCCTCCAGCCTACCAGGATAGCGGGCCAAGGGCAAGCAGCGTGTTCCTGAATCAGTTAAAAGCAGCCCTAAAAATAGAGCGTTCAAAAGCACTAAGATTATGTGGCAGCTCCGGAAACTTACTTCCCAGCTGGGTGGGGCCCACAGGGTTCAGCACATTTACCAGCTTGAATGTTCCCTCTAGGCCCGCTGCTGCCCTTGCGCATTCATTCTGTACAAATTGTTCCCCTGTAGCCTCAAGCCAAGCCCCAGCACACCTGGGGGAGGCTTTCTGGCTCCACCACAGAAAGGTTTGGCAAAATTCACGAGCCAGCAGAGCAGTGGGACTGAAGTGAAGAACACGAGTCAATTTGGGGGAGGGGATAGGGTAGCCTGGAATACTGACTGACTGTGGATGGAGAGAGAGGCAAATTTTCAGAATTAGGCCATGCTGTTGGGGGAGGGCTAGTGCTGGGGAGAGGAGGGGGACTGGACTAAATTTGTTCACATTCATCCACACTAAACTAGCAAACTTCTGAATCAGAAACCCTGTGGTTGAGCTAAAGAGATGGGGCCAGTAGTTCAGAGAAGGTTGCAAAACCCCAGCCTCATAGAAATTACACAATATGCTTGTTCCAGCCTCATTTCCCATTACATCCCTGCTCGTGGCCTTCTCTCTTCAAATACATACACTCCCAGCACACACAGGGCACAATCCACTGAGAACTGAAAGGAATAGGAATTCAGGTGTCAGTAGGTGGTGGGGCACCTCCACTCCCCGTTGAAATAAACACGACCGGTGCTAGAGGACATCCTGGTGGATTGTGTCCCCTGGGTCAGATCACTCTGCTGCTTCTGAGGGTGCCCAGAATCACCCAAACATGCTCTTCTAGGCAAAGGGGCTTTGGGAGGAGGCAATTTGAAAGGGAGAAGTGCCAAGGACTGTTGCTTAGCTCTTCTTCTGTTGCTCTTCAGTTGCAATTCGTAGCTCCAAGCTGCTTCCTGCCCCCCACCCCCGTAAAGTTCCAAAAGCATGTTTGACCTTGCAAACACAGAGCTAGAACCCCTTTTTGTGGAGGGAAGCACCTGGGAGCAGGGAGTTGCAATCCAAAACATCTAGAGGGCACCACAATGAGGAATGCTGGCTTGACCTATAAAAAAGCCTCTAATTATTAAAATACTCTGCACCTATCCTGAGCTGATTAGTTTTCTATGATAAGACAGTGGAGATGGCCAGATAGGGAATTTCAGTGGGTACACACACACACACACACACAGACACGCCCCTGAGTATTACACCCATTCCAAGCTTTTTTGCTCCCCGCTGTTTATGTTTTTGATCCAGCTCATTAGCGAGAAGCAGCCCCCCCCCCCCGCATGTTTGGCTTATGTGGATGGTACACCCACACACCCACCCCTTGGCCTTATCCAGGCCTTATCCTCCCTTAGCCTTGTGCGGGGCTTTGGACACCCAAAAGTGCTATATAGATGCTAAGCATTGCTGTATCCATGCTGTCCCCTTAAATACTCCAATGCAGCCAGACACAAGGCAGGTTGCATCTTCTTCTGCCTGGCCCTGTTGACTCCAGGTGTGCCATGCAGCAGGCAGAGCCGAGGAGGGCAGGGGACAGGGCTGGGGTGGGGGGAATGGGCCCAAGAAGCTGGGGTTGCCTCACCTGCTGCTGCTCTGGGTGTTTAAAGAAAGCACAGCGTGGAAGTCAAAGTTACAACTTGGCAATGCTGTAGCCCAGGCTCCCCCAACCGGGTGCCCTCCAGAGGTGTTAGACTACAATTCCCATGTTGGCTGGGTATGATGGGAGTTGTTAGTCCAACACCTCTGGGGGACACCAGGTTGGGGGAGGCTGCTATAGCCAAAGACTAGGGCTATTCCTCCCACCACCACCACCCCTCAGTATTTCAGACCGCATGGGATTATTTTTCAAGAGCACCCATATTCCTGGCCAATTCAAAGGCACAAAACTCTTTGCTTAAAAACAAAACCAGGTTGCCCATTTGAGTTATGGTGTAAATATTGCTAGAGTTATTAGATAAGATGCAACACAACAAATGTTAAATTTTGAGCTGATCCAGGAGCAGGCCTTTGCCCCCTTCTGTGGATCTTGCCCTCCTGCTGAAATCCCACCACTTACTGACACCTGAACTGGCGCCCTGCTGTACGTCAGCAAACCACCATGTGGCTGATGATGGATGGGGAATTCCAGCAGCCTACATCTGGTCCTGCTGCCTTGGCCTGTACATCTAGCAACACTCACTGCTCCCAGCTGATGATGCGTTGCAGACAACCAGGCCTCAAGGCAGCCGAGGGAGTGTTTTGTTGGGAGTCTCTTTCCTGTTTGCATGAGGCCTGCAAATCCTACAGCCAACTTTGGCTTCTGGAGCTGTCAGCACTGCATTTGCAAAACAGCCAACGTGAGAGAAGAAACTACCCTTTAGCTGAGGCAGCGGAAACTGCTGAATGCCCCGTGCTGGAACCCTTAAATATCACATGGGACAAACTAACATCATCTCATTGTGTGGTGGGGATGTCATATGAAGGAAAAGATTATTCTTATTTTATACACAATGGCCTTTTACTAGGCCTTTGGGATACTTCTGAAGAGAGGAAGAGCAGCCCATAAATAATTCAACTTCTTTCCGAAAGTTTTGTTTTTCCCCTCCCTCTTCTCTGGTGGTTGGAAGCTATCCCACCACAGGGTGTATCTTCCAACATGCCTGACATGTATTATTTATGTCTGAAAACCAGTGTAAATTGTGGGACAGATTGGAAAATTATCACACCATACTGAAGTGGAGCAGTTTTTTACAAAGTACTTTTGACAGTGTGGGGGGGAATCACAAACCCAGGTGCCAAAATAAATTTGTTCTTGTTCTGACTTGGAAAGGTTATGCATTCTAACTTTTCACAAATGAAAATAGGGAGGGATGTTCTTCTGTACTTGTAATTCCCCTTCCTCTCACACCCAGCATCACCCACTGCCTGAGCCTGAAGTTCTATAAACTACTTATTAATTTATTTACAATATTTGTATACCACTCCATATCTAGAACAGATTTTGCAGCTGTTTTCGGAGCACAATTACCTGAGAGTAAACCTCATCGAACTCAGTGGGACTTACTTCTGGGTAGATATGCTTATGATTTTGAGTGTTCCCCCATTACATATCTCTAAAGCAACCTTCCTCAACCTGGTGCCCTCCAGAAGTGTTGGATTCTGGGAGTTGTAGTCCAACACATCTGGGGGGCACCAGGTAAGGGTAAGCTTATCTCTGCCTGCTGTACACTAAATTAATTTACAACAGCAAACAGGGTATTTGTCCTGTTGGGTTGGAGATATTACTATACAAATATAACCATCTTTTATCATTGGCTTATTGGATAAATTGTGTGTGTTTTAGTGCTTATTGTGCTTAAATTGCTTTTTAACGACTTTATTATAGTCTGCTTTGGAAACTCTTTGAGTTTACAAATTAATGTTTAAAATAAGGAATGGGGAAAAAGAAGTGTTGAACCAATAGCTGAAAATGAACTTCACCACCTAGAACTTCACCAGCTGGAGGGCCAAAATAGACAAGATGCCATTCATGCATTAACATGAATGGGTGACCAGCCAGATGGGTGATTAATAACTTTAATTAATTAATAAAAATAAATAAATAAATAAATAAACAATTGTGTGAATGACTTTTAAAAAGGAAAAAGAGCAGGCACATGGGGCGGGGGAAAATCCAGGTTGGAACCACCGCAGGGGGCAAAGGTTTAAAGCTCCCTCCTCCCCACCATGGTCCCACTCCAGATCACCCCCTCCTGCACATGCCATTTACTTTTAAAAGCCTCATTGTATGAATGGTGTCTCCTCCAGCTTGGCCCTCGGTGGCTGGCAGTGAGCTACATGGTGCCTTTCTGTTCAGACCCTTGCATTTTTCACATACTTGTGGACTAGAAACATGATGCATCCATCCCATCCTAACTGATCCCCACTCAAGACATGTCACTTCTAGAGATCTTGGGAAGGGGGCTGAAGTTAGGAGAACAGCAACTTTGATAACTCAGACTAACAATTTTAAAAAGGGAGAAAAAAGGCATCCCCCAAGTTTCCTGAAAAGCGATTTACCCAGAACAGGCACCAGAAAACCAGGACTGTCCCTGGCAAACAGGGACCACTGGCTTGCGGGGTGAACATATGTGCCTCACACCATGACAGAGCGAGGTGTCATCCTGCATCTGAGCAACACCACTTCAGTCTGCTGGTGGGGGTTCAAGTGACTGAATGCTTGGCATCCATGCAAATAAACAGACCCCTGCACATCAGAGAATTAGCATGTGAGGGAGAAGGCCAGAACCTTTCTCACTGACATGTTAGTTTTCTATGTGGAAAGAACGTGTGTGCATGCACATTCAGTCATGTGAGCCCCATACTTGCAGTCTCAAATGGTACAAACCAGAGATACAGGTTTGCCACCTCAAAGCCAATACAGGCTTGACTTAGGCACTCTTCCCCAGCCTGGCACCTTCCAGATGTTTTGGGCTACAGATCCCATGATCCTTGGCCAACATGGCCACTGGCTATGCCAGGGATGATGGGAGTTGTAATCCACCACCTCTGATGGGTTCTAGGTTGGGCTTAGGGAAGACTGAAGAGGTTGCCTGGGGTGGCCATATTTTAGGGGGCAGCAGAAAAGCAGCATCCAGTCCCAGATTTCCTTGTAAAAGAAAAAAAATGGTGCAGAAATACTTGCTCTCTCCTCCATTCCAAATGCACATTTCTGCCCTGCCTCAGAATTTCTATAAGGGCAAAACGCAATGAAGATTGTGAAATACTTTTCAAATTAAATGTGCTAAAGAAATATTGCTAGCAGCAGCAGCAGCAGAAATGGCAGGGGGAAGTTCCTTGTCACATTTTGCATTTCAGTTACCCCAGGCCACGAAAGCCCTGCCTCCAAGTCCTCCAGTCAGACACTTCAAGTCAGAGGAGATGGGGAGGTGCACTCTGAAACCTGTATTATTAAAGGCAGTGTTGCTACTAAACTTTATATGGCGAAAAGGAAGCAGGATCATCACCAGATGAGGTGATGGGGAGAAATCTGTATCTGCTCAATTCCTGTCTGTTATGTACTTGTTAAAGACGCAACTTTTAGGTGCCCCCTCCACATGCCTCCCAGTGATTACTCTCAGAGAAGGAAATACATTTTGGTTATGCTTCTTCGCACAGTTTCTAAAAACTGTTTTCTTTCAGTGGTGAAAAGCACTCTGTACATGTTCAGAGGCACTCCATCCACAGTGCCAGGATTTTTTTTAAAAACAAAAAAGTAACAACCCAGCTGGCTGCCACCATCTTTCAATACATAGATGAATGGATAGAGTATCCCCAACATCTACAAAACCACATAATATTGGAACTGCCAGTCGTTATGCTTTCATCGTAATCCTAGGAGCTTAGTATAACTTTAGAGGGTTCAGCTTTCCTGGTCAGAAAAATTGGAAAGGGCGTAACCAAAAAGGCCCAGAACTAGCAGTCAAATAAGAGGAGCCCAACATGTGATGTGAGTAGTGGGATAAACACTTTACTTTTTAAAAATCAGCATACGGGGGGTAGGGCAGGAGAATAAAGACGAGTACTGGCTACTCATTTTCCCTTTTATTTTAAGCTGCCATTAAAACAGATCCAGGCTAAGGTCGGGCAGAAGGCACCATCTTAGATCCCGCAGAACTCCAACCATTTTGCTGCCCAGCACCCCTCTACCATTGCAAAGGATTTGGGGAGAAGAGGTGTGCCTCTTGAATTGTGCATTTCTTCGCTAGTGTCAAGAGACTGCTTCACTTGCTTGTGCACCTAAGCAGGTTCTGCCTCCAGATTTCAGTGAGAGTTGCTCAGAGGGACTTCTAAGCAGTTGGCTTTCCCATTCAAGGAGATTTGGGAAGTTAGTGTAGAGTGGCCTTCCCCAACCTGGCGCCCTCCAGATATGTTGGGCTGTAACTCCCAGTCAGCATGCTTGGCAAAGACTGATGTAGAGTTATCCAGCTTAGAAGATGCATTTTTATACTGGGATACCACCATTCATATTTATGCAAGACAAATCTGTACACCCCCCCCCCCCACTCCCGCCAGCACATAATGCAAATTCATCTCAAAAGAAAGGTGTTAAAAAAAAAAAACTCACTGGCAGTAGGCTAGAAAAGTTGCTAGACCTGATGTGAAAGAAAATACCCAGTATTCCACAAGCCAAGTAAGTACAGCTGGGAGAGATGTTCCAGGGTATTATTAAGTTCAAATTCAGCACACCTCAGCAACCTGGGATGCTTCCAGACAGATGACTTCTCGTGCTACCCGTCAAAAGACATTGTGCAGCTATTCCATCTTTTCTCCCTTAACGGATTTTTCTTATGGTAAGCAAAAAGAAGCAGTGGTGGGAAAACACTGGACGGTTACAAGTGGAAGGTGACATTATCTGGACCCCCATAAAATTCTGTGAATGAGGCAGAGTGGGTGCACGATAAAAGCCTCATCTGGAAGCACCCCTGTACACATTTACTCTAATCCATTGATTTACTGAGACACTGCTGACATGGGATGATGGCAGCAATGTGTTCACTGAGGCCTAAACCAGACATGACACGGAAGAGCCATGATTCATGAACTGTCTCCTGATGCTTTAAAAAAATGCTGTCAGGCTGTAAATTTCGTTGGAACAGCAGCGGTTCAGCCAGAGTATTTAGCCCTTTACCCAAGGGCAATTTTTAGACCAAAATAGCCTTTCTGCTGCTTTCTCACCCATGGAGGGGAAAGATATCACTCCCCTCTTGAGGTCAGCTCAAGGGCTCCCCATTCATTCCAACGGAGAAGGCAGCTCTGCCCACACATTCTTTTGCATCTATGCAGCTGATACTTCCTGGAATGGGCATGCATTGACATACACAGGGATCAACTGGGCTTTTTGTTTTGATATGGCACCTAGAGTCCACCCATTATAGAATTGCACTAGACTGGGCTGTTAACCTACCCAAATCTGGAAGAATTCAGTGCTTGAATTGGAAGACATCACTAACATTGTAAGTGGTTCTCCGCATGCACAGAGATGTACTGATGTGGCATGAAAGCACAGGACAGGAGACCTCTGAGCATGTAGTGTAGCCTACAATCTTAGGGAAGATTTGGAAACCGTCAAATTCTATTAAGCTTGCCCACAGAACTAGTTACCTGGAATCCAGAATGTGTTTTGGAGGGTGTCCTGGGAAGAATGGATGAAAACAAGAGGTTCTGCTTATCTCCCCTCTTAATCAGGGTGGTAGGCGGGTAAAACTGATATTAAAGGCAAAACTGAAGTACTTTGGCACATAATGAGAAGACAGGACACCCTGGAGAAGATGCTGATGCTAGGGAAAGTGGAAGGCAAAAGGAAGAGAGGCCGACCAAGGGCAAGATGGATGGATGGTATTCTGGAGGTGATGGACTCGACCTTGGGGGAGCTGGGGGTGGCGACGGCCGACAGGAAGCTCTGGCGTGGGCTGGCCCATGAAGTCACGAAGAATCGGAAGCGACTGACCGAATACACAACAACAACAAGGAGGGTAAAAGTAGCATATCCATTGAATTCTGAATTATATTGTCATTCCCTCTATTTCTGAAGTTCAGAGGTGAGCGTACTATCTGCACACTAAGTAGAGGTATCAGGAAGCTTGGGGCAGGGGAACTCCAAAGTCTGCGGAAGTACAAAAAATGTTTAGGAAAAAAGAAAGGAGAGTCGTCCGGTCCAGTCCCCCGCCAATAGTCCATTGAAGACCGAGTGTGCTCAGTGGCCACAGAATGTTGATTACTGGGGTGGAGGAAAAGAAAAACGAGTGACAGGGAAATGCAATGGCGCATCCTGCAGGAGAACATGGCTGACTGACTGGAACACTGAATAAGAGCACTCTAGACTACAAAGTTTTGTTGCAGGTTCCACAACTGTACAGATTACATTTTAAATTTGCTACCCACCCAGAACTTTGGGGACAGAGTGGGTTTGAAAATCTAAAAACCGCCAGCAAGAAACAGTTGGACGGTATGCGATTGCTACCGACTCTCCTTTCCCACCTGGCCCATGGTGTGGAGACAGGCATTTCAGGGTCGGAATGCGGAGTTGATTGTCCCCTTCAGGCTGTTGGCTATTTGAGAGCCAAACTGGGCATGGTGGTGACATGCTCTTAAAAATAAAACAGCACTGATCTTCCCCAGTCACTTAGAAAGCAGGTGGGGTCAGGGAGGACACTGAGTTAAGGAGCATATGGGATTTGTGGGTGCAGAGTGCAGAACCCCCTCTCTGCCGGCCATGTACCTGTGCACAGCCCCTCTCCTCCACATCCTTTTCTCCCAGCCACGCTCCCTTCCCATACTGGAGCTTGGCTGAGGAGAAAAGCACCTGTTCACAAACAGTTGTAGCCAATGCTCTGATAGGCTGCTTTAATATCTTTTAGTCCTGTGCAGTTTGTTGTTTTCTGTTGTATTGCATTTTATTCTTTTAGCTTTTGTACTGCAATCTGCCCAGATAACATTTGTTGTTGGGTGGGTTAATATATATATATAAATGCACCCTGCGTGGAACTCTTGCATCTATATACCCTGCGTGGAACTCTTGCATATATATAAAAATGCGCCCTGCGTGGAACTCTTGCATCTATATACCCTGCGTGGAACTCTTGCATCTATATACCCTGCATGGAACTCTTGCATATATATAAAAATGTGCCCTGCGTGGAACTCTTGCATCATGCCTTCTGAATGGGAAGCAGCATTGGCCCGTCTTGCAGCACCCACAGTGGGCCTTGGCAAGCACTTGTGGGGAAATAGATGAAATGCTCTTGAAATATCTGGGAGGCGTGTCCCTTATTTCAGAATTGGTCAACAACTGGAAACTCCAAACCTGCCCCCCAAGGGCAAAAGATGTGTGGAAGAAGTGGCATCTGTAGCAAACCCTGCCCCCCTTGCAGAAACACACAGCCTCAGAGGCAGGCCATTTTGTGGCGTTGGTTGTTGAGATGCCAGCCACCAGCCCTCACACCCTCTCAAGGTGGCCCTCCAAGGAAACAAGTTGCTGACTGGGGCTCTAGGGTTACCAGATGCAACAGAGGACAGGGCGCCTGTACTTGTTTAAAGGAGGGAAGTTTGGCAGGTGCAGCTTTTCTACAGCATTGTGATGTGACAAGCTGCAACGCTGCCAAAATGCCCACCTCTCCACAGCTATGGAAAGCTACCAGAGCCCAGCGCTGTTCCTCCTCTGCACCTGGTCACTCCCTAATGGAAACGAAGCGAGGCGAAGCAGAAACGGAGCTCGCCTTCCGCCCCCCCCCCCCGCACCCCTGCCCTGCCCTGCCCTGCCCATGCCGTCGCGTGCAAAGAATTGGCAGATCAAAGCTGGCAGCTTCTGTGGCTGCCTTGCTTCTGCTTTCTCCCTTACTTGAAGGTTACCGAAGAGAGTCACAAGGGCCGAGGGTTGAGTCATTGTGGATAAATAGGGAAACCACGTCCGTCCGGGAAAGGGAACGAGAGAATGAGAGATAGTGTGTTTGTGTGAGCGAGCAGATAGTTCTGGCTCCCTCTCGCCGGAGCGTTGCAGAGCTCCCCTCCTCAGCCTCTCCAGCCAGCCAGCTCCTCCTTACAGGATGCTGGGCTTCTGCCACAGGCACCCCCGCTCCCGTCCCGCAGTCCTATAGGGCCTACTAAGAAGCAGGTCTCTGGTGCACCCACGTGGTTCTGTTGTATGGGGTCTCTGCGGGGCGCCATTTGGCAAAAGGCTGAAGCAGCCGCAGTTGGCCTGACTGCAACATCAGACAGAAACGTAAGTTATTGTAGGATCGGTGCTATCAGAGACAGCATGTTGGCTGACGCAGGCATGATACACCCCAATAAAATTTCCCTTAAGAGGACTGGCTCCGTGCAGGGATTTTGTTTACACCCAAGTTCTGACTGATTGCCATATTTGTACTTAGGAAGAAGGCATCATTGCCTGGGGTGTGCACACCCCTCCCACTGTCTTCTCTGGCTATGCACGTGGTGCATCAAAGAAACCTGCAAAACCTGTTTAGCCAGAGAAGGGCAACAAAATAAATGTTTGTACGCACCATGGGAAATGTTGCCTCTTCCATACTACCTTGCGTTCTCTTTAAAAAACTATTGACTTGCCAGCCCAAGATTGGCTAGTTAACCTTCCCCTGTAGCATCTAGTTTGGCTCATTTGTTCGAGTAATCTGGGGTTGCCGGCACCTTGCTGCAGCACACCTGCTCTCCCTGTGAAGGTTTGGGGAGCCTGTGACATTTCCAGCAGGCACCTAATGAGCCTCTGGAAGCCACTGCTTTTCCCTTGCAGTACTGGGAGCCAACCCCCATACATTTGGCTCCCACCCCCCACCCCTGTTGCACTGGCCTCTTCCACTCTGCAGAGCTGGAAACTCTCAGCCAAGTAGGGCTTGCAACCCTCTTCTCCCTGCCCAATCTGCTTCCCACTCTGATCAGACAGCCATCCACGAGCTCTTTTGGTTCTGCTCCTGAACAGCAGTTTCAAGAGAGCTCTTGGGTTCTGCTTCTGTCCCAAGTGGAAACTGTGGATCAGAAACTCTCTTCTCAGCATCTGGGAGACAGAAGGAGGAGAGGGCAGGTTCCTTCTGTGACAGCTTCCTGTTTCTGCCTAGGTAGCCATCTTAGGGGTCTAGATGCTGTCCCAAAAGCCTAGGGCTGGTCCAGTCTGAGAGGCATACCCCTTGCAACGGGGGGGGGGGGGATGGCTCAGTGATAAAGTGTATGCTTTGCATTCAGAAGGACAGAGGCATCTCCAGTTAAAAGGATCTTGGGTAGCAAGGCTGGGAAAGACCCTTCTCAGCCCAAGACCTTGGGCAGATACTGCCAGTCAAAGCAGACAACACTCAGTTGCATGGATTTTACAAACTCATTGTCAGGCCTCAATCCAAGTAAGGCACTTCATCTGTTTGTATGATATAATGGGCACTGGGTGCAACCCTTGGATGACATGCAGTAGCGCTTTTCACACTGCTGCTGCCCCTAAGCAACGGCTCGTGCGGTGGGACCAGCCCTGCCCAGGCCATGGCACCTCCGGGTCTGCCACCCTTGTATGGGGACAATGGAGCTGTCTGAGTAAAAATAACCCCAGAGCTGGGTTTGTGCTGCAAGTTAGACAAAAAACACGGCATGAATTTGCATGTCCTTCTAGGTCCTGGCACAGGTCCTGGTCCCACTTTGATAGCACCGACTAACCCAGTGTGGCATTGAAGTGGGAAGTCGTGCAGCCTTGCCCTTTATCAGCACGCCTACAAGAATAGTGCTGTTGCTTGGGCAGCGGAAAAGGGCATTGTGTATTTATATGTTTTTTTGTGGGCACACAGTTTTGATCACCGGCCAGTCGCAATTTCTGGCCAAGCTGTATGCCCCTAATGGTCTTTGGATCCAGTAAGTGCTCTGCTAAAGCTCTGTGTGGTTGGCTCAATCTGCGGACATGGACGAGGGTGGGTCAGAATGGCTTCTTCTAGCCCCACCTTCAAACTCTGCATATTCATTTGACGTGCGTACACTCGCTGTATCCTGCATTTTTGCAGGGTTCAAAGAGCATGGAGAGAACCTGTTGACAGAAACATGGTCAGCAGGGAAGCTGTTGCAGTGGTTCTAATAAACTCAGGGTCGACAGGTGCAGATCTGTCACACACACCGTTTCCCACACATTCATTAATATCTGCAGGTTTGGGTGGCTGCCTGGGCTTCAGAATTCCATCCGCTGCACAGGTACAAATCTTGCCGCTAGGTGGGGCCCCCACAGCTTGAGCGACTAGGAGCCTTCAGGGATGGGAGGGGCAGGAGATGATGATTTAACTTCTATTAACTGTTGTGTGCTGTTGCTATGACAAAGCAACAAGAGCAAGTGAGTGCTGTTGTCCTCGTGCCAAACCCCGCCCAGTGGCTAGGAGCTGCAGGTGACCCGCAAGGGAGGAAATTGCTTGTACAAATATTGATGTACAGCCAGCTTGGCACGCTGATCTCAGTTGCCGTGGTGTAAATCCAGGGCACTTCTGTCAGATTTTCACCAGGTCCCTGGGCCCAGGAAGAAGCGGTTGCTTGGGGTGGAGAGAGAAGTATTTTCAAGGACGCCCATGAAGCAGCAGCACATGGCGTCTGAAAGGTGTGCCCAAGACGACCGCTTACGATGGAGAAGATGGTGCTGCTGGGCAGGATGTGTGCGTGTGCGTGCGTGCAACACTTCGAGTTCTGCGTGGCCTGGGCAATGGGAGTTTATGGCACTAGGGAGGAAAGCCTTTGCACCTGGGCCTGGCTTAAAGTCAGGCCTGATTTCTTGCTTGCTTCTCCTGCCCTTCCACTACCTGCTCCTTGGGCTCAGCAGATTAGAGGCAAAGCCAGCCAATGGCACAGTGTCTACGGGCATGTTGGGAGACTGGCTGTAGCACATGCAGGAATGGCATATTCTTTCACACTTAAAGCTGGTCTTGTGACCCACTTGCAAAGAAAAAGAAAACGGGCATCACTGCTGTGCCTTTCCCCACAAGGCAGTTTTCCCCAACCAGGGCCCCTCCAGAGGTTTTAGACTACAACTCCCGTCATTCCCATGGGCAATGGTCAGGGATGATGGGAGTTGTCCTCCCATCTAGAAGGACCCAGGTTAGGAACGGCTCCTAAGGTCTGAGAAACTCTAACCTGGCTTTTGTTGGTAGAAATCTGAAGTGTGTGGAGAGCCCGTGTAGTGTTAGTGAACAGAGCACTGGCGGTGGACCAGGGAGACCTGGGTTCAAATCCTGTCTGTGCCATAAAACTCACTGGGTGGCCACAGGCCAGTCACCCTCTCTCAGGCTAAATCGACCTCACACAGCTGTTATGAGGATAGGTCCTCTGAGAAAGGGATACAAATGTACTAAATACATAATACATTATCAGTTCAATCAGGAACAATATACTCTGCATACTGACAATATAATCAAGGCATTCTGGACCCCGCTGGTCCTCTGTCAACCTTGCCATTAGCAGGTGCCTTCTCAGCTGGGCATCTATATTCCAATGGGAAATTTGGTATCCATTTTTTGGAGCAGCTTCTTTTAGCTGTCCAAAAGATTCCCACAGCTCCCAGCCCAGAAAATCCACTGTCTTAGATAAAGGACTAACCAAGAAGGGGAACAAATATCTCAGGACTGCCTCATACTGACACATGGATTTTCCGTTTCTAAAATAACATTGTAATATACACACACATATGCTTCCAGGCAAACTATGGGAGAGAGAGAGGTGAGAATCAAAGGAGAATCACTGGCCCTTTCATGAGGCAAGGTGAGATGCCATTGAGGTTGGCAGTTTCAGTGGGCAGCAGACCAACATGGATTATTCCATGGACCCTAACTCTGTAATCAGGTCCTTTAATGATCTTATCTCTAGAACTCAAGAGTCACTCAATGAAGGCAATTAGCTGTAGATTCAGGACAGAAAAAAGGAAATGGTTTTTCAGATGGGGCATAATTGTCCTGTGGAATTCACTGCTACAAGATGTGGCTGTGAGATGGAAACAGATAGCTGGACTGACCTTGGTCTAGTCTGACAGGATAATCTTTTTGAGTTAGATAGTCTGAATTAACTAACCCATGAAGAACTATCACTTCTTGACTCTGACTTTGCCATTATTAGCATCAACTAAAATCCTTACTACACACACACACACACACACACACACATGCTTGCTCTTCCACTAATTTGTGACCTTCATGTGTAACAAAGGGAAATACATTTTTACTCCAAGCTAGTTAAAGAGCGGCATGATCTAATTGCACACGGTAGTTTATATTACAGAACATGAGCAATGCACCTAAATTTGTGTTGTCTCCATTTTAATTGCATACAATAAGCACACATGTATGTTGTCTGGACTTTATATTTCTTTGTTTTGCGTGCCTTCTAGAATGCTAGGGCCAGATCTACATCTCGTGTCATATCAAGTTGATCCCATCATGGTGAAGCTACATCCCTCTTGCGCTTTTATACCTTGTAGCACACACAATGACATCCGTTGCGGTATTTTGGATAGTTCGGAAGCAGGAAATGACACTAGAAAAGCGGTATATGGAACGTAATGTGCCCCAACAGTTATCAGTGCACTTCAATGCCAATAAAAAGCACTAGTGTAGATTTAGTCCAGGTCTTCCAGCTGTGACCTGCTACAATTTATTATTTTTATTTATTATTGCATTTATACCCTGCCTTTTTTCCTCTTGCAAGGAACCCAAGGCGGCTTACATTATCCTCCTCCTCCATTTTATCCTCACAACAACAACCCTGTGGGATGGGTTGGGCTGAGAGTCTGTGACTGGCCCAAAGTCACCCAGTGAGCTTCCATGGCCAAGTGGGGACTAGAACCCGGATCTCCTGGCTCCCAGTCCATCACTCTCGCCGCTACACCACATTCTGGGGCATCCTTGGCTTGCACATATGATAACTGCAGGCAATGCAGAACTCTTGAGCAGTCAGTATAAAATTATGGTTGCAATCTGGAGCCAGTTAAATAAATGCGCCCACATCCTGTTGAAAACAAAAGTTCTGCTAAGTTCTTCAGAGTGTACTTGTCCCAAGGGTTTCATCACTGATTTCTTAGGATGCGCAGCGCAATCCTATATATATTTATTCAGAAGTAAATCCTACTGTGTCCAATGGGGCCTACTCCCAGATAACTGCATTTGGATTGCAGCCTTAAACTCATCAGCATTCTCTTTCTCTGAACCGTATTTACTGATTAAGTCAGCAATATACTGTCTTGGCCCAAATGTGTGGCATAGACACCCACACACATTGGTAAGATACACAAAATTCAAAGCAATGTGCAGCTAATTTCCTTCCTAAAAGAGTAAATCCAGTCGCTTCTGACTTCGGCATTCAAAAACTCCTGCTTTTCTAGCAAGATCATTCTGGCTCTAGTCTCTGCCTCCAGAGACAAAAACCTGTTTGTGGGGAGGAAGGCTTGGATTTAGTATAGAAGTAGAATAGGGGGTTGGGAATTAAATTCTTGCCATTATATAAATTCTGTTGTCATGTTGCCTTAGACAAATCTTCAGCACTGCACTTACTTCCAGTCCATCCTTCAGCTCTTGGGACCAATTCACACAGTCACATGGCAACTCAGTCATCTGAAGTGTTTGTCACATAACAGACTGCAATTTGGTGTGCCAGCTCAAACTTTTTAAAGTTGGTTAAGCAGCCGTAAAATAAATACACACACCGTACCCATGACGCTTCAAATGACGCCTTTGACGGCTTGGCTAGCACTGAAGAGAACTGTGCAATGTTAATAAAGCGCAAAACTACATTGCAAATGTATTTTGTTTTTGTGCTGGCTTAGCCATCCTGGCTTCCTTAAAACTGTAATCTAATGAGGGGGGTCAGAATGATCAGTTTGAGGTGCCCCCCCCCAGGACTACATCTCCCAGGGTACCTGGGGAGAGGGAATGACTGCTAAGCCAAGTCTGTTGCACAGACATGCGTAGGTAGAGTTCTTAGGTTGCTAGTTCAATTCAGGCATACACAGCAATATTTGAGAGCCAGACTGACTGGTGCAGTGTTTGGAGTGCTGGGTTTGATGAAGTTTCTAGTCCCTGCTCAGCTATGGCACTCCCTGGGTGAGGAAGTCAACCTCTCTCCTAAACTACTTCACTAAAGGTGCTTCCAGATGGAGGGCTCCTAGCACTGCCCATGAAAAGGCACTGTGCAGTTGTTTCGTGTGTTCTCCCTTAATTCATTTTGTGTGGAAAGAAAAAAGGCATAAGAAGCTGAGGGGGTGGGAGGCTTGCAAATGGAAGACAACAACATCTGGACCACCCTGTAAAATTCTGTGAATGGGGCAGGTCAATGGTGCAATAAAAGCCTTGTCTGGAAGCACCCAGAGTTGTTTGTTGTGAGGTTAAAACGCCACTCTGTGCTCCTTGGAAAGAGAGCAGAATCAGAATTAACTACATTCAGAGCGCTTTGCCAAAAATAGGATTCAGTCCAGGATGGGAAGAAGAGGCCAGCCGATATACACTGTGGCTCTGACAGTACTGAACCAGACAACAGAACCGGCACATTCAGTTGGTAGGGCTGGGCCCCTGCCAAGGCCTAGATCCATTGAGGAGCCCACTAGGAACCAAAGCTCTCTTTGCTCTCTCTTCCCATGAGGCCGAGCCTGCTTATGTATTTATGTATTTATTATAGTTACATCCTGCTCTCTTTCTTTAATTATTAGAGAAAGCTTAAATGGCTAACATGGAGTTCCCAGTGGTTTCCTCCTTAGTACTGCTTGGTGTCAATAACACTACATAGAAGCTGATCGTTCCAGACCATTCACTGGGCCAAATGGCTGGTCCCCATGTCAAAAGAGAGCATGAAACTCTGAGGTACTCTCTCAGTTTACATGTCTCACAAACTACACCTCTACCCTACCCCCAAGACAGTTAAGGGGGCCTTCTTGTTTGAGAGCCCAGAAAAACAAACAGAATCCAGCCACACTCAGGACTTTGGGATCTAAGCTCTGAGGTTTCCTCCCATTTTCCCCCAATCCCTTCACCAGGAGTAGAACCTCGCCAATCTGGTTGCCAGCTCCTCTTCAAATATTATCTGAATTCCCAAACTCTAGATCCCTGTCAGTCATAATCACTCCTTTATTCCACAGATATGGCTTAATTCCAGAGAAACTGGCTTGATATTTGTCCTGTGAACATCGCTAAGTCCCATCCTTCCCAGTGACATCAATGTATCCATAGTAACTACAGATGACTGTTCTTCAAAGTGGAAGGGCGGAAGGAGACCAAACAATATGTGGCTTAACAATGAATAAACTTGGCGGCACAAACACACCATGTGTTGGTGTCCCGAAGGAAACTGGCAAGGTTTTGTTGTTTGCTAGAGAAAGACCTTCTGAGGAGAGACTGAAATAGGTGAGTCCCAGTGGATGAAGGAAAATAAAACCCACTTATGTGGCCACCTAAGTAACTCCAGCTCATCATGGGGTGTCTTTAACACAGTCCAAAATCTAACAGGTAATGTTCTGATGTGATTAAATCCTATCAGGTATCTCAGTTCATGATGGCAGCCATTAGCAGAGGTAACCATAGAGGTGGAAAAGAGAGATGGGCTAGCAACAACAGCGGTCCCAACAACAGTGGAAGTTGGTGCGTATGAGCTCACACATACACACACACACACACAGCCTTGTTCAGGGTTTATGAAACTGTTTAGTAGATATGGTAGCATTCCAGTACTGGGTGGGTAAACAGACATCCACAGCTTTGAGACAGCCACAGCAAAGAAATTGCTGAGAAGTAGCAGCGTTAGTCTTTTGCATCCAAAGAACAAAAAGGCCCATGGCACCACAAAGACTAACAAATGTATTGTAGTGTAAGCTTTTGTGGCTGAGTCTACTTTGTCAGCTGGATATGGAAGAGAAAGGAGAACAATTACTAAAAGTACTACAGATGTAGGGAAGAGGGGAGATAAGGGGCTCCTTCACACTGAGCTTTTATCCTTCAGTTGAGATTGCTCCTTCACAGAAGTTTGCGGGCTCTTTACATGATGCCGTGACCATCCAAGGTGTCTCCTGCACTAAATGCCCTTTGTTCTGTTTTCAAATAGATAGCAGATACTGAGCTATCAAATTACCCCATTGTGTTCCGCTTCAGTTTCCTCCATGAAAAGAGTAAAAGCGACAAGAGGGGCGAGATCAATGGAAGATAATGGAAGACTCAGATATGGGGAGGAGGGGGAAGGAGGTGCGGGAAAAGGAAGCACGTGAAAAAGGGAGTCATCGTGTTTCTGCATTTAAAACAGAAACAGAAAGCCCCGTTTTAAATGCAGGATTTTAGGCTGGTGTAGAGATGCCCAAGATCCTTATTCCAGATAGAATATAAATGCAAGGAAGGACCAAAGTGTTGGAAAGGATCATTCTAGAAGCATTTCCCTTGCTAACCTAGACCTAAACCATCCTAATTGGATGCCTGTGCAACTTTACCTTGAAAACCTTCAATAAAGGAGTGGCCATGTTCATTCACTGGGCAGTAGCTGACAAGAGTTCTTTCCAAGTGAGGCTCCAAATCTCCAGGTAGGAGGAGCAGGTAGAGGGAAAGGCAAATGGCCTTACCATAGGACAAAGTGAAGCAGCTGCTTCAGGTGGCAGATTTGGAGTGTCCTTACTGGCAGTGGCATGGGGAACAGACAGATCTATCCTACGGGTCACAATCTACAATGATGTTTTCCTGCCCAAGCCCCATTGTGTTGGATGAGAGTTACCCAAAACCAAAGAAATGCTAATGCGCAACTCCCACTTACTTCAATGAGGTTTATTCAGATGAACTTTCCAGCGGATTGTGCCTGAAAATCCAAATGTCCCTTGCATTTTCCACTTCAGGCACCAAAACATTTTGGACCAGTCCAAGGGCAACAAAAGATTAAAGGCAAACTAAGTAGCTTCAGACAGGTTTTGGTATAACCAGTGGGGCTTGATTCTAAGCAATGAGTTTAAGGTTGGGCACCAAGAATTAAAATAAGTAAGATACAGGTCTTTTGGCAAACCACAAAGGAAGAATACTGAACATTTCCCCCAACTGTAAATTTTCAGGATAGTGATCTTAAACCTGTGTCTTCAAATTCATGCCAATGTTACTCTGAAATAGTTAAATCTGTATCATTAGTCCTATTCCTGTGTCAATTGCACAAACAGGGTAAGCGTGTTGAAAGGGGCAGCAGGACCACACGTTTAGCCCTGCCCCCAAAGTTGTGTTGTTCCTTCTGCCGTCACAGCCACTGTTGGCATGTTCATCTGAAGCAGGAAGCCTCCTGTAGTTGTGCCTGATCTAGAACCCTGAAGTTTTGGTGGCAGGGCTAAAGACATGGGCTCCACTGCCCCTTTTGACATGCTCAGCCTATTCATGTGAGTAATGTGTGAACTGGGCTAAATTCCTGATGATTTTCATCATGATGAGCTACCCCCGAGATATGGATTTGGATGTCTGGGGACCAAATCTGAGGGCCAGTACACGTGACTATTTTTAATATGCATTAATGCCTTGGCCAATGTAAGAGAGAGAAGTTCCTTTTCCTGCTCTTTAAAGCTATTCACCCCACCACTGAGCATTCTGTAGGACAAAATGAGTGTGTAGAGAGACTAGGAAAAAGGACTAAGCACAACTTACCATATTTCATTACCATTTTCAGCAGTCAATAATGCAACTCCCTTTTAAATTATTTTTTCAGCAAATATATTCATTTTATTAATTAAATTACCCTCATTTCCTCTCACTCAGCTGCCCTCACTTGCCTTCTGTGACATTAATTTATAGCCAAATCTGATTTATGCAGCTTCATGACATCACCCTATTCAATGATTTCCAATTAGATGGGATTGTCCATGTGACTAATCTGGGAAAGAGGAAGAAGAAATAGCCGGGGGAAATAATGATGCCAGACAATACTAAAAAGGGTAATGTTCACAGAAATATTTTAAACAGAAAATGTCACCCCACTGAAATCACCAGTTGCAACCCAGAAACCAAAATGGAGAATTTTTAGTACAGCCCTGCTAAAAGTAAAAAGCCCCAATTACAGAACTGAAAAAAATTTAGCAACGAGTGAACTCTGCTTAGCTTGTTTCAGAATCGGCTCAATATTTATGACTTTTCTTGGTGAGCATTTGGAAAAACCTTGTCTGTTTTCCAAGAATTCTCTCCTAACTTAATGTTGGTGCATGCACGCTGATGTTATCATGAACATTATCTTATTGCCCCCTGAGAATTGTAGTTTGGTTTCACCTGCACTGCACCCAGCCCACAGCAGCAGCCAAGACAGCCATTTGAAAATTCAGCTTCACACCCTCCAAACAAACACACCCAGCAACAAGAGGGTTTTTTTTTTTTTTTAAGATATGGATATCAGTGTGGGGGCAGGGTGTGTGTGTGTGTGTGTGGGAGGGGGGATGACCATATAAAAATAATCAACTGAACTGACCCAACTGGAGAAGTCAGTCACCAAACAAAAGCTGTTTGATCAGGTAGTCCTGATCACAGCAATCAATACAAGTTTCATCAAGATTAAGCAGCTAAAGAACCTTTGCATATGTGGCTGCAAAGCAGCTAATTTTGGGCACTTAGTTAATAGTGTTCCATTCATAATCCAACTAAACACTGAGCGCACTTAATTCAACCTTCTGAGTCTGCGGGATGAATATTTAAAGACAGCTTGACAGCTCTGGCAACACATTCTTTTGTTACCCAACTCTTTTCATTGTTTGGAAACATTTCTTGATGGCCTCTTTACTTTCCTGCAACATGGCAATGTTTAAGTTTTGTGTCTTTTTTTCTCTCTTTTAACTCTCATCCTGTTCTCCCCGAATCTTCTACAAGGGCCTATTTTTATTTTACTTCAGCAATGTGGTTGCTGTTTCCGTGTGAGCACATGCCACACCAAGCTATGTTGAATGAAGGAAGTCATGAGGGTGAGGGGTGGATTTTTTGCACCGGTGCCCTTGCCCCAAGGGAGAGAAAATTCTGTCATGGGAAGTAATAATTTCTCTTAGGGTGGAGAACCTTCTTTCTGTCAAGAACCACATTCCATTGGACGTAATCTGTTGGGAGCCGCATGCCAGCAATAGGCAAGGCTAAAGCGACTCCACCCATTTTCTCTCTCTCTCTCTCTCTCTCTCTGCCACCCACTTTTCTCTCTCTCTTCTTGACACCCCCTTCTCTCCCCACCCCGCCTCCTCCTCTCTGTCCAACGCCATTAAAGTTGACAGAGTATGAGATGGAAAGCGCTGATCCGATAAGGAATTCTCCTGTGTAGGCCTCATGAACATGAACAGGAGCAGCACAGGATCATATTTATTTCACAAGTCCTAGGGCTGAGTCCTAATATTGAAAGAAACTTGGGACTGAGCTTTGCTGAGCCCTTACCTGAGGGCCCCCAAGGAGTTTGGAAGAGGCATGCCCATTCTATTCTCCTACTTCTGTGTTTCTATCATGCTACTTCCTACCTCCTATTTATGTCCCACAACAGCTTCTTTCTCCTTCAAAACCCAGTTCTTGTACAAAACTTTGCCTGACCCATGGTAGCGTCAGCTATTCTGCATTGTTTGATTATCCCTTCCTTTCTTCTTTGATCCTCGGCATGCTTTGTTTCACCCATATTGCATGTCAACAGTATGCCTCTAGGTAAATGTGTTAGCAGTTACTGTAATTTCAAAGCAGGTGCATTCACACAAAAACGGTACACCAGAATTTCTGAGAATTCTGGTTTATTCCTAATGAGAAAGCTTGTTGGTGCACACTGCCCAATAGTGTGTCCTATTGGCTTCTCCTGCAAGTGGAAGCAGCTACAGTAACCAGGAAGGTACCAGCCATAGAAAACTTAGCGTTCACATCTGAACCAGGACCCTGGCTTGTCACCCCTCTAACAAGCCAGGACCAGGAAGCCAACTACAAACCCTGGCTTCAAACTCTGGCTTGTTAAAGGAGAGACAAGCCAGGGTCCAGGTTTGGATGTAATGCTAAGCTTTCTATGGCTGGTAAGTTCCTAGTTGTTGCAGCTGTTCCCTGCTTGCGGGAGGAGCCAAGTGGGAATGATTGGCCAGCATGCATCGGCATGCTTGCTTCCTCATTACCAATAAGCCAAAATTCTTCGTAGTTCTGGCTTGCCGTTTTCCGTGAACATGGTACAAAGTCTTGCAAGGACAAGTTATGAATGGAGTCAGCTTTGGTCCATCCGTGCTTTCAATGGGGTGTATCTTTATACTTGTCACAATGTGCAGTGCTGCCCTCAGATGCTCCCAAGCTAGAGTTGCCAGGTTGCAACCTGGAGTGCAAGTGTTTACTTTTAGACTACACCAATCAAGCAGGAGATGAGGTGGCAGCGGCTGCTCCCTCCTGTTCTCTTCTGTCTGCTCTCTCTCACTGGCAGTAGAATCAGGGAGGACAGGGACATGCTCCTTCCCATCTGGCTGTGCCAGCTCTGGAATCTGGAGGAGCTCACTTAACTTGGGATTAGTGGGGGCACAGATGGGGAAGTCTTCTGCCACACTGACTGACTTTCTTTGATGCTCTGAGCAAAGCCAGAGTGGTGGTGCTGGCTGGGTGACGGACCCTTTGGCTGCTCCTGACAAATGCTTGATCTCACCACCCACTGGCGTCTGCCTTGTCTGGCGTTGCTGTCTTACCACACTACAGGTTTGGTTTCTACTGGCCATGGAGTTTCAGAAGGGATCTTTCGGCAATGTCGCTGGATAAAGGAGCAAGGGAAAGAAAAGGGCCCAGGGAAGGAGAGAGTCTAAAATTGCAGACATGAGTGGCCCATGCACAGGACTGAGCAACTTCCACAGAGGGAGCTTGGGAAGGAACTGGCCAGTTCCTCTCCTCATTATGGGAATGGCAGGCTGGGGGCTTACTGCAGCAGCACCACCCCCGCACTCCCCAAGGCAGCACACACCCATTTCAGACTGGGCAGGATTCAAAGCAGTCTCTGCTTTGGGGACTTCTAAATCTTGCACGCTCTGCTCAGTGGTAATGGATCCAGCTGGCTCTCAGCTTCCCACGCCTGCCCTGGGCTGTCTAGCACACAATAGGGGTTTTGTATTATAGCTGTATATGGGGAAAAGGGGTTATGGCATTACACTAAAAAGGGACTGAGATCAAGGGCAAGACAGAGCAGTGAATTAGGAGTGGGGAGCTGTAACTGGAAGGGAATGGCAGTTTTCTGCAGAACTGGAAACAAAGTTAAGGGTATGAAGGAAGTGTGTTGCTGAGATGTATTGTGACTTGTCCAGGGCTGGGCCAAGACATTTTGATGCCTGTGGGAGAAAATCAAAATGATAACCCCTCCCCCCACTAATTCATACAGGGCACAATCCATCAGGAAGGTCTCATGTGTATGCACTCACCACTGAAATGAACAGGAGCTGCACAAGATTAATATGGGATTGTGACCCATATTAGTAGGGATTATTTATGTGTGCGTGCTCTGTGTGTGCGCGCACGCGCGTGTGCGATTCCACATAAATTTTGTCCACAACAGGCACCAAAATGTCTAAGGCCTGCCTGAACTTAACCCACAGTAGAAAATTGTGACCGACAGAGGTTCCCTCTAGGTAAGTGTCTGGTGCTGGATGATTTAATTATTGTTTCTCACTTGCTGAAGTGAGTACATGTTTGGGTTATTGAGCACATCTACAACATGTATTAAAAAGAGTATTTCTGTAATCGTTACCACTGTAATGCTTGAGATATGTATACCAGCCATTAGGCCTTTTTTCTATAGCTCAATGAGAATTTATCACTAAGGCAGTTGGACTTGCTAAAAGGATTGTCTGAACATATTGGAAATTAAGATTTTGTTTTGAAATGAGAGAGAGGTACAGTGCTTTAACACCGTAATACTATAATATTAATATAAAGAAAACAATTTCTGGGCACTGCCAAAATGACAATGACCTGGAAGATTTTAAAACCATTTTTTTTTACAAATTAGCATTATTGCATTTGTATATTATATATTATATTGTATTATATTGTATAGCACTATAATACCAAAATACAAAAAAAATTAACATTCTAGCATTATGGTGTTATAGCACGACCTTCCTTTTCTCCAATAAAAGTGAGGTATAGCACTATAATATCATAATTCTATTATGTTAATTTTTGTATTATGGTATTATATTTCCATAACACAATGATGACAATAATGCAATAATTCTAATTATAAAAATGTTTTTTTTAAAGTCTCTGGTCAACTCCATTTTGCCAGTGACCAGAAAAGGTTTTTTTTAATTAACATTACAACATTATGGTGTTATAGCATTATACTTCACTTTCATTAAAAAAAAATTCTAGCCAGAAAACATGTTAGTGATAATTGAAAGATAAATTAAAACAAAAACAAAAATGGGGTCATAAAATGGCACCCAACAGAAATGTTATAATGAATGTGTGCTGAGTTGTGATAGGTTTGCTTTTCCGAGACATCGCTCTCCATATCAAAACTCCGAGATTTAAAAAAGATGAAAGAACAGCCCTAAAGGCACGTACACAGGTGGAAATTGCGTTCCTTCATTTTTATGAGAAAACGTTGGATTTTCTGCGCTCTAGATGGAAAAGATAGAAGAAACACAAGGAAAAAACAGGATGACAGTGATTGGATAATAGTGTCATAGAGGATTCTTTCAGACAAAGGGGTCCTAGTGCTAACAGCATTGTGCAGCTATTCTGCCTTTTCTTCTTAAATGGATTTTCTGCAGCAAGAAGAAAAAAAAACAGAAGTGGTGGGAAAACACGAGAGGGTTAAGAGTGGAAGACAATGAAGTCTGGACTCCCTGTAAAATTCTGTAAATGAGGCAGGGCGAGGCTGTGATAAATAAAAACCCCTCATCTAGAAGTATGCCTAGATGCCATGTAAAAAGTGAGTGAACAAAGCATGGTATTTCCACACTTTTCAACCCCTAGTGTGGAAGCACCCTTCATGAACTGCTTGCAATGATGCACATGCATGTTTATGTATAGTTTTCTTACAGATGCAGATACAGAAATACATACACCTGTGAGAGGTATGCAGCCTAATATCTGAACAGCTGTTTCAGATCAATATGTGAGCTCCAGCTTTCCATACCTCCGCAGCTCCTGTCGGTGTGTACCTTTCCATTCTGTTCACTTTCCCAGTTTTCCTTCCCCTCTCAAACTTCTTCTCTTTGGTCTTCTTCTGGTCCCTTCAGTACTCCGGATCTATCCCTCTTCTGTTTCCTAGGTCAGCTTATTACACATAGACTGTTCTTTTGTCCCACTGCCTTCTCAGATACACCCTCCCCGCATTGTGATGCCCTTTTGCCTTCCCCACTCCTCTCTACAATAAGAGCAGCTCATACAATGGCAGTCAGGGACCGTTCTGCCCACCTCAGCTCCCTGTGACATAAGAGCATTTCAGCCAATCACTGCCAGAGGCATCATTACCATTACCATCACCACAAGATCCCTTAGCGTTATACGTTATAGGTAGGGGTATTTCTTTTCTATGCTGTATGTATATATTAATAGTTGAGAAAGATTATTTAATTTTAAAATGTGTTGGAATTGCAGGCCAGCATAACTTTTGCAAACCAGGCTGCCATGTTTTAAAAACATTACTGAACTATGTACTCCGCAAACAGACTGCATACATAAGGACAAACCAGTGAAAACCATGTTCCAAAATTCACATTTGGGAACAATTGGACTTTGGGCTGCTTTGTCCAGGTCGTTGGCTTTCTCAGTCTATTCTGTCAGGGTGGCCATGTGTTCTACTTTACAGAAGACAGGCCTATATTTGAAGAAGTCCAGTTTAAAGAGGAAGAACCCTAAGAAGGGAGAGCGGCAGGGGCCTTGAAGTTGTCCATCCACAGTTAGCACCTGGAGAGCAGAATGAGTAGGTTACCTGGTTATAGTCTTTTCCACTATGGTGAGACAGTGTTTCTATTTAAATTGTAGTAATTATTTCTAAATGCATTTCCATGTATAAATTAGTGAATGCAAATTTTATGCAAATCAGCGTCCTCTTTTGTCCTCTATTTGGTGATATGTAACCGGCCACCCAGCTCTGCTGCTGCTCTCTCAGTCTCAATCTCAATCGCAGTGAAGGTGTTCTTTGTTTAAGTGTTTAACATTGCTCCTCCTGCTCAATGGCTTCCATCACTTTTAGGAAGAGTAAACACATCCTAGAAGAGTAAACACATCCAAGTGATAAGCCTTTTAGGGTGCAATCCTATGGCCACTAGTCAGCAGCTAGACGGCCACAGGTTAGGTCAGTTCCTGGGAACCGAGGTCAGTTCCCTGAGATCTGACCTCCACCCCCTCCCACGCTGCCTCGTAGGCAGTGTGGACCGGCCCCGCGCTCCGCACTTGTAAGAGCAGTGCAGAGCAGTGAAAACAGGGTGTTCCTGGGGGTGGGGCAGGCAGAAGTGCCTTTCCAACACTTCCTATGCATCGTCCAGCATTCCCCCCCCCGCTCCGACTTTCCGTGGCTAGACAGCCGAAATCGGCTGTCTAGCCACGAATGCAAGGCGGCTGAAGCGCGGTGGAGAAGATCCCCTCCTCACTGCTCCTGCCCTGCATTGGATAGGCAGTCACCTCCGAGTTCAGAGGCGGCCACCTATCCCAATAGGATTGTGCCCTTAAAGGGCTTACACTCAATCCTGTGAAAACGTTTATGGCGTAAACCAATCCAGAAGATCAACTCCATGCACACACAAGAATCACTGTCACTAAAGTCCCACAGTTAAGACGAGATTTCTAACTGCAACTCTGTTTGTGCAACAAAGCTCTTTTCCACACTGGTTGGTTTTAAGCACAAAAGACTCAGATGTTGGATGTACATTTGGGAAATGCCACCATTCAGAACAGATGTGTGTTAAATTCATGTTAATCCAAGTAACTGGGATTAGAGCTCGGGGTCTCCTGTTTTATTTTCCATTGCCCCTGGTGGCAAGCCAGTTGGAGTTGCAAACAGAAGGCCAAAACAGTTGCATTTGTCTCCATCTAGGCAACCCTTGGGTTGGCCTGGCTATAAATGCTTTCAGGTCTATCCTGGATCTTGGCCTGGGCAACAGCCAGATTCTCACCTTGTCGGTAGAACACATGCTTTCCAAGTACCTGCATTTCTTGCCTTCCTGCTCCTTCCACAGTTTCTCTTGTCCAAAATACACTTTGGGCAGTAGCCTCATCTCTTAAGGCCAAACTAGACAATATGTTTATTGCATTATTTCATTTAACATGTCTGGTTTTTAAAAAAAAAAGCAATGAGGGGGTCAAGACTGGGACCATGGCATGCAGGAAGAGTTTCTTAATCATTTCCCCGGCTACTGTGGTCCCAATGAAAATTGCCCCCCAAAACTGCCATTTCAGGATGGAAGTGATAGCTTCCCTCCTAGGGAATAGCAACTTCAGGGGGAAGCAATTTTCACTGGTGTGGGAGGAGAGGCTTAACACCTCTCCATGCATGCCATGGTCCAATCCTGATCAGCCCATTCCCCACAGTGATTAAAAAACAACAACAGACAAGTCAAGTGCAATCACACCTTTAATGGATTTCCTAGTTTGCCTCAACAGGTCTAATGCTAAACAGGCAATTCTACCCAAAGCCTGCCCACCTCTCAGTCCTGCCAAGGGCTCCTGCGAGATCTGCCACAACTTTTCCCTCTGAGTCCACTCCTCTGTGACCAGCATCCTATTCTCCTTGCTGCTCACATCCAAGCGTAGACCAGGCCCAATCCAGAGCGCTGCACATAGTCTACAACATACCATCTGTGCAATCGATGAGATCTGTCACATTAATTTCATCATATGGATTGCTGAGTGATAGAATTATAATCGTGCAGATCATTCCTAGATAATTTAAAGGCATTTCTTTGTTGCTTTTCAATACAAATATAAAGTGGCATACAGAAAAAAATATCAAAGTGATGTACAAAATTCTGCAACAAAGCAAGGGAGTGCAAACTAAAGATTTGATGTGTGGGTCTTACACACAGTTCCATAGGTTCCAGAATAAGACTCTCCACACCTGACAGCTGAAAAAAGAGGCTGCCCATTTTTGGCAGGCCTGTGTAAGCCTAGGATGCATCTGCAGAAGGTTAGTGTCCAGATATCGAGAAGTAATGTTACCCCCCTATCCTGCCTTGGTTAGACCTAAGCTGGAGTACTGTGTCCGGTTATGGGTGCTGCAGTTTAAGAAGGGTACCCACAAACAAATGCGTCTAGAAGAGGACAACAAAGTTGAAGAGAGGCCTGGAGACCAAGGGTCCTATGAGGAAAGGTTGAAGGAGCCTGGTATGTTTAGCCTGGGGAAGAGACAGTCAAGAGACGCCATCTTCAGATATTTGAAGGGCTGTCACATAGGTGATGGAGCAATTTTGTTTTATGTTGTTCCAGATGGTAGGTTCAAATTACAAGAAAGGGGATTTCAACTAAACGTTACAAAGAACTTCCTGATGGTATGAGCTATTTGACAGTAGAACAGACTGCCTCACGTGGTGGTGGACTCTCCTTTGTTAGAGGTTTTAAGCAGAGGCTGGGCAGGCTCCTATCAGGGATGCTGTAGCAGTAGATTTCCTACACCGGCACGACGTTGGACTAGATAGCCTTTGAGGTTCATTCCAACTCTGATCCTATGAAGCTGCAGGGGAGGACAGTTAGGGGAAAGGATTTTGTCTCCAGAGGTGCAATCCACTGGGAATTCTACTGAACATGTACTGTTAAAATGAATGAGACTAGCACAAAACCATGGCAATAGGGTGTGGATAAGGAACCTCACTTCACGATGGCTCTCAATCATGCTATAAGTGCTGCCTAATTATATGGCTGGAGATCTGATTCCTGTGGCAAGTATAATGAAGGGCGTTCGACTCAGATTTATGAAGCCTGGCTGTGCAGCGGCACCGCTGGTCATTTTCTAGCAAAGGCCTTTGTATCAAACTGCAGCCTGCACCCCTTCCATTTTTTTCTTAACAGTGCCTACTCCAGAAGGGGGAGCACACACACACACACACACACACACACAGGCACACACTGATTTAACAAAATGGTGGCCACCACATGTACAAACTGCATAGAAATCGGCCTGTTGCCACAGGTTTGCTGTTGTCAGTTCTTTCAGTGGCTAGCACCCGAGGGTCAAAACTAAGTGTGATGGCAGTAGCCACATTTGTTTATTCATGTCCCTGCCCCATTCAAAGTGACATTTACACCAAAATACATGTATGGGAGTGGGGACTACTTATCATTGTGTCTCATGCTGCGTTGCTTCAGACACTTTCCTCCCTAAGCTGGCTCATTCCCTACCACCACACACACACACACACACACACACACACTTACTTTATGTGTGAATGGAGCAGATACATGCACAACCTCTGTGTCTGCTGCTTTAGACATTTGGCTACAGTGAAGAAATCTGATCCATACTTAACATGGCCCCTGTTCACCTGACATCAAGTTTTTAAACTGTTATTTAGGCTATGTCCATGGATTGAGGGAGCAGAGAGGTAAAGGGTTGTTGATGAGCTCTATGTTATTTTACATCACTGAAGCAATAGTGGCTCCATCTTAATATAAAGGCTCCCTTTTTTTGACAGTTTGCTTCTTTTTCTTTACAGAAAACCATCCATGAGACCCATTTTTAGAAGAAATTTCTAGACAGCAAATCAACATTGGGGGAACAATCCCATGGCCACTAGTCAGTGGCTAGACGGCCATAGGATATGTGGTTTTCCAGGAACTGACCTTGGAGCCCGTGCTTGTTGGCCTCCTTGTTCTCTTAAAGGGGTAAATCTGACACGTGGGTTTGCACTTGCGCACATTCAGCCAAATCCAAGCCCTGCTTTGAATCATCCGGACAAACAAATAGTTGTAATCGCAGTGGAAGACACGCCATTTTAGGTGTGGCTCATAAAGCACAGCTGCTGAAATGGCAGAAATTAAAAGTGCTTTTAAATACACATCAAGGAGTTTCTCAAATGCCCACAGACATGAGATATTCCGCCTTCCAAATACTGCTGAACCATACAAAACCGGTTGACTTTAATAATTTATTTTAGATTTAGATCTATACCCGTCTTTCAGATGTTGCATTCTGGCCTTTACATTTTCAAACTGTTTGCCACAACTAGGACAGGCAAGTAGTCCCATTATTTAAAAAGAGAAAGGCTGAAATTCGAAAGAATGTGCTGTAAATCCCTGTCTTACCATTTTAACTTAAATTTTACCTTACATCTTTAATATTCTTTAAGCAACAGGGAAAGGCAAAGAAACTAGCACCATTATCAAAATGAAGAAGGCTAGAACTCTCAAGGATTTATTTGTAAATCACTGTGTTATCTTAAGTTTTGAAAGACACCTGAAGTTGCATCCTGGCAATGGTAAGAAAAAGGCAACTTTGAGACACAAGGTGCTTCCAGACGGAGGGCTCCTGTGACTACCAAACAGAGAGCACTGTGCAACTATTCTGCCTTTTACTCCTTAATGGATTTTCCACTGTAAGAAAAAAAGACAGAAGAAGTGGTAGGAAAACACAGAAGGGTTACAAGCCAAAGACAATGACATCTGGTCATCCCATAAAATTCAAAGTACCAAGCCAGGTGGCGGCGGGGCAGGGGATGACAAGGAATTAGGGGCAATCCCTGCAAAACACACAGGAGCATTCAGAGGGTTAGGGTTGGGGACATTAAGGTATTCTGGGAAAGGCTGTGGACTACATAGCAGTGGATGGTCCTGTGCACATGAACAGATGCCCTAACTCCATCTTAGCCCAGTACTGCCAGCCACTCTCTAGGGTCCTTTCCCAGCCCCACTGTCTCCAATCCTTTTAACTGGAGATGCTTGGGATCGAACCTGGGGGAACCTTCTGCACGCAAAGCATATGCTCTATTCCTAAGCTAAAAAACCCTTCTGTCCAAATCCCTGACAGCTTCATCAGCTGAAACAAATTCTCCTCTGGGCTGTCTGCACAGCTCAGGACCACTGAAATGGTTTTATGGATCTCCCCAGTTAGGATCATTTGCATGCGCCCACATTGGTCCAAACTTTACCCAAACTCTCCTGGAGCTAATTTGTGGCACGTTGGACTTCACAGTATTTCTAATAGGCTAGTAGCTGTGAGAGAGGTGTGTGTGGGGGTGAATCTACATGCTTGGGCAACCAGTAAAGGTTGGGAATGAATGGGACAACTACAAAATCCTTACAAAACGGGTGAGACCAACACCCCTCTTGAGGCTTGTGTTCTGTGCCACAAGAAGAAATATGTGAATTTATTTCAACCCCTGCCCAGGCCATAGGGACACTGCAGCCTTTGAAGTACAAGAGATTTGATCGTTTGTGTTTCCCTTTCTTGGCTAAGATGGCAGTGGCAACGTTACTGCCGGACACGTCTAAGCCAGCAGCAATATACAGCAGTAAGCAAAGAAAAATAACTTTAAAAAAGATGGTATTTATTCCATTCTTCCCATCCCGTCCCGTCCCATACCTTAAGTTTTCATAAAGATGTTTTTGGCTAAATAGGGACTGCATATAGCTGTTAATGTGTACAAAAGAGAAGGATTTTGCTGAGGAATAGTTAATAAAATGACTCAGGCATTGAGACTCAGGGATAGGGATGGTATAGAACTTTGTTCAATTTACATTTTAAAGCAAACGTATCTGATGTTGCCTTTTCGAACCTACACATGACCAAAATTCTGTTATCTTTCCAAATTTGCACATCTCCAAATTTTGTGGTGGAACTCTCTTAATTAAAAAATACATACAACGAAGCATATATTAGGGGAAAGTGTATACAAAAATGCATATATTCGTGAAAAGAATATTTAAAAATGCATTATATTAGGGGAAATTGCTTGCAAAATGCATATGTTAGGCAAAATTGCATACACAATGCATTTATTAGGAGTAATTAGGGATGTTGGAGAAATCTGCAGTGGAATCAAATGAGTCTGGATTCCTGTGAATCTGACCTGTGGATTCTGAAGCAGAACGGCTGTTCCCGAGTCGCACGGATTTTGTGGACTTGTGGACTGTTGTTTTTTTTACTTTCTGGAATTTTACACAAATTTAGTCATAGAAAGATATGTCTAATTAAAAAACACTGGCCGAAAATGTGCATTTCCCCCATAGACTCAAGCATGAAAATGTGCATTTTGGGGAGTTTTGCACATTGCAGGGGATTTGCGCATTTTCACAAGTGTGAATTCGCACAAATTCAGGCAATTGGGAAAAATCTGATTCCACCAATGAGCAGATGACAGAATGAAAAAACTTGACAATCTGTGAAATGCAGATGGATGGATTTAACAAAATCTGTACATCCCTAGCAGTGATGCACATAGAAAGGTAAACGAATCCTTGTGCAAGCTTTAAAAAAATATATCTCAAACTGATGTGGAAACTAGACAAATCAAATTTAAGACCGGGAAAATTAGAAACTGGGATTCTTTCATCCCTACTCAGAGCTCTTGAATTACTTGCAAAGAAGTGAGAGCTCATCAACATTAATTTTCCTCGGAAAAATAGCAGCAAAGCATTGAAGGGGAGGGTGAGGCACAGCCTGGCTTCCAGTGCTACACAGGGCCCATAAATGGTTCTGGAAGTCAATGCCTGTTACTGTTGTAGACCTGAGCATGACTTCAGTAGGGTGCTGCTAGTTTTTGTCCACCCCTGTGCTTGGCCTGGAAATATGGCAGGGGCAACTCTGCACCTATAGCATTTTGTACAACACCCCACTCAGTGCCATTATGCAAAACAGGACTTAACTGGGAGCGGGGAGGGAAAGAGAGCCATCCAAGGCAGAGCGGTAGTGATTCATCCATGCTCTCACTGAGCGCCAAAGTCAGTGGAAAATACCAGCTCTGCCGCACCCAGGCCTGCATACAGGCCACTAGGCCACGTTCCCATATACGTAGAGGTTGGGCCTATTCCAAAGCATTTTGGTGCCTGAGATAAAAAATCCAAATGGCAACCCCGCTTGCTAATTGACATGGCACATAAACCATGGTGGAGTTTTCCAGCCAAGCCCCGATGGAATTAACTGCAGTGCTCTTTTGCATAGTTCCAGTTTGTTTCAATGGGGCTTGCAGGAAAATGCTGGGGTGGTTTATTTTCTGCTGATTAAATCTACCTATCTCCTTTCACAGCACCCCAAATTCTGCCAGCTCAGTGTGCCTCATAGTAGGGCTACCTCTACTATGCTCAAGGTCACACCGTTGCTGGAATTGGCCTGAAGATCTGTGGGCACCAAATAAACCTGGTGTGTCTGCAGTGGCACATCCCTGCCACTACTAAGGGCTCCGAGAGAGCCTTCCCAGTCTTCTAGCACAAGGACGCTGACATTCCTCCACAGCCATCCGCTGCTACGTCCCGCTTTGTTTCACCAACACCTGCTTTTCTCTACTCCAACCAATCTGGGGGGACTTTAGCTATGCAAAGCCACATAAATGGGAACATGGTGTATTAAAAAGCACCAGCTCTGTCTGCCTACTGGATCAGCTTTGAAACATGATCCAGAGTTCTGTGCAGGGGTTCCTTTGTCCCCTTCATACTAAAGCAGAGGGCGGCAACAGCGGCAGGGAACTCTGGTTCTAAATAAAATTAAGCAGCCATGTCATAAAGCAGTTTTTCTCATAAAGGACTTCAGAGAAAATTTGTGAGGAGAGGGTCAGGTCAGAGGAAGAAATGCACACAAATGCAGGTAAATCGCCCTGGCCTATGTTATTAATGGTGATTTATCAACATATATTCTGTCAGTACCGGCCACTGTGGTATCTCAGGGTAACACCCAAGTTTCCAAAGCAAACATAAATGAGGAGCTTATCTTGTGAACCCCTCCCAGCCTACAATGAGACAAGGGGGGAAGGTACATTGGAAAGCCAAGAGGGGCAAAAGGAAGGCAAATTCTTGTGCAGAAAGACATATTTTCATGTCCAGAAAATTCTTATGCTGTTCAAAGGGATTTTGGGCGGCATCAAAAACAGATTGGAATGGCTATCTATCTTGGGGATAGCCACATGGTGTCTGGTACCAAATAACCACACACACACACACCATGTGCGACACACTCATGCACGGTGATTCCCCAACAGTCAAGGCCTGGGTTCTCTAGGCACACGTCTGTTTCAACATTTTGCTGTGAGCAAGTAGGGACATGAAAATGGTGCTCTCAAGAACAGAAACAATGTGGTGTAATGGAACCATGTCCCAGCTTCATTCCTGGGTACACTTATGCTGCTCTCACCAACCAGTGCAGATGACTGCAGACTTTGGGGGCTGGATATGCATCCTTGGGCAAGACAGAAGCCAGGGTACTGATAGACACCCTTGCACACGTGCTGTCTAGTGATTAAAAGATTTGTAGCTGATTTATGATCCGCCTTTTTTTAACCAATTAAATCAATTATATTTAAAACAATATGCATATTATGAACATCTCTGCATAGGTGGTGTGTCGTCGTCCCCTAACTTACTTTTGGGATAATGAAGGAAATATGAGCAATTTTACAATGTAATCTTTTTTAAAAAGGTAAATAGCATTTTAAGCATTGTAAGTTTCATTTCCTGCTACAATAATACACAAGAACCGAAACAATGTCGAAAACATTACTCTTATGAAATGTTTTTATCAGTTTAATACTGTGAACTATTTTAAATCTAATTATTGTAATATTGGTTTGTGTTATGTAATATATTTATTGCCAGTTTCATCTATGTATTTGTACAGTTTATTATATTTATTTGCCTGAAAATCTTGAAAAAGAAAAAGCGTGTGTGTGTGTGTGTGTGTGTGTGTGGAATAAGCATATTTGCTAAGAAGGCACTGATTAAAATTTGCACTTGGCAATTTAAGTGGCCTTCACTAGTTAATAAATTAAAGCTTGAACTGGCTGATATACCAATTGACCTGCCTTGAATCCACTGGGTAGTAGCACTTTCTCAGCCCTAAAACTTTGAGGAGTCATCACTTCACGCTTTATGCAGCTATTGTGTTTGCCACAGCTGTGCTAGCATTACAGCAGTGTTTCCCTACTACACCATATAAAATGTAAAAGGGAGACTTACATCTCCAAATTTTGTACAGTGCCTTGCGAGTTCAGGTGCGTAAATGTTATGAATTCCATATTACGGGGTGAACACGGGGCAGTGGCAGCTCCCTCATGTGCCCCCCACACACAACTGTTTGGAAACAGGCGTTTCCCGGCCACACTTCCTACGTTAACTGTGGCAACCATCAGAGTAGTCACTGCAAATACAACTAGAGGGGAAGAGAGGTCTTCTTCAGTAGCAGAGAAAGGGAATGGACAAGCATAGTAAGTAGCCAGAATTCAACCAAGATGCCATTTCCTGTTCCTATTTTTCTCTTTTTATAAGGTGATATGCAGGGCCCGCACCAAACATTTTGTTGCCTAAGGAGAAGGACAAGATGGCGCCCTTCCACCTACAGACGTCTCACCAGATGGGCAGCTGAGTCTTACTTTGACACTGGCATTGGGATTGCATCCTCCACTGCTGTTGAGGCAGCAGGCCGCTTTACGGGGTGCTAGGACAACTCTGCCCTTCAACAGAGGGGAATGGCTGGGGGGCTGCCACTGCTGCACCCTCCACACCACCCAGCCTGAGGTGACCATCTCACTCTAAATAATGGTAGGGCTGGCCCTGGTGATATGATTTGGAAGAGAGCCTTTTATGAGCCACATGGCAAAGTATGCCTCTTGTTTTGATGCCTGCATGCATAAGAAGGGCCTTCACATCTTTTCTATTAATAATTCCACCATGAGCCAAAAAAACGGGAGAAATCACAAACATTCCCCAAGAGAGGCAAGGATTTGGCCTGTCACAGTATTGTACTATTTGAGAAGCACTGGGGTTGATGGAAGGGTTCAACAATTAACTGGAAGCTGAACCTCAAGGCAGGAGTCCCCATCATTAAATCCCCTGAAGAAATGCAATCTCCCACCCCAACATCCGTTGTGGTTCATTCTGCTCAGATCGTGACACGCTCAGCGTTTCCATGATGAGCTGTATAATTTCATCCATTTAATCTCCCCCACCCACCGCTTTTTAGGATAGGAATCCTCGATTTCCTTCATTTTGAAAGAAATGTGGCTGTGGGGACTTATTCTGAAATTGAGGCTAGACAGTCTAGGATTGCTAAGTCGTGGTAATAAGTGAGCTTTTACAGAGGAACAGAAATTATCCCCAAGTTGGTTAGGGTCAAAGCAGACATGACTCGGCAGGCAGAGCCATGATTGGATTGCCCGACATCTTTTTAAAAGTTAAAACTTAGAAGTTACTCATAATTCTCTCTCTCTCTCTCTCTCTCTCTCTCTCTCACACACACACACACACACACATGCACATGCACATAGAAAGGAGGCTAATAGCAGCTTTAGGAAGGGGGACCATTTCAATCAAGAAAACAGCCCAGAGGAAAAGGGTTAAACACCCCCTCCCCCAGCACAGCTGCCCCAAGCAGATGGGATCTATGGCAGCATTTAAGTTTAAAAAAACATATTGGGAGACCTGATCATGGATCTCCTGCATTATGTCGGCTTTGGCCTAAGGCTTAGAGGAAAGAATCAAAGAATGTTATGGTGAACAGAGGCAGCCTTACTATGAGGGAAAGTGGGGCTTTGGAGTTTCTTTAAAGGAGGCAGAGATCTGGCATATCTCGCCTCCAACGGGGCACATTTTCCTGTGCAATTTATTCTGACTGAACTTGTGCAGGAGAAAGTTTCAATGGATTATGCCTCACATTAATTAGTGTCTTGGGGGTGCTGTTTGGATTACACACACACACAGCCACCAAAATATCTTGGGCTGGCCCAAATAGTGAACCGCTCTTACGTGACTCTTTCTAGACAAAAAGCAAGCGGAAAAGACTTAGAAGTTTAAATTGCCCTTCTGTGAAATGCCCCTGTCAACCCCTGGGCAGGCCAGCAATGCCACAAGTCCACTATCAATGAGTGTGTCTGGGCTTCAAGAATGGAAAATATGAGAGGGAGTGGCACTGAAATGTGCAAAGAACCGTCGTTCCCAGCAGAAGCGATTTTGCGCGGAAAACAGAGAAGTGAATCTACAAGGAAAGAATGAATCATTCTCCTAATGGGCGGGAGCCAAGCAGAGTGTGGCTGGTGCCATTTTGAGGGTACCACTCTGCTGGAAGCACCCCCACCCAAAAACTGATGTCTCATCATGTTCCAATTGTCCTTATATAACTTAGTTGTGGGCGGTTACACAACCTCAAAGGAGACTCAACAGAGGGGGAAGCCATTCAACATTCCCAGCCAAAGTTACGCCTTTTTTGTATGTGCGTATCTGCATTTGCCAGATTCACCAGGAAGACTGGATTCTTTACGTAGGGCCTGCTCCTTTGAGGCAAATGTTGCCAAGTCACTTTCTGGCCCAGACACATTTCAACCTGGCTGTAGTTTTTACAACATACCGATTCCTCTTGCTTTTACATCCCATCATGCACATATGCCAGAGAAATGAGTTTATCATTGGGAAAAGTGCCATGCCTGACCGAGAACCAATATACTCCAGGAAAAGGGCTATCCCCTCCGTGTCTGGAAAACACCACTGCCACCATAATCATCATCATCAACAACAACCACCACCCAAGTTTTGACACTCCAGTTTAAACGAAAATTGGATTGCATCAATGTTGATTTCTACACAAACGAAATTTCCTGAAGGGCTACCCTTCCTCTGCACGCCTGCTCTGGATGGCACCTCATCCTTAACAAAAGCCAAGGCACACTTGGTAGCAGTCAGGAAGGCCTGTTGTAAAAACTGGGCAGGTGCCCTCTTGCCACACCAGCCATTGCAACTGACAGTGCAGGGCTAAACTAGTCCATGTGTGTGCTTAAGTAGTAGCACTTGCTAAATTCCCTCTTCCAGCTCAAGGATAAACCTGCTTGGGCTTCTATTAAGATCCAAAGAACAAGGACCCCGTTGAACCAACTTTCACGTTTCTTCTCCCCAGTGAAACATTATGGCGGGATGGGGGGGGGGGTTCAGGCACTGATCTCAGCTGCACCAGTTTACAGCCAGAGGAAGACCCCTTGGTTGTGATTGACTTGCCTGCACCAGCAAGTCCTGAATGTGGCCCCCACTATGAGAATTCTTCCAAGCTCCCCCAAGCTGCCTTCTGAATTACAGTTGTTAAAGAAAGTGAGTGATTTATGACCCAAAGCTCCTTCAATATGAAACCAAACACCATCTGAGTACATTTTGCCGCCATGGGGAGTAACTTCTAGACTACACACAATACACACTGAGATATTGAAACTGCAGCCAAACAGCCAGATTGTAAGGCACAGACAAAACCGCAAAAAGTTATCACTTACCTAGCAATCAGTGCATTCCTTGTAAAGAGGTCCCAGCCCACAGGTCTCTTGCTGTATAATTCCACCTTGAGAGAAGGAGAGAGAGACAGAGAGAGAGAGAAAGAAAGAAAGAAAGAAAAAGAAAGGGCAAGAAGACGAGAGAGAGCGCGCGCGCGAGAGAGAGCAGAGTCTGTCTCCAGCTGCCAAGAGTCTGAGCTGGGAACTTACCACCTAAAGTCACTGACTTTTAGTCATGAAGGGAAATCCTTTTTAAAACCTTGGCCCCTCCCAGCCCAGTAATTAAGAGGGCAGACAGACAGATGAGACAGGACGTAGGAGGGGCCTCTTTACTGTAATGTGTGTGGAGTAGGAATAACACCCTTTCATGTCTGCAAACTGGCAGCGAACCTTCCCGCTCCGTAGTATTTGAGGCTGAGGCAGACAGTATTTAGGGAGTCAACATGATTCTGAGATACGAGGGGAGGGGGAGTCAAGGTTATTCTGGGACAAAAGGAGAGTTGCCGGTCGGAAGGGTGGATTGTTAGAACTTAGCAGATGTCGTTTGGAGCTGGATTCTCATCCCAAAACAATTGGCTGCTGCATTTCTCTCTCTCTCTCTCTCTCTGGTTTTCTTTTGGATAGGTTTTCTTTTGAAATCTAGAAATTGGGATTTTTGACCTAGGATGGAATGTTCTTTTCATAACCTCTCTTTTAGGCCTTGTTCTTGCAGAGGAACTAAATCTTTGTCTAGCCTGGAGGCTAGCATACCTTGAATTCTCTTCTGTACAAAAACATATACTGCATGTAGAAAACTAGATGTTAAGGAGAAAGGTTCTCCCTAACATACTGGATTTCCATGTGCAGGGTGTGTCTAAGCCACTTTTTGGATTAATGAACAGGATTGGTGCTTGCAGACAAATGCATGTTTTAATGGGTTTTGCTTGTCATGAGGAACTCTGTGAGCACATTGTCAATAAGTCATTTTCCCTGCTTCACATTATTTGCCCCATTTGTTTAGTCAAATCAAAATTTCATCCAAAACCAAATTTATACCAAGGCCTCAGTGTTGCATAGATGATAGAGGCTAGATTCAACTGGGCGCTGTTTCTCTTGGTGGACCAACACAGAACGACTGATTTGCTCTCCAGCCTTCAATGGCTGTAAAACGAACAAAAACAGTCTCCATTCATTGATATTTACACTTTACAAAGTGTAATTTTTCTTGGTCATCAAGATGCAAAGTCAGGAGGTTTGGTGCTAATTGTGGGCATAGCCCCACCTCTGATTCATTTCAATGAAACTCATGAAGAACCAGTTCTCACTGGATTATGTACATCCTTGATAGATGTTTTCGCTGTTCAGAGACTCAACAAGCTAAAAAGAAGAGTCTTTGATGGACGCCATCTGGTATGTGCTTTCTGGGTTGGGTACAAGAGTCACACTTGAATCTTTGTGAACAAGTTCGCAGCCTAACCTGGCTTTCAATTCAGGAATTCTGTTGTAGGATGTACAAGAATTTTGTTTCTGTTTGCAAATCATGCAAACATGTCCTGCTCACAATCTCAAATACAAACATAAGCAGGAGCACTTTATTTCAAGAAATGTTAATGAATTCCCAGATTTGCTATTACATTTGAAAAATGCATATTTGGGAGGGGGGGAACCGCACACTCTGAAATGTGCATTAAAAATCATTTTCATGGTTTAGTCAATGGGGGGAAAGAGCACACTTCTGAAAAATATGCCCAGAAATGTGCACTTTTCCCATTCGAACGGGCCGAAAAACAGGTTGAAAACAAAAACAGGAGTGAGCTGAAACGAGCTTTGAAATGATTTTCAGACAATGTAGTGAAGCTCAAAAATTGCTCGTTCTCTCATCCTTCTTCTGTTGTGCTTCTTCAGAAACAGTTTGGAAGGGACATAGTTCAGAGTAGCACTCCTAGATTTGGTCTGTGGCATCAGAAGCAAATCTAGAGACAGACTTGAAGAGCTGGGGTCAAGAGTTCAAAGAGAAGGTCTTGATCTGTGGCAGGGACAATCCACACGGCTATTTTTATGTGGCAGTTACCAAATGAAGCTGTCGCAAATTGACAGTTTTTGTTGACACCATGACCAGTATTGCACTCCGATATTCTCAGCATCTCAACAGAAACTTCAATGGTTTCCAGGGTGTGGTGAGCTGTGATCTTGATAAATTCGCAATGACCATCATGCCAAAAGGAAAAAAAAAAGTAAACTCGTTTTGGCTGACCCACCATGTTAAACAATAAATGACCCACACCGTCCTTTGAGGCAGTCCTTAGAATATGGCAGCCACTGCATTCTTGTATCAACTCTGGGAAGAATAAAAAGCTGTGTTGAATATTTCATAGACTGACTAAGTTCAAGTAGAGTGTATTGAACTGGTGCCGTAAGCACCAAAGGGCTCACAAGCCATCAGCGATGGGGGCCAGAGCCCAGGGCCAGCATCAAGGTTAGGCACGGTTGGGTACCTGCCAAGGGCCCACACCCCAGCAGGAGCTCACTGACAAGGGCCTACTGACCTGCTGCTCCTCTTCATCTTTACAACCTGCTTCTTTCCCTGCCTCTCGCTCTGTCCCAGACAACAGTGGTGGTGGTGAGGAGGAGGAGCAGGAGATGCCGCTGCCTGCTTGCTCCCTGGCTCTCGGCCTGTCAAGCAAGCAAGAGGCAGCAATGATGAGAAAGATGATGAGCAGCAATAGCAGCTGGTGACAAAGGCAATGAGAAGCTAGACTCACTGAGGGAGGGGAACCATTGAGGGTGTCTTGCCTGAGGGCCCCCCAAAACCTGGAGCCAGCACTGCCAGAATCCATGAGCCCCTTCTATCTGATTCTAGTGAGTCAGCTTGGTTCTCAGGTGACCAGATGCAAAGGGGGACAAGCAACAGGCCTGCCATACAGAGCCAGCTCCACCACAGAGGTTAGAAGGCAACTTCCTAAGATGGCAAAATTCTTAGGTGCCTACCTCAGTGCCTCTGCCTGCGCTTTTGCAGGCGCTACACGCAGTCTCGTCAACTGAGCTTAGCAGGTTCTCATTCATTCCAGGGGACGTAATTGCCACTGGCTGCCCAGAGCACCAACCCACCTGTAAAGGGGAGGAAATAAAGAAGTGTCAGACTTCAGAAATGAAACTGATAAAATAGTATGCTAGTCTGTTCTCCATTATTTCATGTGCTCTTGGTTACGCTTAGCACTGTTTATTAAGATACAAGGTTGGGAGCAGTATGTTAATTCATCTTGGGCAGCAACCCTAGGTATGTCAAAGGGTCAGTGAAAGGCCAGGGATCTCCAACAGGGAATTCTCAGCATCCTCTCCAAACTACAGTTCCCAGGATTCTTTGAGGGAAACCATGATACGGTACGATATCACGGTACGATACCATAGTATGGTGATATAAAAAAACATACAAGAGTGGGTGCAAATATACTTTTTGTCCCTACCCCTGTGTCTCTGACATGCCATTTTCCATCCCAACCTGCAGTTGAATCGTGTCACTGAAGTATTGCTGAATATCCCAGGTCCAGTGCCAGAAGTGTTGTTCCCAGGTCAAAGGCAAAAATGTGGGCTCCCTGTCACCATTAGAAAAATTACCAAATGTTTCAAGATGCACATGAAATGCAACTCATCCTGTCCAGCAAGCAGGCAAAGGGAAGCGGCTGTAGCTGGGACTGGTTACCCTCACCCCCACCCTCTGCCCCACACAGCCTTTCTTTCCTCTATGCAGCTGACACTCTGTAGAGACAGCAGCAGGAAAGGCCCTGCCCAGGGTTGGGGCCACTTGCAAAGGTCTGGAGTCTTTGGAGGCTATCCTAGCCCCCATCCTATACCTACCGTCTTTCAACCCAATATTGAGTAATGTATCCAGTGCAACACCCTGCCTAGCAATCACACCCCTTCTAGCAGTACTTTCCTTTTGCCTTGGCCTGTATTGACCAAGGACCATGAGCTAATTTCAGCCTTGTGTGGTGCACTAGCTTTGCGTCCTTGCCTCCCCCCCCACCCCTGCCACCCCCATTCCAGCATTAACATGTTTTACATTCACAAAGGAAGTCTGCATACTCAGGGTCTCTTAACAGTTAAGGCATAACTACTCTGTACTAAGTGACACTGTGTACTGAGTACTGTTCTTGCTTAAGAACATAAGAGGTGTCATGAAGGATCAGACCAAGATCCATGTCACCCATCCCGGCATGCCTTGCAAGAATTTGAGCAACCAGCAGGCAACTAGGTAGTCTTCTGGAAGCTGGCCAATAATCTGCCAGTGTGCCAGACAATCGTCTGCCCATCCCTCACCTATGGAATGTATGTGACTTACAGTCTTGTTCACAAAGCACAGAAGCCATCTTGGTATCCCCAGAAGAAACTTAGCATCCTCCCAGTGCCTCAGGCCTTACCCCAGCTCACTCCACCCTGCTACCAACTACTCCCCTTCCTTCAGGTGTGGCCATTTGGAATGGCAAAGTTGTTTGTGCCAACATGTCTTCCGATAGCTGGGGCTGCACAGGGTTTGGTTTCCCATCACACAGAAACAGTTCCCCTAGCCATTATTTTTCCACCTTGAATCACGACGGCAGGAAGTTCCGAATTTTGAAATGAAAAAAAGAAAGAAAACCATTTGTTTTTCTACTGGCTGCACCTTGTAAGGATATGCCAAATCTAGAATAGGGAACTCCCTCACTGGTTATGGCTTGTCCAGAGGTTCTTTTTGTGTGTGTGTAATTGCCCCTAACCACCCTGCCTCCACACACACACACAAAATGTTCATGCTGGTAAGAAATACTGACAACAAAAAGATTCACTAGGATTTTTTCCCAAGAAACCATGGATATTTGTAATAAAGGGGCCTGTAGAACTGCCATGTCGAAATAAATGTATTTATTTTACAGTACTTAAAGGTAAAAGGTAAAGGTGTCCCCAACCAGTCGTGTCCGACTCTAGGGTGCGGTGCTCATCCCTGTTTCTAAGCCGAAGAGCCAGCGCTGTCTGAAGACGCTTCCGTGGTCATGTGGCCGGCATGACTGAACACCGAGGTGCACGGAACACTATTACCTTTCCCGCCGAGGCGGTACCTATTTATCTACTTGCAATTTCTTGCTTTCGAACTGCTAGGTTGGCAGAAGCTGGGACTGAAGACGGGAGCTCATTCCGTCACGCAGCACTCGGGTCTCGAACTGCTGACCTGCCGACCTTCCAGTCTGCAGTTCAGCGTCTTAACCACTAAGCCACCGTGGTCCCCCACTAAGCCACCGCGGTCCCCCCACTAAGCCACCGCGGTCCCCGCGGTACAGTACTTACTTTCTCACAAAAGACATGGCTATGCCTAGAAGAGTTGCTTGGTCTAGATTAGGGATTCTTACTGAATATGAGGCAGCGGACCCAGGCAGCGGATTAAAGCTCCATTAAGGGCCAAACTAGATGTAAGAGAAGCAGCTGTACATTGTGTTCGCGTATCAAGGTGAGGGGGAGTTGTCAAATAATATGAACAAAAGTTGTGTGAGGCTGAGGGAAACTGAACCTTCCTCCCTCTCCCACTTTGTGCTGTGTTGGCCTCAGGCACTTTTTCTGAGACCAGCTAGGGTGGCCATGGGGTCTACTTTACAGAGGACAGTCCTCTATTTGAAGGGCTGTCCAGTCCAAGCAGTAGTGTAGTGGCAAATTCAGAAGTGCAGGGTCCCTTCATGACAGTCCCAGCCATGCCCCCTCACAGCCATACCCCCTTCTAAGATTATACAACCTTGTAAGATATACAACCTTCAACTGGGATCCAAAAACAGTGCAGTTGAGAGTAAGGCAGTAGCATTTCCATTGGACATCTGAGAAAAAATGCAGGGGTGTTAAAATATTTTTCACTCACTCACTCACTCACTCACTCAAACACAAACATTTTAGGTTTTCAAAATATGATACTCTACGGAAGCGTCACCCTCACTCGGCAGCAGGGAAGGGGAGGAGACGGCTGGAAGAGCCTGGCCCACAGCAGTAGGCTGGGAGTGGGAGGGGCCTGGCTGAGACCTGGCTCTTAAAAAAATCCCGGGTCTTTGTCCCTGAGAGACCCCCACCACTACACCCCTGAGTCCAAGTCCGATTTAAATAGAAAGAAGGGAGAGCAGCAGGGCCTTGAAGTTGCGCATCCACAGTTAGCGCCTGGACAGCAGACACATAAGGCACCTGGTCATGGTTTTCCCCACTCCGGTGAAATGCATTGTATTTCTATTTAACTTATAGTCATTATTTCTAAATGTGCATCAATACATATAAATTAGCATATGCATATTTTATGCAACATCAGTGACTTCTGTTTTGGCGATGTGTTTCTTCTTCCTGTAAGTGGCTACCCTAAGCCCAACTCTAGTACCAGACATGAACCAGGCTGCGGAGAAAAGTGCCTGAAGCCACCGAATATGGCAAGGAGGATTCAGCTCCTTCTCCCTTGGGCTTCCCTTTTGATGCCAAATTCAGAGCCCTGTCCTCTACTTGATACATGAATGGGGCAGATACATGAATAAACAAACGTGACTTCGCGTGTCCCATCTAGCTTGGGCTTAAGAGTGGGAAACAAACCGATCCCCCAGGAAGTTCTCTTGTACAAGCCTCATTTCAAACAGGACCTGCATAAGAACCTGGGGCCCTGTGTGAATTAAGTATAGGAAGGACGGCCTGTGCCATTTCCAGTTGTCTGGGGTCAGACGTGGTTGCTCTGTGTCTTCATTTGCGCCTGTGGGTGTGTTTTCTTTTTTTGTGTTCCCAGTGGCGACCCCGAAAAGCAAAGCCTGCTGTTGCTGAACATGCATCCTTCCATGGTCCAGCTATGTCTTTTCCCAGCAGAAGATTGAGGGCAAACCCAGGAATTCCTTCCTCTGTGTGTTTTTGTCAGGCCAGTCGTCCCTGGCTTGCGTCAAGCCGTGGCTGGGCTCAGATTTCCTTCCCTGTGATAAGCAAGCTGCGCACGCACACACAGATACACACACACACACACCTCCCCATGGCAACGCTACACACACAGACATTAAACAGTGTTTTACTTCGGAAGTCAGCAAAGCCGCAGGACGTCACTGTGGTTGCCGCAGTTATGTGAGGCCTATAATATAACACTTAATTCAGTACAGGTTGCCGGGCGGGAGTGGTAGGTTCTATTTTTTTCCCTCCTAAGTGAAAATCTCTGTAATTTGAGCAACCTTGCTGGCTGCCAACACCACCCCAGCCCCAGGTCCCTAAGTGGGTGGGGGTTTTTTGGTCACTTCCATAGCAACAAGCTATATTATTGACTCTGGGGTATCCCCTGTCATTTTTCATGCCCCACAATGGCAAACAGCATAGTTTCACCTTCTTTGCCTTTTCTTGGGAACCTCACACAACATGAGAGCTAACAGGCCAACTGTACATAGCAAATCCAACACACACGCACACATGCACACACACACACACTTGCAAATAGCTTTGCAACCTTTTGATGAGGGATTTGAGGAATGGGTTCAGGAGAAACTGGGCCAGCAACCTAAGATAATTGTGGAGAATTACAGACAGAGAGACCTCTGTGCCTTTGCACAGCAGACAGAAAACAAGAGCATTCAGGCGCAATCCTTATGCATGTTTTAGACAGAAAAAAGTTCTACAACTCCCAGCATTCCCCAGCTAGCCATATTAGCTGGGGAATACTGGGAAGACTTTTTTCTGTCTAAACATGCTTAGGATTTCACCCTTAAGTTGTATAGGCTGTCTCCTGTCCCCAGGTCGGGACCCCTAGGAACTACTCTGTGTGGGGCACTACTCATATCTAACAGAATTCTCAGCAACCCCACTTACAGTTATGCCCTTCTGTACAATTTTCAGGATTCTTTGGACTATGTTATGGCAGTGAAACTGGTATAAAACTGATAACATGTTTGTAATGTAGATGGTTTTTTAAAAAATAAGCTTTTGGCCACAAATTCTCAATTGGCTCCTAGAGGTGGTAAAGCAACCCTGCCTTCCAGTACCCCCATGGTCACTATACACTTAGATCCTACACCATTTCCCCCAAATTCTGCTCCATTTTTTTCAGTGCCTCTGAGCATGTGCAAAGAAGACAAGGTGCCCCTGCTCACATGGTATCTGTGGACAAGAGGTTCCCTATCTGTGTCATAAAGAGTACTTTACTTGTGACAGTAATGCTCCCTTGTGTGTCTCAAGCATTGCCTAGAGCTACCCTACACCTCAGCCTTACTAGTCTGAGTGTTTTGTAACTCAGAACAGGATTATTATTATTATTATTATTATTATTATTATTATTATTATTATTATTATTTTAAGGCTCATTTGTGAACGGACTCTGCTGTCCATTGGATGAAACCACCGAATGTGACTGATGAGTCGAAAAGGCTCAACAGACAAGCAACAGACAACCATAGAGCTGCGCTTGCAATCAGAGTTGGGATTTTAAGAGTTACAATGATTTGCATTTGAACTTTGGCTGGATGTATAATTTAAACGCTTTTACTGATAGCAACTTTCAGAGAGGTAACCATTGCAGGTGCTGGGGAATGGAGCAAAATGGCAATGCAGAGCAAAAAGTACGGTCTGTGACAATTATCACAGATTATGCTGTTTGCATTTTATTCCCACTTGGCCCCATTCCTGCCCCCTATACATACATACATACATACATACATACATATATTTGTACATGCCAACCGAGGATAACACTTCATGCGTCCAGTGAAGTAGACTCCAGTCCAGGGATGGCCAACTTCAGGTGGTCCTGGGACCACTGTCAACCCCCTGGACTGCTCTGTGGGCCACACTCTTGCTGCCCCTGCAGTGCCAAATTCAGAGACAGCAAAAAAAAACTCAGAGGTTTGCTGCCAAATTCAAGCTAAACTCAACTTTTTAACCCCGCCATAGTAGTTTGCTGATGAGATTTGGTGGCAAACCACCAGTTCTTTTGCCGTCACAAAGAGCCCACCCCTGCTCTAGCCCATTAACGCTTATGCTGTAATAAATCCTTTGTCTTTAAAGTGCTGCAAGACTCTTAGTTGCTGTTGTTGTCAACAATGATAGATCCTTCAGAATAATATCCATAATATAAAACCCATGTTATGAAGATACTGAAAAGGGAACATTGCATGTAGTAGACTGTTATTATCGGTACTTTGTAAGAAGACTTGCATTTGCTCTAGAAATATTCAGGAATGCTGTTATATCACGTTAACTCTTAGGAGCTAACTACATATTACATCACAGCTTAAGAGTACCCCAATGACATGGGTTGTTTGTTCTTTAAAGCAAGGCTTTTGTAGGAGTAGAGAATCTAGAGTACAGAAACAATACAAATGGGGAAGGGACCCTTCCCTCACCCACTGTTTCTTTGGCTCTAAAATTTCCCCCTCCCCCAGCAGCTCCCCCCACCCCCTGCCACAATATGGGCTTCAAATACACATTTGCTGTCACCTGTAATGTGTCATTACCCTGTATCCTTTATACCAGGAGATGGCCAAAGAGTGTGCCATTACCGCATTCAATCCAGGCTCTGGGTTTCCTCAGCCACATGACCCTTTCTTGTGCCAGATTGGGAGCACAAGGTCTGCCTCTATTTGTTTTTTTGACAGGAGGAACTCCTGCTGGAGAAGAAGTGGGCAACACCCCACACTGCATGGTGTTACCATAAGGGGTGTCAGGAACGAGAGAGCTGCACCCCATTCCTTTACCTTGCAGTCACCTTAGCCATCAGGAAATGAGAGGTCACCCCCAAAGGCCTCCGCAATGGTGTCACACACAGAGACTTCTAGGGCAACCTCTCATTTCAGAAAGAGAGAGGCGAGCTTGCGGTTCCCAGCACTGGCTTGCTGAAAAGCAGCCTTGTGAGAAAGTCTTGATGCCATGGTGAGGGGAGGGGGCAGGGAAACACCTGTCCCCTGAGCAACTTGGCTAGGAGGGAATATGTCCCTCCAGACTGAAGAAGTAGGTCATCCTTCCATTTATATATGGAACTGGGGTTCGTGCGCGCGTATGTGTATAGAGCGTCACAAGGAGGCTCTGGATCCGCTCTGGATCCGCTCTGGATCCACTATGGATTCACGATTTAAAATATCAAAGAAAGATAGGCAGAGTAATTTAATGGAATGTAAAAAAGATGGATGCAATACGTAGGAAAAATTACAACCGACGACCTAAGAACAAGATTCTGGAACCACAAATCTGCAATTCTTACCAAAAAAACAAGAGCAGCCTGTTTCAAGACATTTTAATTCACTTACACATAGTCTCTCAGATTTACAATTGCTTTCAGTTCAACAAAGGACACTAACATGCTTGACAGAAAGGAAAACTTCTGGATCTACAAACTCAGAATTCTTCGTCCATGTGGCCTTAATCTGGAGGATAATTCATAAAAGTTATTCTAGTCATACCTCTGTTTTTTCTCCTTAGGAATTGTCATCTCCCAGCATTCCGAACAGCCACTCTTGGTATCCATTTCACATCACAACTACTGATGAAGGCAGAACCTGAAACGTTTAGCTCTAAATATATTTTGAAATTACTCTGTTGTGAGTCTATGTATCTTTTATACACACACATACACACGTTTGCCTTGGATGCCAGCAGCCCCACCAACTGATTAAAAGGGATGCAACGGCAGACATTTGTTTGACTGACTGCGGGATGGGGGTGGGCTTGGGCCCTGCTGAGACCCACTTGGATTGTCTATACAGCAGTGGCTTACAGGCCAGTGCTCACACATGAGACTTGCTGAATGCTCACTACAAAATCACATCAGTCACTCATTGTTCTGTCCTACTGTGGGCCAAATTAGATATGACGGAGGCAGCAATGTTTGTTTATTCATGGGTCTGCCCTGTTCACCTATGCAGTAGGGCCTGCTTTTGACATCAAGAGCAGCACACAGGTGAGAGGAGCTGAACTCTCCCCACTATCCAGCCTTACTGTCCCACATTCTGTCACTTCAGGCACTTTTGTCACCAGCCAGCCTGGCTCACTTTGAGTATTGGAACCAGGCTGGGAGAAAAGTGCCTGAGGTGATGGACTGTGGGGAGTTATGGAGGGAGGGTTCAGTTCCTTCACCCATGTGCCCCTTTTTGTGTTAAATCATCACAAACACACATACCTCGTCCTATGCTTTATGCATAAACATGAACAAACAAATGTGGTTGACTCTTAGAATGTGTTAAAGAAAACTGAGGCAAGCAACCAGTTTGGGGGAAAAACATGAAACAGTATTTGAACAAAAAAGCCCTTAATTTATCTGGCAGTTTCTCAAACATAGTTATATCCCTGTTAATATTATCTTCTGTACAGCAAATGTCTGCAGATTTTACTTGCTACTTTGTCTTCTGAAGGCCTGAATTACCTGAGACCCTAGATCAGCATTCCCCAACCTGGTGCCCTCCAGATGTTTTAGACTTCAGCTTCCATCAGCAGCCCTAGCTAGCATGGCCAATAGTCAAGGAATGCTGGGAGTTCAAAATATCTGGATGGCACCAGGCTGGGGAAGGCAGTCCTAGACATATCCCTGGATAATTAACAGTTGTCTGCTCTAGCTTCTGGCTCCTTCACTCCAAAGAGCAATATAAAATATGTGGATTAATTTTGTCCTCCTCCTGAGAACAGAATGTAATCCAGAATTGCATTGTGATATATTAATCAAGTTAGTCCAATAAAATATATATTCAAAGAAAAGTACTTAAGTACGTCTACAACCCTATACCCACTTATCTGGGAATATGCCCCACTGAATGCAATTGGCCTTACTTCTGAGTAGACATGTATAAGATTGCACTGTAAAAATAATTAGTAATTAATGAACCACTATCAAAATGGAAGGAGATAGCAAGTGGTGCTCCACTGAATCTGCCCCAAAACTATTCAATAATTTTATGAATTACTTGCATGTAGGAATAAATAAAAAAATGTGCCTTTCAGGCACACACAAGGGATTAAACAGCACATCCCATCTCTGGAATTCTGCTCTGACTGAATGTTGCTGCTTCCCAATGGTGGCCACTTACACATCACTACAAAACCAGGGGAAATGCATTGCCAAAGCAGAGGACAGAAGGGACACCGTTTTGCATAAGATATGCATGTGCTCATTTATATGCACAAATTCAAATTCAGAAATAATTACAATAATTTAAATAGGAACACACACCTCACCACTGTGAGCAGGGGACCTGCGGGCCTGATGCTCAGTCTGCTGTCCGGTGGCTGACTATTGGTGGGCAGCTTCAAGGCCCCTCCAGGCTTACAGTTCATCATACTGGACTTCAGTGTCAGTGCTCTCCTGTCTTATAGTTCTTTAAATGTGGCTTGGACTAGGCAGCCTTCAAATAGAGGACACCCTCAAACAGAGGACTGCGCGTTGTAAAGTAGGGGACATGGACTTTCTAAATGGTGGGCTCCTTGTTGTCACAATGGATGGCTATAGTGATGCTTCTGCATTCCTAAATACAATTATTGAGAGGTTTTAAATTTCCTCCATGCTCCAAATCAGCATAAACAACAGCTGAGCACATGGGAAGGGAGATCTGTTCTTAGTTTACTCTCTTTTTCTGTCCTTCTCGTTCATGTCACAACTTCTTTTATACCCAGACATGAGATGGCCCAAATCACATGCCCGTTTCTGATGTAGAAAAATGACTTTTCTTCAGCCAATGTTCATGTGGTGAAATGATGGCTGGGAATGATGGGAGTTGTAGGCCTACACATCTGGAGGGCACCAGGCTGGAGAAGGCTGCTGTAAATCATTCCCTTTCAATAATTCCCCCCACCTGGTGTTTTTTCTTCTCATTTTAAAAACTGTTCTGTTTGTTACATTTCACATTCTATTCCACATTGCCTGGGATGTTATGTGGTATTCATTTATGGCGTTGTTGTACACATACATTCCTGCTTCAGGTATTTTTGTGCATTTGCACACTTAGGCCTCCTGAAATGCTGGCCAGCATAGCAATGCCTGAAATTCAGAGGCAGGTAAGAGATCAGCATTGGCTTTTGTGCTCAAGACAAAGGAAGCTCAACCATAAGGCAAATGGAGGCAGGCTTCTCAGGAAACTGAGGGCCGACCTAGATATGATGCAGAAGATTCACAAACAGGATTTGAACTTGACCTGATGTTTCAGGGCTTTGGACCCTGATCCTTCTCAGGATCTCTAGGGGAAGGAGTAAAATCTCAGAGGCAGAGATTAAAATCAAGGAGGGTTGGGCTATTTTCTGCTTGGCTTGATGAGAATGTTTGCTGTTAGCTCCATTTGTTTGTCCATTAGACTCCACCATGGCCCTAGTGACCAGGCCTAGCCAGGTTCTTCTCCTTGGTCCTCCATGTGCACCCATCCCTCCAGCACTTACCATTCTGCTCCACCCCTATCCCACCAGGAACCCCTGCCTGTGCTCTGCCAGGCATCACCCACCCACCTCCCAGGCTACTCTCCTGGGCTCCATCTACATGGAAACGGAATGCGAAGTGCTTTCTGATTATATCTGGATTTTCATGAAATCGCTTTGGTCCATCAGGGGCACACGAAGCAAGAAAACCGGAGTATACACTACCTAAAACCCCGCTTTCATGGGTCACACAGCACTTGAAACCTATTTGCTGATAGGTGCTGCTCAGCAAATGACAGAGGCTTGTTCCCTGTCCCTGACCCTGCTCCCCCGCTCAGGGAAGTTTACTAGTAGCGCTGCATCAAGCCCCTGTAGTTTACACCATACCTTTCCCCTCTCATCCACCATTGGGATATTGTGAAAAATTAAAAGATATTGCACTATTCTGAATGGGGAAAACAGGCTGCATACTGTGAATGGGGAAAGCAGCTACTACGATCTAGTGAAAGGATGAAATAGCGCAAAGTAGTGTGGGAAAGAAAACCTGTGTCCAAAAACTCCTACTGCGAATGGGGAAAAAGAGGAAACCACCCCTTGACCATGTCACTGCTAGGTCACAGCCAAGTCACAGAGGCACCCCCAGGATTTAACGTGGGGGGACGGAGCACACTGCAGCGGAACTGCACAGGAGCAGCATTTAAGGAAAAAAGATGCACTAAAAGGATTTTCCAGAAATGTGCCTTTTCCAGAGGGAAGCTGTGGGGCTGCTGCGAATGGGTGACAGCATCATCTGTCACGAATGACCCTGATGTGCTCTCACCCGTAACTAAATTGGCTATGTAGATTGGGTCCTGGAGTCCCAGGGTTTGAAACTTCAGAGACCTGGGTGACAACCCCACAACCGCCCCTTGGGTGAATGTGCTTTCTTTACTGGGGGTGCTTCCAGACAAGGCTTTTATCACACTATCACCCGGCCTCATTTAGGGGGCAATCCAATGCATATTTAGACAGAAAAACGTCCTATAGCTCCCAGCATTTCCAGCCAGCATAGCTGGTTGGGGAATGCTGGAAGTTGTAGAACTTTTTAAATGTCTAAATATGCACAGGATTGCGCCTTTACGGAATTTCCCAGATGTCATCATCTTCCACTCGTAACACTCCTGTGTTTTCCCACTGCTTCTTCCATCTTGTTTTCTTACTGTGGAAAATCCATTAAGGGGGGAGGGGGGAGATGGCGTAGCTGCACAACGCCTGCTAATGGTTAGCACTGGGACCCCTCCACCTGGAAGCACCCTTGATCATCATATTCTTTGTGCTCATATCTTGTGATCAGTGAAAACCCCCATGCATTTCTCTTCCTTGACATTTACCACATCCCCCATTTCATAACAGAAACTGATCTTAACTTTATGGGTGCCGATAGCCTTGTGCTCTGTACTATTCACTTCTTTTCTAATAAACTAGCCCCAAATGTCACCCTGTTCTTCCTGAATAATCTTTAGAGTCTCCACTGGTGTTTTTTAATCTTCTGCTGTTGTTTGAAGATTTCATTAACTCACTTCCTTATTTTCTTGCTTTGGCCAGTAATAAGATATATCCCAAGATCAAATCCTTGCAGAACTCATGGAAAGAGCCAGCTAAAGTTAAGCACTTTTTAAAAATCTATTTCAGTTTGAAAGTTTGGCATGTAAATCTCTCCCGTGGAAATCAACGGAATCAATTAGGAGTGTTTCATACTGGCAGGATCATGTCTCTAGTTATTAGTAAACTTTCTGAAGTTCAAAGTTCTTGTGTTTCTGTATGGTCATATCCTTTTTCTCTGTAAGAAGGACAGGAATGCAATCAAAAAAGGAAACTTTTCTCATTATACAAGAATGTCAGAATCCAATGAGATGATGGGGTTAAAACAAATAAAAAGGAGTTAATTTTAACCAGAATATGAGTAATCTTTGCCATGAAGGGTGGTGAAGACCAAAAGTAGGATGTAAATGGATCAGGAAATGATTCAAAAATGGGTCTATGCTGTGGGAGAGGGGGCCATGTTCTTTTCTTCTGTATCTACCGGTGTGTATATATAATAATGCTATAATTATTATTCATAACGTATATGGCATGAATGTGGCACGGGGCAGAGAAAAGAAGCCACAGTGGCTCCTTTTCCCTGCTGATCATCTGAACCTGGCCATTATGATATTGGCAGCTTTAATTTCAATTCTTGTCTTAAGGATCCCCAACATGGTATTTGCCTTTTTTACAGCAACTGCACCTGGGGTTGACATTTTCATCAACCTGAAGATCACCTCCCTGTCGGTCACTGCCAGCTCAGACCCCATCAGTGTATATATAAAGTTAGGATATTTTGCCAAAGATGCATCACTTCACACTTACTGACATTGAACTGCATTTGCCATTTTAATGCCCATTCCTCCAATTTACAGAGATCCTTTTGGAGGTCTTTGCTATCCCTTTTTTTAACCACTGCAAACAATTTGGCATCATCAGCAAATGTGTCCACCTCACTGCTCACCTTTAACTCCAGATCATTTATGAACAAGTTAAAAGCACCCCCTGGATATTTCCTTCCTTTGTGAGAACTGTCCATTTATCTCTGCTCTCTGGCCGTCCTTTAATCAGTCCGGTGACTGCTGAGGAGTCTTTGGCGGAACGCTTTTTGAAAGCCCAGGTAAACAATGACCAGTCCTCTCTATGTGCTCAAAGAACTCTAAACAGTTAGTGAGACAGAACTTACCTTTGCAAGACTTGTCCTTCTATATGCTTGCTAATTTTATCTTTAATAACACTTTCCACCAATTTATCTAGAACCACCCCGTAATTTCCTGGACTCCCAACCCCCCCATCCCAGTTCCCTTTTTAAAAAATTGGCATTATATTTGCCACTTACCAGTCCTGTGGTACAGAGGCCAATCTTAAGGACTTCTTACATATTTTTGTGAGAAGATCAGCGAGTGCTCTTGTATAACTCCCATTCATTTCAGTGGGGTTTCTGCAGGAGAACACCCTGCTGGACTGTGCCCCAGCCAGGTCGGTGTGTCAAAAACAAACTCCCCTGTGATGCCTGAGGCTGCTACTGCCTCACATGGCTTCATACTAGGCCCTTTGAGACAGTCTCTTGTTCATTTGCATAGTGACTCTGCAAGTTAGGAGGACATTCAGGCCCATCAACTTCTGTTAGCCAGAATGGGGAAGGGGATGGAAGCTCATGATCCGCAAATCCCATTAAACTCTGGAAATAGCTGACAGGTTACCGCTGTTCTCTGATTACCGGGATGAGTCTGGCGTTAATTCCCCACACTAGGTTGACATCCCAGCATAGTCTACCAGGTGCAACTTCGGGGCGGGGATGTTCTTTTCTCAGCTTCAGTTCCTCAGAATACCAGTGTTGCAGTGGAGACAGGACTTGCAGGGTTGAAGTCCCAGAACATTTTGATTAGCAGGGACACTGACGTCACCTGCCCCTCCTGTCACATTTCCCCTTTCCCTGGGAGCTTAGCTGCAATGCTCACAGTGCCTAGGTGAGAAACATATTTCCCCAGGAACAACATATTGCTGTGAGCTATCCCTGTTGTAATGGAAAGTATCTGGAGGTGGCCTAGTTCTTGAATGGGCAATTAAGACCCATTAGCTTCAGAAGACCTGCTCCTGGTGGAGATGAAACCTGTTAGAAGTGGTTTGATGATACAGCTAGGTAAAACTGCCTGCATTTTTGGACTCTTCTTGGGGAAGTGGCTACGGAGGATCCCTGCACTTCAAAATTTACCACTACATCGCTGCATAGCATTCATGAGATACCTTCCTCACAAGTTTGCTGTGAGGATAAACGGACAGCATCAAAACATAAGAGCCTTCCTTAATTGGAACAAAGATTTGTTGAACCCAGCATCCTGTTTTCAACAGTTGCCAGACAAATATTTCTGGGAAGCCCACAAGCAGAGCATGAAGGAAACAACTCTTCCCTGCTGTTTGTCCCCTGCATGTGGTATTCAGAGGTATACTGCCACTGAACATGGAAGTTCCATTTTGCTCATGACTATTAGTGGTCCCAAGCTTCTTGGACTGCTGGGCAATTTTGTAATTTTGAGAGGGTGTTGTGGGCATCAATGCAAAATGGCTCCCATGGGGGCTTGCACATTCACAAAATAGCTGCTGTGGTAGGCATGGCTAGTCACAAAACACCCATTTCCCAGCTGGCAAACTGGTGAGAGACTAAAAGAAAAGTAACTTGCATTAGAACCTAAGTACAAACCAGAGGGGGGCTGGGGTCTGAGCTCTAAGAAAAAAAACCACTCTTTTGAACACACACTTTTCTGCTCCAACATCTATTTCACAAAAGGGAAACTGATGAGGCCAAGAGACAAGTACCTTAGCCAAGAAAGTGAGTACAAGTTAGAGTCGGAGTTCATGTCTCAAATGCCAAATCACATATTTGCCCCTATAAAACACAACAAACCATCCATTTCACAGAAGGCAAACTGTTGGATGCTCAGAGAAACACTAACACACCACACACACAGCCAGAAAGCCAGGCAAACACACACACAGAGCCAAGGCAAAACACCCACTTCACTCCCACCTCTCTACCCACCCCACCCCGATGCTCCCTTATTTTTATTGGGGTCTGGACATGCTTCAAAACAAAGTGCTGGGCGACTGCCCCTGCCAATTTATTTCTGAATAAGCACCCAGAGGCATCCTTAGGAATAACGGTGGAGCTAGAGGGCGGCACGTCACTTAGCAACAACATGCCAGCCTCCCAATTAAAACATTTTAAATTTAAAAATTAACATACTTTTTTTTTTTTAAATCAGGAGGGGCAGGGAGCCTGGCAGGTGCCAAGGTAGGTGTCTCCAGGCACGTTGATGCCCATGGGTACCATATTGGGGACCCCAGGGATAGACCCTCTCCTCCATATTCCAGGCATTAGCATGGGCTGATTGGAAGTTTGGGAGTTAGATCTGTTTCCATCTGGTCACCACCTCACATCACTGCGGGAGGAAGAGCCAGACCCAATGGAACCCAGACTTAGGGGTGTCAGAGAAATCCGCCACCGAGTCAAATGAGTTTGGGTTTCTGTAAATCTGACCTGCAGACTCCACAGCAGAATGGCTTTTCCCGAGTTGCACAGATTCTGCAGACTTGCAGACTTTTTTTACTTTTGCGGGGGATTTGTGCTAATTCACACTTACTTTAATGTACAATAGCACTAATGTGCACATGCGCAAGCGGAACAAAATTCTCATACATCCCTTAAAAAAATCCCATGCTGTCAGTGAGCGGACAATGGAATGAGGAATGCCTGGCAATCCATGAAACACAGAACAGATTTCACAGAATCCATACATCCCTACCCAAAGCCATTCAGAGAAAAAGCCTCTGTGTTTAAGGAAGAGAGAGAGAGAAGTGATGTGATGTGATGTGGGTATGAATGTGACAGTGTATGTGTAACGTTTGGAGTTGGCAGGAAGAACCTCTGTCCTGCATCAGTCCTTAACCAGAGCGGAACACCTTGGGATAAGGCAAAGCTCATTATCTGCCCTGCACCTTAGGGCCAATCTACACGTTCAGCAGGAAATGTGGGACAAGGAACCCCGGCTATTGTTTCCCTGCTGCAAACCAGGGAGAGCACAATTCACAGGGGAGAAACAGCAGGTGAGAGGGTGCTTAGCCCTTCCCCGCTTGTCACTTTCCCCCTGCAACCCAACCTCAGATGCTGCTCCCTAGGTGAGGTTCCCAGGAATGTCAAGTGAGGAAATACAGCTAGGGAAGGATGGTAGTTGGCAGGGGAAGGGCTAAGCCCTCTGTTGCCTGTTGCTTCTCCCTTCAAAGTGCATCCCCCAACCCTGGTGACTTGCAGCAGAAAAGCCGCAGCCGGGATTCCCTGCCCTGGGTTGCTGCTGCAGAACATGACATAAGGGCTGAAAGTAGTTTCAGGACACAAAAGGAAGCACTTCTGCACACAATAGCATGATTAACTTACAGAACTGACTGCCACAGGACATGGTGATGGCTACCAGCTTCAATGGTTGTTTAAAAGGGGTTGACAGATTGATGGAGAAGGCCATGTCTGCTACAATAGCTAAATGGAACTACCCTGTTTCCTAGGCAACACATACCTCTGAATACTAGATACTGGGGATAAGAAACTGGATGTGGCCATCACATTCATGCAGTGCCAGTGAGCTTCCAGAGGCATGTAGCTCGCTGGTGTTGGCAACAGAATACTGGGTTACTTGGACTCTTCGTCTAATCTAGCCAGGCCTTCTAGAAGTGGGCCATGCATTTCTATTGTGGTTCCCTTTAGGCTGGAGACAAATGGTCAAGTTACACATTCCTTTAATTGTAGTTTTGAATTGCATGCTAGGGGTTCACTCTCAAATCTTTCCCCCATTTTTAAACCAAAAATAGCTGAGGGGGTGCTATCTGAATCAGGGCTGTGGCACAAGCGAGCAGGGTTTCAAGCTTGCTCCAGCACCATTTTCCTGCTTAAAACCACCCTCCCATAAGTGGCTATGTGCTCCCAAAGCTGCTAATAGCAGCAAAAAGCAGATTTGTGAGCAAACAGAAGGTTAGGAGGGAGAGATATTTTCAGCAGGAAAATGGTGGTGGGGAAAGGGGTTACCCCCCCCCCTCAGCACACACACACACACACACCACAGCCCTGATCTGGATTGGGGGCCCTCGTGGCTGCTTATGGTAAAAATAACAATTAAAATGTGGGGATTTCCAAGCATGGGATTCAAAGACACATTTAAAGGAATGTGTAGCTTGACCGAAAGAATTCTTCTTAAGAGTTTCGAAAGTGATTTTGAGAGATGCATATTTTCCAGAGGTGGACTGAGTACACACACACACACACACACGTTTCTTGCCGTCCCAGTGTTGCCTCTCGCTTAGATAGGTTGGCAGGGTTTGGAAAAATGTCCAAACCTGCAAAACTGGTCTCCTAGTTAACAAAAGTGGGGCAAGTGTACACACCCCGTAGGCCAGGCTTCCCCAACCTGAGGAAGTCCAGATATGCTGGACTACAACTCCCGCCATCCGCAGCCAGCATGGTGTCAGGCTGGGGAAGGTGGCCACAAACAGTGATCCCTCTTTTGAGCCAGTTTCAGAAAAAACACACAGTGTGTCTCCGATGTTTCTCTGTCACCTAAAGCGATGGTAGCTGGATGAAGGAGCCTGACGGCTCTATCTCCCTGGGGTAGTGGCTGGTCATGCTTATATCTGAAGTGCTCTAGCCTCCTGGTTTCTGGGCATTTTTTTAGTATTTCCCCGCATGGCATTTTTTTCCTTTATTTTCGTGGCAGCCAGCAGCAGAGGAAAAAAATATGAAGGGAGACAAGCAGGCATTTCATAGGCCAGAGGAAGGGAGAGCCCCATTTGACCATTTGGGATGCTCTGAGTCCCAGGCATGGCTTAGGCGGCCAAATGACCGGGGATCCATGTGGGAGAGAAAAGTTTCACATGGTGGTGACTCACACCTTCTCAGCGGGCGATGCTGCTCCAGACAGTTTCCCCGTTTTGCTTTTGTTTGGTTGTTCTGCGCCGGGTTGCCATGTTTTGCATGCCAGTTAGAGAAGCTGGAGGGAACTCGTCACTCACACGGGGAAATGGTTTCAGCTTAAGCTCGTGAGGCTTAAGTGACCTTAATTTCTAAAAATATGTCTAGTGAGGCTGGCGAAATCTGAGGCTTTCATGCTTCCAGGGGCTCTACCTAGACATCACAGGCTGTGCAGCCAGTCCAGCTGTGTCCATTCCCAAAACATCTGGAAAGCTCCATAAGGCTCGCTTCCTGTTGCTCCACAGATGATAAAAGCTGGAGGTAAAAATAAAAGGAGGCTTTTTGGAAAAGCTAAAGCGGAGGAAACCGCACTCTCTTAAGTGCCTCCAACCTCATAGCGTATACATTTGGGAACAGTTAAGGAAAAGTGCGTGCCAGCTTCTAATCTGAAATGTACACACTGTGTTCAGATTCATGCACAAACTAACAGCACTCAGGCACATGAAATAGTATACTTTCACATACACACAGACACGCACGCGTGCACATACAAATACACTACACTAGTCTCCCCCAACTTGGCACCCTCCAGATGAGTTGGGACCACAACTCCCATCACTCTGAGCAGCTAGGAATGATAGGATCTGTGGTCTAAAACATCTGGAGGGCACCAGGTTGGGAAGCTGTACTACACAATGAACACTGAGATGAAAAGCCAAGGTAAATGTGACAGGGCAGCCATGTTTGTTTATTAAAATGTTTGCTCCATTTACGTATAAACTGCAGATGGGGGATAGTCTGACTTTCTTCTCCCTTCATTCACATGCACCTTTTGATGTAAAAAATCAGACACCCCCCCCCCACCAAATGCTGCAAGTCCATGAACAACAAATGAGGCTCTCTTTCTGTGCTGTATCTATTTTGGCTCACAGACTTCATTCAGATGAACACATTCAAGTAACATCACTGAGCCATTCTCAGGACTGACCAAGACATTTTGCTGCCTGGGATGGAGCAGCAAATGACACCCCTACCCCTACCCCTACCCCTCCAAGCCAAGTAACATAGTGCCCAAGGAGATGCAACTTATTTCCGCAACTGAGGCAAGAAATCTCATAAGCATCTCTCTCTGGGAGTAAAAATATAACAAAGTAAATTAAGTAAGTAATGATTTACTGTGCCTTTGTGATGATCAAAATCATGTGCTTGAGGCAGCTGCTTCACTCTGCCTTACAGTAGGGCCAGCCATTGCCATTCCAGATGTTCCATGGCAGCAATTCTGAACATGCCACTGAGTATACATTCTGCAGAGATCTGCAATGAATCCTGACACTCTGGTGATGCATTTCCTAACATGTGTCTGTCTTGTTCATGCAGTACATTTTTAGGTGTACATTACAACCCCCCCCCAAGTGTACACTTAAATAGAATGTGTAAACCAGCCCTAAGTTAGTTAGCACCTGTGTTCAGAATGATGCAAAAACACAGGTTCATTGGCCATTGCTTGGATGACAATGCAAAATAAGCCACAAGATCCAGACACCAGACTGGTGTATTCTCTGGTGTGATTGCTATCCAGAGGTCTGCCTGGTTTAACGGGCAATGTTGGTCTTCGATTTTCCACCCCTCCTTTTTTTTTTTTTTAAGAGGAGAAAAGTATCTCCCATCTCTCCTTCTGTTTCCTGTTGTGGCTTTTATGAACCAGACACTGGAAGACAGGAATTCAGGGGGTTGTTCCTAGCCTCCAGGGGAATAGATACAGGCTGTGTGCAGGCATTTGGTGGATCAGGGTACCTCTTGGCCCTCAACCAGTCCACCTTCTGTCTCTCAGCCATGATAGAAACAAGAGTGTTGGCATGCCCTGGAAGAGGACCAGATGCTGCTCCCTATGCCCCTACCTCACCTGTGGAGATTTGGGTCTTCTTCATGAATAGCCCTCCTCTAGCAGTTACCACTAAATACCGGGGGTGTTCCCAGACAAAACTTTTATTGTGCAATTGCCTTGCCTTAATTCATGGAATTTTACAGGGGGGATAAATGACTCCATCTTCATCTTGTAACCCTCCCATGTTTTCCCACTGTTTCTTCTGCCTTTTTTCTTTCCACATAAAAACCCATTCAGGTGAAAAAAGTGGAGTAGCGGCACAGAGTATTTTGACTGCGAGTGCAAGGACCCCTCCCCCACCTGGAAGCACCCTGGGTCCAGCTTCTAATAGCACAGGGAAATCAGTGTAGAGTGGCTAGGAGGCAAGGGTCCTGGACTCAGTCCTCAGGTTTCTAGCAGGGGTGTCAGTGAAGAAATTGTGCAGTGCAATCCTGAGGATATTTACTCAAATGGGACTTACTCCCTAGTAAGCCTGCTAGTTCATTATTCCCTAGTTAGATACAGCCTAACTAGTATCCCCAGTTCCAAGGCTGATGAGAGACCTTTGCCATGTGCCAATGCTGAAATTGGATGGCGCTATTCTACTGACAGCCACTGACAGTGCTGCTCTGTGCTGTGGAAAGAGCCATGCCGCCTAGACTTGCAGATTGGTTGTGGCTTTCTAGATATAGGAGACATGCACTCACATGCTGCAATGTCTGGACGAATGGCCTCTGAAGGTGAAGCAACACTGGTAAAATGCTTGTGTGTGCTCAAAACGGGGCGGGGGGCACTTACGATGCATTGCATCAGTTGTCACAGGCAATAACCCATAGATAGGGCTCTGACATCAGTACAATAACCTCCCCTACAGGGAAGGATCAGAGCTTTACTACACGAGACTGTTAATCTACTTTTGATTTCGTCACAGCATTGAGATCCGAGCACTGCACAGAGCATTTCCTTACTGCTTTTCTGCTACATAACCTCTAGATGGTGCTGTGGTATATGCACAAGAGGAAACTGTGCTTCCCTTCACTTTCACAATTAAATGCTGCATTTCCCCTACTCTAAAAAAAAAAAAACCTCCCAGAAAGTGCTGGTTAGACACAGAAGCAAAACTGGAGGGTCATGTCGTCTATAGAACCCATAAACAACCATGAGTAGGGAATGATGAGCACACGATAAATTCCTTATGTAGAAAAGCCCCTGGTGGCAATCACAAATGCTGGAGCTGAGAATTTATATTTACCAGTAAGTTGCACTCCTCCTCTTCCTCCTCTTTTCTGTTTCCAATGTTCAGAGGTGACTGCCATTTCTTATGTAGCTAAAATGATGCCATCCACATACAAGAGAGAGGTATCAGCAGATCTGGGGCAGGGGGACTCCAAAGTTTGCAGAAGTACAAAAAATATTGAGAGAGAGAGAAAAAAAAAAACCACATAAAAAACAACAACTCCAAAACAGTCATTGGAGTGGCTCAGTGGCCATGAAATGCTTACTGTTCGGGGTGGGGGATAGAAAACTGGGTGTGGGGGGCGAGAGAATGGAATAGAGTATCCTGAACAGAAGCACCCCATGCCGCATTATTATTTATCCCACTTGTTCCATTTATTTTTTATGTTCAGGTGTGAATGGCATTGGTTATGTGGCCAAAATGGCACCATCCATGAGGAGGTATCAGCTTGGGGGAAGCTCAAGGTTTGCAGAAGTACAAAATATCTTTACGGGAGGAAAAACATAAAGGGGAGGGGAACCCAAAACAGCTCCATGTGGGGCTGAGCATATTCAGTGGGCCTGGGATGCTGACGGAATGTTGGGGCAGGTGGGAGGGGGAATGGAACGGCTTCTTGTGGAGGTGGACATGGCTCGAGTAGGGGAGCAAGCAAGAGACCTCTGCAGTGCAACTTCCAATTCCCCCACAAGCAGAACACCTGTTGTGGGAGACATAATCTGCCCAGTACAGTCACAGCCCTGCAGCATTCCCATTGAGCAATAGCATCCAAAAGAGCTATTGATCAGGAGAAAGTATGGTCCTGATAAAGGGTTTCCAGACTTCATGCATTCATGGAACCCTTGCTTCATTTCCACGCAGATCTGGCTGCCATGGGACCCCTTTGCATTTGCCATAGAACCACTGCACATTCCAGAGGTTTCTGGGGCATTTTCTCTAATGGGCACTCAGTTGGCCTTGGGCACCAGAGCAGCCTATTAAGCCTCAGCATTAGTCATCATGAACAGATCTTGAAACACACCTAAATAAGGCTGCCACTTTTCTTTTTTTTACAAGCTCTGCTCCTCTGCTAGACATGCAGACATTTCTCAGGTGAATCTTTTGGAGCTAAAATGGTGGAGGAAAAGCATCACCAATTTAATTCCCACATGTGAGGCTGGTGTTAAAGGCACCATAGCAGTGGCCACCCCACATCCAAATCCTAAAGGGGCAAAGAAACACTGTACTCCTGGCTTTCAAGGAAACCTTCCCATGATTACTGATCTTTTAATTAAGAAACCTGTGATAAGCTACCAAGGAATCCCCAGAACAAAGAGCATTTCTACATCAGCCTAAAATCCTGCATTTAAAATGGGGCTTTCTGCTTCCATTTTAAATGCAGGATCACAACAGACTCCCTTTACACATGCTTCCTTTCCCCCCCTCCCCTTTCCCCCTCCTTCTCGCCATATCTGAGTCTTCCATATCTTTCATTATCTTGCTCCTCTTCTTGCCGTTTTCCCTCTTTTCACAGAGGGAACTCAAGTGGAACACAACGGGGTAATTTGATAGCTCATTATCTGCAATCTATTTAAAAAACGGAACAAGGGACATTTAGTGCAGGAAATGCCCTGGAGGGGGGGGTCACGGTGTCATGTAAAGAACCCACAAACTTCCGTGATTGAGCCATCTCAATATCAGGATATAAGCTCTGTGTGAAGGAGCCCACACTCTGGAAACTGCCATTCCAGTGGCTAGTAAAAAGCACTGCAAATCATTTTTCCAGGGTTCACCTTTGCACAGAAAAGTGGCAAGCACTGCTTACTTAAACTATAGAATAAGAAAGCTGGGGCCAACTGAGAAATGCAGTAAAAGTGTTGATAGAAATTCTCAGCTCTCGTGGTTCCATCCCTGCAGTTTGTGCTCCGCTTGGCAGCCACACTCTCAGCTTGCTGGGTCTGCGGGAGCCCCTTAGTGTGGCCTGTAACCCCTTGTCCAGGCAAGCGGGAGACTTGAAAGATCCACAAACCTGGGGATATGGCAGGGGTGGGGAAGGCCCAATACTTTCTTAACCCAAACCAGGCACGTACAACCCTGTGTGTGCCAACACACGCATATATGCATGCCTGTGTGAGTGGCCTCACAGCCTTTCCCATGGCTTGGCTCAATGTTCATGCCACTCCTCTTCTCATAAACATCTCCATTTTACAAGGCTGATGGTACAGACATGATACAAAATGAAGCATGGTGTGGAGAAAGTGGATAGGGAGACATTTTTCTCCCTCTCTCATAATACTCATAATACTAGAACCCGGCATCATCCCATGAAGCTGATTGGTGGGAGATTCAGGACAGATAAGAGGAAGGGCTTCTTCCCACAGTGCATAGTCATATTATGGAATTCACCTCCACGAGATGTGGTGATGGCCACCAACTTGGAAGGCTTTAAAAGGGGGTTAGACAAATTCATGGAGGATAAGAATGTATCAATGGCTACTAGTCCTGATAGCTATACGTTGCTCCGGTATCGGTGGCAGTATGCCAATTTACACCAGTTGCTGGGGAACTTGGGCGGGAGTTCCTGTTGTGCTGTTGTGCTCGCATCCTGCTTGTGGGCCCCTAGTTGGCCACAGCTGGTTGGCCACTGTGTGAACAGAATGCTGGACTAGATGGACCCTTGGTCTGAGCCTTCTAATGTTCTTATGGTGAGAGGCAGATCTGACACCAACTAGCTGCTTAGGAAGTTGGCAGAATTAGATCCACCAGAAGGCATCCTCAGTGGCCTAGTTTGGTGACTGGGCCCTGATTATGTGGTGAAAATCCTCTCTGCGAGGACTGTCTGGGCCTCCAATATGAATCAGCACTGATTAGATTCCCCTGCCTGCCTCGCTATAAATACAGGCTTGCTAAAAACTGATCTCTCATGAGCTTTTTATTCTTTCCTTGGCAGAGTTATTTTCTGCAGTCAATGTTCTTGCCTAGAATGGTTCTTGGTTCCAATCCATGCATGCCGACCACTTATGCTTTCAGAGGAAAAAAACGCTGGCAACTGGTTATAGAAGAAGGATTCAGGGTCCATGGGTTTTGTTTGCATCGCTGCTGAGCGATGGGCAGAATCATGGAGATGGACAACAAGGAAGTCAGAAGCACTGTGGTAAGCAGTAAGACTTATGAGATGCAGCAAGCAGGGACTCTGTACCAAGTTTTGTTCCCAGTGCTTGGAAGAGGAGTGAGGCCTTCTGGGTTTTATAGTAGGCATATTTTCAATGCCAGATAAGTTCCATCTGCGGCTTGCCTTTAAGTGAAAAGCTTGGGAACAGCTGATCTGATAAATAGTAGGGTGGGAACTAATGATCAGAACATCTAAGCTCTGGAACAGCATGTTATCTTGGAGGATCAGCTCTCTGGGATTGTAGCCTTTCTGACGGGTGAGGCTGAGAGAGCCAGAGAAAACTTGACACATAGCCTCTTGTCTCAGTGGATATTTTCAAACATGGCTCAGGCAGGACAAGCCTATGGGCCAGCTTAAGATGCCTACTGCTATGCCTCAGCTTACACAAGTGAACCTAGTTATTAGCATCCTCTGTCCTTCTAGCCAGGGCCAGCGTCAAGGGTAGGCATGGCTGGGCATTTGCCAAGGGCCCACACCCCAGCAGGAGCCCACTGACAAACCGCCCTGGAGTTGCTCCTGCTCTTAACTTTTGCAACCTGCTTGTTCACCTGCCTCTTGCCCTGGCCCAGACAATGGTGGCGCCAGAAAGAGGAGCAACAGATGTTGCTGCCTACTTGCTCCCTGGCTCTCTGCCTGTGAAGCAGGCAAAGGGTAGCAATGATGAGAAAGAGGATGCGGAGTAATAACAACTGGTGGCAATGGCGGTGAGAAGGCAGACTCACTGATGGAGGGGGGCTCATTGAGGGTGTATTACCCTTCAAAAACCTGGAACTGGTACTGCCACCAGCACCAACATCAAAAGGAGCTTGAGCGCATGGTGCCTGATCACATCCAAACGCTCTTAGATCAACCTGATTTTTGGAGTCCTTTCTGATCAGGGTTCTAGCCTGGTTTTGGCACTGAAACAGCCTCGGTCGCTTTGTGGGATGATCTATGTCAAGAGAGAGATGGGGAGTGCAACCATGTTTGCATCTCCTTGGCCTTTTGACAGCTTTCGATATCATCAGCCATGATATCCTCTGGAGTGGCTGTCAGATATGGGTGTGGCTACAACCACAGATGGGCAAATCTGTCCATTTTGTATTCTCCTGCATTCTTTTTTAAATTTTTCATCTCAAGTTCTTTCAGTTCAGCTTATGAAAAAACATGCAAATTTTGTTAAATTCTTATCAAAAATGATCCAAAACAAAATGCTCACCCATCAACAACAGCCAAATTCAATAGGTACAATGATTCCCATCATGGAAAGGACCACGCTATACTTGCCTTCCATGTAGCTGTTGATGAGGAGCCTGTCAGAAAAGAAGAGGTGGCAACCCCAACTCAGGATCACAAAGATGGCTAAATGCACAGGGATTCAAACCCAGACTTTTAAGAACTAAGCACTCAAAGCTCTGGGCCTGGATGGGCAGTTCTGTCTGTTTCAGTTTCTCCCACATTCAATTTTTTAAAACCCACATCTCTAATTCTTTCCATCCAGGTTATGAAGAAATTTGCAAATGTTGGTAAGTTCTTATTTAAAAAATGAATGAAGTTAAATTCTCACCCATTCCTAGGTGGAGCTGATTGCAATTTTTCTGCTCTTATTTTCAGAAGGTGGTGCATTTCAAAAATACAGTCAATCAATCAATCAATCAAAGCACAGTAACAGTGACAGAAAAGAGAGCTAGTATAGCAACAATGATAGCCGCCCTCACAGAGATGCTAGCAACACCATTACTATCCACCAGTCAGAACATTGCTCCCAAGGTCAGCACTACATTATCCGTGTATGGAAGGAACCAATCAACATGTGACAGCATCATTTAAATGGCCACCAGAAAGAGGGATCATGTCCCAAGATGCTGTTCATTATTTATTGGGAGCCCAATGCATTTCAGCCAAAAAGCCCTTCTTCAGGGGCCATCTACAGAAAACAGACAAACATATTTACAAAATGTATAGGTGGAACAACAAAAACCCACAGCCAATAAAACATAACAAATTTCAAAAATATACCAGGAGAAAAAATGTAAAGAAAAACACCTTAAAGCTTGATACACACACACACACACACACACACACACTTACATGTATTTTAATGTTGTAGAAAAATACTTGCAGAGTTCTCTGCAGTTTGAATCCAGATTTACGCTGGATCAACTGTGCCGACAGAAGTGGGCTTCCCCACCCCCACCTTCCCACGGCAGCCTCTCCAGCCCCCTGAAAATGCTCCACAGAGTCAGGACACCCTGCTGGATGGGGTAGGCTGTGGAGAGATCCTCCAAAACCAGGTGAAGCCCGTGATCTCATAGAAGTCCCCTTCCTTTTGTGGAAGACAGATCCTGGATCCAACCCTGAGAGAGGTATGCTTCAATGATTCAAATGCATCAGCAATCATCACTTGTAGGAAAGACCCTTTCTATTTGTGCTCCCAAAGAGGGCCTTGCTGAGAGACCTTGGGATGGGCCTTCCTCCTTCTCTTTGCAGGGAATCACTAGTAGGCTGGCCATGTGTCCTATTTCAGAGAGGACATCCTCCATTTGGAGGCCTGTCCAGTCAAGTCTAGTCTAAAGCGAAAGAACCCTAAGAGCAGGGAGGGGCCTTGAAGTTGCCCATCCACAGTTGAGAGCACCTGGACAGCTGACTGTGCAAGGCACACAGATCACCTGGTCACAGTCTTTCCCACCCGGTTGCAATTTATAGTATTTCTATTTAAATTATAGTAACTATTTCTAAATTTGCATCTCCACATATAAATTAGCATGTGTAAATGTTATGCAAATCTGGGTCGGTCCTCTTTTGCCCTCTTTTTTGGTGCTGCATTTCTTCTCTTTTAGCAGTGCATGAGTAGCCACCATAGGGAACAGGAAACCATCTGGTTGCCATTCTACCTAAGGGAAGATGGTAGTTTTATTTTACATTGGGAGTAAGAAGTCGGGGCACAGCTAGGCATTCTCTCAACACATCTTGTGGTTGTTAGTCTAGCTCCCAATGGTACCAGTCATATCCATTTTAAAATTATTTGGCACATCCGGCTGATACAGTATCTCTGGACTGCCTTACAGCAGAACATTAGGGCCACAGAAGGCAGGGCTGGCATCAAGGGTAGGCATGCTTGGGCACCTGCCAAGGGCCCATGCCCAAGCAGGGGCCCACTAACAAGAGTCCACTGATGTTGTCCTCCTCCTTCAACACTGCAACCTGCTTGTTCACCTGTCCCTTGCTCTGACCCAGGTAGTGGTGGTAGGATGAAGGAGCAGTAGATGCTATGGCCTGCTTGCTCCCTCGCTCTCTGCCTGTCAAGCAAGCAAGTGGCAGCAATGAGGAGAAAGAGGGTGAGGAGCAAGGGCAACTGATGACAATGGAGGTGAGAAGGCAGACTCACTGAGGGAGGGAGGCCATTGAGGGGGCTTGCCCAAGGGCCCTCAGAAACCTGGAGCCAACAATGACAAGGGGTTTTCTTCAGCAGGGTAATTTTTCAAATAAAAATTCCTCTTTGTTAACAGGAGCTGCATGTTGTGTTCTGATGTAGACCAGGGCCTCCACTGAGATATATTACACAATGACAGCCTTTAGAATTCACTTCAGTTGTGCGTGTGTTTTCTGATCAGGGATATCCCCTGTTTTGTGGAGCCCCAAAGTGCTGGAATAAGAGTAGCAAGACTGCAAAACAAGGGGCAACCCTTAAAATAAGGGACATCTGGCCCTCAAGAATCTGCTCTTGCCTTTGTGTTGACTGAGAAGCTCGTAATAGTTTGCGTATGTGTGGGGGGGTGTTAATAAGGACACAGACGCCGACCATTTTTCTTTGGGGCCAGTAAAACATAAACAACGCATCTGAGACCTCCAGGGTGCTGGGAAAAAAACGATTCACGAGCTTGAGCAGAAAGCGAGGGACAATCAGCCTTATTCCTGGACAGCCAGAGGTCCTTTATTGGCAGTCTCTTTATCAGGGAGAGGAAGGAAACTCTCAGAGAAGGGCATTCAGTCTTTACAGCCTGCCTCTTCACAAGCTGTTGCCAGTAAAACAGAAGGAGTCCAGTTAAATAGGTGTCTACTGTCTAGGGGACACTGCTTGGATGTTTCTAGTGAATTCCCAAGGGCCTGCCTCCTTATATTCCTCTCCCCTATTTACCTTCAGTATAATTTAGCACTGAATGTGGATCTGAAAGTCAGTCTCATCTCTTAATCTATATGGTCTGTGTGTATGTCTGTATATGTTTGTGCCCCTGAGAAGGTAAACAATTTTCATGGTTTAATGGTACTTGGCAAAATCACAGAAGGACAGCTACATTGCTTCACAAAACTCAAAGGCACAATCCCAAGGAAGCAAAGATGTGTACACAGATGTACCATCAAGGGAACTATTTTTCTCTGGCATCGTATTTTCTCCAGCAAAGTGAAACCTGCTTCCCTCTCAACCTTCTCAGTGCTTTTGCCAGCACAGTCATTTTCCAGAAGCCTTTAGCTCATCCCCCCTACACACTATACCTTACTGTAACTGAGCCAAAGTACATGTAATTGAAGTAATCGCATATTCTTCCTGTTTATCCATGTTCCCATTCCTCTCTTCATCTGTTTCTCCCCCTGTGTCTATTTGAGAAAGTAAGCCCCACAAGGTAGGAACTTGTCATACCTGTTATTTGTAAAGCACCATGCACACAGATGGTGCTAAATAAATAAATAATAAAAGTCCAATGCATCTGGAGGGTATCAGGTTCAAGAAAGCTGTTTTAGGCAGATGGAGTTATCAGTGAATCGAATGCTGTCCGAGTCATCTGCCATACACACACACAAACACACACACCATGCTTCAGGCAGCCTGCCTTAAAAAAAAAAAAAGTTTTAATCTTCGCTTTCTTTTTAGCTCTTTATATGGTATTGCATCATATATTTGTGCTATTATATTTTTTTAAAGATTTTTTTTTTAATTACACACACACACTTTTTGAAGAGTTGGAAAACTACTCCCAGAGAAGGGAGGCAGAAGTGGGTTTATGATGTCATAAGCCCTCAGCCAATATGTGCAGTGGGTAGTTGGCTTCTTCCCCAGACATGCAGAACCAGTTTTCGTCAAGCTGAGATTTGGGAAGAACGAACCAAATGCAGCAAATGTATTCCCAAAGCAGACCAACTCAAAGAATGTGTGTTTGGATCCCTCCTTAGTTGCACTTAAGTTCCTTTGGAATGAATGAGACGTACGTTAGCTGTGACTGACTTGCTCCACTGATGTCCATGAGACAAGTGTAAGCAATTTTGGACTGGGGCTATTGGGAAAAACGCAGCACACGTTGGCTGTGACTAAATGCCATTGGAAGCTGTGAAATGGACTGGAGCACACATTACATCTGCCACCGGGACATTGCGGAACATGGGCTTGCCCTTGGAAGGATCCTCAGTGCCTCTGCTGATGTATAGTTGTTTCTTCTCGTGCGGCCATCACTTTGGGAGCCCTGACATCACAAACGGGTGCCCTCGAGATGTTTTGGACTGCAAGTCTCATAATTCCTGATCATTGGTCATCCTGGCTGGGGCTTGTGGGAGTTGTAGTCCAACACCTCTGGAGGTACCAGGTTACCTACTCTGTTGCTTACATCCTCACTCTACACTGGCAGGAGTGAAGAGATTCCTAGTGCAATGATGGCATATCACATGGCATGCACTTTTTAGGATCAAACTAGAACAGCCTTCTCCAACCTGGTGCCTTCCAGATATGTTGGACTGAAACTCCCATCATTCCCAGCCAGCATGGCCAACGGTCAGGAATGCTGGGAATTGTAACCCAAAATATCTGGAAGGCACCAGATTGGGAAAGTCTGAATTAGAAGCTGGGGTCAAACTAGTGCGAGTATTGCCCAGTTGCCTGAGTGACACAGGGACACAGCTCTCTTTTCCTGTGCTGTGGCCTCACAATACAGCACAGCAACACTGGGTACATCCTTGTGTTATCCAGACAAGGCCGGGGCATTTTTCCTCCTGCCCTGATTCCTTCCCCCTGCTCTCACTGCAGAGGGATGCATGGATCATGGCTGTGGACAGCCACAAAATAATCTTGAGGAAAGAATGGAGGGGGGGATTTTGCACAACACACTCCCCAGGCAGAAAACATGCTGTTTTCAGCAGCATCCCTGTGGCTGATGTAATGCCCCTAACCCATAGTTTTAATTACTTTGCCCCAGTGATATGAACAGAACTTATTCGCCACAGGAGAGGAAAAATACAAGTTAAGAAGGTGAGTCTAAAGATAACAGAAAGACAAAGAGCACATCCTGACTTCTGAGGCATGAGACATGGAAACAACTAATAATTTGTATTTTTCACAGCCTCACATCGTGCAAATTTAATGCATTCTTGTAACATCAAATAAGAGACTGTTGTTTTGCCCAGCAACAGCAACATCTGTAGCCCCACATCCAGAAAGCTCTGGCGGGAAGGATGATTTAGCTAAAACTGGGGTTGGGGAGTCAGGATTTCATTGGACAACCCATCTTTCTCCCTCCCATGATCTGTATACCAACCCAGAGAGCCCTCCTTTACCATTTCACCCCCTCATTTAAATTATGCTGGGTTTCAGCAGCAGCAGCAGCACTGACTTGACCAAAGAACAAAAAGAAAGAAGGGAATCAAGTTAGGGCGAACAAGAAGTTGATGGTACAAAGTGATGGTACAAAGTGAAGTTCTAAAATGAACTTGATGGTACAAAGGCACACACTAAGGGTGCTTCCACACAAGGGATGGATCCAGATTTGGTCATACCTAGAGCAGACCTATTGAAATCAAGGGGACTTGTGTTAGTCTTGACTAATGGAAGTCCCATTTATTTTAATGGGTCTACTCTAAGTATGATTTAATCTGGATCCAACCCCACATATTTTCTGTGGAATAGCCATACTTTGTTCACTCACATTTTAAGACATTAAATCATTGTTCTCTTGTGTTTCCTTGTAGTACTTCCATCCTTTCTCAGACTGCAGAAAATCTGACTACTTCCCCCCCACCTCTTTTTGCTGAAAGAACCAAGCAGTACCCCAGTCTCCACAGGTATAGATTGCCTTAGTGCTACTCTTCCCTTAAAAAAAAACCAATGTGGTTTTGACGTGCACAGTGGCGTATCAGTTGGGTGAGCTCATCACTACACATCTATACCTCTCACCTTCACGATTACCTTTCCTGGCTGCCCTATTTTAGCCATGTATTATTAATTGATCTTTTCATTTGTGTGTGGGGAGTTGCCTTTTTTAATGATTAAAATATTCACACAATAGCAGTTAAATGAAAAAGCATTTTGGCAATTTTTAAAACTGCTTAAAAGAAAACACACTGGAAAACTTTCCAGTCTTTCTTTGTTGGTGCCTTTTATCCACACACACACACAGTTTTTAAAGATTTGTGTCTTTTTTCATCTTCTTCTTAACATGACTGAAGTAATCACCTAATTACACTGACATTTTAAAGGTGCTTTAGCTCAAATTTTGGGGCAGAGGAATTCTACTGTCGGGGATGTGGGGAGGGTTACAGAAGGCAGAGGACTCATCACATCCAAAGCTTGCTAGACTCATGCCAGCAAGGCAGAAGGGTGGGAAGAGCAGCATTTTACCTGTGCATGTTTTTCCCCTCTTCAAGTCATTTCACCTCTCTTCTGAGCTGATTCCCATTGATTCCACGCCAACAGGTGTAGCGCTGCTGCCAGTTTGAGTGTGTGCTGGTGAACAGGAGGGCTTTGGATCCTGCAGATACAAACCTTCCCCTAATCTTCCCCTGACACACCCACAGAATGCCCCTCTTTTCCTCTACCAGTGTCGGTGCTCCAATGTAGGTGAGGCAAAGGCCATGGAGGTTTCTGGGACATCTGGGAGGGGGTTTCAAAGGATGGATCTCTTCTCTGAGGGCAGACCTCTCTCTCAGAGATGGAGATCTGAAAAAACCACAGCCCTGAGAAACTCTCTCAGGGACCATAAGATTACAGCCAAAATTATTCTTTTTAATTGATTGAAAAGAGCTTTAAAAAATGGTGTCCTCCAGTGAATTGTCCCCCCCCCATACACAACTATGTCACACCCACTAGTGTGGATGGGACACAGTAAGGAAGATGGACACACACACACATGCACGCGCACACACGCGCGCACACATGCAAAGTGCTCTTCCTGCCACAGTGTGAAAGGTCGATTGCAATTCAACGAAAGAGCAATGATCAAGCCGTGCTCGGAACGGCCACTCTGGAAGCACCCTACAAATAGCAAGTGTGAATGCCACCAACTCACATCTCCAACCCATATCTCCCCCCCCCCCTTTTAGCAACCTGGAAGCAGCAGCCAATGAAGGAAACCTCAGGCTTATGAGCTCTACTTGTGTTTTTGTAGGTTTTTTACTGGAACCCCAGCCTAATTCAGCCTTCCCCAGCCGGGTACCCTCCAGCTGTTCTGGGCTTCCATCAGCCTCAGCCAGCATGGCCAATGGCCATGAATCCTGGGAGTTGTAATCCAAAGCAGCTGGAGAGCACCCGGTTGGGGAAGGCAGAATTAGGCTGGGGTTCCCGTTTCTGGGCTGGGCCGCTCAACTTTTTTGCCTCCCGCTTAACTCAGCCGCTTCCAGCTGGAGAGAGAATAAACTGAATTTTAAAATGCTGGGCAGCAGGTACTTCGGCGAGGCACTGGTTCAGAATGAGGTTTTCCTCCCTTCTAGAGAAGCACACACTCCTTGCTTGCTGACTGGCAGGCAGCCTTGTTCTAGCAAATCCAAAAGCAAGCGATTCCCTTTCTGGGTAATTACTCTTCACAGACGCCAGGGTCTTCGGGACTGGCATGGGACTCGGCACTCCCACGCACCCAGACAGGAGGCATTCCACAGGGCTGAGTCAGCCGTGCCATGTGTGCGTGCGTGTGCATGCACGGGTGTGTAGGGGGAAGGGGGGAATTGTATGGGAGGGGTGTCACTGTTTTGACTATTATGGGATGTTGCTGAGCCTTCCAGAAGCCAAAGCCTTCGGGACTTTTTGCTCATCACTCAGGTGCTGGCAAGTGTCAAAAAAGGTTGTCACACCACAACTGAGAGCCACTCTATTTACGCAACACCAAGGAAGGCCTGTGCTCACCACAGGGCCATCTACACGGCACCGCTTTCAACCTTCACCGTAACTGCGCAGCATTGCAGCTGCGAATTCGCTTCTGCTGCTGTACACGCACGATTTACTGCGGACTTCTCCAACGGAAAAATCCGCTGTGCCCTGACACATGGCCGTTAAAGCGAAGTAAACTGCGGCAGTTGCGCTACTCTTTTTTTTTTAACCATTATATTTAAATGTGCAGCTGCGCAGCCATGTGAGGATGGGGATGCGACACTTTGGGGTTTTAGTGGCTGTTTTGTATTTTAGGGGTTCTTTTGTGTCCGTTGGTCCCTCTTTGGTAAGATGTGGATAGTCTGCTCCTTGGTTACCATGCCAACTGTTTGTACCCAATCACAGCGGCAGTCCTCCAGCCCCACACTCTCACGGTGGTTCGCACATGCGAAGGGGCGGGCCCGCCTGAGGGGTACGTGCCTACCCATCATTCCAAAATGGACCCCTCTGAGCTTCAGGTGCAGTTCTGTGTTACTGCGCAGCTGCAAAGGAACAGGGAGGAACGGGAAGGAGTGAAAAGGCGTCACAGAGTGACGTAATCACCAAGCAAACTGCGAAGTCAGTTCGAGGAAGGGCAGACAGCTCAGCAACCACGGTAAACCTGCAGCAAGCTAAAAAAAATTGCAGCAAAACGCCTCTGCAGAAATCTGCATTTTCCCTGTGAAAACCATGGTTTGGCTGCGAAGTGGCAACTACGTTGTATGTCCCGAAGGTCTTCGGGTCGCAGCAGCCCCGGAGTACATGGCTCTTTCCAACCCTACTATTCTATGATTCTATGCTGGGTGGTGTAAAGAGGTGAGAGGGGAATGGTCCCTGGCCATTTCCCTCTGTGGGAGGACAGAGCCGTGAGTCTGCCATGCAGCCTGCCTGTACCCCCTAAGCTGGCCTGTTGCCCCCAGGTGAGGTGGAGGATGCTGTCCCAACAGCAGTGTTGAATTGCCGGTCCAGCCAGCTTCCATAGCTGGACTTCAGGTGGCGGGAGGGGAGCATCTCATCCTTCGCCTCAGGCTGCAAGCCGTCTTGGGCAGGCCGTACTGTCAGCCCGCATGCACATTTCTCCAGAAACACAACCAGAGGCAGGGGAGGCTGGTGGCTCTGATATCGGTGGGGCGGTGCATCCAGCCAGAACTTAGTCAGAACCAGTCAGAACTCCAAAGGAGCTATCCAAGGTGCGAAGCAGCACTTTCACCACCCCACCAACATCGGAGCCACCAGCCTCTTCTGCCCAGAGTGCATCTGGCATGGATAACAGCAACAATCGGTCTTAGGCATGCCTGAGTATACTGCCATAATGTGGGCACTTTCACACTCACTATCACATTTATCATTCTAAATCTGGGAGAGAGGAGAATGTGCTGCCACCTCTCCTTCTGACAAAGAGGGAGGGCTTTTGCTGGTGACATTTTAAGTGAATTTACCCTTCCTCCAATATCTCAACAAAAGCAGTGTGCTGGCAGTGTGCAAAAATGCATTTAAATCAAAAGGATCAGCAGCTGATTAATCATCTAAAAATTCTTTCACTGGCTGAAAACCTTTGCTCTTTGTCGAAGGAAGCTGGGGAGGTACTCTGAAGTTTTGCCTGGGACAGCAGAATTCATAGAATCATACAATAGTAGGGTTGGAAGGGGCCTACAAGATCATCGAGTCCAACCCCCTGTTCAATGGAGGAATCCAAGTCAGAGAATAAGACAAAAGGGGAGATTGATTTTCATAAAATGTATATATGCTAATATGCATAGATGCAAATTTAGAAATAATTACAAGCATTTAAATAGAAACACATCTTACCATACATGAAAAAACTGTGACTGTGACCTATGTGCCTTCTGTCAAGGTGCTAAGTGTGGATGGGCAACTTCATGGCCCCTGTGTGCTCTCCCTTCGTAGGGTTCATAGAATCATAGATTCATAGAACAGTAGGGTTGGAAGGGGCCTACAAAACCATCAAGTCCAACCCCCTGCTCACTGCAGGAATCCAAGTCAGAGTATCCCCGACAGATGGCTGTCCAGCCTCATCTTGGATGCCTCCAGTGTGGGAGAGCCCACCACCTCCCTAGGTAGTTGGTTCCATTGTCGTATTGCTCAAACAGTCAGGACGTTTTTCCTGATGTTCAGCCGGAATCTGGCTTCCTGTCACTTGAGTCCATTATTCCGTGTCCTGCACTCTGGGATGATCGAGAAGAGATCCTGGCCTTCCTCTCTGTGACAACCTTTCACGTACTTGGAAGAGCGCTATCATATCTCCCCTCAGTCTTCTTTTCAAGGCTAAACATGCCCAGTTCTTTCAGTCTCTCTTCATAGGGCTTTGTTTCCAGTCCCCTGATCATCTTTGTTGCCCTCCTCTGAACCCTCTCCAGCTTGTCTGCATTCTTCTTAAAGTGTGGTGTCCAGAATTGGACACAGTACTCGAGATGAGGCCTAACCAGTGCTGAGTAGAGGGGAACTAGTACTTACCAGGATTTGGAAGCTATGCTTGTATTAATGCAGCCCCAAGTAGCATTTGCCTTTTTTGTAGCCACATCACATTGTTGGCTCATATTCAGGTTGTGATCGACAACAATTCCAAGATCCTTCTCGCTTGTAGTGTTGTTGAGCCACGTATCCCCCATCTTGTAACTGTGCATTTGGTTTCTTTTTCCTACATGCAGAACTTGGCATTTATCCCTATTAAATTTCATTCAGTTGTTTTCTGCCCAGCACTTCAGTCTATCAAGATCACTTTGAATTTTGTTTCTGTCTTCCAAAGTATTAGCTGTCCTCCCCAATTTTGTGTCATCTGCAAATTTGGCCTGCATTCCCTGCACCTCCTCCTCCAAGTCATTCATAAAAATGTTGACGAGCACTGGGCCCAGGACTGAGCCCTGCGGTACCCCGCTCGTTACCTCTCCCCAGTTTGAGAAGATCCCATTGATAAACACTGTTTGAGTCCGATTCTGTAGCCAACTGTGGATCCACCTGATCGTTGTTTCATCTAGCCCACTTTGAGCTAGTTTGCTCATCAGGATATCATGGGGACTTGGTCGAAAGCTTTGCTGAAGTTGAGGTATATTATGTCCACAGCATTCCCACAGGCCACAAGGGAGGTTACTTGATCAAAAAATGAGATCAGATTTGTCTGGCAGGATTTGTTCTTGACAAATCCAGGTTGGCTTCGAGTAATCGTTGCATTGTTTTCAAGGTGCTTACAGATTAATTGCTTTATAATCTGCTCCAGAATTTTCCCAGGGATTGATGTCAGACTGACTGGTCTGTAGTTCCCAGGTTCCTCCTTTTTACCCTTTTTGAAGATAGGGACAATGTTAGCCCTCCTCCAGTCATCCAGTTAGCCCTGGCACTTCCCCCATCCTCCATGATCTCAAAGATAATAGAGAGTGGTTCTGAGAGTTCTTCTGCCAGTTCCTTTATTCCGCTAGGATGCAGTTCTTCTGGCCCTGGAGATTTGAAGTCATTCAAAGTAATTAGGTGTTCCTTGACCATATGCCTATCGATCTCAAGCTGCAATCCTGCCCCTTCAGCCTGCACTTTGCCTTTGCCAGGGGGGTCATAGACCCTCTTTTGGGAGAAGATTGAGCCAAAGTAGGAATTGAGCACTTCTGCCTTTTCTTTGACATCTGTTATCATTTTGCCATCCTTATTTAATTGCTGAACCACCATTTCTTTCCTCTGTCTTTTATTATGCACATAGCTGAAGAAAGCCTTTTTGTTGCTTTTAGCATCCCTCGCTAACCTCAGCTCGTTCTCAGCTTGAGCCTTCCTGACGCCATCCCTGCAATTCTGTGCTAACTGCCTGTACTCTTCCTTTGTTGCTCGGCCTTCTCTCCACTTCCTATATGTGTACTTTTTTGTTTTCAGGTCATCTCTAAGCTTTTTGTGAAGCCACACTGGCTTCTTCTGTTGTCTTCCACCTTTATTTCTTGTTGAAATTGTTTGTAATTGTGCCTTTAGAATTTCATTTTTTTAAAGCTCCCACCCATCTTGGACTCCTTCTCTTGTTAGAGTCGCTTGCCATGGGACCTTACTTATCATTGTTCTGAGTTTGTTAAAATCAGTGTTCCTAAAATCCAGGGTATGTGTTTGGCTACACTCGGCTTTTATTTCCCTTAAAACCAAGAACTCAAGTATAACATGGTCGCTTTCCCCCAGAGTTCCTGTAACTGCTGCTTTATCCACTAAGTCATCTCTGTTGGTTAGGATCAAGTCAAGGATAGCCAATCAATAGGCCTAAAACACAAAAGAAACCATACAAGAAACCACACCCTATGATTTAAAGTCAGATGCCACCATGATAGATCTATTACAAGAGTAAATCTACATGTTACGTTCATTGTGTAGCATGCAGCTGAGCCTGATAGTTTCTTTACTTTAGTGTAACTACATATGGCCTGGATTCTGATCCATGGACTCCAATGGGGACTTCTTTTAACCCTCCCATGGATGCGTGTGGAATTCCAGGAGGAAACCAGGGTGGGGGAGTCTAATCTTTCCCTCCCAATGTCTGCTGGTCCCAATCTGAATTGAGGCTACGTCCAAACTATCAGGCTAAGTCACATGCTACACAATCAATGTAACGTGTAGTTTGGCCCCTACTGAGAGCTGTGCCTCAGCGATACCAAAGGAGGCTAGTGTGCTAAAAAGCACACACCACACAATTCTTTCATTCTTCACATTTTATAAGAAAGCGGGGCCAGCATTAAGGCCGCCATTAAGGAATGGGTGGGCACCTGCTGGGGGTCCACACCTCACCAGAGGACCACTGACAAGAGCTCGTCCTCTTCAGCACTGCAACCTGCTTGTTCACCCACCTCTCGCTCTGGCCCAGAGGGAGCGAGGAAACAAGCAAGCAAGCAAACATACAGAACCGGTGAGAAGGAGGAGTGGTTGCTGCTACTGCCTGCTTGCTCACTGACTCTCTGCTTGGCAAGCATGCAGAAATTATGAGGAAGAAGAGAAGCAGCAGCTGGCAACAGTGGCAGTGAGCAAATAGACAGCGTGAAGGGGCCCCCAAGGGGCCCCCCAAACTAGGATCCGGCACTGTAAGAAAGCACACAGACACCCAGCAACAAAGGCATTCACAAAGCAGATGACCCATGGCCTGCTATGCTTGGCTGAAGCATGTTCCTTCCTTCCCAGTCCAGCATCCCAAAAGAACAGCTCAGTGCAGAAGAACCTACAAGACGACGAGTCTATCCATCATTCCAAGAGATAGGGTCAGGGCATGTCCGCACAGGAGCCTCCCCAGTGCAGACCAGTGCAAGCCGTGTGTGCCATGCCCTTGAGGGAGTTGACCATGAGCAGGAGCTCCACCATGCCTTGCGCAGAATTATTTCACCTGGGGTGTTTCCATCGAGGACAGCTCTTAGTGCTGCCAGTCAAAAGACACTGTGCAGCTTCTGTCTTTCCCTCCTTGATGGATTTTCTGGGTGTGGCTTCCAGATGAGGCTTTTATTGTGCAATTGCCCTGCCTCTATCACTAAGGGCTAAGCTACACGCTACGTTACATATGCTGCATGCAGCTGATCCTAGCATTTTGTTTACCTTAGTGCAAGCACATGGGCCTCTGATCCAGATGGGAAGCTTAAGTCTTCCCACCTAGCCACTTTTCCCCAAAAATTCACCCCCACCACAGGGGCTTAAAAAAGAGGGGGGGGGAACCCTCTCCTTTGGCACCAATGAAGTTTTCTTTCTTTTTTTCTTTCTCGTAGTCCCTGTGGTAGTGGGGGTGATTTTTTTTGCAGGGGGACGTGGCTGGGTGGGAAGGCTTAAACCTCCCCTACCTATATCCAGATCAGGCCCCCGGACACTTACTCCAAGGTAAACAAAACAGTGAGGATCAGCTGCACATATTTAGCATAGCATGTAGTTAAGCCCTATGTTCATTCCAGTATATTTCCACATCAGATGGCATTTTGTAAATTCTGCATGGAAGTTTATAATATTTTCATGTGAATTTTTCAAAATATATGCATTTTTGTACGCATTTTCAAATGTACACTTTTTTTTGCAAGTGATTTTTCCATTGAACAGGGCATTTTTGTGTACATTTTCCCGGATATATGCATTTGGGGATGCACTGTTTCAAATGTACCCTTTTTGTGCACTTTTTTTCTCTCCAAACCTTTTCTCCGTTGAATTATATTGCAAACATTGGAAAAGGACAGATGACAACGTCTAACCGTGTTCCAGTTCAGGTTCAGGTTCAGGAAGTTTGAACTGGTAATCTCACTTTGAAATGCGAACCCTATCTGTCCTTAAGCCAGACAATGTTATTTTCCATTTGCAACCTGTATTTTTTGCATTTTGTTTTTACTTTCCACGAAAAGGAGGGAAAGACGGAATAGTTGGTAGTTGGCATTTGACTGGTAGCGCTAGGAGACTTCTGTCTGGAAGCACCCCATGTGGAAAGAAAATAGATGGAATAAGTGGAGGGAAAACTCAGGAGGGCTACAAATGGAAGATGATGATGTCTGGAAACCATCCTCCCCCTGCCCCCCACTGTAAAATTCTGTGAAGGAGTCAGGGCAATTGCACAGTAAAAGCATCGTCTGGATGCACCCCTCCATAACTAACATATTTATTCAGAACGCACAATGCTATCCAGTTTATAGACACAGTTCCAAATAAGCAGATGGGGGGGGGAATGTACAGGCACACACACAACTCCAAATCACACACAAATTGACACACCCTCTCTCTTTGTGGAGCTGGTTTATAGTTTATGGCATGCTGATGGAAAGTTTTGCCTGGCACAAAGCGGCTAATGAATCACGGGCTTTCAGCAGTGATCAGAGAATGGTGGGTGTGGGGCATGGCAGGAAAAGCGGTAGGCACTTCTAATTTCTGTGTCTCTCTTACACGTACCTACACACACACAGCCCACTCTGGTAACCACAGAGTCCAATGTAGGAAAAGGCTAGATAGCATCACTTTGAACATCTGTAGCTGTTCTTTGGAGGTAGGCAGATGGTGGTGATCAGAGTCTTTAAGTCAGCTCTGACTCTTATCCCATGTTCCTAGAGTTGTACCCCAGCTTCTTCTATGGCAGTGTAAGGGAATCCTTTATGGGTCCGTCTACACAGCTGTTTGGTGTGGCAACATGACTCTGGCCAGCACTGATGGTGTGAATAAAGATGTGTGTGTTTGAGTGTGTCTGAGAGAGAGAGAGAGAGAGAGAGGGAGGGAGGGAGGGAGGGAGGGACGGATCTCTCTCTCCTTCCTTCCTTACTTCCCTGTCTTTCCCAAGCCAGAAGCATTCCATGTTAGTTTAACCAACGCCCTCCCAGATTTGTGTGGGAATGTGGGATGTTTGATGAAAGTTTTGGATCCAAGACCTTATTCAGCGTTGTTCTTTCCTTCTAACAGCAGCTTGACTCCATTAATATGCCTCGATTCTCTACTTTGCTCCAGCACAGCATGCAAGATTCAACCCAAGTCCTGACAATTCTAAAGTGGAACTGTGCAACCACATCTCAGTGCTGGCTGTTTGCAATTAGCTCAGGTTATCTTGCCCTAGTGATGAGATCTTTACAAGTGCTGGGGGTTGGGGGGGCAGCTCAGGAGTCATAAGAGTGTAAGAAGAAGAGCCCCTACTGGATCCAAGATCCATCCAACTTTTTAAAGATTTTATATTATGTTTTATTATCTTGTATTTTAGCGTTTTAGAGCTTTCACACAAGGTGCTCATCATCAACCAGAGAGCTGGGTGGTATAGAAATAATAATAATAATAATAATAACAACAACAACAACAACAACAACAACATTTTTTAAAAGCAAGCCAGATGTGGAAAGTTCCTAGCACTACCAGTCAAAAGATATTGTGCCTCTCTTTATCTTTAACAGAATTTTTTTTGCTAAGAAAAATGGTAGAGGAAGCTGTGGGAAATTGCGGGAGGGGTTACGAATGGAAAGTGATGTCACTCTGTAAAATTCTGTGAATGAGGCAGGGTGATAGCACAATAAAAGCCTTGACTGGAATTACTCCAAGAAGTCCCAAAGTATATGAAGATGAAGGCAACAAGCCAACCCCCCGTTTGACTTCTCCCCCCCTCGCTCTGCAAATGGCCTTCAGAGGTATACTGCTCCTGAAGATGGAGGTTCCATTTGGCTATCATGGCAAATAGTAGGAAATTGACATTTCCATGAATCTATCCAGGCCCCTTTTAAACCATTTAGTGGCCATCACACATCATATGGTAGCAAATTCCTTAAGGTTGCAACTCTGCACATTTTATAATAAAATAAATACCTAGGGGTACGCTCCATTTAACGCAGTAATGCTTACTTTTGCATAAACACACATAGGACTGTGCTGTTAATTATGCAGTGTGTGAAGTAGTAGTTTCTTCTGTCTGTCCTGAATCTCCTGCCAATAAATTTAATTGGCGTACTCTGAGCTCTAGTCCTATGTATGGGGGAGGAAAAAAAATCTCTCCACTTTCCCCACACCATGCATAATTTTATAGACCTCTATCATGCCTCCACGTAGGCTTCAATCCTAGGCTTACCTACCTGGCAGTTCGTTCCACTGAACTCAGTGGGGCTTACTTTGAGTAGACATCTATACGACTACACTCAAACCTCTTCTCTAAACTAAGAGTCCTCAAGTGCTTCAGCCTTTCCTGAACGTGGTCTAATCCCGGAATTATTTTGGTTGCCTTTTCCTGTACCTTTTCCAGCTACACAAATAAATCCTTTGAGGGGGGATGGTGGCGCAGTCCATACATTTTTAAAATAAATAAATGCAAATAGCCTTTTTGAGATGGGCCATTCAGAATAGTACACAGTATTCCAAGTGTGGCTGCGCCATAGATTTACATAAAGCCATTATGATATTGGATGTTTTATTGTCCATTCCTTTTCTAATAATCACTAAAATGGAATTTGCCCTTTTTATTCCTGTTCCACACTAATTTGATGTTTTCAATTAGCTATTCTTGACTCAAAAATCTCCTTTCTGGAGATTCACAGCTAGTACAGATCCCATCAATTTATATGTGAAGTTGGGATTTGGAGTTTGTTGGATTATATCCAATGCTAGTCTAACTTAAATCACATTCATTTCAAAGGGTCTTCTCTAGGCAGGACTAACATTGGATACAACCCTTTGGTTTTTTGCTCCAGTGTCCATAACTTTACAATTACTCCCACTGAATTTTGTTTGCCATTGATCTTATCATATATTCTGCTATTTTAAACTGCTGTTTGTGTTGCTTAGTTATCCCATAACATAACTGCTAACTTTATTTAGGAACCTTTGGTGGACAACTTTGTCAAAGGTTTTGGGTTTTTTTAGAATGCCATGTAGACCATTTCTGTTGGATTGCCCTTACCAACATGATTGTGGGTTGACATTATCAAAGATTTCAAAAAAAGTTGGTGAAGCAGAACTTCCCTTTGCAGAAGCCATGCTGACTTTTCCTCAGCAAGACTTCTTCTTCTATATCTTAAATAGTGCTGGCTTTAACTACGCTTTCCACCAATTTACCTGGAACGAACATAAGCTGTACGTCTGTAATATCCCAGGTCTGTAATATCCTGGCTCCCTCCAGATTGTTGTTGTTTTTAATTGATGTTATATGGACTACTTTCCAATCCTCCAATAAGGAAGCTGATTTTAGTGGCAAGTTGTGTATATCCGTTGCAGGAGCAATGATTACACATTTGAGTTTATTAAGAATTCTTGGGTTTATGCAGTCCAGAAACAGCAAATTGTTAATTTGTAATTCCTCAATGTATTCCTAGAGCTTCCTATCTTGTTAGCTCTATTTGACTTAGTTTCTCAAATGCTCTTGCTGGGGAAAAAATGGCTCAAGCATGAGTATCTGTATCCAAACAATATGTGACCTGAGGTGGCCCAGCCCTATCCCTTGGAACTCTCTGTCTTTTACAGGCAATCAAGGCTGCAGAGGAAACTATCACATTGGGATAGTAAGCCCCAACAAGTGTTTGGGGAAATAAGTGCTCTCAGGCCAGCCCCCACCTTCTGGGTGGAATGTGTTGACTGTAGAAATAGATCTGTAGTCAGAAAAATGTGTGTGTGTGTGTGAAGCAGAGTATAAAACGTAACTGGGGAGCAGGAGTGCAATGAAGAACAGCAGAAATCAAAACATGTTTAATGTGTTTGATTCTTTAGCACCAAATGGAAAAGTAAGTATGCTTGAAGGCTATGTGTTTAAACAGTTTAAAAGTAGGAAAAAACACATATGGAGTACTGCTTTTTGAACCCCCAAGCCTGATGAAGAGTTCTGGAGAACTCAAAAGCTTGCACATTTTTGTGGAATTTTGATTAGTCCTAATAAAGACATTGCCCAACGGTGGATTTAGGTATCCTGATGTTATGGATACCGGAAAACTATCTTGTGTTAGGCTGATGGCTTCCTAATAGTTCAGGATGCTTGATTGTTTCATTAATAGTTGCTAATGTCAGATGTCGTTTCGATAGCTTGGATCTTTCTGAAGTTTTTGGAATGAAATACCCATCAGTGTTTGGAAAGGAAGGTGACACCTTTCAGAGAGTGGGAGCAGACAGAGAAACAATTTGCAGCCAGATTTTGAGACAGAAGGAGAGTGGAGCAAGGGAGAGGGGACTTGACTGAAGCATCTTTGGAGTAGGCAGTTACTGTCTTTGGAATCTGATGCAGGATTAGTGGCTGTGCTGTCTGCTGCAGGGGTCTGTTTGCTTCTGCTATGCATATGTCTGAAAAGGAAGCAACTACGGGCTTTTGTACATGAGGCTGTTAATCCACTGCATCTACTTTAGGCTTTGTAGCAGATTTGAGATCCAAGCACTACATGACGAGCGTTTCCTTTCCTGCTTTTCTGGTACATAACCTCTAGGTGGCACTGTGGCATAAGGGAATAGTGCAAATACGTAAGAGGAAATTATGCTTACTTTCACCATCAGAAATGATACCCCATTTTCCCTGCTCTAAAAGAATTTGTGGAAAGTGTTGTTTACAAACAGAAGTGAAACTGGAGGGTCACAACATCATCTAACAAACTTGTAAACAACCATGAGTACGGAATGATGAGTGCACAGCAAATGCCATGTGTAGAAAAGCTCTTTGACAAAGCTGCCATAAGTCTCCATTGCTCTTCCTTTCAAAGGAAATGAAACGCTGGAGCGCTGCCTCTTGAACCTCTCAAGGAAGTGGGGAGCATCATGTAACAGGGCTAACTAGGGGCAGTTGGAAGCATGTGTTTCAAACCAGACGTCTTATTCATTTCAGCAGTTTGCAGCACGCAAGCCCTGGCACTCAGATGTGAACCAATTGGAACCAGCCCAACATCTTAGGAGACTCTCTTGTAATAATTATTATAGGTTACATATATGCCTGCACTTTGATCTGTCGCCATTAGTGAGATCCTGATGTAATTCACTGCGTTCTGCTGGGCATACTTTGAAGAAAGTTACCTCTGAGCCTTCTCTGCAGTGGGCTGGCTCTCCCTTTAATTAGATATGCAGAATACTCAGGAAACTGAGTTATATGTGGGGTTCACTAGGAAATGATAGCCCAACCCAAAAAGACTCTGACATTCTTTCCTATCCCAGATTTCAAAATGTTCACCAAGGCCTGCCACCATTCCCCCACCCATACACACACAGACACACTCCCTCCACATGTTTCCACATTTAAAGCATGATTTCAGCTTTTGGAGACACTACTTATGTACGGAGTGCCATAGGAATTCCAAACTGTGGGCCTGGAGTAGATTCACAAGAGGATCAGCAGCATGGCACTGAGGGAGCTGGCCAGGGACTCCACACTGGTGTGCTGGGCATGTACCTGTGGGAGAGAGACTTGTCTTCCCTTGTGCCAGGTATGGATCAAGGCAGATTACTGTAGTTTGCCTCCTCCAAATCTTTACCACTCCTCCAAAGGCCCTAGGCCATCAAAAAGACAAAGATTGCAGAAGAACAGAGAAAGCAAGAACTGGTCTCCATTTTATTTCAGAACAAGAAGTTATGGCATACACCAGGCTGCGGCCAAAAGCAGCAGCCTTTTTGTGTCTTCCTCTCCCCTCCTCGCCAGCATGGTTATGTTTAGCAATACAAAAAGCATGATGTGACACATCATGACGCTGTGAGTGGCAGCCAATGAAATGGAGTGGGGCGGGGAAACCCATGCTGGAATGAATTCATATCATGCATTTTGTATTACTAAACAAATATGCAGAAGAGGAGATGTGAAGGAGCTGTTTACTAGTTCCAGTGCAAGGTGGTAGAGTTCTGGACTATACCATGTCAGACTGCAGGTGGAGGATTGAATTTTTGTATGTCTCACTACATTCAGGAGCAGGGGTGGGGGGAACACACACACCCTCTCGCCATGTAGCAAACTACCACATCAGAGAGAATGTTTTTAGTATAGCCTTCTCCCTGATGTGCTAGTTTACTACATGCAGGGAGTGGTGTGTGTTTTTAAAGTTTATTGCTTCCTTGTTTACCTCTGCTGCCTCCCCTTCCTTCCCCGCCCCAGCATGGCTGGCTGGGGAATGCTGGGAGTTGTAGTGCAACACATCTGGAGGGTGTCAGGTTGGCGATGGCTGATTTAACCCTCCCTACCTGCCATTTCCTTGCTCCAGTTCACGTACACCCTTACACTCAAGCTGTTTTCTCCCTGCCAGTCTTCAAAGGCATGAGCGCTAAAAGTCCGCAGAGCTCCGCCCTCCCTCTCCTTTCACCTTGGGTGGCTGGTGATTCCAGTGCAAGTAGAGGGCAAAAATCACAAATGCAAGAGAACAGCATTAATCGGGGCTCATGGGTAAAGGGCCACCCAGGCAGCAGGCAGCCTGGCCTAAAGCGTTAATCCCATTTAATGATTCAGCAGGGTGGAGGCTGCTTTGAGAGCAGTGATCTGCCCAGGAGCACGGTAAGAGAAACCAGGGCTTGCTGTCCCACCAGAGGACCATTTGGCTCTCTCGGCTAAGCAGGGCTTGGCAGCGTCAGAACAAGAAGGAAGAGATCAGACAAGAGACCACGTGGTGGCCTGGCGGCAGGGGACACACGCACCAGAGAGTGTCAAGGGTAGGCAGAGTCGGGCACATGCCAAGGGCCCACGCCCCAGCAGGGGCCCACTGACAAGAGCCCCCAAGAGTGGCCCCCCCTCTTCACCATTGCTTCTTCACCTGCCTCTCCCTCTGACCCAGACAACAGTGGTAGTATGAAGGAGGAGCAGGAGATGCCACAGCCTCCCTGCTCCCTGAGTCCCTGCCTGTCAAGCAAGCAAGTGGTAGTAACGATGATAGAGAGGATGTGGAGCAACAGCAGCTGCTAACAATGGCAGTGAGAAAATAGACTCACTGAGGGCCAAGGCCCACCGAGAGTGTCTTGCCCAAGGGGCCACACACCTCGAGCCAGCACTGCCAGCGCCTTCACTGCTGTCTCTTTGCTTCCTATTGTTCCTACTGGATCTTCTCGATCCTCCCAGAGTGCAGGACACAGAATAATGGGCTCAAGTGACAGGAAGCCAGATTCCGGCTGAACATCAGGAAAAACTTCCTGACTGTTAGAGCAATATGACAATGGAACCAATTCCCTAGGGAGGTGGTGGGCTCTCCCACACTGGCGGCATTCAAGATGAGGCTGGACAGCCATCTGTCAGGGATGCTCTGACTTGGATTCCTGCATTGAGCAGGGGGTTGGACTCGATGGCCTTGTAGGCTCCTTCCAACCCTGCTATTCTATGATTCTAGCCTTTCCTCATCCAACCTGGCTGTTGAGCTACCACGTACATATATTTTCATGTACCTGGCCAATAAAACAGCACCTATTAGCAATAGTAACAAATTCCGCCAGCTGTCTAGACAACAGTCATGCCAGACTTAGATATTAAACTGTCCTTGATTCCCTCCCCAAAGAATCCTGGGAAGGGACTGAAAATTCTCAGTGATTCCCAGCCTCAGATGCAAAACTCCATTTCCCAGGGTTCTCTGGAGAGAAGGAATGACTATATAAGTCAGTGGTGTGGATATGCATCCAGCCAGAAGCAACCCGTAACTTCACATCTGAGAGCAGAAAAATAATTGTTGATCAGCAGAAAATATAACATGGGACTTGGCAGACTTTCCCCAAAAGGCTGTTCTGCAGAATGGGTGTCACCACAGCAAAGTCCCTGTTCCCACCGCAACAGAGAAAGCTGGATGTTGGCACTGGCTGAGGGATCCGTGTTTAACAGTTGCCCCATCCCGGGGTGGCTTTATTTCCACTGTAATGAACACTCACTGGTAGCTTGTAAATGCTTCGGGATCTTGGGTGATGAAAGGGACTAATATAACTGCCAGGTAATTATCATCATTACCATAATCTGCCATGATCAAGGGCACTTCCTCACAGATGGTGCAGCGCAAGGGACATGCACTAATTCCTCTTTGGGTGCTTAACAAATCCAACAGAAGCAACCTGGAGGGGAAAAAAGGAGAGAGAAAGAAAACCCACCTAACATGTTTTTGGTGCCCAAGGGCACATCTGGGGAAGCCCTCTGTGTTTTGCCCTAGCATGTTTCTGGATTAAACAAGCAAGCGGGACTCCGGCCAAGCGAAAAGTGGCTTGCCAGTTTCCACCCTTTAATTACATGGAGGTGAAAGAGCGAAAGCATCGTGGCTCTGGTATGGAACCAGACGGGTTTTTGCACGCACCAGCCCAAGAGGTGGTTGTTGCCCAACCGCCCAACAAAGAGCAGGTCAGAGAACTCTGTGTTCCCGCCACCTCAATCTGTGCCCCAGCACAAGGGGTGCGCTGCTTAATATGGTCGCAGCTGGGAGGTGGCAGCCTTGGGCCTCCCAGACGCCACACAGAGCGACGTGATTTATTTGCAAGGTAGGGAGATGCATCCATTCAAAAGAATGGGCTCCGTTTGGGCCTAGTGACATATTTCTTTTTCACATTTTAACACATCCCATTATGAAGGCTCAGAGCAGGAGCAATTCTTAGTGCACATCTAAGGGGCTGGTTGGAAGGGGCTCTGGCAGTTAAATTAACCTTCCCCAACCTGGCGCCCTCCCAGTGTGTTGAACTACAAGTCCCATGATCCCCAGCCAGTGTGGCCTTTGGCTAAGGCAATGCTGGCTGGGATGATGGGAGTTGCAGTTCAACTCATCAGGAGGGCACCAGGCTGGGGAAAGGTGAATTAAACTCTGGTGCCTTCCTCACTGCACCATCATAGCAGGGAGAAGGTTGCGAGAATAAAGAGCTGTTGGTCTGTTCTGTGCTGCCCAGATACTGCAGCATCTAAACATTTGTCAGGTAATACAAGGGAGCCAATAAGGTTCCATCTGGTCCTATAAAGCAGGGGTGTGGAACCTCAGGCCCAGGGGTCAAATCCGGCCCTCCTGGGGTTCCAATTTGGCCCTCTGAGGTTCCCCTGATGGCCACGTCCCCTTGCCATGATCCCACCCCCTTTCCCCCAGCCATCGATTGTTCGTTGGTTTCCTGGCTTTTATGCAGTTTTTCCTTCATTCTAAAAGGCTGAAATGCCTCTCGTAAGGCTTAGTTACTGACAGTAGGGCCTTGAAGCTACAATATGCTGGTATTCTGTCTCCACCCCTTTTGCCTTCAGGCCTCGGCCACCACTGGAGTGCAGCCCCCAACAGTTTATCCAAAATGGAATTTGGCCCTCAGGCTGAAAGAAGTTCTGCATCTCTGCTGTAAAGCTTCAGGCATAGGCTTGGCTAGCATTGACAGATGTGTGAGACATGCTTGTGGGTGGATGAAGCCACCTCCCTATTGCTGGGGATGGCTTTCAAAAAATATATCTGTTATTATGAGATGCAGGAGTGGTCTTTCTTCAGGGCTCCGCTCCCTTCCCAGGGATTCTAGAAGTTAAATCAGGGAGCAGGGACGGATTCCTGTTGACTCAGCCATTGGCCCTGCTGAATGGGGATGTTGGGAGTTCAAGTCCAATGCACCTTGAGGGCACCAGGTTGGAGAAGGCTGCTTTGGGTCATTGGTGGAGCAGGAGGCAGCCCAACCCAAGGTGGGTCACACAACGAACACCATGCTGATATACATGGTTAAAAAAAGTATGGAGTGGGCTCCAAAATGCACATTTGGGCTAAAACTGGGTCACAGGTCTTAAAAGCCCGAAGACTATGAGTTGAACACATGAATGCTAAGGTGCTGAACACATGAACACTAAGGCACTGAAGACTATGACCTGAACACATGAACACAAGACTATATGACTGAAACACAAGACTATGACTTGAACACATAAACACTAAGGCATGGAACACATGAACACTAAGGCATTGTTCATTGCACAGCCTGCCATTGTACATACTGCAACTGCTGGGTATATTTGGAACTGCTGTTGATCACATATTGTAGGGCAACTGTGGTTTTCTTGTACAGCCTTCCCCAACCTGGCCCTTCCAGATGGCTGTGCTGGCTGGGAATGATGGGAGTTGCAGTCCAATGCATCTAGAAGGGATCAGGTTGGGGAAGGTTGTTCTAGTGTATTTTTAAGCAAAAGACCACACACCATCTTGGAGGCAGACAGGTTCTTGCAGATTAAACAAATGTATCACACAGGAGGCAGAGTAGAGCCTTCTGCAATGTGTAATAATGGGGCAAGGGTGTCACTCAGGTAGAGACCCTTGTTATAGAAACAGGGATGATACAAGCCTGTCACTGCCTTCATCTAGGAAATGTATATTTGCATACCCGCCCCTAACAACCTGAGGAGGGGGAGAGCACACAGGCCCCCCAACAAGCGGTTCTTGCCTTTTAATACCCCAAAGCAACACCATACAGCCCATATCCTCTTCTTCCTAGCCAGCTGCAAAAACTCAAGTTTTCTCTCTCCTTCTCTGTTTCCATGCAGGGATGCTTCCAGACAAGACGTTTCCTAGCTCTACCCATCAAAAGGCATTGTGCAGCTATTCTGTCTTTTCTTTCTGGGAAACTATAGGAGGATTACAAGTTGAAGATGATGACATCTGGACATCCAGTAAAAGTCCCTGAATGAGGCAGGGTGATTGCATGATAAAAGCTTCATCTGGAAGCACCCCCAACCTGCACACCTGTTTCCTTTGGCCCCACCTAAACAGGGTATCAACAGGTAGTAGCCACCAGCCATCAGTGGCGATGAAGCAAGCGCTTTCAGTTACCAAACTAGACAAAACTAGGCAAATGACACAAAACAAACTACATGAAAACCTTGAGAGAATGTAGTTTTGAATATCCAAGACGTATGCTTGCAACAATACAATAAAAAGATATCCTCTTTCCTAGTTTCCCATACAAATGTCAAACTAAAAGGTGCAGGGAAGCTGATGTTGAGGTGTCTTGCTAGAAATAAGGGATAAACCTACTTTCATATTAAACCACTAGAAGTACCTCTTGTTCTTCCAGGGCCACAAAATGTGTGTACAAACAAAGGATGTCTCTGGTCATTACATAACACCACCTTATGTGATTGTCAGTCCTTCTCAGTAGTGGCACACTAGGGTGGCACAACCTGGCCAGGGGAGCCAATGGACATCAAGGGTCATGCGATGTATCGATAGTTGTTAAAATAATGCTACATTGTGGGATGTTTTCTTTCAGTTTTGGAGAACAACATATGTTTCAGGGTGGTAGATGAAAAGCCAGGTATCAGTCTGCTCAGAGGCTTCGTAAGGGCAGCACGCCAGCCAGTGGCTCCGAGTCCTGCCATTTGCAGGCTCTGCCTGCAGCCTGAGGCATGTGTGGTGATTTAACAGATGCATGAAGTACACACCATCCCGGTTGTCTGGTGCTTGGTTCTTCAGGTCCTCTAGGAATTCAGGCATTTATTCATTTTATTTAAACTATTTCTGTAATGTATTTAAACTATTTCTAGGCCGCCTTTCAAGGCAGAAGCCTGCTGCCTAGAATAGGATGGCTTTAAAAAAAGAAAGAAAAACAGTTATTCTTCTTACCAACTCTGTGACTCTACTCCAGTGCCTGTTCTGATTGCCAGCTTTTCTGGGCAAGAATCCTGCGTTTGAGCAGCATCCATCATAAGGGGGCTTTGCTCTTAATGCTACTGGAACACTAAGATCTGTTTCCAGATTTTCCAGGGAGTGAGTGACATGGAGATGAAAACACAGGCCTGCCGGGGCCTCCAGAATTCCAAGCTTGGCTCTGGGAGCAACGTGGCATCTTGACGTGGTTACTATGGCAAGGTTCTCCTGGGCTCTTTGCTTCAAATGCCTCAAAGCTACTTAAGACTTAGGGAGTGGGTTCACATGTAACGAGAAGCCACTGTAGGGGAATTTCCCTGTGGGGGTTTTATCACTGCAGCAGCTGCCATCTTAAATATTTAAGCCATGGTGGGGGCACACTGTAGCTTGTCATTACGTGTGAACCTGGCGAGAGTGGGTTGTTGGGGCGTCTGACAAGCCACCCAGAGCCCATAAATTGTTCTAATTTTCCAAGTGGCTTGTCAAACGCCCCAACAACCCATCCTCGCTGGGTTCACACGTAGCAAGCCATGGTGTGCCCCCATTCAAAACGGTGGCCGCCACAGCAATGAGAAGCCCTGCAGGGAAATTCCCCCATAGTGGCTTCATGTTACATGCGAACTCACCTAGTATGTGTGAAGGGTCAGCCTTAAGACATGGCCCATAAGTTTTTTCTCAGGGCTGCTTGCAGTGGCCACTTATGCATTGCCCCAAAAGAGGAAAATGCATCACCAAAAAAAATAAGACAAAAAGGGAGATTGATTTCCATAAAATGTATATATGCTAATATGCATAGATGCAAATTTAGAAATAATTACAAGCATTTAAATAGAAACACATCTTACTATACATGGAAAAACTGTGACTGTGACCTATGTGCCTTCTGTCAAGGTGCTAAGTGTGGATGGGCAACTTCATGGCCCCTGTGTGCTCTCCCTTCGTAGGGTTCATAGAATCATAGATTCATAGAACAGTAGGGTTGGAAGGGGCCTACAAAACCATCAAGTCCAACCCCCTGCTCACTGCAGGAATCCAAGTCAGAGTATCCCTGACAGATGGCTGTCCAGCCTCGTCTTGGATGCCTCCAGTGTGGGAGAGCCCACCACCTCCCTAGGTAGTTGGTTCCATTGTCGTATTGCTCAAACAGACAGGATGTTTTTCCTGATGTTCAGCCGGAATCTGGCTTCCTGTCACTTGAGCCCATTATTCCGTGTCCTGCACTCTGGGATGATCGAGAAGAGATCCTGGCCTTCCTCCCTGTGACAACCTTTCACGTACTTGGAAGAACGCTATCATATCTCCCCTCAGTCTTCTTTTCAAGGCTAAACATGCCCATTTCCTTCAGTCTCTCTTCATAGGGCTTTGTTTCCAGTCCCCTGATCATCTTTGTTGCCCTCCTCTGAACCCCCTCCAGCTTGTCTGCATCCTTCTTAAAGTGTGGTGCCCAGAACTGGACACAGTACTCGAGATGAGGCCTAACCAGTGCTGAGTAGAGGGGAACTAGTACTTCCCGGGATTTGGAAGCTATGCTTCTATTAATGCAGCCCAAAATAGCATTTGCCTTTTTTGTAGCCACATCACATTGTTGGCTCATATTCAGGTTGTGATCGACAACAATTCCAAGATCCTTCTCACTTGTAGTGTTGTTGAGCCACGTACCCCCCATCTTGTGACTGTGCATTTGGTTTCTTTTTCCTACATGCAGAACTTGGCATTTATCCCTATTAAATGTCATTCTGTTGTTTTCTGCCCAGCGCTCCAGTCTATCCAGATCACTTGGAATTTTGTTTCTGTCTTCCAAAGTATTAGCTATCCTCCCCAATTTTGTGTCATCTGCAAATTTGGTCAGCATTCCCTGCACCTCCTCCTCCAAGTCATTAATAAAGATGTTGAAGAGCACTGGGCCCAGGACTGAGCCCTGCGGTACCCCACTTGTTACCTCTCCCCAGTTTGAGAAGGTCCCATTGAGGAGCACTCTTTGAGTCCGATTCTGTAGCCAACTGTGGATCCATCTGATCGTTGTTTCATCCAGGCCACTTGGAGCTAGTTTGCTCATCAGGATATCATGGGGACTTTGTCGAAAGCTTTGCTGAAGTTGAGGTATATGATGTCCACAGCATTCTTGGGTTGGAGTCACTAGACAGCCCTTTAAAAAGAGGACCTTCTGCTGACACCTCTTCAAATGGTGGCCTGTCCACTCTAAAGTACGACACACGGCCACCTTAGCGCTGCTGCATGCCGTCCAGTGCTGTCTCAAGTCATTTTGGTGCCTATGGTAGAAAAGCCCAAATGGCACCACACACACAGTTCACCTGAGGCACAGTCGACAAGGAAGTGGTTATTGAAAATGGGGGGGCACAGGACCCATGAGTCATGTGGAATACCTGCAGTGGGGTAAAATGTTCTGAGAAGGGATAGGATCCGAGGAGGGAGGATGCTTGCTCCCCTCATTGGCCAATACACATAGGTGGGTTAAATGCCCCCCAGCACAAAATCCTAATGGGTTTACGTTAGATTTGGGCAACGGGTATCTTCCAAACCTGATGTCAGAAGAGCTGGAGCTTTGCTCTCATGCTGTTTCCCCACATGTGGTTTCAGGAGGGGTCAGGGACGTCTTGTTCTAGTCCCTTTTCTTAAGCCAGTTGGATCATGGCCCCAGTCAGGGCAGGCAGCATGCAAAGAGCTGTGTTATGCTCTGTGGTAGAACATAGGTGTGTGTGTATGTGAAACAGAGGCGGAGTGGTGGTGGTGTTCGGGGGAGGCAGAATCACTTCAGCAGGGGGACCCAAACACAAAGGGTAGTATCCAATGTTAGTCCTACGTAGAGTAGCCCTAATGAAATGAATGAGATGGAGTTGTGATTAACTTAAACCTCATTCACTTCAGTGGGTCTACTCCACTCGGGGCTAACATTGGAGCCTACCCCAAGCGCTTGGAAAACCCTGCACTAGCGAGCCTCGCGCAGGAAAAGCTGTGGATGGTGCTGCATGGGCAGATCTGCCTGCGGCCCTCGCCGGCGCCTCAAACCCACGGCCTGAGGGGGCTGAGTTTGCATCCTGGCAGGTCTGCCTCGAACCACGCCTCATCCTGCAAGCCCGGGCAACTGGGCCGACCGCTCGCCCATCCCCGCTGGCCACAAGCCGGGGGGGGGGGCGGCAGAATCCGCGCGAGCAGCGTTCGCCACACGCGGCCCCTCTGTTCAGCCCGGCCTCAGGCGGCGGCGGCGGCAGGCCCCTCTGGCGAGCCGCTCACACGCCCCATCTGCGCCGTGGGAGCGGCCGGGGCGCCTGGGCTCCCTCAGCACTCTGCGGAGCGCGTTGCCGTCGGCCGCTTTCCACGCACGCTCCCCGCCGGAGAAAGTCGGGAGGGCGTATTATTGGAGGGATTAAACTAATTCCTTACTATAAGCAGCCATATATGGTCAACTAGGCAAATAACGAGACGCAAACCCAGAAGCGGAGGGAGCCCCCTCCGCCTGCGATCCCTCGCTGACTTCCCGGAAGGAGGCTCCTCCTTCCCACCCGCCAGAAGGCCCAGGCGCGGCCTGCGGGGGGGGGGGGGGGGATGGGGCTTGTTTGCCTTGTCACTGTGGGGCGCGGGGAAACTTTCTCCCCCCCCCCCGCCGCCGCCGCCGCCGCCGCCGCCCGCACACGCATTCTGTTTGCTGTTGCCCAGCGACGCAAGTGTTTGTTAATGCACCAAAAGGGCTGCCGTGTGGGAGTGACTCACAGCGGCATGACTCACAAGAAACAGAACCATCCAGCCTGGCCGGCAGCCAGGTTTAGGTCTCGCCAGTCGGTGGCCCGGCCCGCGCAGCCTCCCCCTGCTGCTCTCGAAGTGTGTTGCTGTGTTCCTCCCTCCGTCCCTCTCTCTCTCTCTCTCTCGCCCGCCCCCCAAATTAGCGGGACTCTGAGGGTCTTGAAGATGCAGAGCTCCTCCCTGGCAGGCTGGATTTCTAATGCAGCGCTACAAATGCCAACTCAGAGTATGAACCAGCCCAAACAAATAGAATCTTACAGGCTGGAGTCCCCTAAGCCAAACGGAGAGCCCAACATACTCACCCAGAAAGGAGGCTGCCCACTGCATCTCTGCATGATTTACTGCCTCCTCCCTATCAGCCTCCTTCCAACCCTAAGGACAGGGAATTCGGGTGTTTTAGGGGATAATTCAGTCACTCCTGACCTAAAGGGTGCTGCAGAATTAAAAAGGTAAAGGTGTCCCCAACCAGTCGTGTCCGACTCTAGGGTGCGGTGCTCATCCCCGTTTCTAAGCCGAAGAGCCAGCGCTGTCCGAAGACGCTTCCGTGGTCATGTGGCCGGCATGACAACACCGAGGTGCACGGAACGCTGTTACCTTTCCCGCCGAGGCGGTGCCTATTTATCTACTTGCAATTTCTTGCTTTCGAACTGCTAGGTTGGCAGAAGCTGGGACTGAAGACGGGAGCTCACTCCGTCACGCAGCACCCGACCTTCCAGTCTGCAGTTCAGCGTCTTAACCACTAAGCCACCGCAGCCCCATACTGCAGAATTACCTGCCCTCAAAAGAGTCTCCTCTGCATCTCTGAGCAACTGCAGAGGATTTACATCCTTCTAATCAGGAGGGGCGCTCAAATCAGTGACTCATGAGGAAACCCAATGGGTGGGTGGGCACATTTTAGGATGATACAATCCATATATTCTTTAAAAGTAACCCTTTTCCTCTGGAAGAGTGAAGTGGGTCTTCAGTTTTAGTGGGGAAATGTGTGTCTCAGCAGTTAGATGATTGGGAAATACTGCCATACATTGATGTTTGCGGTCATGAAGCTGAGGTTCTCGTTGCCTGCACAGAAGGCATATGTGGGTTTTGAACAGGACAGGAGAGTGGAGTCAATGACTTGTCTCCTCCTGGAGTGGGGGGGACAGGGGGGTGGCAGGGGGGATTGGTTTCAGGGCTACCTATATTTTTTGTAGTTTAAAAAGAAAGACCTGCACTTTTTGGCAACTCTTCTTCTCCCCCACCCCCTCCACCAAAGCTCCTGGAATGATGCCACATAAAAAAGAAGATGTAATGACTACTGCATCGTAAACATTTCCCCCTCCCAAATCATTGAAAAATTTCACACCCCTTATCTGAAAATCAATGAAATGGCCCTCCCAGGTTCACTACCTGCAAATGAGGTGATGAATTGAGGGGGGAGTGTTTTATTTCAGCCCTCCTAAGTGGTGTCCGCAACTCTTTGGAAGTGAAGTATTCAGCCCATTGACGGGGTCAAATTCCTCACAAATTTGGGTGGCCACTTACACATGGTCAAGCAAAAGGAAATACATGACCCCAAAAGAGGCTGAAAGATGGCACATTTGCATAAAATTTGCAGGTGCTAATACAAATTTTGACATAATTACTATAAATTAAAGAGAACTACAATCCATCTCAGCATAGTGGGGAAAACTGAGACCAGGTGACCTGTGTGTCTGTTGTCCAGGTCATCCAAGTGTTGATGGCCAACTTCAGCCCCCCCCCCCACTGCTTTCCCTTCTTAAGGTCCTTTATCTTCAAACTGGACTTGGGCCAGACAGGCCTTCAAATAGAGTACGCCTTCAGATAAAGGTCTGTCCTCTGACAGCCTTTCAAATAGCCTCTGTAAAATAAGACACATGGCCCCCTATCACAGAGGCTACATTATCAGTGCCTGAAGCGCATTGTAATCCTGATATAGATTTGGGCCTGGCACACCCATGAGATTATATAATTTTCTCTTGGAGGAAAACCCTGCATGTAGAACACACACATCTATTTTCAAACCCACCCGTATGTACCTATACTTCTTTGGGTGGCTTGAGACGTATTCTCCCCAAAGGGATTCCCAACGGGATTGTTCCTCATGATACACTATCTGGACCTGTGTGTGTGCACGTGCGTATGGGGAGTGGACTACATTATCCTAGTGACAAAATACTGAGTGTTTAGAAGATACGATCTTGCTGCAACTGAGAGTAATGGCTCCCCCGCTCCCCCCGAAAGAATCCTGGGAACTGCAGTTTGAGGGGGTGGGTGCTGAAAATTGTTGGTTAGCAATGCCAATCTGCCCCTTCCTTAGAGAACTACAATTGCCAGAGTCCCCTAGGATGACCGTTTAAACTAGATTAAGTCTGTAGCATGGATGCAACCACAGACTACCTTGCTTGAGCAGTCTTGAGTGGAATGACTCATTAGAACCAGTGGGAAATACCAGAGGCAGGATAGGCCTCTGAGACCCAATGGATAAAACAGTCAAAGAGCCCAAGGGCATTCTTTTGGTTTGAATCCTTGTTTCCTGATAATATATACAAATTCCTTGGAGGTTAAATTACCACAATTTGAGAAATCTGGCACAAAAGGACCATGGATAGACGTGCCACCAGATCACTTCCTGGACAGCAACGGCGGAACAGAACAAGTAATGACATTTTACATATTATTTAAAGGCTGTTACATGGCCCCCTTTAGTCTTTTCTCCACTAAGGTGAACATACACAGTGCCATAAACATTTCATTCTTCAGTTCTTGGTTGCTGCTCTGTTTGAGTCAGCACGGCACTGTAGAGCAGACTTCCCCAACCCTCCGCCCTCCAGGTGTGTTTGGGCTACAACTCCCATCATTCCCAGCCAGCGTGCTGGTTGGGGATGATGGGGGTTGTAGCCCAAACACACCTGGAGGGCGGAGGGTTGGGAGTTGCTGCTGTAAAAGGTAGAGTGTTGGACTTAAAGAGTGAAACCACCCCTTGCATTAAGCCTGCCCTTTAAAGCGTCCAACTTCCCCTGAAAGCAGAAAATAGGCTGCCCTGTTCCGGTTCTGCTCTCTCGCCCTGGCATTTTATTCCTCCTTCACTTGGACACCCCAAGAAGAAACCTAAGACCCTTCAGGTCAATCTTAAGACTTGGAAACCTGTAGTGGATTAAAAGATACTATACAACAACAAAAAATGGTAGTATCCAATTGGACACTAACATAAATGATGTTGCATTATCGTAAGGGATCCCTGGTGCCAATAGCGTTAGCTGGCATAGCAGGATTCCCTTGAAAACCCATCGTGCCAGCTAACACTATTGGCATTGTTCCAGAAGTCCCTCGTGCTAGCACAACCTGAATTACAGTAGAGGTTGTGTTGTACTGGATACTGTCCTATATTTTCTAAAATGTGGTGGCAGCATCCAAAGTGAATCCACTACTGTAAGTGAGATTTAACAAGGCCACAGCCCTTCCTCATTATAACTCAGGCAACGCAACGTTCCGCAGGGGGTGTCCTGGGCCGACCGCACTGATCAAGGTGTCTGTGAATGGCTTCCAGAGGGAGGGCTCTTAGTGCTGGCTGGGAATTATGGGAGTTGTAGTCCAACACAGCTGGAGGAGGGCATCAGGTTGGGGAAGGATGAATGAGAAGAAACCATAAAAACAATGACTTGGTATGCACTTCAGGGAAAATGGGATGACCATAAGTATGGATATGATATTCATAATTTTCAGTCATGGATTTGAAGAAGTAGACTGAATGGTACTCTTATCAAATGTGTAAATGATATAAAACTGGGATTGCAAACCTCCACGTCCTTTTGCTGTCAAAAATCATACCGCTCCCCCAATCCACTTTATTTGTTCCAGCAGATTCAGGGATCTGCCATGATTTTTATTTTTTATAAATAAATCTAGTTTACCCTCTGTGGCAGCCTACTTTTCTATTGCATCATCATGTCAGCTGATAACAATGGCAGGAGTTGGGGCTCTTTGCTTCCTAATCTTGCAAGGAGGGGTTGCTTCCAGATTACAACCCTTTAGTGCTGCTGATGTATTGCTTTTCCACAATTAGCCAGAAATAAAGGTAAAAGAGAAGTTCCATACAGCATTTTATAGAATGCTGTATTATCCAGCAACGGTTTTCCAGTGTTGATTAAAAGTTTCCTGTTTGCAGGTCTTTTTATTGCTTCCTGTTGATTACAGTTGGGAGAGTTGTGATGAATATCTCTTAACTGGGCTTACTATTTCACTATTAAAATCAAAAGAATAACAGGAGATGAAATCAGTAATTAAGGCCTCGCATCACAAAAAAGAGACTGATATTGGGGTAATCAAGAGAGGTGATTCAAGGGCAATTAGGGGATTATTTATCACTAATTCCCCAGCTGCAATCTACAGGAAGCAATAAAACAGACAGGGCTTGCAAACAGGAAACTTTTAATTATAGGCACAGGAGGAGCCCCCTCCCCACAAGCATCAGTAACACTTTGTCCACATTGGACAGGCTGGTGCTACAGACACCATCGTCGTTACCACCACAGATCAGGTCTGGAAAAACAAGGGTAAACTGTAACGATTTAACCGCAACATTGCCTCGAATCTTTTTTGAAAAAATTGAGAGAATAAAGTATGGCAATTCCAGAGAAAAAAGCTAGCATGGAAGCAACCATGCCACACAAACACACATGCCTCATTTAGGAGCAGGCACTATCTGCACTCCATCCCTAACCAAAGAATTTGTTCTGTCCTCTCCCAATTATTTGTTCCACTTTGGGATTTGTTCAATGAAATGCACTATGTAAATATTGATGAGGAGGAAGACGATAATGCCACATGGCTTAGTTCATCCTGCAGGCAAAGTGCTATAATTGCAGGTCCCTCTGTATAGCAGCCTTCCCCAACCTGGCACCCTCCAGATATGTTGGACTGCAACTCCCAACAACCTCCTCCACCAAGGACAACGGTCAGGAATGCTGAGAGCTGTCATCCAAAACATCTGGAGGGCACCAGGTTGGGGAAGGCTGCTATCACAAGGGAATGGGAGAATCAGGAACACAATGACCTGGTTTGCATGACATGAAAGCCCATGGCTTAAACAACCCATGGGCTGTTGTGCATAAGCGAGAGAGAGTGGGTGCACTGCCTCCCACATGCCCAACCCTTCCGCTTTTAATCTGCTACCCATGAGTGGCTCCTCCATAGGTTGCTTAGCCTGTCATCTGAACCCAGAGTACTGGTTGTTTAAGGGCTAAACAAACCAGTGGTTAACCATAGTTTGTTGTTGGGTTAACCGCTGGGTTGTTTAACCCCTAACGGAGAAGTGTTCTCTCTTCTTCTTTGTTCCAATAAATTAATATACTTTGAATACTTAAACTTGACTATTATTTGAAAATATGTGAGTGGTTGATTGATCAACCAAATGCCAACTTCAGTTTCCTCTGGAACTTGTGAAGGAGCCACGTTGCCTATGGAGGACTGACACTGAGTACTGAAAGGATAATATAATCGGGATCACATTTCTTTAGATTACTTGAGAATGTCATATGAAACTGTATCAAAAGCTGTACTGATGCAGATCCAGACTTGACTTTTTTCTCCCCCAGAGGAATTCCTCAGAGGAAGAACATCATAGGGGGGAAAAGATTTTCCAAAAAAGGTCCATACGCAGGAGGCAAGTTCCTTTTCTGCTCCTTCGCACAGATCCTTCTTGCAAAATCCACAGGAATGTTGCATTCTGAACAAAAGTGTGTCTCCCCCCCACCAGCACCAATGTACATACAAGATGTTGGCATCAGCCTCAGATCTGGCCAGGCAGTATTATGCCTGCTGCATTCCCCTTATCTACTAAACTAGTTGCTCTGTACAATCCCTCCATTCCACTCCTCCCAGGAAATACACAGCACAATGACATCATGTCACATGTTGTGTTATTCTTAGGAATTATTGGGTTTGTTTGTTTGTTTATAAGGATTTTATGCTGCCTGACCCTCAATGTTCAAGGTCGCTTCAACCTCACATTTGACAATAACTTTGTAAGTAAAATTTACAAAAACCGGGAAACACAAAAGCAGCAGAAGGAGACTTAATTCTCAACAGCAAGAGCACCATAGAAACAAGAACTGTACAAAATCCTTAAAAGCTCACATCTTTATCAATAAAACAATAGCAGGAAGACATTCGTCTTGACAGACCGTTACCAGATAAGATTAAGACACGGCTAGCAGATGTATCGTTTGAAGGACGCTCTAACAAGAAAGGCCTTTGCCATATGGCAGAAGTCCATAAGAGAGGGAGCCAAGATGAGGAGGAAGTTCCAGAGCCTAGGTGTGGCTGCCAAGGAGGTGCACTTCCTGGTCCCAAATAGATGGACCACCAAGGTCAATGGAACACATAAGAGGGCCTCAAGTGATGACTTTAGTGAGAAGGGAGGTCCATACAGGAGAAAGCACCCCTTCAGATATCATGGTCCCAAACTGTAAAGGGCTGTACTGGGCATCACCAGCACTTAGGATTGGCTCCAGAAAAAAATTGGCAGGCACTGCAGCTATTTCAGCAGGGGAGTCACATGCTCCCAATAAGCAGTCCTGGCTAACAACCTGGCTGCCACATTCTGCGAACCAATGGACGTTTCCAGAGAGTCTTCAAAGGCAGCACCACATGCAGTAATCCAGATGTGATGTAACTAAGGCATGTGTTACCATGGACAGGTCTCCAGTCTCCAGGAACAGGCATAGCCAGCACACTAGCCTAAGCTGGCCAAAACTTAGGCTAGTGCCACGTTTGCCTGCAGCTGGGCATCTACAGATATAGCTGGGACCAGAAGCACCATCAGACTTCATGGAGCAGTGGTAGCTCCATGTTACAAGAAACCTGGTTTTGCCTAACCGTTATGGTCTGTACCATGGCAGATTGGACAGATTCATTGTGCCAATCTAGCCACCGGCTTCCTTCTGACTCTCAGATCTCTTCAGCTTCCTGTGAATATTGTTATTGCTTCAGGCCTTTTAGAAAATTATTTGGGGCAAGAAGCACCCATCTGTGTTGGGCCTGCACAGAGTGCCCCACCATGCCTCTGGGTCAAATGAAGACTGGGTTTTCCCAGGGTCTCCTGTTATCATGGGGAGAACTAGATGCAAGAGGTGAAAGGAGGTAAAACAGATGGGAGGAGGGGGCTGTCTGAGCAAAGCAGCTGATCAAAGCCACAGGATGCAGCATGGTGAATCACAGTCTGGAACGGCCCTGGGCAAAAGCCTGGTCAGGAGGGAAAAGGGGCCATACTGCTTTCATGGGGCTGGATTAGGCCTGACATACAAGGAGCAAAACCACTCTCGTTTCATGCAGGCCTGTCTCTTTGCACATGCTTTGTTGTGTTCCTTGCCTGTATGCACAGTTTTTCTAGACTTTGTGTGTGTTTCCCAGGCTGATCTCTCTATCCCAGGCTTGGGCATTTCCCTGCCTCCCTAATCAATAGTTCTCTAAATGTATCTGGTATGTATGCTAGAGGGGGCTGTAGGCACCTGCTTCCTACACACGCATACACACACGCGCGCTTGGCCAATTCATTTGCAGTGGCTGCTGGCAATGCCTCCGCACTCCCCCATGGGAAGGCATGATGGGGGGAGGGAGGATTGCCTGGTAGTGAGTCAGACCCCAGCAATGTGCCAGTGAGTCACCAGCTGGGTGGGGTCCTGACTGGTGACAGGATTCCCGCTCTCGCTGGGCTCGCACAAAGGCTCTTTGATATAGCCCACATTCGGTTGCCTCCTCCCTCGCCACTGCAGGGTCCCTCCTGCCTCATCATGGGTTCTTGACTTCCTAATTCTTCTTGGCTGCTGGGATTTCCGAACAAGCAGAGTGCTGGAGGTTGCAGTAAGCAGGCCCACACCTCGTCCGCCCCCCCATCTGTTGCACCATTTTCACAAGGCTGCATCCTCTTAACCCCTGTTGGCTGATCTGGAATTACTACAGCGCATTGGAACATTACTCAGGATACTCACCAGAACAACCTGGCGACCTCCTGATGGGTTGGGCAGCAACTCTGGGAATTATGGGAGTTGCAGTCCATCTGGAGGGCACCACGTCAGGGAAGGCTGACCTAGAGGGCCACTTCACATACTATATTTTTAGTAACAATTTCCAGAGGGTCGCCGTGTGAGTCTTTTGCAGCAAAAACAGCAGAGAGTCTTGTGGTACCTTAAAGACTCAGGGTGCAATCCTATGCACGTTTAGGTGGGGAAAAAAGTCCCTACAACTCTCAGTATGCCAGCATGGCTGGCTGGGGCATCCTGGGAATTGTAGGATTTGTTCTGTAACATGCATAGGATTGCACCCTAACAGCTTTATTCTGGCATAAGCTTTTGTGGCCACTGTCCACTTCATCAGATGCAGATGCATTTGATGGACGGTGGCCACGAAAGCTTATGCCAGAATAAAACTGTTAGTCTTTAAGGCGTCACAAGACTCTTTGTTGTATTTTTAGGTGTATGCTCAAAATGTTTTAAATGTGCATGTACACCTACAAAACAGAACGTGCATATGCAGCCAATAAGCATTTGTGAACACAGGTGTCGCACAAGGACACTTGCCAAGGAGCCATTGGCTGTATCCTCTCAAGGAAACTAGATTTGACAGCAGCAGACCCAAATCAGGTTCTGAAAAAAGTATATAAAACAGGAGTTGAGGATTGAATACACAGCATGAGAGGGGAGGAACTGGACCCTCTTCCTCCTCATTCCTTTAGCCCCAAACCTACTGAGACCAGATGTTTTTCCCCTGACAAAAGCGACTTCATCTGGCACCATACCAGGAAAAAAAATAAAGCTGAGGCATAGTGGTTATGGGACAAGAAACCTGGGCAGGGGAAGGTTCAGAATTCCTGCCTGCCCATGCTATGTTTTTCATTGCCCCACCTCCCCAATCTTATACCAATTCAGTAGCAGACTGCCCTCTTAAAACACCCGTCTTGCATCTTCATATCTGAGAAGCAAAAACTTTACCAAGCTGTGCTTGAAAAAAAAAGGCTTGAGCAGAACGTCTGGGTGGATTGGGACTCATATTAACTGGTGAAAGAAGATTGGGACTCATATTAACTGGGTGAATTGGGACTCATATTAACTGGTGTGCCATTTTGTATTTTCTCTGTCTCCAGGTGCCAATATATTTTGACCTGCCTGGCCTTGGACGTAAAACAGTCTTTGGTTGGGATGACAGCTGCAGAGCTAGGAGAGGTTGTGAGTGGCTGGGCCGTAAGGGGCTGACGTTCATTCAGTGTGCCTCTCCCCTCCCATTTGTAGGGGCTAGGCTATGGCTCAGTGGTAGAGGACATGCTTTGCATGCAGAAAGCCCCGGGTTCGATCCCCCACATTTCCAGGTAGGGTTGGAAAAAAATCCTGTCTGAAACCCTGAAAAGCGATGACTGCCAGTCAGTGTAGACAATATGGGGCTGGATGGACCAAGGGTCTCACTCAGTGCAAGGCAGCTTCCAGTGTTCCCACGTGCACGGGTGGCCACTTACACGTGGTCAAAAAAAGGAAATGCATCACCCCAAAGGGCATCAACTTGCAACTTTAGTAATAATTGCAGTAGTTTAAACAGAGATATAATACCAGTCTGCTGTCCAGGTGCTAACCGTGGGTGGTGGCACCTTCAAGGCCCTCCTCTTTTTTTCTTATGGTTCTTTATCTTTAAACCAGAGTTGGGCTGGACAGCCCTTTCAGTGGAGAGCTGTCCTCTGTAACAGAGGAAACCTGGCCACCCTACCTGCTGTGTGGCTCAGGGTCTGGAACTCTGATGCTGGGATTCGCTTCCCCTGGTGCGCCCCCTGCCGCTCAATGGGAAGACAGTTGAGCAAAAATCTCCCCCTCCCCTAGCGCGAGGAGCGTTACTATGGTCTCTCAAGCAGGTGGATTCAGACAATCATGTGACAGGCTAAAGTTTATCACAGGATAACCAGGGTGTTTGAAGCTTGATGCCTCACTGTGAGCCCAGCCCTAAAAGCATCAGCTGTCAGTGGGAAGAATAAGGTCACTGAATGTTTATTGCAAGACTCAAAACTCCATTTTCAAACCATGGTTCGAAACTACCGATTGTTCTGTTTGCTCAGATTGCTCCTGCAGCTGCTAATGGAGATGGGATAATACTTTTTTCCCTCAGCATTCTGGCCTAAGGGCATATCTACAATAACAAAAGCTTAGTTAATATACCAGCTTAATTGTCATGGCTCCTCCCACCCCTGGCTCCGCCTCCAACAGCCCCCCCCCCATGCAAGGAAATCTCGTTTGGTGAGGCGACCCATCACATGGCTGTCTGACTCCAACTGCTAGAGAATTCTCGGTTAAGAGAGCCCTAGTCACCCCAAACAGAACTACAGTTCCCAGGGTTCCCTGGGGCAAAGGAATAACTATTAGGCACACCCGAAGTTAGCTTACACAGGCTTGCAATGGGCCTCTTAGCGGCCCTAGTGGTTATCTGGAGACGCAATTGCATAAGCAGTACACAGTCCGAAAGGTGTCCCCTGGCTGCATATAATCAGGGGGCCAAACCGCATTGCTAGCGATTGTGTGTATGAAAAAGATGAGGGCTGCTTTTTCTTCCAGGAAACACAGCACCAAAAGGAGTGATTTGAGGTAGGGCAGCCTTCTCCACCTGGCACCCTCCAGATGTGTTGGATACAACTCCCATCACCCCCAGCCAGCATGGCCAATGGTTAGAGCATCCGGTGACATGGGAAATGGAAGGAAAGAGCTCTGGACCTTTGAGGGTTGTATAGAACAGCCTTCTCCAACAGGACTACAACTCCCATCACATCCAGCCAGATGATGGGAGTTGTAGTCCAACACATCTGGAGGGTGCCAGGTTGGGAGAGGCTGCTGTAGAAAAAAGGCACAGAGAAGAAGAGTGACTAACCATTCTCCTCCCACCCTCAACCTTTCCACTGCATTTCCCCCAGGCAGTTCCTTCTGTGCAGGTTTCCAGGTGTGTGTTTACTCTTGCAAAGATGCATCTGGAACCCTGTGGAGCAGGGCATGGGCTGGGGAAGGGAAAGCAGCCTTCTGAGTTGTCATACATCTGTGTGTGGCATGTAGTTTGGCCCTAAGAGTTGCACCCCAGCCAGCATCTACTGACACAGCTCCCTCATGTACCTGGCCAGATATTCAGATCTGGCGGGGCTGTCCTCTTGATGGTGCTGCATTTGCCTGGGGTTTGATATGCGACAACCAGAGAGATAGAGGCACCCTGACTGTGGAACTCCCCCACAGTCACGGTGCTGAGTCTTATTTGTTCACCCTGGCTTTCGACTGAACCTGTGTTGCTGCATCTTGTGCAGTGCCCTTTTATCTGTGTTACTGTTCTCTCCTGTTCTACTGTTTTATCAGATGATGTTTGCATGACTGTATCGTGTTCTGTTGGTTTTGTACCCCACTTTGGGATTGTTTCATAATGGAAAGCGGGTAATAAATCGTATAGATAAATAAATGCTGGGACACAATAAGAGATCCTGGCTGCTCTCATTTTTTGTGAGGCAGTCTCCTTGGGTAGCAAAATAAGGTGTTGTCCCTCTAAACCCACCAGCTTAGAGGCAGCATGTGAGAGCTGGAGTATATTGTGCGAAACAAGCAAGCGAGACTTAGGAGAGTTGGGAAACTGGCACTCCGTGAGGCAGACAGGGAGACTTTGTATCCTGGGCCCTGGTGATCAGCACCTTGCCTTTCAACTATGCCGCCTGCATCTTGTCCTCGTATCTGGTGGCACAGCCTTTTTCCCCAGCTTTGGCGTCACCCCACTTGCCTTCTTGGCGCCTCGCGCTTCCCCTGCATAATTGGATTCCTTGAGCTGGGAAAAGGCCCAGCCTTAGCTGCGAGGGCTGGGGAAGGTGATGGACAGGAAATTCCCTTTGCGGGTGAGTCAGAAGGGAGGCATCATATCAGATGGACGTAGCCTTGCAGATGGCATGAGGGAGGCAAGCAAGCTGCTAGGCTGAATCAGTGGATCAGAGGTGCAAGGGATGGGAACCCAAAATGGATAGAGGAGGCATCACACCAGAGGTCCCCAGTGTGGCTCCCGGGGACCTCCAAGGGTGCCCATGAAGCTCCTTCCCTGACTCCTTAAAAAAATTGTTTATAAAAACCTTGGAAAATGTTAGGGCAGTCTTCTTTCTCTCCCTTTCTAGCCTCACTGTTTCTATCCCCTCCCACCTCTTTAGCTCACTGTTTCTCTTAGCCTCTTGCCTTGCTCTTTCTTTACCCGTTTGCCTTCCCTCCCTCCCAGCCTCTAGCTTTGCTATTTCTCTCCCCACCTCTTTACTTTGCTCTTTCTCCCCTCCCAGTCTATAACCTTGCTTCTTCTCTTCCCTCTACCCCTTTGTCTTGCTATTTCCTCCTCCCTCCCAGCCTCTAGCCTCACTATTTCTCCCCTCACCACTTTGCCTTGCTTTTTCTCTTCCCTCTACCCCTTTGCCTTGCTATTTCCTCCTCCATCCCAGCCTCTAGCCTCACTATTTCTCCCCTCACCTCTTTACCTTGCTCTTTCTCCCCCATCTCACTTTCTAGCCTTGCTCTTTCCCCCCCTCTACGCCTTTGCCTTGCTATTTCCCCCTCCCACCCAGCCTCTAGCTTTTCCATTTCTCTCCCTACCTCTTTACCTTGCTCTTTCTCCTCCAACCTTTAGCCTTGCTCTTTCTCTCTCCTCTACCCCCTGGCCTTGCTATTTACCCCTTCCTCCCAGTCTGTAGTACCACTATTTCTCTCTCCTGCACTTCTTTAGCTCACTTTTTACTAGCCAGGCCTCCATAGCAGCCATTATGCATCTAGCCACATCCTCCATGGGAGCCACTTTGTGGTGGTGCCCACAGCAGTTTCTCAAATTCCCAAATGTGCCCAAGGGTCCAAAAGGTTTGGGGGACCCCTGCATCACACCTTTGCAGTACTAGGGTTCCCTAGTTTTCACCCTTCTGTGTTCACACACAAGCCAACAATCTGCTGTTACTATTGCAGCACAGCAGTCATTGCCATGCTGTCCTGTGTTGATAAGGTGACCAAAATGGTTTTTCTTATCATCATCATCATCATCCCATTATCCCTGAGAGGCTTACAGTCTAGATCCCTCAGTGAGTGAGACAACATAGGGTGAAGACAGATATGACATTTGTAGAGCAAAGTGGGTGCTTTAGAAACACCCTCCCCACATTTAATCGAAATGTACCGTAGGCTGCATACAAACACACATAAAAAGAACCATCGCTCTTGCCTTTGCTATCTTTAAACAGCTTCCTCCTGCTTTTGCTACCTTTTAGACAGATGTACATATCAGCAATTCCAAAGGTGGCTTGGTCCTTGCTCTTGCCCCTCCCTCCACTGCTGCAAGCAGGCCGTCCACCTTCCCTTATTGTTTTAAGTGCCCTTTGCACCACAAAGGGGCTCTTCCCCACACTGAAGCAACAGCATCAGTGGGGCCACTCCGCTGAAGCAAAGTGACTGGAGGAAGAGGTGTTTTGTTTACTTGGAGGTACCATTTCAGGTATCAATAGGGAAGCCAAGATTTATGTCAAGGTCATGGGCCTACTTATGAATATATTCAAGATTACATTGCAGAGAGGGAGGGAGAAAGGGCTTCTCTTAAGAGTATGAATTGTGGTTACTTTTTATATCTCATAACTGTTCAAGTTGTAAGGAGAGAGATTAAGCAAAAGTTAGGCCTGCAACAAAAACTTTATGGAATCACTGTGTGTATCCAGAATGATGCTGTGCCAGATGCTGACTTGGAAACATGCTCCCCCCACCCGGAAACCTCCTCTCCTTAACTTAAATTCCCTTGATCATAACCAGAGACGTAGGTGTTCCTGAGGAATAGTCATCTGCGGTTTGAAATGTGTTGTGCGGGTGTGTGATTGCCCCCTCTCTTCCCTCCCCAAATGGCATTCCTGGGTGGCCCTGAGCCTGTTCGCTGGGTCAGTACACCCGACACTCACAAAGACTCCACATTAGGAAGCACCAACAGTAGGGTGGCCACTTATGCATCGCCAAAAAAGAGGAAATATATCACCAAAGAAGAGGACAGAAGATGACACCAATTTGCATAACATTTGCATATGTTGATTTAGATCTATAGATGCAAATTTAGACGTAATAACTATAATTTAAATAGAAATACACTACATCTCACCATAGTGGGAAAGACTGACCAGGGGACCTGTGAGCCTGCTCAGTTTGCTTTCCAGGATCTTAAACGTTGATGGGCAAATTCAAGGCCGCTCTATTTTCTCCCTTCTTATGGTTCTTTATTTTTAAGCCAAACTTGAACTGGACAGCCCTTCAACCAGAGAACACCTTCAAATAGAGGACTGTCCTCTGTAAACTAGGACACCTGGCCACTCCAGCCAGTAAAAACTTTACTTAACCCTGTGCGCGTCTAGGAACAACATATTTTGCAGTCCTATGTTTCAGTTCTCTGCTGGTGTTTCCCGGAACGGCTTCCTTCCATGCATGTTGGTTCCTACTATCTTTATACCAGTTCTTGCCATCCTGATCCGTGACTGCTGCTTTTCCATCCCCTGATGTACTTCTGCTCCTTCTGTTACAATTTAATTCTGCTTGAAGTTGGGCTCACATCGTGGGGGATGAAGCTGAGCAAAGATTTCCACCACCCCGTGGGCATTTCTGCTTTATTCATTGTTTTGTTGCATGGGATCCACATGTCTTCCTTCTGTGTTGCAGTTCTGCTCCAAGCACAGGATGTTTTGTACATGGAGAAAATGTCATACAACACCATTAATTGTGATTGTATGTAGAACATGGTCATGAGGTGTGAATGAATGGGTCTTGTCTGTGACTTCCTTAGCAACAAATAACATAATTCCTCCTTTTAACACCCACACCTTTTTGCAAACTCTTCTATTTTGTATTTAATTATCATTGTAATTTGTTCCGTTTGCCTCCTGCCTCTCCTACTGTACATTAATTTTGATGAAAAGGACACATAGACTTTCAAAAATCCTGAATCAGAACCAAGAGAGTTCACTCAATACATGCAGGAAGGGTGTAAGTAATTATCTTTCTAGGCTGGAAAAGTTTGGATTTAAGAATCCACAATCAAAATCTGGGTAATTCCGGATTTCAGCAGTACCGATACTCAAACTACAAAACTGTCCTAGTTATCCTCTGAAATGGAAGGGCATCAAGTTCAAGGCAATTAAAAGGAACTACATTTTCAGACAATTAATTTATAGAAGTAATTGTCATAGGAATTTGTAATGGTTGAGTGGTGTGTTGTTGTTTTTTAAAGGTTTATGAGGAAGGATAGCAGTATTTGCTCCTGCTCTGACTTTGTACCCCTCCCATTCCATCCATCAGATCTTCCATGGTAGCTGCCAAGGCCTAGCAGAATGCTGCCTATAGGAGACTCTCTGGAGGCCCCCTAACAGCAGCAGATGAAGCTGTCAGCAGTCACAGGAAAAACAGACACGTGAAGAAAGTCCACTGAGCATCTGGAAAAGAGTTTGTGGACAGCGTCAAGAGCAGAAACACTTTATTTGTGTTACAACACATAACATGATTGTAAGCCGCACTGAATATCTATGACAGTGGTGGGCAACTTGTGGCCCCCGATGTTTTGGCCTACAGCTCCCATCAGCTCCTAGCCAACATAGCCAATGGGAACATGGGAGTTGTAGGCCAAAATATCTGGAGGGATGCAAGTTTTCCACCCCTGATCTATGAGTAATGGCCAAATGTGTTCTAACTTTTAACAAGGGAGGAAGGAGTGTATATTGTCATCACACCCTCCTTGGGAACTTGCCTGAGGCAATGCAAAAAGTCTCTTAGAACACAATCCTATGCATGCTTAGACAGAAAAAAGTCCTACAACTCCCAGAATCCCTCCAGCTAGCCATTCTGACTGGGGCATGCTGAGAGTTGGAAGACTTTTTCTATCTAAACATAAATAGGATTGCACCCTTAGCTAACCTAGCTATATGGTGTATCCTATTAATGCCTACTCAGAAATAAGTCCCATTGAGTTCAGTGGGGTTTATTCGCAAGTAAATGTGTATAGGCCTAAATTGCCTTATGGCAGGGTTGGGAAACTTGTGACCTTCCAGATGTTGCTGAACTACTACTCCCATAATTGTTCACCATTGGACAAGCTGGCTGGGGCTGATAGAAATTAGAGTCCAACAACATCTGGAGGGCCATAGGTTCCCCAGCCCTGCCTTATAGGATTTTAAGCTAGATGGTATGTTGGATTCACCAAATGTATCATCAGTTCTTAAGTTCTTCAGCCCATTGAGGGCCTCCTCATAATATGTTTCTATGAGAAGAATGATATTCAACAGACATGATAGCAAGTAGCCAACTGTCCTTTGTTAACAGTAATGAGAATTCCTTGCCACCCTCACTCCACAGTGATGAAAGGGGATCTAGTAAAAATGCCATAGGGCTATAAGGTTTATTAAGTTCAGAATCTGTTATTTTAAAATGTTTTAATTGTTTTAATTATGAGGTTTTATTCTTTCATCTTGTTGTTCATCTTGTTGTTCTTGTTCAAAATCTTTGACGTAGAGTGGTATATAAATATTGTAAATAAATAAATAGGTACAGATTATACCAAGCACCACCTGGAAACAGCAACAGCCATTTGGACTTAACTTAATGGAGAGAGAGGCTATGAGCACTGAAGTCTTCATATGTAGGCCATCTTAGTGACACAGGAGTCCCCAAGAACTACTTATGGGGCAAGAGACCTCTTGTGGTTCCCCTGATGGGATCACAATGGTGTCTTGCTGATTAACACCAAGGTGAGGATAGATGGCTGCCAATATTGGCTCCACGTGCTGCAGTCATCCTTACTGTGTGAGGAATGTCTTGGCCTGAAAGGTATTGAAATTTTTTGTTTTGAGCAGATGTCCCAATAACTAGTGAATTCAGCTACATACGGGCATCTGCACACCAGCGTGCTTATCACTGCATTGATTTCAAGTCTACCTCACTCTTCTCTGGAGAACTTTTACATGGTTCCCCAGGTCATCTCCCGTCCAGGCCACCGACAGGGCCAAGTCTGCTTGGCCTCGGCAGCAGAATCGCCTTTGTGTTCTTTCATACCATATTCACTAGCTATCTTCACTAGGGGATGTCACAGGGGATGCTGGCGCTCTTCACACTACTGCTGCCTTGCAGGGAGGAGTCACCGATCAGTGCTGCACTTCTAGTGCTGGGGAAATGGGCTCCTCTTTAAAATGGAACATTTAATCAGTTGTCTGGCAAGGGCATTTAAAATGGCTAAATTTAGTGATTTTGAAATTATACGGGAAAATGAAATGATAAGAGGAAACCAGTAATTAAAGTCTCCTGCCCCTGAGGAACAAGCTGACTAATGAAGGAGCAATTGAGGAGTCCATTCATCAGTGATGCTGCTGTCATGCTGAACTGAAGCACTTAGAGGGGCAAAAGTCACAGGAAGAAAACATCTAATTAAAGGTACAGTAGCCCTCAAAAGCCTCGATACCATTTGCCTGTCCATGCTGGATGGGCTGGCACCGCAGTTGTGCTTGACTGCAAATATTTTGCCATGGATGAGGTCTGAAAAATGATGGGAGGACAACACAGAAAATGCTGGAATTCAGTCACATTATTTGGGATGATTCCAGATGGAGGAATCCTAGCGCTAACAGTCAAAAAGGCACTGTCTAGCTGTTCCATCTTTTCTTCCTTAATAGATTTTCTGCGATAAGTTAAAAGACAAAAGAAGTGGTGGGGAAACACAGGAGGGTTATGAGTGGAAGATGATGATGTCTGGACCCCCCTTACGATTCCATGAATGAGGCACAATAAAAGCCTCATCTGGAAACACCCTCTGATTCATGTAAAAAGTGAGGGCACAAAGAATGGTAATTCCAGACTAAATTGTTAGTGTGGAAGTGACTGTTAATTCACAGCAATATCAATCCTTTCCCCTGCCCAACAAATCAAATTCTCACCCTGGATATCTTTGAATCACTGTAACTTGATGAAGGTCAACCAATGCCCCCTCCTTGGACTCTTGCACATGCAGAGCTCGTCCAGAATTGCCACACCCAGCCATCATGCCCGAATTGATGCCATCTACAGGCGACAACTGGGGCAGCTCAGTGCCTGGGTGCATTGCAAAAGAACTTTGTGGAAAGAGCAGCCAGATTGCCTATTAGTGCCCCATCGATGACCAGTCCAAACCTATACAAATTCTTCACCTTATGTCAGCCTTTCCCAGCCTGGTGCCAATGGCCATGCTGGCTGGGGGTAATGTGAGTTGTAGTCCAGCACATCTGGGGGGCACCAGGTTGGGGAAGGCTGCATTGTAGGAGCACAGACGGGTCACAACACCACTGGTCACGCCTGGAGACTTTTCTTCCATTGACACAGGTAGCACTGAGACAATCCAGGCACAGCCAGGGAGTGTATGCCTCCTTCTCCTCTGCTTGCGACGGGAAGGAGAAAAGTGTTAGGAGGACAGAGTAAAAGGCAGGTGTCAAATGCTTCAGGAATGTTCCAAAAAACCAGCCAAAAAGTGTTGGCACTCGCTTTCTCTTCTCTCCCACTCCCCCATGCTTTTTTTTTTTCTTTTGCTCTTGCTTTGCAGAGAAGAGATGGAGACTTTATTTTTTCCCCAAGGCAAAATTGGGATATTTTCGTTTCAGGAAATGTGTTCTCCCAGCTGATGCCCCCTCCCCTTTACGTTATTCAGTCTTGTTATTGAAAAGCTCTTTCTTCACACACATGGAGACTGAAGCCAAGACAGAGAGGCGTAGCGGTTGGAAACAGAAGAAAGAAACAGTCATGTGTAGACTTGGGAAACAAAGGACAACGGGAAGGGGTGTTCCACATGTGGACACTCTCCCTGTTTCTCACACGTGTATCACAAGCTTGTTTTTACTCCCAAAGGAAAACACTTGGGGGGAAATGAAAGCTTTTTGGGGATTCAGGTATGCTCATTAAGTTACTGCACTTAGCTGGGTGCCACAAAATGCAGAGAACTGATATGGCCAGTGCCAGCTCCGGGGTTTTGGGGGCCCTTGGGCAAGATACCCCCAAGAGCCCCCTCCTTTGGTGAATCTTACCTTCTCACCACCTTTGTCACCAGCTGCTCTTGGTCCTCCCCTTTCTCCTCATTGCTGCCACTTGCTTGCTTGACAGGATGAAAGCCAGGGGGCAAGCAGGCAGCGGCATCTCCTGCGCCGCCTCCTCATTACCACAGCTGCTGTCTGGGCCAGAGTGTCAGGATTCCTTTTGCCCCCACTGAACTTCAAAGGCCAAATCAAACACAGGCAAGAGGCTTCAATCTACGGCTTTTAATCCATTTCTTCAAAGGGTCATACAGATTGAAATTCTCAGTGACTCTAAGTCTACAAGGAAATGCCTTCAGGGGGTTCAAAAGATAGCTATGAAATTTGCCCGCGGTTTGAAAGGAAAGCAGTCTCACTAGCCTAACTTAAGGGGTGGGGGGAGGTCTCCATCTCTCTCGTGAGGTTTCTAGGCTTAGTTGTTCACGCAAGGCCAATCTCGTAGACGTCTATGTTCCGCCCTGGCCTTCTCCCTCTTTGCTCTGTGTCTGCTCCTGGCATCTATTAATTCAGACTCCCCAAACCCCGCCTCTCCCTGTTCGCTATCTCTCATGGGGGGCGGGGGGTGAAGAGGGACCCTCCTCCTGCAGCTGGACCTCTGAAACCTGAGGAGCCTGCCTAACCATGTCTGGACTAGCCTGGGAACATACCTCCCCCATGTCTGGCGGTTCTTCTTCAGAATCTGAACTACTCTCCCACTCCCTGTGCTCAAAAACTCTCCTGACACAGAGCAAGCGAGAGGTGAACAAGCAGGTTGCAATGGTGAAGAGGAGCAGTGAGTCCAGAGAGCTGTATCAGTGGTCCCCAGCTGGGGTGTAGCCCTCAGCACATGCCAAACTATGCCTACTCTTGACACCAGACCTGGATAAAGATATGTAGTTATAAAGATGGACTATAGCTGAATGGGGTAGTGAGTACTAACCCCAGTTCCCCTCTGAGCTGACTTTGCCTCATGTTTCTTTCCCTTGTTCCATGCTTCCTCCCTCCCTCCTTCTCTTGGGACCCAAGGCTGTGGTCATTCTCCTAATCTGCATGCTTACCGTAGGCCCATGCTGCCTTCCTCTTATTGTCTGTGAGACAGAGCTAAGCTGATATTCTCAGAAGATTGTTTTCAGCAAAACTTTCTGTAAATTTTCAGTTTCAAGCCTCCTTCCCTCTGCCTAAAATATTTTAATATTCACCAAATAAATGTCTTATTCTTGATCTTTTGAAACCACCCTGAGAGCCTTTTTCAACTCAAGAGCCAGGTAGGAATGTTTCAGATAAATAAATACATATTTTCCAGCATTTGTATGGGTGACAGTTGCCATTTTCCGCCTGCAGTGACCCAGAACAATGTTTCACCCGGGGCATTGCATGTCTGTATGTTGGGGGTGTGGTAGTACAAAATAGCAGCTGGGCTGCCAGTACAGAAGCACTGTGGTTCCTGTTGCTTCCACTTGTGACAGCAAGAAAAACAACCCCAGAAGAGAAAATAAAAAAAATTGGACACTCCCCAAGAGACTGTTGAAGAATTTGAGCACAAAACCAGTGCAAAATACAGCTACTAGAAAACTAGCTGGGGCTGGTCATTTAGGAACACATCCTGCCATCGCTTGAAGAGCTTCACTGGCTACCATTCCATTTCTGAGCCCAGGGTAAAGTGCTGGTGCTTACCTTTACAGCTCTAAATGCAGGGCCAGCTCCAGTTTTGATGGGGGGCTCTGGGTGGGGTATCCTACCTGTGGGGGCCCCCCTCCATCACTGGGCCCTGGTGGCAGCAAGACTCAGCCACTTGGCACTGTTTGGAGTGCCTGGTCAAGAAAAAACAACACGTCAAAGGAGGCCCAGTGCAAACATCAGCGGTGGGCCCTGACAGAGTGCTGGGATCCCAGCAGCTGCCTATGGATGTCAGATGCTGTTGCCAGCCCTATCTGCATGTCATAGGACTCTGGGCACCTGAAGGAACTGCTGCATCCATATCACTGTGTCCGTGTGCTAAAACCATCTTTGGAAGCCCTTGTCCTGGCACCCCCCATTACCTGAGACGGGGCAGGTGACAATAGGAGAAAGGGCCTTCTCCATTGTGGTGCCCTGGTCATAGAAATCTGTAGCTTAGGCAGGCCCACCTGGTGCCAACTTTAATGTCTTTTCAGTGCCAAGCCAAGAGGTTTTTATTTCCCCAGGCTTTTTAACATCTGAGGCATTTTCTTTTTAAACATCTGGGTCTTTTATTGCTGATTTTATTCTGCTCTTTTATGGATAGTTTGGCGTTTTATTGTGTTAATTTGTTTGGTGTTTTATTATATTTTGAAAAAATGATCTTACTGTTTTCTCTTGTGAACCACTCCATTTTCTCTCATGAACCATGTACTGAAGGGGCAGTTTATGAATTGACAAAATAAACAAACAAATAAACAAACACACCAAAAGGCAAAAATAGGGACCAGTTATGGAGAGTGATTTAATAGGAATGAGTACCAGAAAAATCAAGGCTGCATTTGCTAAATATGGGCAGGATGGAGAGTGGGGCAGGATAGGATTGCTCAACGGTTTTGCCTCAGGAGGGAAAAATGGCCGCACAGGTATGGAACACACTCAGAGGTAGCTCAAGACATTTTGCTGCCTGAGGCAGAGAGAGCAGCAAAAGTTGACCTCTGCACCCTAAGTCAAGGGGCCTAGCAGTAAAAAAAATACAATAATAAATTCAATAACAATTTGCTGCACTTTTAATTACACCCCAGATTAGCTGCCTGAGGTTCTACCTAATGGCAGGGTCCAGTCCAGCCCTGAACACACTGCCCATTGAGGTACATCAGGTCCTGTCATTACAGGCCTTTAGGAATGCCCTAAAGATGCATTTGTTTTCTCTGACATGTTCTTAAGATGGGCTTTATGAGCCTCCAAGCTGAAATGGTTTTAGCTCCAATTATTTAAAGGTTTATTGGATTTTTTAAAAAATTCTGCTGGGCTACAGTTTTAGGGGGGAGGGTCCCATTGCTAGTTCTTATTAATGGTTAATTAATAACGTTTCTATTATTGTGTTTTGTGTTGATATGAACTATTGGAAGCCACCTTGAGAGGGATGTTTTAAAAAAAAAAACCTTAAAGGCAGCCTATAAACATTTCAATTTTTTTTAATTAATTACTCAGGCGCACGCCAAGAGACACAAGCACCCCCAAACAGGCCCAAGCACCCTTGAAAGAAAGCATGCATGCAGCGCAAGTGCCCAGCCTGTCTGCAAAGGGCACTTTAGATGCTGAGGGATGCTCTGACAAAAGAGGGCAAAGTTGGGAGAGAGTAACAGGAGGAAAATGTGTGTGGGTTATGGCTGGAGATGAGGCTATATATAACCCAGACCACAGCAATGTTTTATGTGGCCCATCTGGGTTTTCTGTATTAAATTAAGTTCTGCTTGGCACTGTGGAGTGGAAAACCGGAGCACATTCAAGTAACAAAGTCATTTGCTTATCAAAGGCATCCATTGTGCCCTGCGCACAGCCCGGTTGTGAAGGAACCACCTCAGGGGGAGAGCGCGAGTGTTTTAAAAGCAGTGGTTGACAGACGTACTAAAAGTCATAATGACTTTTACAGCTGATAGCCTTGGCTAGACAAAAGTCCAAGAGAGCACATATTAGCTGTAACCTCCCTTTGGCTCCTCCTGTATAAGGTTTTGCTCCTTGGGAGACCCTGCCGGATGGAGGAGACCTTGGTGCCAGCAAGTTTTGTGGCTCAGTTTAGTTAATTAGATTTTTAGCCTGCCAAAAAAAAAAAAAATTCAAGGCAGTGTAGACTCATGAAACAATTCAATACAAAAATACTATTAAAAATATAATTATCATAATAAAAAAAGAATCCTCGAGGTATAGAGCTGCCATCTGTGGTGTTTTAAAGAAGATAATTGAGCAGTCTTTTCTGTCTGAATGCCCCAGCATCCACAACAGAAGAAGTTCTATGGAGACTTAAAGACCTTACCGCCCACCCCTCTGAACATAATGGCCTTACTGGGCAGCGGGGGGCGGGGCGGGGTATGATGACCTCTTTAGACAGTAATGCATCTCACTTACCTTACTTCAACATGTGGTAAGCCAGCCCTGCTGCAATTGTGGGCCCTCCTGCTGATTCTGCTGCGTTGGGTCCTGGGCCTCTGCCCCGAAGTCCTGATGGCACCACTGCCAAGTTGAACATCACAAAAGCGAGAAAACGGGGGAGGGAATTAGCCAGTGGAGGCTGGTGGCGATGATGTCAGTGGGGCAATGCATCCGCTCCAGGTTTCATTCAACACCTGGCAGAGCACCTTGAATAGCTCCTTTGAAGTCCTGATAGGTTCTGACTGAAACCTGGAGCACATTCACTGCCCCACTGACATCAGAGCCACCAGCCTCCACTGGAATTAGCTCTCACAGTGGGGGGATGGGCAGCACTTGAGCCGAGATGTCTGATCCAGCTCAATGGGAGAAAAAGTCTCTGTTCTGTTTGTCAGACAAGGGAAGCAGCAAACTGTGTTTCTTTTATCCCCTGCCTTCAAGAGGTGGCAGGAGGACTGTTTCACTTCCATTTGTTTGCCAATTTTACAGCATTTATTTTTCTCTGATTGGCCAGCATCTTGGGAAACAAGATTATTCACAGCAGCAGCTTATGTACCAACACCAAAATAATGTGTTGAGGGATCAAGCCCAGCAGCGACAAGGGATTAAACAGGGCTGTGAGTTTGCCACAGTGTTGTGGGACCATGGTGGGGGGATGCAGAATTCTGCTGCTGGGAGCAGAATTCTGCTTTCTAAGATTCTTTGCTTTGCCACATTCTGGAAGGAGGTGGGCCTTGCACCTGGAGGAGAACCTTGCCAGAGTGGGAAATGGCAGGAGGCGCATGCTCCAGAGAAAGCAGAGAAATAGCTGGTTGCTGGCACTGTGAGGCTTCTGGCTCAAATCCAGGGCTTTGTGCAAAATATTTTGGCCTCAGGCCTCCCCAGACTCCTGCACCTTACACCCCAGGTTGACTGCACAGAGTGGAAGTGTGACCCTGTTCACCTTCTCCACTTTTGGTAAGTGGATTCATAAGGTAAACAAAGAAACAAACATGTATAGGGGTCGGGCTGCAACCAACACAGGGTGGCCACTTACAAATCGCCCCAAAAGAGGAAATGCATCACCAAAAGAGAGGACAAATGAGGGCAGCAATTGTCATAAAATGTGCATGTGCTTATTTATATGAATAGATGCAAATTTAGAAATAAGAATTATAATTTAAATAGAAATACAGTACTTCTCATCAAAGTGAGGAAGATTGTGACCTGTTCAATTTGCTCTCCAGCTACAAAAGTGTTGATGAGCAGCAGTTCTTATGGCTCTTTATCTTTAAACTGGAATTGGACCACCCTTCAAATGGCAGACAAACAGAAGACCTGTAAAAGAGGACATATGCCCACCCTAAACCAATGTTTAGTGCTTTACCTGTGCCTGGGCTGTACTATTTCATACCACAGGTGCAGGCTCATATGATGGAATGCTTCTCCATGTACAAAAAATCCCTACACATAGAAAACCAGTATGTGTACTCTAGTCTTCTCCATGACACTCTAGTATTTTATGTGCAAGGACTTACATTTTGGATGGAGGAATATTCAACCATGTGAGCCCACCCTGGAGTCTGAAGAGGTATGTCCCAAACTTAGGCTAGGCTTACCATCTCATTAAGAACTAGGCCTTGGTCTGTCTATCCATTTTTGGATCTTTTCTCCCACTTCTCCTGCTAGGCTGATTCATAAACTGTTTGTGACAAGGCTTCATCCCAGTAAGCACAAAACCACATAAAGCTGGAACTCCACATCAAGGTCAAAAGCAGTGGCACTGAAGTAAATAGGGAGATTTTTTTGCTCTCCTTTTCTTTTTTTGTAAATGACTGGATTAGGATTCCAGCAGTAGTTCTGAACTGCAGGGGAGATTAAACCAGCAAGTAAATGTTTTTAAAATGGAAGGAAAGTTTCCAGATTCCAGAAATAGCAGGGCAGGGCAACAGAGAGGGAGACGCCTTGCTGGGATTTGAACTTTAAAAAGAATCCTCACACAACCTAGCAATGGACATACATTCCAGCACACTGGGATGTATACTGCAACCTGGTGCCCTCCGGATGTTTTGGCCTACAACTCCTATCATCCCAGGTTATTGGCTATGCTGACTGGGGCTAATGGGCTTTGTAATTCAGAACATCTGGAGGGCACCAGGTTGGAGAAGGCTAGTCTAATTATTCCTTACAAATAAATGGCGGGTCTACTGGTAAAGCCAATGAGGCTGGATTCTCAGCAGGACTAAGGACAAATCCAGCCATGCTCATAGGGGCTGGAACTTTCAGTAGCTTCTTTCTACTGTAAATTTGGCTGCAGCATCATGATCATCCTAGAGCTGATATTCTGCAACACTAGGTAGGTTTCTTGTACTGGGATGTGGGTGATGCTGCTGCAGAGAATCGAGGGACTCTTTTCCCTTCACTCCCGCAAGTGCAGTCTAAGGACATCTCCCTTCGCAACCTGCACCTCCCTCTCTCCCGCACTCGCCCCACACCACAGGGCGGTGGCTAGATGCAAGTCCTTAGCCAGCAGCCTGCGACTGTGTACTTTAAGGCCTATGTAACTAATTTCTCCTGCTCGGCTGACAATGAATGACTCATTAGTAAAACAAGCACAAACAATTCCATGTTTTTCCTCTGGGCTTTCACAGTGCATCCCGCTGCCTGCCCTTCCTCTCTCCCTCTTTGGGACCACGACAGTTCCAGCTTTCAACTGAGCCCAGTGCTCTCCTCAGGTTCCCCAAGTGAGCTGTTTGTTCTGAGAGGAGGAGGCAGCTGCTTCCAGCATAAAGCCCCACTTAAGTCCCACACAGGGCTGGCCTTGCCTTGAAGCGGTATGAGGGAATCGTTTCAGGCAGCAGCTTCCAGAGCCAGTGCCATTTTCCGGGCTCCAGCTTCTGTCTCTATGTGTCATTTTTAAAAAAACAGCCCCGTTTCAGAGCAGGCGTACGTCATTTTGACTCTTCGCTTTAGGCACAACAATGTCTAAGGCTGAAGGCAGGCAAGTGTTCAGAAGTGTGCCATTAAGTACAGTTTGAACACACTTTCTTTGCCCTGAAAACAAATGCCCCAGAATGGAATGAATGTGTGTTCAACTAGGGCTGAGCTGAACAGGCTCTCCCTGTTTTGATTTGCGACCTTATTTGGGGATGGAGAAATGGGGGAGGGTAGCCATTTTGGCTCATTTTCAAGGGGAGAATACAACCCCAAAGCATTTGATGGTAGTGGGGTGCTTCCTTAGTTTTTAATACTGTCTTTCTTCTTTTCCAGTTTAAATAGTGCTCTCACTCTCACTGCACAGTAAAAAAAAAAAAAAGACAGAGTCCTTCAATACGGCCTTCCCACCACCATCTGGGAAAAGGATAGTGGCAGTAATACTAACCACTCCAAGGAGCTCTCTCTCTGGGGAAAAGGAAAGAAAGATGGCATTAAAAGGTAAGCACGCACACACACAAACCAGTTTGGAGAAGTAGTTCCCATTTTGGTACGTTTTTTGGCCACCAGACCTGCACTGATTTGGGGCCCATCCAGTTTAACCCAAGCCACTTTGGCCTTCCTCAGCTCAAACCACTTCCACTATACTTTAAAATGTATGCAACCACAAGCTGGGGAGTGTTCTTTTTTACAATGCCATCAAAGAGCTTACTGGGTATATGTGGTTGGTCAGGTCCGGAGGCAGAGGCTTGGAGGTTGCCCTACTACTGAGAAGATTTTGGCTGCTATTAAGTGTAGAAGAGTGGAAGACAGACAGGCAGCTCTCATTGTCGGGCGGTACCATGGAGAGGAGCCCCAGCAGAAAGGCTGGTGTCAGGAGGAGATGGCACCTCCCAGTGGAGGCCCTGGGACAACTGCTAAAAGGGGCACACCACCCTTGGGCCCCATTGAATCCAGAGACTCAGACATATGCCCCTTGCCAAATACCTGGGTTCCCCCTCTACCACAGGATCCTCACTTTGATCACCTCCTGGACCCCAAGACCAAAGGCGGCTTCTGCTTCTGAGCACACAGCCTGACATTAGTGCTTCCAGGATCAGGGCCTCCACTGATGTACCAGGAAGGGGGGCTGGAAGACCTACACTAGGAACCCGCAGTTGCTGCCTGGCTGGTGCTGGTGCAAAACTTGTCCTGCCCAGCTCCTTGCAGTCTTTGTGGACAGCTCTCTGCCATTTCAGTATTAGCATCCTGGACCCTGGCTCCAGCGTTCCCCTTCCCTCCGGGTTGGACAGCTCCCCCATCTGCCTCCCTTACAGGGCCACCAGCTCTTGCACGTGTAGGAATGGGATGCTTGTGCAGCTCCTGTACGTTTCAATAAGCCATTCAAACAAGAATGTCTTGCTGGGTTTTGCCCCTTTCTTAACCAATGGGACTGGGCATGAGGTGCCACCTGGATTTTCCATCTCAGCCACCACAATGGCTCTTCAAACATTCTGTTAGCAATTCTGTGGGCCACAAGAACTTTCCTGGGTCCCAGCCTGGCCATCTGTCTGGCTGGGAGCCCTAAATAATCTTCTCCATGTGAGCCCCTGTCCTGATGGGGTCCTGGAGTATGGCAAGCCAAGACTTCCCTGCTGGCCCTACCTCCCCAGATGTAAATATCTACTCTATCCTGGGCCACTGGAGTGTGATACAGCCCTAACCAAAATCAAAGTATGGACTCCAGCAATGCAACTTTAGTTGACAGCCTCCAAACCAGGGGTAGGTGCCCTCCAGCAGTTTTGGACAACAACTCCCATAATCCCTGACCATTGGTTATACTGGCTGGGGCTGATGGGAGTTGAAATCCAAAAGCATCTGGAGGACACTACGTTGCCTTCCCCTGCTCAACTGTAGCTGGCTGGGTCTGTGCCAGTCAGTTGTCGACAGTAATAGTCATTCACACAACATGATTTTGTGCATCTCCAGTTGCAGGAGTCTCTCCATGTCTGGAAATCATATCGTATGAATTAACACTGCTAAACTCCTACTTCAGCTGTTCAGGGGCTTTCCAGGTACTTTGGCTCTCTTAGCTCTGTTTTCAATCTGTTTTGTTGTTCAGTCGTGTCCGAGTCTTTGTGACCCCATGGACCATAGCACGCCAGGCCTTCCTGTCCTCTGCTCTCTCCCGGAGTGTGCTCAAGTTCATATTCATTGCATCGATGATGCTATCCAGCCATCTCATCCTCTGCCGTCCCCTTCTCCTTTCGCCTTCAGTCTTTCCCAGCATCAGGGTCTTTTCCAGTGAGTTTTCTCTTCGCATTAGGTGGCCAAAATATTTGAGCTTCAACTTCAGTATCTGTCCTTCCAATGAGCAGTCGGGTTGATTTCCTTTAGGATGGACTGATTTGACCTCCTTGCAGTCCAGGGGACTCATAAGAGTCTTCTCCAGCACCACAGTTCGAAAGCATCGATTCTTCAGCGCGCAGCCTTCCTTAGCTCTCACAGCCATACGTTGTATTTTAAAATTTTAGGTTTTATTTGGGGTTGTACTTTTATACTATAGTTTTGAACATTTACATTTTATATTGAATTTTATTATGCATTTTGTGATTTTAATTGTTATGAACCACCCAGAGAGCTTCGGCTATTGGGTGGTATACAAATGTAATAAATAAATAAATAAAATTGGATGGGCTGTGCAATTGTGACCGAAACAACCAATGTTCGATGTTGCCTGACCTCACATTTGATATCATGCAGCCTGAAGTTACACCCAACACCCACCTCTTACTGCTCCTCCAAGGAAACAAACTCTTCTGACCCTGGCAAGGGGATGAAATATTCATGGGCAGTAAGGGATTCCCACACAAAGAAAGCAGAGATGCTCCAAGAAGAGGCTCCATCTATAATACCTTCTTTACACATTTGAAACCCCTTGCAGTTGTACCACACGAAGGGGGTGATGACTCAGTCCATCCTTGTACTGCTTTGCTCACTAACACCTCTCTCTCCCTCCCTGCTCCTCTTCTGTAGTGTTGGCTTCTCCTTTGCTTTCTACTCTTTACATCAGCCTAGTGGAGGCTGGTGGCTGTTATGTCAGTAGGGCATCCACTCTGGGTTTCAGTCAGAGCACTAAAGGAGCTACCCAAAGTGCTGAGCCCTATACCCCAAATGGGCTCAGCCCCTTGGAGTTCTGACTGACGCCCAGAACGGATTCACCGCCCCACTGACATAAGAGCCACCAGCATCCACTGCATCAGCCTTCCCCAACTTGGTGCCCTCCAGACGTGTTGGACTACAACTCCCATAATTCCCAGCCAGCATGGCCAATGGTGACTTGCAGTTGCAGTGTGGGAGTTGCAGTCCAGCACATCTGGAGGGCACCAGGTTGGAGAAGGCTGCTTTACATACACACACAACTTTCCTTACTTCTTCACACAAGGCACAATTTTTATGGAATTCATTGCCACAAGATGCGGTGATCACCAGCTTAGACAGCTTTAGGAGAGGATCAGACGAGCTCATGGGTATGTTTGTCTTATCACTCAGTAGCAATTAAGCACAATAGCTAAATGGAACCTCCTTGTTCAGAAGCAGTGTACCTCTCTGGATACTGGTCGTTGGGGGACAATAACTGGGGAGAGCCTGCATATCCTACTTTCAGGCTTCCCAGAAGCATCTGGCTGGCCCATGTTGGAAACAGGATATTGGGCTAGATGTATCCCTGGGCTGATCCAGCAAGGCTGTTATTATTCTCTTCTAGCTCGGCTTCTGCCATGTCGCCATCTGTTTTCCTGGGTCCTAAGGCTAGCCTGGTTCCCCTCTGCACCCTCACAATCCTTCTGTGCACCTCAGCTTGTCGTTTGGGTAAGCTGGTGAAGTGGAATCATGCTTCTAGCCAGAGTTGCTGGGGAATAATACAACAGTTTTGCGTCCTTTGGTGTGAGTAAGGGAAGCTGGGTGTGCTAGTGTGATGAACAACTATTGGATGAAGACGCCTGTGGCGTTGTGGTGTGTGGGTGTGTGCGCGCGCGCGCATGCGCGCTGTGTCAAACGTCCTTTCCCTGCTTCCATTGCACCATTTCCAAAAAAATCATGTAGGGAAAATTTTAAAAAAGTCATTTGGAGGAGGAGAGGGAGGTATTACTATTTTCTTCCAGGAATATGTGCTCAGCCTACAATATAAAATATATAAATCAAATCCAAACCTTGTTCAATGGATGAAAAGCGGTTATCTCTCAACAAGGCTGGCTCCAGCCTCTTTCATCACATGAGGACAAGCACCAGCACATGCTTGTGGGACAGCCAAAGGACGCAAGCAGCCCCCTATCTGGAAAAAGAGAGAGTTGGCCCAAGGTGCTTCCAGATGAGGATTTTATTCTGCAATCACACTGCCTCATTCACAGAATGTCATGGGGGATCAGATGATGATGTCTTCCATTTCTAGCCCTCCCGTGCTTTCCCACCATGACCGACTTCTTTTTTCTTACCACAAAAAATCCCATTAAGGAAGAAAAGACACCGTAGCTGCACAATGCCTTTTGACTGTTAGCGCCAGACTTCTGTCTAGAAGCACCCCCAGTGCTGAAGCACGGTAACTCATTCCAAGTCCCCACTTTCACTGGAGGGCGCAGAGAAAACCTTTTGTAGGATCATGGGGAGAGAGTTCTAGAGAATTATGGTGTTTCTGGAATATCTGTTTGTTTAGAAATATACAAGTTCAGCAGGGGGAAACAGACAAGTGTTCAAGCAAACAGGGCTAGTCTTCTTACAGTAGTTAGACCGGTTTGGAAGTGCCCTCACACGGTGTTCAGTCTAAACATGACTCAATCCACATGTACCTGTGTGGAGAGTGTCATTATATGGCAGAGGTCCCCAACCTTTTTGGGTCTGTGGGCACCTCTGGAAGTTTGAGAAACTGTCATGGGTACCACCACAAAATGCCACATGAGGGTCATGGCTAGCCACAAAGTGGCTGCTGTGTGGGCCTGGCTAGTCAGAAAGGATAAGTAACCTGCCCAGGAAACAGAATAAAAACACAGAGGCTGAATTTGAGCCCTAGATGCCAAACCACACATTTGACCTCACAAAGCAGCAAAACAAAAAACAAAACCTCACACCCATTTCACAGAAGGAAAATTGAGAAGGAAAACTGATGAGGCTCAGACACAAATACCTTGCCCAAGAAATGGTGTACAGGGCAGAGCTTAGTTCTGATGCCCAGATGTCAAACCACACGTTTGACCCCACAGACCACAACAAAGTACCAATTTCACAGAAGGCAAGCCAATTAATTTCCCCAAGTAGCCTCTAAATACATTTCTCTGTTCCCACAAATCAATACGAAGATCACCCACAAGTCAGTTTTCCCCAAATTATAACCTAAATCCATTCCTCTTGAATTAACTCTCAATCCATTTCTTTCCCTTCTGCCAGCCACTCCCCCCACCTTCTTCCCCACCCAAATCATCAGCCATCCTTGCATGCATACACATGCACCCTTCAGACATTCACACACACACACACACACACACACACACTGATACATAGTCACACCTCCTCCTCCCTCCTCCTCCCATTGGTCCCAGTTGCCTTCCACCCCAGGCCTGGTTGCTCCCTGCTGCCTCTGCACCTCTCAGCTGCCCCCGGCGTGCACTGCAAGCCTCCTGTTGCCCACCATTGTTCTCCTGGCTGCCTTCCAAAGCCCCCTTGCTATCCCCAAGGCCTTGCTGCCCTCTCTGCCTCCTCAGTTGCTCTGCAGCCATCCCCTCTGCCCCCATTCTCCACAGTCATCCTCTCCGGTAGCTTACCAGGCACTGAGTTGGCGGAACTAGTTATATAGTTTAGTCACTCGCTGGCACTGGATTTCGTTGTATTTGGGTGGAGTCAGGAGTTTCCTGTTGCCCTTACGTTCTCGTTTGAGAGACACAATAAAGTTCTTGTCTAGTTTCCTGACTGGTGTGTCCTCTAAGCCTTCCATGACAGTACCTTTCCTTTCCAGGGCTGAGTTAAAAACAACAACAGCTCAGTTCTGCAAGTTTTCAGCAGACATCAAGGTTGGATCCAGGATCTGCCTTCTTCAAGGGGAAGGGCTCTGCTCAGAGAAGGTGCCTTGGTCCAATTTGGGGGGACCACCTCCCCCCCTACACAACAGCTCACCCCATTCAGCAGGGTCTCCTGACTTTCTATGTGGCCTTCTCAGGGGCTGCAGGAGCTGCCATGGGAAGGAGAGGGCAGGGAAGTCCACTTCCATCAGCATCAGGATGCAGCATTGGAGAGAATGCTTGTCCTCCTCCTGAGCTTAGAGAAGGCTGGGGACTCTCCATCACACTGCTGTGCCAGCTTTGGAGATGTTCAGAAAGCAGTGAGACCTTTCTTGGAGCAACCGGAGGCAGAGGCCCTGCTCTCCTGTAAGCTCGCAAGAAGAGGGGGACACTGTGCTGACTTTGGAGGTGCTCAGAAAACAATGAGGGGTCTTGCTACTTGAGTGCCCAGCGTAACAGGGACAGCACACACCTTCCCAGCTCAGAGCTGGGGAGGTAGGCAAGAGCAACCCACTGGCCACAGTCACTCTGGGTCTCAAAGTCAGTGTGATATTAAAGACCCCATCCATCCCTCTTGCGGGGGTGGGGGTTGTGTTGAGCACAAGTTTTGTCTGGCTACCAAGACATTTGTGGACACCTGCATGTAAGACTTAATACATATACTTCTGTGGCAGCCGGCCTGCCTGAAATGTGGGGGCATGGAGTGGCAGGACTAATGGCTGAGGGAAATTTTGATTTGCCGGTAGGGACTCCTGCCATTTGAGATGGAAAGCTGGCGAGGAACAGTGTTTGAATTATGCAGGGAAAGGTAGGACAGCCCATACTGAAACCCACAAGCCCCATCCCTTGAGTACTCCCAGTTTGTGCCAAATTTCCCCCACCCCACCGGCAGCCTTCAGAAACAGGAGCCAAGGGGGCAGACATAAAAAAGTAAGTGACCTTCTGACTCCTCTGTAATTTGAACGGCCCTGGGGAGGGAGCAAAGTTTACATCAATGGCTGAGGGATCTGCACTGAGGCCTCTTTTTGTATATGATGCCTGTGTCTTCACGCTGCTGCCTGGTCAGACTGCCGCTTCCTGTCTGGGTTACAAATTTGGGCTACTTTTGCTTCTTCAAGCCAAAGTAGATGGTCCATGAAATACGGGTGATGATGCCACCTCATCTTGATCCACAGTGCTTATGTATATCCACGGCCAATGAACTGGGACTCCTTGCTTTTAATCACAGGAGCCTTTTGCTCAGATCCCATCAAAGTGGCCATGGCAGTTTAGCCGTGGAGTTTACATATGCGGTTGGTGTTTCACCAGTTCTCTCAGGAGACTCTGAGCTTTTCTCAAAGCTTTATGTCCTTTCATGCAAACTTCAAGTTCTTGTGGTTCAACTAAAAGCTCTTACAGAGGCAACCTCAAATGGACGGTGGTGGTGGTGGTGGGGGGGGAATTGTGATTTTGAAGCCAACTTTGAAAAAGCTGTTTTGGAAGTCTGACTCATAGGTATTTTTTTTAAAAAGCCCTAGCAATGCTGGGAGAGGAATTAAGCACTGGAACAATTTAGTAACAGAGCATGGTGGCTTCTCTATCATGTTGCAAGCCTTCAAATGAAGAGCAGACATTCCTGTCTAACCCAAGATTCTGAGCCCTCCTTTGCCAACCTGGGGCCCTCTGGATGTGTTGGACTATAACTCCCACCATCCCTGGCCAGAATGGCCATGCTGGCTGGGGATGATGGTCATTGTAGCCCAATATATCTGGAGGGCACTAGATTGGGGAAGGCTGTTCTATGCCAACCATTCATTTTAGGAGCCTCAATGCAGAAATAACTGGGCGGTAGAGGAAAACAAATCCTGAATTATTCACTCTTTGCTTATTGAATTCTTCAGTGCGCTTCTCCCCAAAGGCTTGGAGCAGACACTAATAGATGTGTAGCTTGATCCCCTACATGTTCACATGTAAGTAATAGGAATATATTCCTGTGTGCCCAGAATTGCAGCTTACAATTTATTCGGACTCAGTTGGGGGGATATCAGAATTGTTAAATTTCCACACCACATAGAAAACTGGTTTAGGACAGATATAATCTAAGATTGTGGAGTTTTTTAAAGCCTGTTAACTGGACATTTGCATGTTTATTTCTCAAAATAGGGGAGTGTCACCCAAATAGTTAAGGTAGTTCCAGCTGAAATTGTATATGCAAATAATCCATGATACCTCCATAATCAGAAAATCTGAGAATGGCATTTTTGGGAGTGGTTCTTTTCATTTAACGTGTCCATGCAATTCTTTTTTCACCCAATTAGAACAGCACCATTATGGTGCATTCTCAGCAAGTATTCAGTTCTGTTTTATTATATTCTAGGCTACCTTGCATTGCTACAATCACATTCCCATGATTTAAAAAAGAAAGTACACATGGTTCTCCAACCCCCTTTTGTTACAAGTCCACCCTTATGAACTAACCTGAGTCCCATTTCTCAGTAATTCTGACTTCTGTCTAACGTTCTGCTTTTACCACCATCATTTGCATAAAGTCCTTTTCTTGATTCATTTCATCAAACATAATTTTTTAAAATCCTTATCAGTTGTGCATACACACCACACTTGCTCCTGTTAGTATATAAGAGGTCTCAAAATTATTTTTGTGTCCTACTCAAAATTATTTTTGTGTCCTATCCTTGGTGTGAGCACAATGACCATGCGTTATTAATGGCACTCAGGGCTATTGTCAAGGGTAGGCATGGCTGGGCACCTGCTGAGGGCCCACACCCTAAAAGGGGCCGATTGACAACAGCCCCCTGGAGTTGCTACTCCTTTTCACCATGGCAACATGGTTTTTCATCTGCCTCTCACTCAGGCCCAGCCCTAGACAAATGGTAGTGGCGAGCAGGAGGAACAGGAGATGCCCCGGCCTGCTGGCTCCCTGGCTCTCTGCCTGTCCAGCAAGCAAGAGGTGGCAGTGATGAGAAAGAGGGTGAGGAGCAAGAGCAGCTAGGGACCATGGCAGTGAGCAGGCAGACTCACTGAGGGAGGGGACCCATTGAGGGTGTCTTGCCCAAGGCCCTCCAAAGCATTAAGCCAGCATAGATGGCACTGACTGGTGTTTAAACAATAGTGACCAAGAGAAGAAACTGTGGGAGAGGAGCTGGGACCAACTATGAATACACATGCCACGCTATGGAGAAGTATGGGTGGCTCCAGACAGCGGGCTCCCAGCACTATAAATCAAAAGGCCTTGTGCCCCTTTTCTGTTGTTTCGTACTTAATGGCAAGAGAAAAGTCAGAAGAAGTGGTGGGAAACCACAGGAGTGCTACAAATGGAAGACAACCTCATCTGGTTGTCTTCCATTTGTAGAAGAAAGTAGAAATTGCCCCGTAAAATTCCATGACTGGGCCGGGGCAATTTCACGATAAATGCCTTGTCTGAAAGAACCCATGTCCAGTTGAACTGCCCAGGTCCAGTTGCAAGCACTTAGATTCCACCTTTCTGCAAAGACATCCAAGATGATTAACAATTTAATACTAAAACAACCCAAGGTTACTAACAGCATAATAATAAAAAAGCAGACTTGCTTTGGCCATGACTGATCCCTTCAGAGCTCCATGGCCTGGGCTTCTTCCGAGTTCCCTCTGGGCATGCAAGTCTTCAAGTAGCCACAGGGAAGAGGGAGGCTGCTATATAGGGCTTCTTCACACTGAGCTTTTATTCTGCTATTGAGATTGCTCACTCATGGAAGTTTGCGAGCCCTTTAGATGAGGGTTGTTAACCTCCAGGGCCATGAAATGACCTTTATTCCACTGTTTAAAAGATCAGAGATAATGAGCTATTAAATTACCCCACTTGTGCTCCGCTTGAGCTCCCTCCATGAAAAAGGAAAAGTTGCAATAAGAGGAGCTAGACCAATGAAACATATAGAAGACTTAGAGAAGGAGGAGAAGGTGGGGGAAAGGAGAGGGGGGAAAGGAAGTGTGTGCAAAGGGCATCCATTGTGATCCTGCATTTAATATGGAAGCAAAAAGCCCTGTTTTAAATGTGGGATTTTAGGCTGGTGAAGAGATGCTCATAGATTCTGGAAGGAATCTCTCTCTTTCTCTCTCTCTCTCCCACACACACACAGTATTTTACACTGAATGTCTACAGTAGCCTTCCCCAACGTGGTGCCCCCCAGATGTTTTGCATTACAACTCCCACCGGGTGGCAACCAAATGACAACAAAGTTATTAGGTAACAGCAAAGTAACAATAGGGCAAAAATATCCAATTATCAACCAAAATGGATTTAAATAACCAAGAAAAAGCCAGCTGAGGGCAATATTTACATAACTGATTTACTCAATTTCCATTGAGTCATTAATATATTTATCATTTACTATAATGATTTAAACCCTGCTTTGCAACTCAATAAAACCTTTATACTTTTCTAGTATAGTAGCTTAGCTAGGCAGCCGAAAGCAGTGGTGCAGGGTGAGATAAAGTAGGCTACATAGAATCCCTTTGCATCAGAATACACCAGTTGAAACGAATCAGATTTATTGACAAATACAAAGACCACAGAATTGTAGTCAATTAAAGAAACGGGGAGAGCATTGGTTCCCAAGACTTGCCTTGGGTCTGCACCTTAGATAGTTCTTTTAGAGTTCTGACTGGTACTGACTGAAACCCAGAGTGGATCTATTGCCCCAATGACATCAGAGCCACCAGCCTCCACTGGGTGTGACCCAGCCAGTATAAATTTTATTGCCAACAATTGATTCTTTTATTGTATGTTTGTGGTTATATTATTATTGTTAACTGCTTTGATAGTTCACAGGAAAGCAGTAGATAAACCTGTATAATAACGAAATAAATGAACAAATAAACATTTGGCTATGGGCATGCCCCCCAGTAGGTCAACCCAACATCCTAACCTGAAAAAGGTTGTGCACCTTTGATGTAAAGTAAAAGGTGACTGGTGAGTCAGGGCCCCCATCTACATGTGCCATTTACTCCAGGGTTGCTGCGATCTGAGGACCTTCGGGACAGACAATGCAGCCAAACCATGGTTTTCACAGGGAAAATGCGGATTTCTGCAAAGGCGTTTTGCTGTGATTTTTTAGCTTGCTGCAGGTTTACCGTGGTTGCTGAGCTGTCTGCCCTTTCCTCGAACTGACCTCGCAGTTTGTGGTGGGCATGGGGTAGGTGTGCTCGGTGATTGCGTCACTCTGTGACGCCTTTTCACTCCTCCCTGTTCCTTTGCAGCTGTGCAGTAACAGAGAGCTGCAACTGAAGCTCAGAGGGATCCATTTTGGAATGATGGGTAGGCACATACCTCTCAGGCGGCCACGCCCCTTCACTTGTGCGAACCACCGTGAGAGTGTGGGGCTGGAGGACTGCCGCTGTGATTGGGTACAAACAGTTGGCATGGTAACCAAGGAGCAGACTATCCACATCTTACCGAAGAGGGACCAACAGACACAAAAAAAACCCCTAAAATACAAAACAGCCACTAAAAACCCAAAGTGTCGCACCCCTGTCCTCACATGGCTGCGCAGCTGCACATTTAAATATAATGGTTAAAAAAAAAGAGCAGCGCAACTGCCGCAGTTTACTTCGCTTTAACGGCCATGTGTCAGGGCACAGCGGATTTTTCCGTTGGAAAAGTCCGCAGTAAATCGCGTGTGTACCTCAGCAGAAGCGAATTCACAGCTGCAATGCTGCGCAGTTACGATGGAGTGAGCGTTGAAAGCGGTGCTGTGTAGATGGCCCCAGGAATCTAATCTCTCTCTCTCCTACAGAATGTGCAGCATGGGATGGGCTGTAGCTCAGTGACAGAGCACTTGCTCTGCATGCAGGAGGTCTCAGGGCTGATCCCTGGCATCTCCAGGAAGAGCTGGAAAAACTCCTACCAGAAAACCTGGAGAGCCCTGGCTGCCAGGCAGAGTCAACAATACTGGGTTAGAGGGACCAAGGGTCTAAGGCAGCTGTCTGGACTCTAGGGATCATAGCAAGCTAACTCCAACTCAAGACACCCAGCACATGACTGGGTTGAACGTTTATGGGACTTTAGCTGTGAAATGGACTCAATGGCATCACCTGCTTTAGGACGTCAGGAGTGAAACAAAGCCCAACTAATTATAGAATCATGTACTTCTACCAGGAAGGAAGGAATCTCAGATATAGATTTAGCTATTATCTAAAATTTCTGCAAAGTAACGTGTCGCAATGCACCCCAGCTCTCTATTACACTTGCCTTTCCAGCCCAATTTAAGGCATCCAGTGTGACATGTAAGAATAAAATACATTCAAAACAATACAATATTGAAACTACCATCAATAATAATAAATGTTTAGCACTTCTCATCTTTTTATGTTTTGCTCAGGACCACGCTGGCAATGCTTTCCACAAGCTTCTTTGGATGTGCCAATTCACATAAAATGTTAGTGGTTAGCACCGAAGAAACAGAGTCTCCATGTTGTGGTCAGACATATAAACTTCTCTCCTGGATCAAACTGAGGGGAAGTCCATTCTTCTGGCTGTGCACAGCACAAATTAGCCAGTATGATTTCTCTACCTCCTTCCTCCCCAAGGTGGTTTCTCAATATTGTTAAAATCCCTTTTTTAAAAGGGGGTTATATGTTGCATTGAATAAATGTGCATACGGTGCATTTTAAAAATGACAGCCCACCTGAAATGTGGGGGAAAGGCAAGAATTACCATTATGTGGACTGACATCTGTCAAACGGTTTATAAATGTGGTGGCGGAAAGCCAGGCTCAATTTGTGGCAGGGGGAAATAATGGGTCCTGCGTGGGTCCTGTTTGGTATGTACAATCAGGGCCAGAAATATTGGAACAAGGATAACTGTTTTGGCAATTGGCCTCTGTACACCACCACACTGAAGTTGAAAGGAAACACACCCAGATGGGAGCGAAGTCAGGACTTCCAGCTGTAATTCAAGGGGTTTGATAAAAGTGGGCCACTAACCATTCAGGAAGGACAGCCAGTGGCATACACCCCCCCATCGAATGGCTGACAAGCAGCTGCATGGCCAGGTGTGGCCTGTTTCCTGGGTACCCCATGACCAAGCAAGCAGATAAAAGGCCTGGAGGTGGTTCTGAGTGTTACATTTGCATTTGGTAGCTGTTCACTGGAACCCCAACATGAGGTCCAAAGAGGTGTCCATGCGAGTGAAGGAGGCCATCATTAGGCTGAGGAAACAAAATAAACCCATCAGAAAGATAGCAAAAACAGTGGGAGTGGCCAACACAACAGTTTGGAACATCCTGAAAAAGAAGGAATTAACTGGCAAGCTCAGCAACAGCAAAAGACCTGGAAGACCACGGAGGACAACTAAAGTGGATGACCACAGAATTCTGCTCATGGTGAAGAGGAACCCTTTCACAACATCTAGCCAGGTCAAGAATGCTCTTGTGGAGGTAGGCATGTCATTGTCAACATCTACAGTCAAGAGACGGCTTTATGAATGTAAATACAGAGGCCTCACAACAAGGTGCAAACCACTGGGAACGCTCAAGAACAGAAAGGCCAGATTAGCCTTTGCCAGCAAACACCTAAAAAAGCCTGCCCAGTTTTGGAATAAGAGTCTTTGGGCTGATGAAACCAAGATTAACTTGTACCACAATGACAGGAAGAGAAAAGTACGGAGAAGGAAAGGAACAGCTCATGATCCAAAGCATACCACATCATCTGTCAAACATGGTGGAGGCTGTGTTATGGCATGGGCATGTAGGGCTGCCAATGGAGCCGGGTCACTGGTGTTTATTGATGACCTGACTGCTGATAAAAGCAGCAGGATGAATTCTGAAGTGTCTAGGGCTATACTTTCTGCTCAGATTCAGCCAAATCCTGCCATACGGATAGGACGCTGCTTCATATTGTAGATGGATAATGACCCAAAACATACAGCAAAGGCTACCCAAGAGTTTCTCAAGGCAAAGAAGTGGGGTGTTCTTCAATGGCCAAGTCAGTCACCTGATCTCAACCCAATAGAGCATGCTTTTCACTTACTGAAGACAAGACTGACAAGACAAGACAAGACAAGACAAGGCAGAAAGACCCACAAACAGGCAGCAGCTGAAGGCAGCTGCAGTAAAGGCCTGGCAAAGCATCTCGAGGGAGGAAACTCAGCATTTGGTCATGTCCTTGGGTTCCAGACTTCAGGCAGTCATTGACTGCAAAGGATTTTCATCCAGGTATTGAAGGTGATCCTTCAGTTTGAAATGATGTTGGTTTGTTCCATTACTTATGAGCCACCAACGATGGGTGGGTGTGTATGCCACTGGCTGTCCTTCCTGAATGGTTAGTGCCCCACTTTTGTCAAACCCCTTGAATTACAGCTGGAAGTCCTGACTTCGCTCCCATCTGGGTGTGTTTCCTTTCAACTTCAATGTGGTGGTGTACAGAGGCCAACTGCCAAAACAGTTATCCTTGTTCCAATATTTCTGGCCCTGACTGTATTTTTATTTTATTTATTATTAAATTTATTAATCGCCCATCTGGCTGGCCACCCAGCCACTCTGGGCGATGTACAACATACAATAAAAACAGTTTAAAACAATAAAATTCTACAATAAAAACATTTTCTAAAATACCCTAACCCACCCCAAATGCCTGCCTGAACAACAACGTTTTTAATGCACGACGGAAGCTCATTAAAGAGGGGGCATGATGGAGTTCCCTAGGGAGGGAGTTCCACAGAGTGGGGGCCACCACAGAAAAGGCCCTCTCCCTCGTCCCCACCAGTCTAGCTGTCCTGGCTGATGGGACAGAGAGAAGGCCATCCGAGGCTGATCTTGTTAAGCGGCCTGTCTGGTATTGTTGGAGGTGCTCCTTAAGATAGGCTGGGCCAGAACCATATAGGGTTTTAAAGGTCAAAACCAACACCTTGAATTTGGCCCGGAAAACAACTGGTAACCAGTGCAACTCCTTCAGCACTGGAGTGATGTGATCTCGCCGGCGGCTGCCTTTAATCAGGCAAGCCGCCGCGTTCTGTACCAGATGCAGTTTCCGAACCGTCTTCAAGGGTAACCCCACGTAGAGCGCATTACAGTAGTCTAAACGAGAGGAGACCAGGGCATGTACTACCGATGGGAGCAGATGGTCGGGAAGGAAGGGGCACAGCCGCCGTATCAGATGGAGTTGATACAGCGCTGTCCGGCTCACAGCTGATACCTGAGCCTCCATGGACAGCTGGGAGTCCAAAATGACCCCCAGGCTGCAGACCTGGTCTTTCAAGGGTAGCCGTACCCCATTCAACACCAGGTCAACATCCCCCAGCCTCCTCTTGTCTCCCACCAAAAGTACCTCGGTCTTGTCAGGGTTCAGCTTCAGACTGTACATCTGTAAGGGGCCATAATTCAGTTGGCAGAGCACCTGCTTTGCATGCAGAAAGTCCCACTTCCATTCCCCAGATAGGACTAGAAAATCTCTTGCTTGAAACCATGGAGAGCTGGGTCCGCCAGTCAGTGTCAACAATACTCAGTTAGATGGACCAAAATGGTCTGGTCTGACTCAGTAAAAAGCACCTTCCTATGTTCCTCTGTGTACGAACCCTTCATCAAAACAGAAGCAGCTGGCACAATGTGCGATGGTTTCTTGAAAACTGAGATGCTTTGAAAAATCAGCTCCACCACACATTTGGAGACAAAAATGCCCAACCCACTCCCTGCTCTCAAACTCTCCCTGCCCTCCACCAGGTCATCTTAGGTCTGGGAACCATGGTAGTGTGTGTGAGAGTCAATTCCAAACATGAGGATTTTGTGAACGGCTTGTTCCTACAAGACAAGACTGCCCCGGGGTAGAGAAGAGCTCTCCTAAGCTAGTACTCTCATGCAAAGATGTATCTTAGAAACACAACTCCTTTCTTGATTTTCATGATTAATCCAACTCTCAGACTGGTGGGTGGGGAGGGGTGGGGGGTGGCAGAGCCATGATAGGACATAGGAACACCTGCTCAGCTTTAATTTTCACTGAATATGTTTATTACTAAACAGCTACAGCCCAGCGGTGCCTTTTGAGTAAACAGATGTGTTTCTTTCAGCTGCTCTTGCAAGTTTTCACTGGTTCGGGAACTCCATGTGGTAAAGTCGGTTCTCTTTGTGTGACTCTTTTAGGGTGCCGAATTCAGGTGGGAAGGAGGGACAGCAGGGTAGAAGAAAACTGCTGTCCTGGCAGGAAAGTATCAGGGAGTAGAACCCCTGCTGTCCCCCACCCCAAAACACACCGTGGATGCTGGAGGTATTTTCTTTTAATGTGTCATTAAAAAAAGGATATATTCTATCATTTCCAGGGTGGCTTGCAGTCCAAAAATACAAAACAGCCAGCGTATAAAACAATAATAAACATGACTAAAAGCAGCAAGCAAGGTTTAAAAACTAACAACAGTCACAGCAGTAAAAGGAGAAAGAGCAAAGATTGTTCAAGGCCCAGGTGATGAACAAGGTCTTCACCTGGTGCCAGACCTGTACAAGATTCAGTGCCAGGACAGAGTCCTGCCTGGGGAGAGCATTGCACCAATGGGGTGCCACAACTGTGAAGGCCCTCACTTCAGAAGGTAGGGGCACCTGGATGAAAGCCTAGGGGGATTCTCTGAACTTGATGGGGCAGGTGTTGTGCAGGTGTGTGTCCCTTAAGCAGCCTGGACCTTCAGGCAGCACTGGGCAATATTGTGTGAGTTTCACCCACTGGGGGAGGGAAACAACGTGACAAGGACAAAAGGAGGTTGAGGGAGCCCTCCTCTTACCAACAAAGCAATGACAGGGGGGGAGCTCAACGGGCCAAAGCTGGGCCATGGGCAGCAGTCTGGGGAGACCAAGAGGCCAGGAACCAGTAGCTGTGGTTCCAGAACACCATAGCTTCTGAATCACCACAGAAAGAGGAAATGCATCACCAAATCAGAGCTCAAAAGAGGATGCAGATTTGCATAACGTGTGCATGCACTAATTCGTACAGTATGTATAGATGCAAACTTAGAAATAATTACTCTGATTTAAATAGAAATATGGTAGATCTCACCATAGTGTGGAAGACCGTGAGCAGGTCGCCTGTGTGCCTTGTTCAGTCTGCTGTCCAGGTGCTAATGGTGGATGGGTAACAGTTCTTATAGTTCTTTATCTTTAAACCAGAATTGGACAGGACAGCCCTTCAAACAGAGGACTGTTAAAGAGGACACATGGCCACCCTTGTTCGAAAGAATAATCCAGAACCGGAGGACAAAACAAGAAGCAGGGTCAAGAAGCAAGTAGGGATGTGCGAATCAGAAAAACGTGAGCTCAGCAAAGTTCTCCGAATTCCATCTCAAAGCTCGTTCCAACTCGAGTCTGTATCAGATCGTGAGCTTTGTTTTTTTCTTTTTGCATGAAAATCTGTGCGTATTTTCATGCGTATTTTTCCAAATGTATGCATCAGTTGTGCATATCTTTGAGATGCATGCATTGTTCTCCCATCGATTAAAGTGTATTTGTGTGCATTTTTTAAATGTACGATCTTTTTCAAGCACATTTTTCAAATGTATGCATACTGTAGAATGCTTTTGGTTTTGGTCCATAAATCACATTAGAAGCTCAGAAATGTACAGACTTTGAAGATTCCGAGTCTGTGTTTGGTCCGGAAGGTGCAAATTGGGTAAACCCTGCTGAAAAACGAGCTGAAATGAATTTCTTATAATCCCTAGAAGCAAGCCAGAAGTCAGGGCTGGCAAGCAAGTTAGAACTAGAGGACAAACCAGGAGGCAGGATCAGAGAACAAGTCAGAACCAGAAAAGAAACCATGAGTCAGGCCCAAAGAACAGCCAAGGATACAGGAACACCCCAGAGCTCAGTGAAAATCCAGAACTTGGGGCCATCCCCAAGTGTGTTCTCCATGCACCCTTGGGGTTTGTGCTTGGTGAATAGAAGCTGCTTCTGGATGAATGTAGACCATCTCGCCAAAAACAGGACGGGTGTGGGCGAGGCCCTAAGGGCTTAAGTCTGAGGCAGGGCCAGCCAGGTGGATGAGTAGATTTGGCATCATGGCCCCCACAGCAGGAGAATACATGGCTTATCCCTGCACTGAGGATGCTGGGAATTGAGGTACCCCGCTATTAAAGATGCAGTGAATATGATTCATGGATTTTTTTAAATTTGTAATAAAAAAGCTAACAAGATGCCCCCTGCTTCCTCAGGTAGCAGATTTTTAAAAACAACAAGATGTATTATTTTTAATAGAAATTATTGTAAAAAAAAAAAAAATGCAGATGGCAAGCGCCATCCTAAAAGAAGCATTTGCCTGGAGCTGAGCCAAAATGCCATTTTAGAACTTGTTCTTCATAGATTGGGTGGGATGCAATGCAAAAGTGAGGAAGATGGTCTGTCGTTTTCAGGAAGGCGGGAAGAAATTTTACATATGTGGGGGGATGGGCAGACTTAGCAGGATAAGCAACAGTAACAATAGCCTTCCCCCCCCCCCCTTTCCTTCTTTATAAAAAACAATACTTTGGCCATCACAGTAAGCCACCATGGGAATAAGCACCCGTTTGTTGGAGAAAAGGATAATATATATTTTAAAAACCAAAATAATAAAATGAGCATCTGGTAGCCATGTACACGCTTGATCATAAAGTGCTTTTTAAAATAAGAAAGGATGCTGTGGTGAGCACTGATAGTCCTTAACAGGCTGAAGCCAGGCCTGTTTGCTGCTGCCCACATTACCTGGTGTTCTCTGAGAGCCTTCCAGCACATGGCAGTGCCCTTATATAGGCCCAAACTCCAGTACTTCTCTTGTTTCAGAAATTAAGCACTGCCCTCACCTCCGTTCTGAGAAGACAGTCCCCAAAAGGTTAATAGCTGATGACGGCATTTTGTTGTGCTGGTATTTGGTACCCCGCTGTACCGTTCATTTCCATCACTGCCTGCTTGCTAGGGCAAAAGCACACACTCTCCTTTATCAACACAGCTTCAGATCTAGGCATCCAAGCTACAAAGGCGCCCCAGGAAAGTCCGCACTCCGTCACACCGCTGCATGCTGAGGATGGGCTGTGCTGGGCCATTCCCCACCACCCCGTTTGCACAGATCTGTGGCTTCCACGGAAGCCCAGCCCAAGGAATACAAGCTGCGATGAATCACTCCAATATTGGATTAGATGTCCCTTCTGCGGATGGTTAATTCAAACCATCCCACAGCATGGCCTTCCAGCTCATGTGGAGGGACCTCTGCAGCACAGAGGGGGAGAAACAGGGATTTAGTGAACAGCACTACTCACGCCCTCCATTTTGTTTTCTGCTTTGCTTTGCCATTTGCTCACGAGGTGTCCTAGGGAAGTAACATCCCCTGTTTGTGCCTGTGCCTCAGTTTACCCCCTGTGAAATGGAACTAACAAACCAGCACTGCTACTGCACTGTTATTGGTGCAATCAGCATTTAATTAAACACCAAACCAACAATCCCAGGCAGCTATTCAGCAACTGGCACTGAATGCAATGATGCATGCCCCCCCACCCTGCCATGCCCCGCCACTGCCAAACTGCATGAGAAATTAGAGCAGAGTGTCCTAGCAAGGGCTGCCCCCTGTTGGCATATTTTGCTCTAGCACATTTCATCCTCAGGATGGCCCCTATGTAAACCAGCCCCAGCCATTTTGCTGTACAACGTGATCTGCGGGCACATCAAAGGCATACCTATTTAACTCTGATAGCTTCCCCCAAAGAACCCTGGAACTAGAGTTTAGTGAAGTTGCTGATAGTTATCCACTATTCTAGCCCCCCTCATAGATTCCTAGCCCACCTCATAGAACTATACTACTCAGCGTTCTCTGGAGAAGGAAATGCTTCCTTAAACTAGCGTTAGGGTGCTTCTAGGCGGAGAGCTCCTAGAGCTATCAATTTATTCATTTATTTATTACATTTCCTATACCACTCAATAACCAAAGCTCTCTGGGCAGTTCACAAAATAAAACTTGAGCACTTAACAACATAAAATAAATTATTTAATAATAATAATAATATAAAAACCATTTGAAACAGAATAAAATTATAGTACAAAAAATTCAGCGGCAGAGGAAGGATCTTAAAACACTAACACATTTTAAAAACCAAACCTAACACTGTGGGGGAGATGGCCTGGGACCACGGTTTTTCCACAAAGGAAGCAAATACTGTTTAAAAGTTTGAGTTTACGTTAAATGTTCAAACAGCAATTACTGCCATCACGGGAAAGCAGCAGTGATGCAGGCGCTCTCCGTGACCACCTCACCCACAATGCTGTGCTCTGAGGAAGGACTTCTTGTGCAACACTGAGGGGTGAGATGGTCCCGAAAAAGGCTGAGATCACGTGTGCTGCTGCTGCTGCTAACACAGCGCCTTTTTTTTTTTTTTTAGGGCAAGTGCGGGAGGAGGAGGCAGGTCCACCTTGCCTCAGGAGATGCAATGCCTTGTGCTAGACTAGGCCCAGAGGCACTGTGGGTAGTTGACAATGCCAGGGCACTGGAACCTTGGTTGACCCTTCACAATGAAGGGCACCCAGGAGCCCAGCAAAACTAGTTTTTTTAAAAGAGGGCAGGAGGTGGAGAGCCTGTTGAACACTGCAGTACATCTCTGTGGGTGCAATGCTGAGGTTGGCATCAGGTGAACTGCACAATCTTCCCTGCTTTTTTCACAGGTTCTTTTGGAGTAGAGTCAGGGAGAGGAGAGACTTCTGTCCCGCTCCTCTCCTCTCGCTTTCTCATTCTGAGTCCAGATGTCTCATAGTGAAGTCGGTCCTAGGAGAGGTGGGGGACTGTTCTCTAGAGGTTCATACATTGGTGATCAGGGCCTGGTGAAGCCCAGTAGGGGTGGGGGATGGCCCCTGGTATCTCTGGGGAAGAGACTGGCTGAACTGGGGGGCTTGGGGCAGGGAGCAGCCTCATGAACATGGTGAAGAATTAATACTAAAAGCTTGCAAGCAGGACTGGAGTCAGCGGTCTAGCCTCCTTGGGCAACTCCCAGAGCCCTGGAAGAACCACTGCTGATGGCTGCTCTAGGCCCCCCTTTAAACAAAATTTCTGGCCCAGCACTCCAAGTAAGGCCACGTGAATGGATCTAGGCACATTTCCCGCAATTCTCCTTACCTAGTGTCACTCTGGGGCATTCTGGGAAATTACAGGATGGCTAGGCCTGGCTGGCCAGAATTGCATGGAGTGCTGCCACTGCAGCCAGATAAGCTCACTGACAGGGGGACAACACAGGACACTTTGCCTCAGGCTTCCTCAAACCTGGAACCACCTGGCCCTGCTTGCACACCAAACAGAAAGCACCCTTCCCCCTTGATTCTGCCCCACGCTGAGATTTTTGTCCTCTTTCCCCTGGAGACTCTAAGAAAGAGGAGGCTGAAGATCTGAAACTTCAAGTCAGACCTTGAGACCTGGCAGCAACCTTAACCAGCAGCATGAGGAAAGGTTACAACATCTGGGATTGTGTAGCTTAGAGAAAAGGTGAATGAGGGGAGACTTGACAGAGGTGTACACAATGATGCATGGTGTGGAGAAAGTGGATAGGGGGAATATTTTCTCCCTCTCCCATAATACTAGAACCCAGGGTCATCCTATGAAGCTGATTGGTGGGAGATTCAGGACAGTTAAAAGGAAGTACTTCTTCACATGACGCATTGTGAAACTATGGAATTCGCTTACCACAAGACGTAGTGATGGCCACCAAGTTGGATGGCTTTAAAAGGGGATTGGACAAATTCATGGAGGAGAAGGCTATTGTTGGCTACTAGTCCTGATGGTTATATGCTACCTCGGCTATCAGAGGCAGTAAGGCTATGTAGACTAGTTGCTGTGGAACACGGGTGGGAGGGTGCTGTTGCACTCATGTCCTGCTTGCGGGTTTCCAGTGGGCAGCTGGTTGGCCACTGTGTGAACAGAATGATGGACTGGATGGACCTTGGTCTGATCCAGCATGGCTCTTCTTATGATCTTACATTCACACGTCTTCACTGAGATTTGGTCCTGGTGTCAGCCATCACTGTTGACATCCTCTTCCAGGCTGAAACTGCTTCCTATTCTCTGCCTTAAACTGATCTACTATCTTTAGCTCTTTTCTTTCAGCTTTTTCTTGTGTTCCCTCTTCCCCAAGAGTCTCTCAACCACCCTGCTCACCCTGTTCCTCCTTCCTTTGCGTCCTGTGGCCAGCCCCCTTGCCAGGCTATAATGCTGCAGATACTGTTCTTTCTGGGTTTCATTTGGGCTATGTGAATAAGTGGGCAACATATTTTGGATCATTTTGGTCCAGCTATTTTTAAAAATTGTGTCCACTCCAGTAGATGTCCTCCTAACTAGATCTTCCCTTGTTTTACACCATAGTAATTTTGAACATTGACTGACTTCACAGTATGAACTACAGGGTGCTTCCATTCAGACAGGTCCCAGCACTAACAAGCCAAAGACATTGTGCAGCTCTTCTGGCTTTTTCTTCTTAATGTCTTTTCCCATGAATGAGGCAGAGTGATGGCACAATAAAAAGAGATGGATGAGATTTAAAGCTCGTAAAATTGAAGTGCAAAGGTCAGATCACTAAGTCTGCCACAAGGGGGCAGCACGTGCATGGGGAAAATACGTTTTCTAACCGTATTATGGATTATGGAGAGAGAGAAGGCTTCTAAAACATATTTGAGGGGAAAGTGGTCTTTGTGGCTACCTGTGCTTGGACTAACATGGAAACAAAACAAGCAGTGCCAGGGCTCAGCCCATCACACCATCTGACCCCGGATGCCCTTCATACTAATTCTAGATATCTGGTGACTGCTTGTGTTTACTCGGTGGTGAAAGCACTTGGCGTATGCTCAGAAATTCCTTTATAGCATATGTTCAGGGTGTGTGCGGGGGGCGGGGGGGCGTTAATTCAGTAAATGTGGCATAAGCCAACCTTTGGGTAAATAACGGTAAAAAATACAAACACTAATATGATCAATAGTAGAAACCTAAAACAAACATAAGGCATTGAAGGACACATATGTGAGCGGGTGCAGCGAATGTCAGCTTTCCTGGGTTGTAACATCTGAGAAACTTCAGTGAGACAAGAAGAATGAGATCGCACCGAATGAACAGTGGGCAACAGCATTTCTTGGTGACCAAGTGGCCACACCACTGTTCAGCAGGGGACCTGCACTTTCCCTGAAGAAGACTGCAGATACCCTACAGCCGGATGAGACAAGAGGTTTGTCGCGTAGTTTGGTGCTGCCTAGCTTAGGAACATTGGACGCTGCCTCATACCGAGTCAGACCCTTGGCCCATCTTGCCCAGTATTGTCAGCACTGACTGGCAGCAGCGGCTCTCCGGGGTTGCAGGCAGGGTTTTTTCCAGCCCTGCACATGCCAGGGATTGAGCCTGGGACCTTCCGCTTGCAAAGCAGGTGCTCTGCCACTGACTCACAGCCCCTCCCACAAAAAAAGTGAAATAACAAAAAGAAATAGCCAGAATGGGCGGGGGTCTGAGGCAGATTAGGACTGTGGCACTGGGGGAGGCTTAACCTAATCAGAATCCACGCACCGCCACGTGCCTGCTGTTTGTAATGGGAGGAAAGGTCCCATTAGGCCAGTGGGAGCTTTCCTCCCACTGCGAACAGCGAGTGGTGGTGGTGGTGTCCAATTCTGGTCAGGTCCATGGTGGGGTAAATAGTAAAAGCTCCCCTTCCACCATACCATGGTCCAGATCTGTCTCAGCCCCTGCTCCTCTTGCGCTGGCTGTTCCACTGGGGCCAGCCCAAGACATTTTTCTGGCAGAGGTGGAGCAGCTAATGGTGCCCCCAACACCACCCAAAGTCACAGTGCGTAGTACCCATGGCCCGCGAAGTTATTTTGGCAGAAAATCGCACAAGTGCCTCACTACCTCACTGGCAGTAAAATTACAATAATACTAATAACTAAGGGCTCCTTCACACGGAGCTTTTATCCTGCAATTGAGATTGCTCCTTCACGGAAGTTTGCGGGCTCTTTACATGACGCTGTGAGCCTGCCAACCGTGACCCTCCAGAGCATCTCCTGCACTAAATGCCCCTTGTTCCGTTTTTAAATAGATCGCAGATACTGAGCTATCATATTACCCTGTTGTGTTCCGCTCGAGTTTCCTCTGTGAAAAGAGGAAAAACAGCAAGAGGAGCGAGATCCGTGAAAGATAATGGAAGACTCAGATATGGAGAAAAAGAAGGGGAAAGGGGTAGGGGGAAAGGAAGCGGGTGAAAAGGGGAGTCCTTGTGATCCTGCATTTAAAACGGAAGCCGAAAGCCCTGTTTTAAATGCAGGATTTTAGGCTGGTGTAGAGATGCCCTAACAATTTGCTGCCCTTTCATGACAACTCAAAATCTGACATAACCGCCTCACTCTGCTTAATGGTAGGGCTGGCCTTGTATTTCTTTAAAAACAACCACTACATATGGACCTGCATCAGGGTGTTCATGAATAAGGTCATAACTCTAATATATCAAAAAGTATGTTATACATATGTGCACAATTGCATGTGTGCGTATGAGTGTGGATGTGATTGTTTTGTGTACCCATCTTCCAGCCTTTACACCTCCACGGTGCTCCTACCATCATCTCCATCCAAGAGCTCTGTTGTATTAAACAGCATCTGGGACGGGCGCTTACCAGATTTCTTTACTTTCTACTTTAAAAAACCGATTTGCCGTGTAACAAATGTGGTCTTATGTTCTTAACATAGTCCCAAAGTCAGGGTCCTTAATCTCTGAACAATTTCTGTGGGTGGGTGGGCAATACCCTAAGCGCGGGCCATCAAGAATGTTAATCAGCCATCCCCTCTGCGACTGTTAATCTTCACAGCGCCTCCTGTCAGAGTCAAAAATAGGCCTGGTTACCACAGTGGCTCCATTCCCAAACAGCTGCAGAAGAGGTGGTTGAAGAGGAGTCGGCTCGGGGGCAGCGCCTGCTATCTCTGCGCATCGCCGCATGTTTAAAACCAACGGCGCCCACCACACTGTCTCTTCCTCAGCCAGTTTCTGCTTGGCTCCCCTGGCCCTAGACCACAGGCCAACGGTTTCCTGCCTGTTCCAATACACAGTACGTCCGGGACACAGGGCCTCTTTTGAATACGCGGATATGCAGCTGCAGCTGCTCTCTGACTGTGCGACTAAGCCCCATGTATGTCTCCACTGCTGTGTGTGTGTGGGGGGGGGGGGTTCAGTACAGAATCAAGAGAAGGGTTACATTAGAAAAGGTTTTGAAATTCAAAACAGGGATTGGTTTCAAAATGGATGCAACTTGCTGCGCTTTCCTGTGCAGTCATTTGTGGTTCAAATGATTGGTGGAATTGCCACCATATTGGATTAGGAAATTTATCTGGCAATCTGTACAGCAGAGGTGCAGAACCCCCTTTTCCCTGATGGTGTGGTGGTTTTCTAGCTTTTGGGTAGGTTAAAATGCTTTCCCCTTAGGCTGAGTTACTGGCAGTAAGACCTTTAAGCTTCAATATTCTGGTATTTTTTATATATTTGGCTCCATCCCTTTTGCCTTCAGCCCTGCCTGCCGCTGGAATGTGGCCCCCAAGAACGTCTCTGAAATGGAATTTGGCACTTGGGTTGAAAGGGTCAACACCCTTGCTGTACCATCCACCCTTGCTGTGGAATGTTACATCTTCAGCAGGACTGCATAAAATAATTGCCAGATTTTCAGTGATTCCAAAACTGGCCATTTTAGCAGGGTAGAACTTTATCTTGGGGAAAACAATCTTAGATTGTGTTAATATCGCCCTGAGTTCAATGCTCTTCGGCTTCACCTTTTCCCATTTCTCTTACTTCTTCAGTGCCATTCCCCATCCAAACACTCTTCTGCTTCTTTCTCTTCATAAATTAGTCACATGGGGAATCCTACTCAATCCAAGCTCATGTAGTGAATGGGATGAAATCCATAGCCTGTAGTGACCAATTTGTTCAACACTTTAGAGATAAAATAACTTGTATCAAAGTGGACTTGGGTGCTATAGTTGATACAAGTCCAGTGGATAACTTTGACCTCTACTGGTCCAGGTTTAATGGACACTTTCCCATTTATGCAGCCCAAGGATGTGGACAGGATGCCTGTAGAGGTGAGATTGATTAATTAATTTATTTGTTTATTTATAGTGTGTTTATCCCACACTTTAGCCAAAAAGGCTCCCTAGATGGCAGTGGAGGCTGGTGGCTCCAATGTCAGTGGGGCAAGTAATCCGCTCCGGGTTTCAGTCAGAATCAGTCAGAACTCTAAAGGAGCTATCCAAGGTTGGATAGCTCCTTTAGAGTTCTGACTGGAACCCAGAGTGGATTCATCGCCCCACTGACCTCAGAGCCACCAGCCTCCATTGCTAGGTGACTTAACAAAGATATTTCTAAGACAGTCCCTGCCCAGAGGGTTACAATCTAAAAAACACAGCTCAAAAGGAAATGGGATTGGGAAGGAGGAGGAAAAAAAGCAAATTCAGGTTTTAAATCCTTAGTTGCGATGTGTGTTACCATGTGTGCTTGACCCTTACCCTTCCTGTGTTTCATTTGATGTGATTTATGTGTTTTAATTGGCGAGGTATAATGATAACTTTGCCATTTTCGTCTGTATTTTATTGTTAGCCGACTTGAGTGCTATTTTAGTGGAAGGACAGGATATAAGTTTAATAAATTAATAAATAAGTCACAGCATTATGTCTGATATTATAACATCACTGGATATCAGTAAATTAAATCAAAAGTAATGTAGTAATTCATCTATAATTATATAGACTCTCACTTATCCTCACTTACTCTAGCGACATCATATAAAGTCCATATGAAGTCACTAGGGCAAGTGAAGGTAAATGAGAATGACAGCAAGTGAGGGCAACGTAAAACATTTTTGCAAAGAGTGATAACAAATCACCAAAAATGAAGGGCTTTTTGTTTTGTTTTCAACACACAGCTCCCTCTGCCACTAAGACAATGATTGGGGGTGTTCCCTCAGTGGTGACCTTTCATTACAACATGCAGCACTTGGAAGGTCCTGAGCATCTGAGTAACAACTACCTTCCGCAAACAGAATGTTCATTAGTATTTCATGTCTCCGCCTGCCAGGGACCAGACGAGATTGCCATAAACACCTCCACACATCCCTAATATAACGTATCTATTTGTGAGCTTTTAACCGTAGCCATTTTGGGAACCAATCATAGCTGAAAAGCAGGATATAACAACATAGAACTGCACACTTTGAAAAGCTGAGGTTGCTGCCTGGGAAAACAGTGGCTGCATTTGCACACAATACTAAGTGGTGCTTTAGCATTCCAAGGATGAATCTGCATTAGCCTGAGGCTTGCACAGACCCTCTCCCTGTTTGGTGAAGCTACAAGGAGTTCTCTTTCACCTCCATTTTTTACTAACTACAGCTTAGCATTGCATCCAAACCCAGACAAACCATGGTAGTCTTAACTATGGCTTACTAAAACAAGCCAGTTTCAAACCATGGTTTATGAAGCTGGCTTGTGTTTTAATCTAATATAGTCAAGAGTAACCACAGTTTAAGGTTCAGGTCTAATACTTAAACTCTGGCTAAGTAAAAAAAATGGAAGCAGAAGTATTTGATCAATTTGTGGGCATGCTGGAGGAGAGAGAGGAGTGGGGAGCGCACAAGCTCACACAGGTTCATCCACGTAATATTAACCTGTGGTTTAGGCGTTACGTGTGAAAACAGCCAGTGGGTACTCAAGGCATGGGGATGAAGAAAAGAGGCCAAAGAGAGAGTGGGTGTTGAGGCTCAATGTTGCAAGGGGGGCTGAGTTGATCATAGAAAAGAAGGGACAGGCAAGGACTGCTGGAATACTCTGGGTCATAGGTTTGCTGGCCCCACCACCTGTGGGGTAGAGGGTAGGGTGTTGGACTAGCACTGAGGAGACCCAGGTTCTAGTCCCCACTCAGCCATGAGGCTCACTGGTGACTTTGAGCCAGTCCCCGACTCAGCCTAACCTACCTCACAGGGTTGTTATGAGGATAAAATGGAGAGGAGATGGATAATGCACACTGCCTTGGGCTCCTTGGCGGAATGGTAGGGTCTAAATATAAAAGAATACCAAATAAAAATGAATAAGGAGAAGTTCTGGTGTGTCTTTCCACATTCCTCCGGCACTATAATGGGGCCAGTTCTAAAGCTAGGACAGCCTTCCCTGACCTGGTGCCCTCCAGATGTTTTGGACTACAACCATGCTGGCTGGGGCTGATGGGGGTTGAACTCCAAAACATCTGGAGGGCACCAGGTCAGGGGAGGCAGAGGTGGGATATCTGTAGCCCACTGTGATGGCAGCCTGAGAGCTACGGTAGTCCTGTAAAGGTGGAAAGGATGAAAAGGCCTTTTCGCCCAGCCCAGCCCAGCCCCCTGCAGTAAGGTGGGCTCTGTCTGGCCTTGCCCCTCAGGCCAGCCATCTAAGCAATCTAGTCCATGTCTTTGGTTATTGCCTTTGCTGCTGCCCTGCTCAGGCAACTGCTTGGGCAGTTTTGGGCAGCCAGGATAACCCCAGGTGCTCAGAATAAGCTCACATGTATTCTTACTCCCATTTCTCTATATGGTGCTAAGATACAAAAGGGGGCAGAATAGGCCAGCTGGGCAGAACTGGGGAATTTCAGTAAGTGACACTTTTCTTATCCTACCCCCTCCAAAACAAGGCAGCACCAACCAAAAGTCCTTCCTCTGCACCACCCCGGCCAACCTGATGACTGCCAGATGTGTTGGACTACAACTCTCATCATCTGGCTGTGTGTGATGGGAGTTGTAGTCCCATTGGGGAAGCCTGTTCTACACTGCCCTCAAAGGTCCAGAGCTCTCTCCTTCAGTTTCACATGGTCACCTGATGCTCTAACCTAGGAATAGCCAGATGCGTCGTTTGCCCCATAAAGCCATTTTATCTCCCACCAACACCACCACCCTGACCAAATTTAAATCATTCATAAGGAAAAGAAAACTGGTTTCCACCATTTTACATTATATCTGTATTTATGCATGCCTGCATCCTCACAGAGAGTCAGAGAAGCCCACAATAAGCGACATTGCAGGATGCCAATAATGCATTTCTGGAACTTTTTGAACACTTCATCTTTTTTGGCTGGTGCTCTTTCCATCCTCTTGGGGAGTTTCCTCTTGCTAACTGACTTATAACCTGGAAGCCAACGTGTGTCAACCAATTAGATTATTTAAAGGTGTGATCCTGTGCATGTTTAGACAGGAAAAAGTCCCTACAACTCCCAGCATGCCCCATTAGCCATGCTGGCTGGGGCATGCCATGAGTTGTAGGACTTCTTTCTGTCTAAACATGCACAGGATTGCGCCCCTAGACAGCAATCCTAAGTGGAGGAGAAGAAGCATCTTTTACTTCTTGTAAAAGACTTGCCAGCTCATGCCAGCCAGAGCAGGGAGTGGAGCTGGGGCACTTTACCAGGCTTTTTAACCTGGCAGATCATTTCTGTAAATCTCCCCCGCCCCACCCCATGTCTGCAATTGAAACCAATGGGGGAACTAGCCATGCCAGCCTGATCCTGGGGCCCCACAGGAAAACAGAGGGGCTTTGGATCTAGGTGCAGCGCCAAAGCTGCATCCATCCTGCCCCACCCCGCCCCACCCTTGGAATGGCCCATTTCAGGGCCTACCACAGATGGGAACACCACTGGCTTCAGATTTACACCCCCAAAGCTCTCTGCAAATGTAACTGAGGCCAGCAGGGCAGATGTACGCACCGCTGCACCACACACGCACGTACGCACGCACCCTGCACTGGTGGAGCTCCTCCCTGCGGGTGGAGGGGGTTGTCTGCCCTATCCTAACCCCTGCCAGCCAGCAGATCTGGGGTTTAGGATTGCTCTGCTCTTTATTTAGTTATTTATTCATTTATATTTGTTAATTGCCCCATAACATAGTTAATATGTTTTTTATCAATTCACCAATTACATTTAAATAACTTGTTAAATTGCCATTATCTTTGTTGTTCAGTCGTTAAGTCGTGTCCAACTCTTCGTGACCCCATGGACCATAGCACACCAGGCCTTCCTGTCCTCCGCTCTCTCCCGGAGTGTGCTCAAGTTCATATTCATTGCATCCGTGATGCTATCTAGCCATCTCATCCTCTGCCGTCCCCTTCTCCTTTTGCCTTCAGTCTTTCCCAGCATCAGGGTCTTTTCCAGGGAGTTTTCTCTTCACATTAGGTGGCCAAAATATTTCAGCTTCAGCTTCAGTATCTGTCCTTCCAATGAGCAGTCAGGGTTGATTTCCTTTAGAATGGACTGATTTGACCTCCTTGCAGTCATGGGGACTCGTAAGAGTCTTCTCCAGCACCACAGTTCGAAAGCATCAATTCTTCAGCGCTCAGCCTTCCTTATAGTCCAGCTCTCACAGCCATACGTTACTACTGGGAAAACCATAGCTTTGATTATACGGACCTTTGTCGGCAAGGTGATGTCTCTTCTTCTTACTATGCTGTCTAGGTTTGCCATAACTTTTCTCCCAAGGAGCAAGTGTCTTTTAATTTCATGGCTACAGTCACCATCTGCGGTGATCTTGGAGCCCAAGAAAATAAAGTCTGTCACTGCTTCCATTTCTTCCCCTTCTATATGCCAGGAAGTGATGGGGCCAGATGCCATGATCTTAATTTTTTTAATGTTGAGTTTCAAACCAGCTTTTGCACTCTCCACTTTCACCCTCAACAAAAGGCTCTTTAGATCTTCTTCGCTTTCTGCCATTAGGGTGGTATCGTCTGCGTATCTGAGGTTGTTGATAATTCTCCCAGCAATCCTAATTCCGACCTGTGATTCATCCAACCTGGCATTTCTCATGATGTACTCTGCATATAAGTTAAATAAGCAGGGTGACAATATGCAGCCTTGTCATACTCCTTTCTCAATTTTGAACCACTCGGTTGTTCCATGTCTGGTTCTTACTGTTGCTTCTTGTCCCTCGTACAGCTTTCTCAGGAGACAGGTAAGGTGGTCTGGTACTCCCATCTCTTTCAGAATTTGCCACAGTTTGTTGTGATCCACACAATCAAAGGCTTTAGCGTAGTCAATGAAGCAGAAATAGACGTTTTTCTGGAATTCTCTTGCTTTCTCCATGATCCAGCGAATATTGGCGATTTGATCTCTAGTTCCTCTGCCTCTTCGAAACCCAGCTTGTACTTCTGGTAGTTCTCGGTTCACATGCTGCTGAAGCCTAGCTTGTAGGATTTTGAGCATCACCTTGCTGGCATGTGAAATGAGCGCAATTGTACGGTAGTTTGAACACTCTTTGGCGTTGCCCTTCTTTGGAATTGGAATGTAAACTGACCTTTTCCAGTCTTGTGGCCACTGTTGAGTGTTCCAAATTTGTTGGCATATTGAGTGCAGCACTTTAACAGCATCATCTTTTAGGATTTTAAATAGCTCAGCTGGAATACTGTCATCTCTGCTAGCTTTGTTGTTAGTAATGCTTCCTAAGGCCCACTTGACTTCGCTCTCTAGGATGTCTGGCTCAAGTTCAGTGACCGCACTATCATGGCTATCAGGGACACTAAGATCTTTCCTGTATAGTTCTTCTGTGTATTCTTTCCACCTCTTCTTAATCTCATCTGCTTCTGTTACGTCCCTGCCTTCTTTGTCCTTTATCATGCCCGTCTTTGCACAAAATGTTCCCTTGACATCTCTGATTTTCTTAAAGAGATCTCTAGTCTTTTCCATTCTGTAGTTTTCCTCGATTTCTTTGCATTGTTCATTTAAGAAGGCCTTCTTGTCTCTCCTTGCTATTCTCTGGAACTCTGCATTCAGTTGGATATATCTTCCCCTTTCTCCCTTGCTTTTTGCTTCCCTTCTTTCCTCAGCTACTTGTAAAGCCTCATCAGACAGCCACCTGAGGGGCTCATCTTCCGGCGTCATATCTTTTAGCCTTGTGATACTTTCCATGGGGTTTTCTTGGCACGAATACTGGAGCGGGTTGCCATTTCCTTCTCCAGTGGACCACATTTTGTCAGAACTCTCCGCCATGACCTGTCCGTCTTGGGTGGCCCTGCACGGCATAGCTTATGGCTTCACTGAGTTACGCAAGCCCCTTCACCACAACAAGGCAGTGATCCATGAAGGGGACCATTATCTTTAGGTTATATTATAAGTTGGGTTAATATATTCTATATATCCATTTGGCGATATTAATGGCAGTTTAATATAACTTGCAATTTAATAAACAAAAACTATGTCTTCTTGTAACAAGGATTTTTAATTATTATTTTTTAATTATTGCTATTTTTAATTTTTAATTATTGCTATTTTTAATTATTATTATTCATTCTGTGTTACATAACACTCCTGAACCACAACTAAACACAAACAGCATCAAAAGCTAGTCACATGTGCCTTTGATTTACAGCAGGATGGCCTTCCAGATGTTGGACTCCAGTTCCCATCAGCCCCAGCCAACATGGTCAACTGCCAGGGATGATGGGAGTTATGGTCTAACAACATCTGGAGGGCCACATGTTCCCCAGCCATGACTTACAGCTTTACTGATTAATCAACTAAAACTTGATTAAGCTAGCAATTAAACCAAATAAAGTTTGCAGCCCTGTTGGGAAACCCTTATTGCTCAGTGGTACCAATTTTATTATTCTGTCCAACCATTCAGGAAAGAATTGGGCCGTTTGGAAGAATGCATTTACAGCTCTCAGAGGCCCATTTGGAGGAGAGTGGCTCTTAGCAATACGGGACCTGGCCACCAGCCCTGTTCTAACCCCTTCACATTGTGTCCTGTTAAACAGTGGGGTTTACTCCCAAGTAAGGGTGTCTAGAATTGTAGCCAAAAGTCCAATATAGCCAGACCCTCTCTTTAGTGCTTCACAGTTGCTACAGCATGACACCATCCTTTTCAAAAAGAAAAAAGGGACGCTCAGCCCGCTGCTGCTAAACTTTGCTTCCATCCCTGGGGGGCAGGGTGGTGGTGGTGAAGGGAGAGGAGTGCTGGTTCTTTAATGCCAGGCCTCCCTGGATCAGAGTGTTCATGCCCCAGTTGTTCACTGGTGCATAAAATTCTGCTTTCAGCAGAAATGTGTTTACTACATGAATCTGAAAGGGAAGCATTTGCATCTATTGGTCAGAGTGGGGCAGGGGAGGGCAGAGGTAAAGCTGGGTTATATTCCAGATGCATGAAAACAGTGTCTTTTCTTAGAAGTGTCAAGATGTGTCATCCTAGCTCTGGGGTGAAGATGGCTCAAACAGGCAGCACGGAAGCAGCGACTCCTGGGTCTTACTTTGGGATTTGGGAGGGGCACAATGAGTTAGGAGAGGGGCAGGAGGAGTCTAAACCGGAGCCAAGCCAGTGGGATTCCTGCCACCCCAGGAGCTGGCCTTCCCATGGGGCAGCATCTAAGGCCCTTTGTTTCTTCCTCAGCAAAATAAAAGCACTGAACACAGATGGCATCCTCTCCCTTGACAGCTGCTGTGTGCACGTCTCGGTTGGGTTTGTGGCAGTGACACAGACACACTGTCTGTCCTGGGCAGACTGGCCAGTAAAAATGGATCTGGCCAGAGGCCGATGGCTGCCGCCACTCGTGGGGCTCGTGTGTGGGCTGTGCGCCTGCTGCCGTTGCTGGGCCAGAGAAGGGAGGCGGCTCCTGTGGTGGGGAAAGTGTCACACTGGCCCTTGCATTCAGTTATTGCATACTAAACCTGAAGGCAATGATGAAATATGAACTGGATTGTGCTTAACTTTGGGAAGAGATCAGGGACCATTCCATTCGGGTGGCAATGTGATCAATTCTGTGGGCGAGGCATGAAAAGCTGGGCTGGCCCAGATTCCTGTTTCCGCTGCCTGCCAGATGTATGCCAGCTGGCCCCAGTGCTGACTGTCCATCGGCAGCTTTATGACCATCAGGAAAGTGGTTACCACCAAACTCACTAAGGGACAACAGTGGGTGGGCAAATCAGGGCTTATTTATTGGGCTTCCAAGTGGCATTGTGTGTGAAAGTGGGTGGGTGGGAATTGGAGGCAGGGCTGTAATGGGGCAAGAGTTAGAGGCACAGAATAAACCCTGGCGTTGAGAGGCAGAAATCTACCTGCAACATCACCTGCATAAGTCCTGTTGAAATTCAGGCTACAAGCTTTCACCAGTAGATTAATCAACAGAAGCTTTAGCTGATTCACCTGTGGGTGCCAATTTTAGTTGGCGAAGAAGGCAAGTTTTAAATAGTGAGACTGAGAGCTAAATAAAAATACATTTGAGTTTGTTTTTAAGGTCTTTTGGTTCTGGCATGTTATTGCAACAGGAGAATACACACACACGTGTGTGCGCGCACACGCACACACAGAGGGCCTGCCTTCTAACAAGAAGACGTAGATTTCATCTTATAAATAGTTATCACATACTTTGTTTACTAACTAAAAAGCTATCTATACTGAAGGTTCAGTAGTATTTGTGTGTTTATTAAAACAAAAAATGTATTCACTGGTTCATTGATTAAACATGACATGTTCCTTTCTTCATGGAAACATGGATAAGGGCAGTTAGTTAATATTTAAAATTATAATAGCCATTTAAATTTTAAAAAGCAACAAAGAAAGAAAACCTTCAAGTTACAAAAACATGCTTTCACCCCCCTTCCAACAGCCCAACCGTTTCCCTTAGAAACTAACCTTTGGAACCTGTAAGAGCGTTGGCCAATCAAATGCACCTTGTATGAGAGGCCACCACTGATAAGGCCCAATAAGTAATTGCTCTAATCTGCCCTTCCACAGATGAAGAGACACATAATTTTTAATTAATTAACTCAGGGGTGAGCAGAAAGTAGATTGGGATCTACTGGAAGATCTCTGGGTGATTTACATTGGATCAGCAAGGATTTCTGACTCCCAATTGTCTAACCATAGCAATGCCTACAAAGCTTCCCCACCCCAAATTAGGTTGCTGAAAAAGAACAGCTGGGAGAAAATCAGGAGTGTGTTTTTGTGTGAAAGGACTTTTGAGCTTGCTTCTGGTACCTGTCACAAATTCCTGGACTGAAAATGTGCTTAGAGGCACCCTGTTCCTTAATTGTTAGCATATGTCCACTCGCCTCAGACACTGTTTTCCACCTGGCTCCGGCTAGTGAAAACTAAAGTAGAGCCCACAAGCCTGATTTTACTGATGAAAAGGCAGGTGCAGCTCCAGCAGTTTCTGGATGAAACTGATTATCTAGATCTTTTCCAGCCTACCGACTAGCCTGATTTTGGGACAGAAACTGCCTTGGTCACTCTAATGGATGATTTGCACTGGAAGATATACAGGGGGAGTGTATGGTAGGTAGCTAATAGGAACAGAGCTTGTTCTTTAGTACCACCACCCTATGGAATCCCTTGCCGAGTTAAATTCGTCACGTCTCAGCACTCTGTTGCAGCCATCCCCAACCTGGCGCCCTCCAGATGTATTGGACTACAATCCCCATCATCCCCAGCCAGGATGATGGGCGATGCAGTCCAACCTTTTTGGAAAGTACCAGGTTGGGCAAGACTATTGCTTCAGACAGCTGATTTAAAAAATGGCCTTTGACTAAATGCTCTCTTGGCTTTTTTTTTTGTTTAACGCTTTCCCAGTTTTCTCTGCTGTTCCCAGAAATTGTTTACTGTTGTTGTTTTATTCTGTTAATATTGGGGGGTGGTATTTTTATTTTAAAGGAAGGATGGGTGTGATAAACTCTTTCAAATATTGTATGATTTTCTAAATTATTATTATTGCTAACCATCTTGAGTTGTTTTTGGAAATAAGCCAGGATATATGTTTTTGAAACAAACAAACAAACAAACAAACAATGCCCGAATGACAATGCAGGGCCTGCTCATAAGAGCGGTGACATTCATTGCCCAGAGACCACTCCACATGGGTTATATCCTAGGTCTTCAGAGCTCCGTCTGGGGAGGTCTGCTATATGTGGCTGCCTGATACTCAGTTTCTGGAGTTGGCTGCTAGCGTGTGTCACCGCTGGCCTGTTGGGACAATGAGCAAAGCTGTCTCCCCCTCCCCAACCCCTTATCTGGGCATACAAGGGCACTGGAGAGGATATTGCCTCACACCACAGACCTTAGACCACCTCTCCTTGTCACTAGCAGCACAACACCTTACAGTGTGAGAACCAGTGTGGTGTAGTGGCAAGAGTGTTGGACTAGGAGCTGGGAGATCCGGGTTCTAGTCCCCACTCGGCCATGGAAGCTCACTAGGTGACTTTGGGCCAGTCACAGACTCTCAGCCCAACCCACCTCACAGGGTTGTTGCTGTGAGGATAAAATGGAGAGGAGAAGGAGGATAATGTAAGCCGCCTTGGGTTCCTTGCAAGAGGAAAAAAGGCGGGGTATAAATGCAATCAATCAATCAGTCAATCAATCAGTGCACAGGAGCCACAGCCAGTAAAAAAAGCTGGCAAACCCGCAACTGAGTCTGCCGCGTGTTTTCGATTTCCTAGCCAAGTTTAAGAGATTAGGGATGCCACATCTGCACCAGAGCTCTGTTTCTGCCCCGGAGCACAGTGATGCGGTCTAGCCAGGGATCGCAGAGCACTTTCTTGTTAGCAGGGATGCTGACGTCGCCTGCCATCCCACTCAGAATGCCCTGTCAGAATGGTCTGCTGATATGGATCCACACAGCTGCCTGAACTTGGGGGCAATCCTTGGGGGCGTGGCTATGGGGACTGCCGCGATGGGCACCTGCACATCAACATTTACGACTGCACCACAGCTGCAGCATTACACACACCTGCCTCACCACATGAAGACATTCATGCTGGAATCAGCAGCACCATCTCCCTCTGTTGATGGCTTCAGTACAATATCCTCTCCAGGGATAAGCAGAAACACAGGAAGGTAAGAAGAGTCCTGCTGGATCAGAACAACGATCCATGTAAGGCCAGCATCTGGCTACCCCGATCTCTCAGAGAAGCTCAGAGCCGACATCCCACCCCGATGGTTTGCTCCCTAGCAACTGTTATGCAGGGCGCAGCTACACAACCATCCGTTACCGTGTTGACTTCCTGATGTGTCCGTGATATTTCCACTGTGTGCTATTACATGTTAGTCTAGTTACACAGCCATATGTAGGCGTGTGTCAGAAAGAAGGTGCTCCCTCAAAAGTCACACTGCTGGCTGTGTTTCCATCAGCGTATTATCCTGCCATATCCCATCACGCATTGTTCTGGAATCCTATAACCACATGTGACATCATTCACCATCTCTGTGATAGCCCCTAGAAATCCAGCGATGGTGGTTCTGAGCAGCAAGGGAAACTCCATGTCACACTACTGCTGGCCGAGAGGATATGCTGCACTTTGTCAACTTTCCAGATGTAAAGGAGATGGTTTCATCCTGAGGCCACACCCACATCGCACTTTCTACAAGCCTCAGGCAAAAGAAGAGGCAATTGGACTCCGTCGGCCACTTCAGAGTCATTAAGAGAGCAATCCTATGGCCCACTAGATACTGTCTAGTGGGCGCCGTGAGGCCAGTTCCTGGAAAACCACTGCCCCCCTTGTCTGTACTGCCTCGGAGGCAGCGCAGAAAAGCCCCATCCGCGCTTGCAAGAGGAGTGCAGAGCAACTGAAAAGGGGCTGGGCTGGAGGGCATTCTGGGGCTGGGAGAGCGGAGCTGCGCGTACAACACATCCAATGTGTCGTAGGGCAGCTTCCTCTCCCAGTCGGGCCCCCCACTGGTAGACAGACGAAAACGGCTGTCTAGCGAAAAACAGCAAGGCAGGAGAGGCGCGGAGGGAATTATCACCCCCCCCCCAGCCTCTCCTGCCTTGCTTTGGATAGGCGGTCATCTCTGAATTCAGAGGCGTCCACCTATCTAGTTAGGATTGCACCCTAAAGAATTCAAAATCTGAGAGTCCCATGAATGAATCCTGTGTAATTGTAATAACAGCAAATAACCCTCACCCATAATGGTGGTTTCCCAACAGATTCAGGGCTTTTCTACACAAGACATTCACTATGTGCTCATCATTCTGTACTCACAGTTGTTTACAGGTTCTTTAGACGATGTTGTAACCCTCCTGTTTTGCTTCTGTGTCTAAACAGCACTTTCAGCAAGTTTTTTAGAGCAGAGAAAATCCGGTATTTAATTGTGAAAGTGAAAGAAAGTGTGGTTTCCTCTTGCATATTTGCGCTATTCCATTATACCACAGTGCCACCTAGTGGTTATGTGGCAGAAACTCAGGAAAGGAAACATTCCTCATGTAGAGGTTGGATCTCAATTCTGCAATGAAACCGAGAGAAGATACGGAGCTTAACAGCCCATTAACAGCCTCATGTAGAAAAGCTCACTTAAACAGCAACAGTGCACTGATCACAAGCACAATACTGACAAGAATAGCAAGAGCAAAACAGAAATCCCCAAATATTTTGACCCATGGGCACATTTGGCATGTTGAGAAAATGCCATGGATGCCACAACAAAATGGTGGCCATGGTGGACATGGCCAGTTACAAAAATGGCAAGTAGGTAAAAGATCTAGTAAAAAAAACAACCACTAGATCATGAATTTGTATGATTTTTACATGGGGTCCTCCCCAAACCACCATCAAATTAACACTTATAATGATAGCTATAGAATGCACAGTAAACATTACAGATCCTGGCACAAAAACATAGATCCAAGGCATAAATCCTCATGGATCTTCATGATTTTTACACGGAGTCCCAGCAAATCCACCATCAAATCACAAAACACATCTGTGGACACGTGGAGTCTGAAGGAACTCTGGCTAAATGAAATGGTGGGTGGAGCTTCAGCTGGCACGTCAGTCCACGGTCGGCCCAGGCACTCCACAAATACAGTTAAAAAGGAAAATGAAATTAAAAAGGCTGGAAACAGGCAGGGAGTGGAGAGCCTTGCAGGTGCAGTGGCAGGTCTCCGCAGATGCCACATTGGGGATGACACCTCTAGCCCTCGACTTGGAGGGCCTGGTGGACAACAATGCCATACAGGTACATATGTACGTACCTGTACGTTGTTAGGTACGTACGTTGTTAGGTACGTAGCCTAACAACAGACAAGGACAGCATCTACACCCCACCCCCACCACAAACCCCAGATGTCCTGCAAAGCTAGGGGTGCAGAACCTCTGGCCCAGATCCAACCCTTCTAGCCTCCCAATCGGGCCCTCTGGGATTCCCCCAATAGCCTCGCTCCTTTCTCTCCATCACTGATCATTTGGTGGTTTCCTGTTTGTGCAGTTTTTTCCCCATTCTAAACAGCTGAAATGCCTCTCCTAAGGTTTAGTTACTGGCAGTGAGATCTTCAAGCTAATATGGAGGTATTCAGCCACACCCCTTTTGCCTTCAGCCCCACCCCCTGGAATGTGGCCCCTGAAAGCTTCTCAGAAGCTCTGAGCTCTGGAATTTGGCCCTTGGGCTGCAAGAAGTTCTACACCCATACACAAGGCATATTACAAACTGAGTTGCTTAGAGATATTATTAAATATGGATAACAGTATATAAATCTATTAAATCAATCAATCAAACTCCGATGTTAGCGAATAGCCATCAGCAACCCTCCTGAGCCAAAGTATCCCATGCAGACACTCTGCCTCTGAATTTGGAGATTCCAGGTGCTTCCAGGCAGTGCTTTTACTGTGCAATCACCCTGCGTGTATTTTACAGTGGTTCACCCCAGTGGCGGCTGGAGCCCATTGGGGCTGGTGGGGGGCAGCAGAAGGCCATGCGTGGCTCTCGTCAGCTGCACATTGGAGCAAAGGGACCTGTTTGTTGGGGGATCTCTCTGCCACAAGTGGGGGGTGAGGGGTGAAGCAGGGGCCACTGCCCCATTCGCTCTGAATATAGAGCTGCCTCTGGTTCATCCAGATGACTTTGTCTTCCATTTTTAACCCCCCACGACGTTTTCCGCTGCTTCATCCATCTTTTTTCTAAACACAACAAATCTGTTAAGGAAGGAAAGACGGAAAAGCTGCACAGTGCCTTTTGGTAGCGCTGGCCCTGGGCTAGGAACCCTCCATCTGGAAGGACCTTCCACTTAGGAATCATGGCTAGCATCCATACCTTCCAGGCGCTACTAGTCTAAATGCCCTTTTAGAGCCATCCATGGCAGTGTCTGTCATCACATCTCGTGCCAGGAAATCCTGTAACTTATATGCTGTGCAAAGAAGCAGGACACTCAGGAGATTTTTCTGTCCTGAATTTACTGCCCAATGTCTTTTGAGTGGCTGCGGGTTCTCATGTGATGAGAAAGAGGGAGAGAGATCTCCACCCCAAACAAAGTTTTCTAACCATATGGACCAGCTGGGGCTGTTTATCACAGGACCCCTACATCAAAGCAGGGGGGAATTTGGGATATCAGCCTAGAAAAGGGCATAATTGTTATTTATCCTCATTTATCCTCACAGCCAGCGGCACTTGAGGGGAATCATTAAGAAGCAAATAATTAAAAACTTAGATGGGGGAAATAAACTTAAATATGTCCAGGCAAAGATAAGGTATTTCACTGTATGTGTAAACATGAAAGGACTGAATTAGAATCAAAAGGAACAGGGTGGTGTGATGTGTACACCCAGGCCCTGCTTGAAGAGAAACTTGGAATCCTCCATACATTTTTAATTTCTTAAAAATGTAGTCAGAGTTGGGAACAAACTGGGTCCCGAAAGGCCCATGTGTGGTCAGAGGACAATTGCACTAGCAGGCTACCGCTTGACTGTCAAATATGCAATATGACTTTCACTAATCATATTTCATATTTACACATGTGTAGACACAGAGGTAAGCACCCTTGAGTTCAATGGGACTTACTTTCAGAGATGTGTGTATAGAATTGCAGCCGCAAGCTGACACTTTAGCCTTTACGAAAAACATGCAGTGCAAGACATTAACAGGTGATCATTAGGGCTGCAGTGGCTAATCAATTAATTAGATTGTTAGATTAAATTTTTTTTAAAGGTGCCCTGGATTAATCAGACAAATCTTTTAACAATTTTTTTTTATGAAAGTACTTATCAAAACTGCAGGTAGCAGTCACCACCTGAGAAGAAGAGGCACTCCCTTCCTCTTCTTCTTTTCTCACACACTGGAGGGAATGCCTCTTCTGACATGGTGCAGGCTGTGACATGTGTGCATCATCTAAATCTCAGGGGTAGGGAAGCTTTTTTTATGCCAAAGGTTGCATTCCTTTAGAGGTACTCCTGGAACCAGACTTGTTAGTAGATGCTCAGGAGGCTACATTTTGTAGTGGGCGGGTCCAGAGCCAAAAAGTGGGTGGGACACCTCTTTCTCTCTTTCCGCCATCACCATTTGTCTCCCCGACCCCTCTCTTATTCCCCCCCTCTCTGATACCTCCCTCTCCCTTTCTCTAACATGCTGCTCTCCTTCTGACATCTCCTTCTTCCCCCCCCCTTCCTCCCCACACAGTGGGCTGCCATGTGGGTGGACAGAGGTCTGAACCTGCAGAGGTCTTTTGAAATTAGGGTGAGGGCTGCATGTGGCTTTAGGGACACAGGTTGCTTACCCCACTAATCTACATAGAAAGAAATAATACTATTTTCCCCTTCAGAATGCTTATTTTATTCACATGCATGATGCAAATGTATGCAGGTTTAATTCATAGATTAACTACAGCCCCATTGAAATTCCAGTTAACTATGCATTGGATGAGGCTGCCCTGGCATCTCTACAGCAGCCTAAAATCCTGCATTTAAAACGGGGCTTTCTGCTTCTGTTTTAAATGCAGGATGACAATTACCCTGTGGTGTTCTGCTTCAGTTCCCTCCATGAAAAGAGTAAAAGCAGCAAGAAGAGGAGCGAGATCAATGAAAAATAATGGAAGACTCAGATATGGGGAGAAGGAGGGGGGAAGGGGAGGGGGAAAAGGAAACACATGTAAAGGGAGTCAGTTGTGATCCTGCATTTAAAACAGAAGCAGAAAGCCCCGTTTTAAATGTAGGATTTTAGGCTGGTGTAGAGATGCCCATTATCTGCGATCTATTTAAAAACGGAACAAAGGGCATTTAGTGCAGGAAGATCACAGCGTCATGTAAAGAGCCCGCAAACTTCTGTGAAGGAGCAATCTCAATTGCAGGATAAAAGCTCAGTGTGAAGGAACCCCAGGTGTAATCCTATGCACACTTTATAGGGTGTAAGTCCTCCACTGAAGGCAGTGTACGCATTCACACAACACTCTAGCCCATGATGGGTGACTCGCCATGCACTATTTGCTTAGCAAATGGCAATTGTGGCCCTGCTCGGCAAGTGCGGTAGGGGTTTGTGCTGCTCTTGCCGAATGGCTCGCTGCCCGATGCCCTTTACCCATGATGGGTTGGCCTATCTGGGTTCGCACAATATGCCAACCCATCCTGGGTAAAACAACCTCTACTGCAGATTGCTGGTTATGAGGGTGGATTGACTGGGAAAAACTACCCACCCCAATAAGAACGGTCCTGATTCACATGACACACTAACCCATCGTGGGCAGTCACCCATGATGGGTTAGCATGTTGTGTGAACCCAGTCAGTGAAACATACTCCCAAATAAGAATATATACTAGGATCAGGCTATGAGATTGGGCAACAGTCCTGGCAATAATGTTTGTCTCCTTGTGCTGTGAAAAGTTTCATCCACTGATTTCTGCACATTCAAGCTGGTGTTAAGGCACAAGAGCAGGCCACGCTGTGTATTTCTTGGCAATTGGCAACCGTCCTTGTTATACATAGTAGAAAGTTATTTTTTACACTAGAAACATAAAACAGTTTCAGGCTAGTTTGACAACTGTCCTGGCTCGAAAGCAAGGAACCCTGGAGACTGTTGCTTCTCCTGATGACCTTTTCAATGTCTCCATAACCTTTCTCCTGCCTGCCTCACTCCCCTTCTTTCGTTTTTTCTTGTCCTCTTCACTCTGCCATCAGCCCAAGATTTCCGCCTCTGGCTCCTCCCGCTTGGGTGCGTTTCCTTAGCCGCCCCATATTGCTCTAGCGCCTGATATACACCTCACTCCATCCATCATCCTCTTCAAGAAGCAATTAAAGGCTCGTCTTTTTGTTGGAGACTTCCCTATCTGATTTGCTTCTCGACCCCTTTCCATTTCCCAGTCTGTTGCCCTGCCGTTCCTCTGTCCAGCTGGACATCTTTTCAGATAGAAAGCCTGGAGGCAAGGACTGAACATTTTTAATCTTCATCAAGGCACCTGGATTCTTTTTTGGTGAATTCTCAGCATTCCCCTCTCCCCGACCCCCAACTATAACATGGGAGTTTCTGTGGAGACGGCCATGACAGTTAAATAGGCTTCACGCTGTTTAACATTTGTAGCTTAGATATGTCCAAGAGCTACAGAGTCAGGAGGTATATAGAATGCTCCAAATCCGCAAAGGGGTGTGTGTGTCCCACAGGAAAGAAAGGAGCTCTCCTGCGTAATTTATTTGTCTTGGGCTAAGGCTGGGGTGCAAAACCTCTTTCAGCCCAAGGGCAGAACTCCATTTTCCAGAGGCTCTTGGGGGCTGCGTCCTGGTGGTGGGAGGAGCCAAAGGCAAAGGGGCAAAGCCAAAACACAAACATACCAGCATATTGTATCTTAAAGCTTTTCCTGCCAGTAATTCAGCCTTAGGAGAGGCATTTCAGCCTTTGGGAATGGGGAAAAACTGTGCAAAAGCTGGGAAACTGCCAAACTATTGGTGGTTGGGGGAAAGGGGGTGAAGCCAGGAAGGGGGCAGGGCCTTTTGGGGAATGCTGGAGGGCCGGATTGGGACCCTAGGGGGCTAGATTTGACCCCTGGTTAAAGGTTAAGGGCATAGGAACAGGTCCAGTAAAGAAGGTGGCAACTCTACAGAAAGAAAATTGGATTTAATCCCTGCCACCCAGGCCTTACTTTCCCCTAGGGTTGCTAATGTTTAATCTGGTGGCAAGGTTCCTGTGCAATGACAGTTGCATAATAATACTAGGGCCTAGTGGTTAGAGGATGAGACAAGCTAAGCCAGGCCCTGACCACCCACTTCAACAGCTGCCATGATGACTCAGGTCTGGCATCAGTGGTTGGCATGGTTGGGCACCTGTTAAGGCCCATAGCAACTGTTAAGGCTCATAGCATGGCCAACCAGAAGTTGTGCCTCTGGAAACAGCACTGCTGCTCACTGCCATCTTTTTTTGTCTGTGCACAGGCTCAGAGTGACACAAAACAAAATGATGTTGTGCCACAGCAAGCAACAGGGAGCAAAAGGACACGGAGTGGCAGGAACAGCAGTAGCAGCCATGGCTCAGTGTGACAGAGCAGCTGCTTTGCATGCAGAAGGTCTCAGGTTCGATCCCCGGCATCTCTGGGTAGGGCTAGAAAAACTCCTGCCTGAACCCCTGGACAGCCCTGGCTGCCACTTAGTATTGACAGAACTGGGCTAGATGAGTCTGACTTGGTATACGGCAGCATCTGATGTTGCAGCACTTTTGGGCCCAGCTGGATGCCAGTCCTACTCCTGCCACCACTGCTCACTCATTCACCTGCCTCTCACCCTCTTTCTCTGGCCGCTGCCAACTGCTCACCCTCTTCAGTGATCGCAAAGAGGAGGAAAAGCAGCAGCAGCCACTACCACCAAAGGTATCAGGTGGGTGGAGGACCAGGGCCGGTTCTGCTATTAGGCAGGGTGAGGCAGTCACCTCAGGTGACAGAGGCTGGGAGGCAGCAGCAGGGTGCTGAAGGAGAGAACTGCATGCCTTGCAGCCTGCTCTGCATCCCGTGTTAGGCTGCTGCCTTCAGGTTCAGTGGAGAACATTGCCCCATCATCAGTGTTGAAGAGAGATTAATCTGCCAGTCCAGCCAGCTTTTGTACATGGAATGGGAGGGGGTGCCATCTTGCCCTTTGCCTCAGGCAATGAAATGTCTTGGACTGGCCCTGTGGAGGAATAGGGGGTCCTGGGAAATCTGGTGCCTGAGGACACACCAAAACCAGGATCAGGCCTGCCCCTCCCATTCCAGCCATTAAAATTCTCTGGGACAGGGCTGGCTCAAGAAATTTTCCTGGCTGAGCTGAAGGACAAGATGGCGCCCACCCCCATTCAATGCACCCCAGAAGCTGAATGGACTAGAAGTTGAATGTTACTTCAACACTGGTGACGGGGCAGCGTCTCCCTCTGCACTTAAGGGCAGCAGGCTTGCTTAGGGGGGCAGAGGGCAAGCCATCTGGCACGTAGCTCTATCCTCAGACACCACCATGCCCCAGCATCTGCCACCTGAGGCGCCGCCTTGCTCTGCCTAACAAGAACCAGCGTGGTGTAGTGGTGAGAGTGTTGGACTGGGACGCCAGAGATGTTGGTTCTAGTCCCCAGTCAGCCGTGAAGCTCACTGGATGACTTTTGGCCCTTCACTGACTCTTAGCCTAAGCTACCTCACAGGTTTGTCATGAGGATAAAATGGAGAGGAGGAGTGCTATGTAAGCTGCTTTGGGTTTCTTGCAAGAGGGAAAAAACAGGATATAAATGTAATAAATATGTAATACTTAGGGCTGGCTCTGCCTAAAGGCACTCGAGCAACAGCAGATGAAGATACCAGCACAATCCCCGGGGTTTGTGTAAGACTCATGAAGAAAGCAGTTGGGCTGGCCCTGGTTGTGGGGGTATTGTGTTCTCCCAGCACTTTAAACTGCACTGTTTTGCCTCTAGGATATTGCCATTCCGCGCACACACGCACACACCCTCAAGTAACGTGCTTTACTAGCACAGGAAGTGCTGTGTGGAAAGGAGGGTTACAAACGTTTCCACAACACGTCACTCTAGCCGTGCCTTTGGAGGCAGCTGCATGCACAGATATTGTATTAGTTGGTGATCAAGTTTGTTCCGTGCTTTGAAAAGCTTTACTGCTGTTGTCTGCGCTTCAGCTTGTTGTTCCCGGCCCCAGAGCAAGCCATGCCGTATTTTTATTTTCCTGGTCAATTGGCTACTGTAGGAGTCAATGGTGGCTCTAGACATTTTCCTGTCTGCAGCAGAGTCCAAATGGTGCTTCACACCCTCCCTGCCAAGGCCAACACTTAAAAAAGTCTTGCCGCACTATTCAGATACCAATTCCGGCCTTCCTCTATCCCTCCACCCTTGCCTCACCCTGGTCCCACCTGAAGCAGGTTGCCATCACCCTGCTGTGTGGCAACGGGCCAGCCCTGCTACAGTCCCCAACCCCCCTAACTTTTCCAAAATGCCCCCCCCAGCACTTCAGTGCCATGCGCTCTCTTAGGGATACTTCTGGACAGAAGGTTTTTCCTGTGTCAAGCCACAATGGCAGGGGTGTGCAACTTGTGGCCCTCCAGTGGTTTTGGCCTACAACTCCCATCATCCCTCATCATTGGCTATGAAGGCTAGGGCTTATGGGAACTGTAGGCCAAAACATCTGGAACCCCCCTCACATACACACAAGGGAATGGGGCTGATCCTATGCTGATCCCTGCTAGTCCAAATGGCAAAGTGTAGTGATCTGAACACAAAACTGGTATCTCCCCCACCCCCACCCCGGTTAAGAATATGTCTGAATAAAATGATGCTGCCTTGGACTGTGAGGCCTGGCTGGTTCATCTCTTGATGATGATGATAATGACTACAGCAGTCTTCCCCAACCTGGTGCCCTCCAGATATTTTTGATCACAACTCCCAGCATTCCCGACCATTGGCCATGCTGGCTGGAGCTGATGGGACTTCAACTCCAAAGCAACTGGGGGCACCAGGCTCGGGCATGCTGGACTATAGCATCAAATGCTGACTTGCATGTATGTCCGAGTCAGCCATCATGGAGCAAAGCACCACAGAGGAGAGGTTTCCACATCACCTCCAAGCCAAAATGCTTCTCAGTGGAGGTGGTTCTCATACTCAAGTGCAAGTCACTGAGTGTTGGAGTCATCCAGTGTTGCCCCTGCGTGTGTGAACTGGCCCAGTACCAGGATGACCAGAAGCCAATGGGGACAGGGGAGTTCCTGTATCTTGAGTAGTTGTGCAGAGAAGGAATTTCAGAAGGTGCAGCTGTTCTCAGCCTTGCATGACAAAATTCCCTCTTTGTAAAGGATCACCAGGACTGGTCTCCTCCGGCAGATAGCAACTTTCTTGCGTCTCAAACAAAGGTCTTCCGCAGCCCTGCTTTGAGGCCTTGATGAAGATGCCGTGGGCTGAAGCCGGGACCTTGTACATGCAAAGAATGCGCTCTCCCCTGCAGAACCACATACCCACTCCCCAAAGGGTCCGGAACCCAAGATTCCCAGGTTCCATGCTTTGCACACTCTGGTCTGCTCTGGGAAAGCGACAGTGCTAAATTGTCTGCAGTGGAAGCAGGTGCCTTGAAACAGCCCTGGACGAGACAGAAGAGCACCAGATGCAGCAGTGGCCAACTCTGAATAGGGGAGATGTGCTCATGACATCATCAGACATGTCCTCCTGATGCAGCGTCCACATGTGTGTGGAACCAGAGGCAGGGGCAGAAGGATGGGCACCCTCAGAAAAGTCAGACACAAAACATCTGTTTATTGCATTTACATCCCGCCTTCCCTCTGAATAGCTCAAGGCCAGGTATATGCTTCTCCCTGATTTTCTCGTCACAACAATCCTGTGAAGTAGGCTAGGCTGAGAGATACAGCGGCTGGCCCAAGGTCATCCCATGATCTTCACGGCCAAGTAGGGGTTTGAACCTGGGTTTCCCCAGGCAAAGCCTGGTACTCTAGCTCAGCCTTCCCCAGCCTGGCCAGGCTGGCTGGGAATGATGGGAGCTGCAGTCCCACACATCTGGATTTCCCATCTCATGCACCACCAAAGTGTCTCGGGCCAGCCCTGGTGGACAGATGTGCACCATCTGGATCGAGTCAGGAGGTGCGGCGGACTGTCTGGTCTGTGTTAGGGCGAGCGAATGCAAAAGAAGAGAGGCAAGCTCCCGCTAAGAGTTGGGTGGGAGAAAGGAAATTTCACCCAGGCGGCGTTAATTCCTCTCCCCGCCGCCACCCCAGGCCCGGCCGCACGTGTCCTCTTTGATGTAACAAAAGAAGGCTCCAGGAGCCCTGCTGTCTTTTGCATCGGGGTCGCCCTAGCCGGGAAGCCAACTCCCCCCCCCCCCGGCCGGATCCGGCACCTTCACCAGCAGCCCGGCGTGCGGAGATTGATCAGATGGAGCCTTTTCCTCGTCTCTTTCTCTCCACGCCAGGACAAGCGTCACCTGCTTCTTTTCTACGTACCGTTAACGGCACCGGAGCCAGGCCAGCAAACCAGCCCCCAAACCTGGCAACCCCGCAGCCTCGCAGCGTGTGTGCTTGGTCGGACAGACGAACTGGGTCCGTCCATCGTTCACTTTGGAAACTGCGGGCTGTCCGGACGCGCCTCCCTCGCGAGTGCGTCCGGCGTACCGGGGGTTAATGTCTGGCACTTGGAGAGCTTGTCTGCAAAATCCTCCCTCCGAGATCCAAGACCGTTCTTCAAAAAAAGAAAATCAATCTTCAGGGCCCGTGGCCAATAAGAGGCGCCCTGGGCTCGCGAGCAGCCAATCGGGCGGCACCATCTGCACGGATCTGACCAACCCCACCTCTTTCCTGAAAACTGCCCACATATGGGATGTATATGTAAGACGTCTGTATGTTTCTCTCTCTAGAGACAGGTCGGAGCTCGAAAGTAGATTTGAACGCCGACCGGGAGCGAAGCGAACCGGCGCCGGATTGGTTAGAAGAGACAACGCCGCGGGTGGCCGCTGGCGCCTCCTGCCCCGGAGTCACCTCCCTTGCAAGTGTTCACACGAAGCAACTCCGGGTGCTGCTTTTTTTTTCTTTTCTTTTGGGGGGTTCGGCTACCTGCGTAAGAATGTCATCTCTTGCCGCTCGGTCCAGCGTGGGCGCAAACGCGGGACAGGGGGAAACCCTGCTCTCCGGCGCACCACGCCCGCCCCGTCAGTCCCACGCGAGGGAAAGAAGGAACCTCGGCCAGGCGACTTCGGACAGCGAGCGAGCCGGATCGGGGCTGGCAGCCGTCCGCAGCCTCCCCCCCCCCCGAAAGCAACGCCGCTTTCTTTGGGAGGGAGGGGCGGCCGCCTTTGGCCGGCGCCCCTCCAACTTTCTCCTTCCCTCGCTCAAGCTTTCTCTGGCAACGCGAAAGGGAGGGGTCGCCTCCCGCCCCCTTAAACTCGGCGTTGGGAAGCGTCTTCCTGGGAATGCAAAGGGGGCAAGAAAGGAGACCGACACCCCCACCCGCCCCGCCGCCCCGTGCGCGCGCCGCCGCCGCCCTCGCTCCGAAGTGACACTCGCGGCGACCCGGGAGGAAAAGGCACACAAAGGGAAAGAAAGAAGCGTCTTCTTTGCGCGCAGAGCCCCCGCCCAGGCGAGAGATCAAAGGAGGCGCCGTGGGTAAGACGCGCTTTGGACGGTCCTGAAATGTCCCTTGAAGAATCTCGGAGCGTTTCTGGCGGCGGGCGGGGGGTCGCCCTTCCCCGACCCCCCACCCGTCCCGGCTTTTGCACGCATCCCGGCGCAGACGCGCCTGGGAGGGGAGGCCGCCGCCCCCTTCCCTCTTGTCTGCGGTCAGGATCAAGTGGGAAGGCGAAGCAGCGTGACGGCGCACCCGGGTCTTAAATCTCCTGGTCGTGATCTGCCCTAGACGGCGGGAGGGGAGAGGAGAGACCCCTCCTTGTCTCCCCCGCAGGCGATGGGAGTAGGCGGGGAGGGGAGAGGCGGCAGGACGGGAGTTCGAGCGCGACCTGCCCTCAGTACTTCATGTGCTTTGAAGCCTTAGTCGCCTTTTCGAAAACTCCCCCGCCCCCAGCGCGTAAGATCAGGGGAAAGGCTCATTTGAGACTTTCCCAGAGAAGAAATGTTCTGCCGTTTAGGGCAGTGAAAGGTTGAAATTCCCGTTCATCTCAGACTTGGAGACGTAGCTGCCCGCCTATTGGGCGTTATAGAAATGTAAATAAATAAAACATTCACACTCGCACCCAGGCCCCGAAGAGACGGTGGGGGCCTGGTAAGAGCGGTTTGCCCCATGCTAGAATTCGGGCTTTTGCCCTGAAAGGTTTCGCCTGGCCTGCCTTAATCTCACATGCTGGTCGACCACTTTGGGGCTGATGCTGGACTGTGCCTCGTTTGCAGCTGTACAGTCAAAACTGGCAGACTTAATGCATATGTAGGTGGTGGGCAAGAAAACATGCATGGTTCCCCTACACTCCCCTTTTAGATCTGGACCACACTGCCGAGGAAATCTTGTCTGAGGCATGGAAAGGGTCTTCCTGCTCTGTTCTGGGCTGGTCTCCTCAGCCCCTAGGTTAGGAGTCAGCAACTGGAGCCCTCAGGGCCAAATATGGCCCTCCAGGGGTGGGTGAGGGGAGGCCCAGGTTCATGAGGAGGGCCTGGCCCCTTTTGTTGCAACCTAGAAGACCACTTCAAGGGTTCAGGAGTTCTGGCACCAGCCCTCCACTCCTCGCTCCCCTGGGCAGCCCTCCAGCAACCCTAGTTGCTGACCAGGCTCAGGTTGTTTTCAGGAATGGCTGAACTGCATAAGCAATCCCAGCTGCACTTCTCAGGTCGCTGGCGAGGTCTTGTGCCATCCGAGTCAAGGCATGCCCCAGGATTCTCATGCATTCTTGCTGAAAATGCCCTCAGCTTGAGACTCGCACCTCCACATCCTGGGTGGCAGCAGCAGGGAAGGATCCTGGGGCGTGCGCCCCTTGGATCATGCCGTGCAGCTCTTTGGGGGTAGTGGATATTGGGGAGTGGATAGAGAAGGGGCTTTTGCCGCTGTGCTGCCTTATTGCTTGTGAGGTTAAGGAATGCCCCAAATTAATTCTTGTGTGTGCAGTGGTGAAATGAGTGGGTGTGGTCAGGGAAATCTTGAGTGCCAGCATGAGGCTTCACAGTGGTACAAGAGTACTGCCAATAAGCTGTAAGCTTTTGTAGAAACAGGGCTTGAAACTTGTTAAGCCCAAGGGCCAAATTCAGTTTTGGGGAAGCTGGCAGGGGGGCAAGGCCAAAGGCCAAAGGGATAGGATCAAAATACCAGCATGTTTTAGCTGAAAACTCTTCCTGTTCATAACAAAGCCTTAGGAGAGGCATTTCACCCTTTGGGGATGGGAAAACCCCCACCAAAGCCAAACATCACCAAACCATCAGTGGTTGGGGGAAAAGGGGTTGGGGGTGGCCAGCGAACCTCAGAGGGCTGGCTTGGGATACCAGAGGCTCAACACCCCTACTTTAAAAGTCCCCCTGTATATTTGAGTCACGAACCTTGAGACTGGGCAGCATATCTTATCCTCACTTACCTGAGAGTAAGCCCTATTGAATTCAATGAGACTCAGAAGTGAGTAGGCATGTACATCAGAACATAAGAGCAGCCATGCTGGATCAGACCAAAGGCGTATTGTGTCCAACATTCTGTTCCCACAGTAGCCACCCACATGCTCCGGTGGGAAGGCCACAAGCAGGACATGAGTGCAATAGCACCCTCCTGCCTGTGTTCCCCAGCAACTGGTGTACATAGGCACGCTTCCTCTGATATTGGAGGTAGGACATAGCCATCAGGACCAGTAGCCATTGATAGCCTTTTCCTCCAGGAATGTGTCTAGTCCCCTTTTAAAGCCATCCAAGTTGGTGGCCATCACTACATCCTGTGGTAACGAGTTCCATAGTTTAACTATGTGCTGTGTGAGGCCGTACTTCCTTTTATCTGTCCTGAATCTCTCACCAATCAGCTTCATGGGATGACCCCACTGGGTTCTAGTATTCTGAGAGATTGCACTGTTGATTGCTAAAAAGACCAGTGCTGAGGCTCAGGATTCTGTGGGAGCCCTGCTATCTGCTCATGAAAGCAGCCTTGCTCCGAAGCGTTGTGGGGGTCAGGCTGAAGTTGTTTGGTTCTGTGTTAAAGGCACTCTGAACGTGCTTAGGGAAGCTTTTTTTTAAAATAGCCTGCTTCATAAAGCGCATTGGCCACACATGGGATGAATTGGGCAGGGGCTGCAAGACAGAGACTAGCAGTACTTGCAAAAGATTGCAAGGAACCTGCAAAGACTCTGCAGATGGTTTATCCAAAGTTTTAGCTAAGCAAGGCCATTAGGCACAGTGAGGCAGCTGCTCCAGGCAGCTGCTTTTGCGTGTCATGAAAAGTCAGTAAATTTTTACTTTTTAATTTTTTATCATTGCATTTTACCCCCAAAGGGAGATGCTAGTGGGAGTAACTGCCTTAGGTGCCAAAATAATGTGGCCAGCCTTGGGTACTATGCATCTCAACTGGGGTGGTGGAGTGTTTGCTCTTCTGCCTCAGGCAGCAAAATGTCTTGGGCTGGTCCTGGGCTAAACAATTACAAATTCTGCAACTGTGCTTTAATGCTCTCCTCTTGTAGTTCGGAAGATGCTAGGAGCTGACAAAACGACCTCAGAAGGGACCAACAAAGGGCATTTTCTTCCATTTGAGATGGTTAGTGGTCAGTCTGTTGCCAGCCGGTGCAGGTTCACTTTGCAGCGATATGGGCAGCAGAGCCAGATTCCCCAGAGAATATACAGCAACATGAACCGCATGGCATCTGCTTGCTCTCCCTCAGCATCTTACACAGAGTGGTGGCTAGCACAAGACGAGTAGCGCACTGAGGAGGCCAGCAGGTGTCTGCTCACTGGCCCGTCATTCTAGACTGATATTGCCATGGAGAAGGTGGAAGAAAATGTTGCATAGTTCCATATGAGCAGTGTAACTAGGATGAGGTGATTGGGGCATCTGCAGCTTGGGCCATCTTGACGAGGAGCAGAATGGGCATATCAGAGCCCAAGTATCAGACGTTCCTAAAGGTAAACTTATATAATAATGAGGCATGTTTTCCAGGCGATAGATGAAAAGGCAGATAGTCGCTTGCATAGAGGCCAGGCAGAGTGACAGGTTTGCAGCTTCTCGTGGGCCTCGTGCCCCAACCTAACACGATAAAGCAGGCTAAGGCAGCAATTTCATACACACCTACCTGGGAGTAAGTCCCAGTGAACTCCATAGGGCTTACTTCAGAGTAGATGTGTATAGGATTGCACTGCAAATCAAGGAAAATAATTAATGTGTGAGTTAAAAAATTTGTGACACTGCACAGCAGCAACCAACAGGCTGTTGTTGTTGTTGTTTTATAAAATGCAGCAACTTCTGAGTAGGAGCTGACTGTGGTTCCACAACCATTCTTAACTCAGCCCTGGTACCGGTTCTTAATAGTGCCATCCTATACCTGTCTACTCAGAAGTAAGTCCCATTGAGTACAGTGGGTCTTACTCCCAAGTAAGTGGGTATAAGATTGCAGCCAAAACATGGGTGTGGATGGGAGGACGTCCAGTTATGCCACTGGTCCTTCCAAACTGGTATCAGTTTCCAGCAAGAAAATGCTTCCCTTTCAGAAGAATCTTAGTCTAAAGGAGAGGTGGGCAACTTGTGGCCCTCCAGATGTTGGACCGCAAATCCCATCAGGCCTCACCATTGGCTGTGCTGGCTAAGACTGATGGGAATTACAGTCCAACAACATCTGGATTGCCACAAGCTGTCCACCCCTAATCTAAAGAAGCTCCACACAGAATGGGAAGGAAGACCAATGGAGTGAAGGCAATCCTTCACTTGACTTCAGCTACTCCCCCCGCCCCGAGCTTCCCCAAAACAAATTTCTAAAATGCATGAAATGGCTGTAGTGATTCATCTGGGTAATGTGTGAATAGCTAGACCTCAGAGAGGCAGGCCTGGCAAAGCTCTCTGAAACAAATTTGCCATTCATGTGTCTCAGAGTCGTGCCTGAGATGTTACAAAGATATGTGTATCTGTGACTGTTTCCCAGAATGTTAAGAACATGAGTAGAAAAAAAAATGACTCTCATACACACAGTGGCTGCAAGCAAACAAAATGCTCTACTACTCCAAATAAGTATCAGATTGACATGAAACCAAGTGTGCAAGTTAGCGTTTTTGTCTTGCATTGGTTAGTTGTATTTCAGACTCATTTAGTAACATAGGGAGTAACCTTCACAGAAGTAAAACCAGACCTGCAGGAGGATCCTTTCTTCCCAGGTTCACATTGTGGGAAGTCAGTTGTCCATTGTGGAATGCAAAATATTCATGAGAAAGGCAGTGGCAGCATATGTGCTTTTTGCCATGTGAGATGCTGACGTCGGATGCTTCCAGAGGGTTTGCTAAATTGGAATCGCGCAGGGATAGTTCTACGTCAGGGATCATTCCTGAGTGCCCACCTTTAAGATCTGTTATGTTGGCGTGCACAAGAGCTGTAGAGCCTTCTTAGTGGTGGCTCCAGCACTGTGGAACTCCCTTCCAATTGGCATGTACCTAGCCCCCTTTGTACAGGTGTTTAGCCGAGCAGGAAAGACCTTTCTAAAACTGCCTTCTGTTGAATTTGTGGTTGGTTTGTGTGTTCACAGCAGCTGCACAAAGTTTTCTCTATACTTGGCTGTTTTGTCTGTTATCTGACTGTGCTTTTGTTTGTACACTACTTTCTGAGGGCATAGCTGTGAAAAGCAATTTAAAAATACTTCAAATAAATAATAAAGTAGATATATAAAGAATCTGAAACCCTTGGGGTTGGAGGGCATATTTATAATACTGTATTTACTTTTTAAAAATCTATGTATAGAGAAATATATATCGCACCCTTCTGGTGCCCTTGCACCACTCGGAGTGGCTCAACAATTTAAAACCAAAATACAAGATAACATACTAAATAATGTTTAACCTCTTCTAGGGGGGGTTGCACTTCCCCTAAAGGATCAGGTTCGTAGTTTGGGGGTGCTCTTGGACCCAGAACTGTCACTTGAGGCACAGGTGGACTCAGTGGCACGGAGCACTTTTTATTAGCTTAGGCTGATACACCAGCTATGCTCTTATCTGGACAGAGATCGCCTAGCTACAGTTATACATGCTCTGATAACCTCTTGTTTGGATAAGTGCAATGCGTTTTATGTGGGGCTGTCTTTGAAAATGGTTTGGAAATTTCAGCTGGTCCAAAACAGGGCAGCAAGATTGTTAACGGGGACTGGCCAACAAGATCACATTACGCCAGTACTTTTCCAGCTGCTGTGGCTGCGAGTCCATGTCCGGGCATATTCAAAGCGCTGGTATTAACATTCAAAGGCCTGAATGGCTTGGGCCCAGGTTATCTGAAGGGTCATCTCCTCCTATATGTGCCTGCCCAGACCCTAAGATTATCTTCATGGGTCCTTCTCTGGGAGACCTCGCCAAAGGAAGTAAGGCAGGTGGTTACCAGGAAGAGGGCCTTTTCCACTGTGGCACCCTGGCTGTGGAATGAGCTCCCTAGAGAGGTTCGCTTGGCACCTTCTTGGTACCCCTTTCAGCGCCGGGTGAAGACCTTTTTATTTTCCCAGCATTTTAGCACTCTAGTCTTCTAGCTCTGCTGTTTTAAATCTATTTTAAATTTCTGCATTGCTTCTAGGTTTTATTCTGGTCGTACTTTTATATTGCAGTTTTAAGCTTTCATATTTTATATTGTTTTATGTTGTACTTTGTCGTTTTAATTTCTGTGAACTGCCCAGAGAGCTTCGGCTATTGGGTGGTATAGAAATGAAATAAATAAAATAAAAATACAAAGGCAATAAAAATGCACAGGCCATAAATAATGAAACAACCTCTAAAAAATAAACCTGTGAAAGACATCGGGGGGGGGCATCCATACTTCGTGGTCCCACAATATTTGTGCAACCACTGAAAAGGCCCTGTCTCTTGTCACCATCAACTGTGCCTCCACCCTAGGTGGGACACAGAAAATGGCCTCTCCTTCCGACCTTAGGGAGACAGCAGGTTGGTATCTGAGGAGGCAACCCTTCAGCTATCTTGGACACAAGACATTAAGGGCAAGTGAGGTTGCATTCTGATGCACTCTAGGTCATAAGTCCCATTGAACTTAATGGGACTTGCTTCTGAATAAACATGCATAGGAGCAGTTCAGAGTACTTCATGTACAGTATCTAGATAACCCTGATGGCTTCTTCGTAAGACAGCAGGAATATTATGATCCCCAAATGGAAGATCTGGGTGAGGACAAAACAGTGAGGCTGGGACAGCGGTCTGCTAAAGGTGACTTACAGCATAATCTTATACATGTCTGCTCGGGAGTAAGTTCCATGGGGCTTACTCCCAGGTAAGTGGGTATAGGATTGCCATCTCACTGTGTGGCCGAGGAGGGTTTGAACTGGGAAACTTCTTGTTCTCACCTCCATCTCTCAGCCACGTGCTGCACTTGCTGTAGTTTATTATGCTGTCCCAGCTGGGCAGACTGCCCAGGACAGCTGACTTCATACTTCTAATGGTTTCGGTGGCAGATGGGCAAGGGCTATGGGGAAAGCCAGGACAGCCTGATTAAGAAAGGCTATCTGCCTACGCTGCCCTAAGGAGCTGCCTTTCATCACACTCTGGATGCTGCATGCACAGTAAGGGCCAAAGGAGGCCTGGTTCTAAATGGTCCTTGCATTTAGTGTGCAGGGTTGTTTTTTTACAGGAAATTGCATGGAGGGAGGGGATGATGATCAACAGAATCAGAGCAGATATGGAGGGGGAAATTAACCCTGTCCTCCCCTGCTGCAGTCCAGAGGAAAACCCCTCCTCTGAAGGTGCTGTTTGCATCATGAGGAAATCCCTTATTGGTGCCAGTGGGAGATTTCCCCACCCCGCAAGAGCAAAGTGGGGTTCTGAAGACTGGAGCAGGGGAGGAAAGGGATAAACTCCCTCTCCATGTCTGCCTCGATTCCATTAATTAGCAGTCATCCTCCCCTCCCCACCAGCTGGTACAATTTCATTTTTAAAATTTGCACACATGTCAGCATCTCCACTTCTTGAATCACATGACTTGGGAAGCAGTCCTTGGATTGCAGTTCAATCCCAGAAAAAGCATGGGAGAGTCAAAAGGTGCAGAATTCTCTCCTCATTGCACCACTGACATTGCTTCTGTCCTTTACTGAGTCACTTTTTTCCAGGTTTCTCTCTCTCTCTCTCTGTGTGTGCGCGTGTGCATGTGTGTGTGTGTATATATATATATATATATATATATATATATATTTCTAGCTCTAACAAAATGGATGATCTCATTCTCCGAAGGGACACACAGATAGCTTTGATTCCCCGAAGGTTTCTGATTTTGTGGGGGAGAGAGATCAGCCCCCTTCCGATCTCTGTTCAGTCCAAGGGAATGTGAAACGGGCTGCCAGTGTCGTCCATCCGAATGCCAGTTGCCTCGTGTTTTTATGGAGGGGGGAGAGGGGTTCTGAGGGGGAGGATGAAAGTGGGTAACGCATGAGGAAGGGTTTGCTTTAACAATACCAGAGGAGCAAGAGCAGCATTACTTTGATAGCTGTGAAGGTGCTTGTAAAATACTTCACCCCAAATATTTTGTGGTTTAAAAAAAAATAATCCCCCATCTGCATTGTGATGCATCTCTACTCTCAGCCAGTTCTTAGGTAGTTTAAGGTCCTGCATACATTACAAATTTAAACCAGTTTCTTAACATTTGGGCCATGATAGCTGATCACCAAATGCGCTTCTCTGTAGAGGAGATGATGTTGTCTTCCGCTTGCAACCCTCCTATGTCCTCCCACTGCTTCTTCTGCCTTTTTTCTTTCCACAAAAAATATGTGAAGGAGGGAAAGATGGAAGAGCTGCACCGTGTCTTTTGACTGGTAACATCAGGAGCTGCCCATCTGGAAGACACCTTGGGAACAGCTATTTTTGATGGCCAGGGCCAAGGCAGAGGTGACATGGGAGGTGCATGGCCTCGTCTCCCAACTTCTTAAAACATGAAAGCAGATGCTGGGGGGGTGCTTAGATTTTGATTGGTTTGTGGGGGGAAAGCCACAGGGAAGGGCCGTTGCCTCCATGCCCCATGCTTTCTGGAGGTATTTTGCTGGCCGTCATTGGAGACAGAATGCTGGCCTAGTTCTGGGATGGGCAGAAGGTAGATCTCCAGATGTTTTGGACTTCAGCCTCCCAGAAGCCCCTGCCAGCTTGGCCAATGGTCAGAAATGCTGACAGTTGAAGTCCAAAACATCTGGAGATCTACCTTCTGCCCACCACTGGCTCTACATCAGAGATGGGCAATCTGGTGCTGGCCAGTTATTGTGGACTACAATTCTCATAAGACCCATCCAGCATAGTCAGTGGTTGGTGATTAGGGAGTGGTAGTCCACAGCATCTGGAGGGCACCAGGTTGCCTGTTCCTGGGCTAGATGGCCCCTTGGGCTGATCTGCCAAGGCAGTTCTTATTCCCACCCCACTCTTGAATATGTAGTCCTTAAGTTAAAACTCTCCATGCTGGCTGGGAATGATGGGAGCTGCAGTCCAACACCTCTGGGGGGCACTGAGTTGAGGGAGGCTGCTGTAATGTCTGCTAATGTTGGCAGCAGTTGATATGAAGAAGATGAAATGCTGGGCTCCCTCCTCTCTGCCACTCCATAAGGCTGGTGGAGAAATTCTGCAGAGCCACTTTGCTTCTGACGTCGTGCGTACTGATGGTGATGTGTGGAAATGCATTGGCGTGCACAAGGCATCCCCCCACACCACCCCCTGCATGCAAAATCCTTGTACATCAGAACCACCTAAGGATACTTCAGGCTGTGCTCCAAGGGAACTGTCCCTATTTCAGCTTCGTTAAACGCATTTACGCTTTTTAAATTACTCTTATTTATTGGCTGCTCTTTAGCCATGAGACTCGCAGCAGCTTCCAATAACATCACTAAAATACTATAAAAACCCAACGCAGTGGTCGGTTAAATTCCAGCATAAGAACAGGCCTAAGGACAGAAGCGAGACCAAAAGGCCTGGGCAAAAAGAGCTTTTCTGCACGAGGCTGTTAATTGCTCTATCTGCTTTCGGTTTCATCGCAGAATTGAGATCCCATCTCTACACAAAGAGCTTTTCCTTTCCTGCTTTTCTACTACGTAACCTCTAGGTGGACCTGTGCTATATTGGAATTGCACAAATACACAAGTAGAAACAGCACTGTGAGAAATAATACCCCATTTTCCCCATTCTAAAAAAAGCAGAAGCAAAATTGGATGGTCATGTGGTCTAAAGAACCTGTAAACACCATGAGTAAGGAATCACCAGTGCACAATAAATGCCTTGTGTAGAAAAGCTCTAAGAAGGGGTTCACTTTGTACTGAAAAGAAAATAAAGGCTGCATCAGGCAAAGCTCTTTGGGAGGGGAGTTTCAAAGGTGGGTCCCACAACAGAAAAGGCCCTGTTGCCAGTTACTGTCTGCCTTACTTCAGCTGGTGAGGGAACATGAAGAAGAGCCTCCAGGCCCATTCCAAACAGCTGGGCAGGTTTGTGTGGGAGCAGATGGTCTTTTAGGTGCCTGGCTGGTTACAAGACATTTAAAGCTTTATAGGTTAGAACTAGCACTTTGATTTGTGCCTGGAAGGAGATCAGCAGGGGTAGTGTTTGGTGATGGGCTGTGTCAATTCAAGGTGCTAGATTTGACCTATGAAGCCCTAAGTGGCTTGGGTCCACTTCCTCCCCTATGAACCTGCCTGTAATTTGAGATCTTCATCAGGGGCTCTGTTGCATGTCCCACCACAAGCGAGGTTTGGCTGGTGGGTATAGGAAACAGGGCCTTTTCTGTAGCAGCACCTTAGTTGTGGAACTCTCTTCCAAAGGAGGTCAGGCTGGATCCTTCCCATTTAAAGTTCAGACCAACACTAAAAACTGTACTGTACTGGTTTGCTTGGCCTTTGGCTTTTAAAATTGTGTCTGATCTCTTACTAAAGAATGTTCTGGAGTTTTGTGTGTTTCGTTTGCTTTTATGTTGGATTTTATTGTACATTGCTTTGAGGGCCCCAGTGGGCAGAAAAGTGATATATACATACTTTTAATAAATAATATTAATGTATCTTCAATTCATTTATTACATTTCTATACACCTAATAGCTGAAGTTCTCTGGACAGTTTACAAAGATTAAAACCCTAAAAGTACAATATAATAACATAATATAAAACCAGATATATAACCATTTTAAACTATCAACAACAATAAACAAGTCACAGGACGTGTTAAAAACCTTATATGCTGTCAGATCCCTGGGAGTAGAGGAAAGTCTTATCCTGAAAAAGTGACAATGTTGACGCCAGACAGGCCTTACTTGAGAAGAGTATTCCATAATCGCAGGGGAGGGGAGGACACCACCAAGAAGGCCTCTCTCCTTTGTTGTCATCCTCTGAGCCTCCCTCAGAGGAGGCACTTGGAGGAAGGCCTCCAATGATGAGCATAGCAATTTATTTATTTATTTATTTATTTTTGCATTTATACCCCGCCTTTTTTCCTCTTGCAAGGAACCCAGGGCGGCTTACGTTATCCTCCTCCTCTCTGTTGCATCCTCGCAACAACAACCCTGTGAGGTAGGTTGGGCTGAGAGTCTGTGACTGGCCCAAACTCACTCAGTGAGCTTCCATGGCCAATTAGGACTAGAACCCGGATCTCCCGGCTCCCAGTCCTCTCACCACTGCACTACACTGGCTCTCCTACCTACCCTAGTATATGGGTAGGTTCATGCCGGAAGAGGCGCTCCGTCAGGTATTATGATCCCAAGCCATGTAAGGCTTTATAGGTCAAGACCAGCACCTTGAATTGGGCTTGGAAACATACAGGCAGCCAGTGCAAACAGGCCAGAGTCGGTGTTATATGTTCAGAGCTTCGGGTCCCTGCTACCAGTCTGGCTGCCACATTTTGCACAAGCTGCAGTTTACGAACCATCTTTCGATACTTGGGGGCAGTTTTTTTTTCTGGATTAAATTTGGCGGTGAACTTTACTCTTTCACTCCAAAAGATATTGGCCAGGCTGGCTGGGGCCCATGGCAATTGCAGTCCAATACTTCTGGAGAGCAGAAGGCTCTGGCAGGTGGCTTCAGGGATCCTCCTGTGCCTGCTGGCTGTAGTGCAGGCCGCGTCCCGGGGCGTCTTTCCCCGCACCGTTAGGATGATGTCACTGCCTCTATCTGGGCGGGGGGGGGGGGGGCGGAATCAGTGCTGAAGAGCAGCCTCTGTGCCCTAATGGGTATGTTTATTTGTTTATTTATTGTCTTGTTTGCTTTTTACATTTTTATCCTGCCTTTCTAAAAGAAGAGATATCCAAGGCAGCAAACAAATACACAAAGATAAAATTATATGGCAAACCGGGTTCTATTAAAACGAGAGAGAGAAAAATGAAAAGCAACCTTTAAAAAAAGCCTAAGTATAGCTGTGGTGAAAAACCTCTATTAAAAAGCCACACCTCAAACAAGGCCCACTGGAAATGTGATTAATCTGATGTATGGATGTAGCCAATATTATGACTTATTTCAGGGGTGGCAACCTGGTGCCCTTTAGATGGTTTGGACTACAACTCCCATAATCCCTTACCATTGGTCATGCTGACCAGGGCTGATGGGAGTTCTAGTTATTTGGCTCATTTTCTCAAAGAACCTCATGCGGCGCAGAGTGGTAGGCGGCAGTATTGTAGCTGAAACTCTCCCCACGACCTGAGTTCGATCCCAGCGGAAGCCGGGTCTCGGGTAGCTGGCTCAGGTTGACTCAGCCTTCCATCCTCCCGAGGTTGGTAAAATGAGTACCCAGCTTGCTGGGGGAAAGGTAGTCACTCACGACTGGGGAAGGCAATGGCAAACCACCTCGCTACAGTCTGCCATGAAAATGCCAGCTAAAGCGGCGTCCATCTAGGGGTCAGTAATGACCCGGTGCTTGCACAGGAGGATCCTTTCCTTTCCTTTCCTTTCCTTTCCTTTCCTTTCCTTTCCTCAAAGAACAGTTAAATCCCTCTTGCAGGGCCTGACCTACCATTAAGTAGAACGAAGCAAGTGCCCCAGGCAGTTGATTTTAGGTGCTGTGAAAGGACAGCAAATTGTTGGATATTTAATTTATTATTGTTGCATTTTTACTCTCAGGGAGAGGTGATTGTAAGGTTTTCTGCCTCGGATGCCAAAGTAACTTGGATAGCCTTGGGTAATTTCCATCTTGACTTATATGCAGTGGGGTGAGGTCATCTCGGGTGGCCCTCCTCACGTGTCATGCAGTTTGACAATCATGGAGCAAGAGAATGTTATTGTTTTCATAGAATCATAGAATAGTAGGGTTGGAAGGGGCCTACAAGGCCATCGTGTCCAACCCCTTGCTCAATGCAGGAATCCAAGTCAGAGCATTTAACTAAATGCTAAAAATTCAGGGAAGGAAAATCACTTCCAGGGACGGGGGCAGACCCTTTTGTAGCTACTACAGTACCACTGTACCTCCATCTTTGTACATGTCTTTTTCTTGGGCGTGAAAAGTTTGAAAACTACTGGTTTACAGGCTAAGAGTTGGTATCTTCAGAATAACTTCATTCCTTCCACTTTGTGCCCTCACACCAAGCTGGAAAAGGTACAGAAAAGGGCAACCTTTTCAAGGAGCAGAAGCAACTCCCCTGTGAGGAATGGTTGCAATGTTTGGGGCTGTTTAGCTTAGAAAAAAGGCAAGTAAGGGGAAACGTGATAGAGGTGTACAAAATGATGCATGGTGTACAGAAAGTGGGAAGGGAGATTTTTTCTCCCCCTCACACAATACTAGAACCCGGGGGCCATCCCACAAAGCTGATTGGTGGGAGACTCAGGACGGATAAGAGGAAGTACTTCTTCACACAGCGCATATTTAAACTATGGAATTTGCTACCACAAGATTCTATGATGGCCACCAATTTGAATGGCTTTAAAAGGGGATGAGAGAAGTTCATCAAGGAGAAGGCTATCAATGGCTACTAGTTCTGGTGACTATATGCTACCTCCACTATCAGGGGCAGTATGCCTATGTATGCTGGGGAACATGAGCATGAAGGTGCTGTTGCCCTCATGTCCTACATGTGGGTTTCCCACAGGCAGCTGGTCGGCCACTGTGTGAACAGAATGCTGGACTAGATGGACCCTTGGTTGATCCAGCAGGGCTCTTCTTATGTTCTTACAGTAAAGTAAGATAGGGGTTGTGTTTCTGTTTCTTACGCAGGGTTTTAGTTTTTTGCTCCTGCTTTCCTAACCTGCTTTGCTGTCTTCCAAATAGCACCTTTTGGAGGGCAAAATGAGAATGGGAAATGGTGTGGAAGAAGGAGTAATCTCTCCCTATGGGAAGAATCACAGATTCAAATAAGGATTGGGGCCCTTTGCAACTGCTTTTCCTTGTAAAATAAAGGGGGGAGCACTTGCGAGCACTCTTTTTAAAGGGTATTTTAAAGGACACTTTCCTAAGAGTAGTTTGGCCTTTCAGCATCCTTCCGAGTCCAAGTGGGTCTGGACGTTTTGGAGCAATGTGGAGAAACAGGGAGATGGATTCTTTAGCTCCCTGCAGTGTCTCTTTCCAGCTTCTTCCCTGCCCCTCCTCCCTGCTTCTATGCAAAGTGGTGGGATTTATTTTTAGAAACCGGGACGGGGGCGCGGGGCGGGGGGGGGGGGACACTGTGGCGACTGTAACTTAGCATGGAGAGCTGGTGTGGACCTCTAGAGCTACAGAGAGCTATCATTATTGCTCTCCAGAGTTTTATTTATAGTTCCAGGCGGTTTACTTAGAGGAACACACCCACCAAAATTTGCTATAAAAAGGGAAAATAGGCTCTTCAGTTACTTAAAGGGACAGACTTTATTTTCATGTTACAAAGGCAGCTTATTTAGGAAGTTGCCTCCCTCCACCCTCTCCTCACGTACACACAAGTGCACTAATTCAATTTGCCAGACACAGCCAGCTGGCCCTTGTGGTGACCATGTGTATATCAGGGGTGGGCAGCTTGTGGCCCTCCAGACGTGTTGGCCTACAACTCCCATCAGCCCCCACCATTGGCTATGCTGGCTAGGGTTGATGGGAGTTGTAGGCCGAAACATATGCAAGGCCACAAGTTGCTCACCCTGTATACACTACGACTCATTTAGCTAGACCAGCCTTCCCCAACCTTGTGTCCTCCAGATGTGTTGGACTATGACTTCCAGCACCCAAGGGATGCTGGGAGCTGTAGCCCAACACATCAGGAGGACAAATTGGGGAAGGCTGAGCTAGACAAAGATAATATGTGTGCACAGAGTTGTTGATGATAATGGTTTAGTCACCCATGTTGTAATTTTAAGACTTCAAAACAGATACCTAAGACATCCATGATTTTATGCTTTAATAATAAATAATATTCATTTATATATCACCTACAGCTAAGCATTGTGTAAAAGGTTTTAAAATGACAGGCCCTTTCTGCAGGCTCACAATATAACTTTGTAAGTAAACCCTGAGTAGAAAAGCTTGACTGACTTGACTGCCAGTGTGGTTTTTGGAGGTTCTGCAACCAGGAGGCAAAGTAATTGTTTTAGGCTGCAATCCTAAGCCTACTTACCTGGGAGTAAGCCTCACTGAAATCAGTAGAACATATCTCAGTAGACATGTATAGGATCATGCTATAAAGCTTTTATAGAGAGTTGGTGTGCATTATTTTTCCATAAAAAACTAATAGTATTGCTACCTGAGCCATTGTCCACATTGCCCATGGTATCTGACACTTTCCAGTTTCTCAACTGAAAGCTTCCCCAACCTGGTGCCTTCCAAGTCCATGTTTTATTTATTTATTTATTTTATTTAAAACACTTGTATCCCGCCCTATATTATTAAGATCTCAGGGTGGCGTACAGATAAAATCAATTTAAACAGTATAAAATAATAAATAATTTAAACACCTAAAAACATATTAAACCATTAAACAAGCTAATACCAATTAAAATCTAAAATAAAAATACAGCTACAACAGTGTGCTACTTTAGGGAATGCATTTAGCTCTCAAAGCCTTCGGTAAAAAGCCGTGTATTTACTTGGCGCCAAAATGAAACCAATGTCTATGCCAATCGGGCCTCTAAGGGGAGGGCATTCCACAACTGGGGTGCCACAGCAGAGAAGGTCCTCTCCCACCATGTCCCATGATGTCTCACACTGGTGGAACACAGAGGAGGGCACCTCCAACAGATCTCAGTCCTGGGGCAGGAATATATAGGGAGAGGAGCTCCCTCAAATATCGAGGACTTAAGTTTTGGACTTCAATTCCGATCAGCCCCAGCCAGCATGGCCAATGGTCAGAAATTGACCATTGGCAGCTGTAGTCCAAAACATCTGAAGGGCACCAGGTTGGGGAAGGCTGCAGTACTAGGCCTTTGGAGTTTCCAAAAGGGGGCTTCTGTAACGCTGGTGAGAAAGGGGAGTTTTACCTGGTGCCAGCTTTTCCCATCAGTCTTGCAGTGAAATGAGAATCTGCAGGCCATGGAATTTCCCCCTTGCACAACTCTTAAAGGTATAGGACTTTTCTCCTGGTCTGGACCAGAGAATGCTATGGTTCTCCAGGTGGCATGATTTCAGGAGACTTTGGCATTCTGGGTAAAGGGGAGCAGAAAATTCTTCTGTAGATAAAGACGAGCAAATGTGCAAATGACCATCATTGTGAGAGGAGGTGGGGGGAGGACGGTTTAAAGGTTTTTGCAGGTACAAGAGGATGGAATTGGCCTCTGCCCCAGTAGAATCCCCATTGATCTACATTCTTCCATAGAAATGAATTGTTCACTTCTGTGGCAGAAAGTTACAGGCTATGTTGGGTCAGCCATGCTGCATCACTTTTAGAAATTTTTCTTAACTGGTGCACTTTATTTATTTATTATTATATCCCACCTTTTTTCCTCTTGCAAGGAACCCAAGGCGGCTTACATTATCCTCCTCTTCTCCATTTTATCCTCACAACAACAACCCTGTGAGGTAGGTTAGGCTGAGAGTCAGTGCCTGGCCCAAAGTCACCCAGTGAGCTTCATGGCTGATGGGGACTAGAATCCGGGTCTCCCAAATCCCAGTCCAACACTCTAACCACTACACCTCATTGGTTTGTAAATGTGTAGAAATCTTTCTACAAGTGCTGCCTCCTCCCAAGAAAACCACTTGCAGGGACTGCTCGGAACTATTCATTGCTCAAGGACAGGCTTTGTGTGTGTGTGAGTGCATAAAGTTTTCTAATGAAAATGTGCAGTGAAATAACCATGAAGACACACACTTGCCCTTCCAGAGAGCCGCTCTTGGGGCCGATTTGCGCTAACAACTTAAATAATTGAACCATCTTAATAGCACCTTTATGGATCTCTTTTTAGGGAGAGGGAGCTTTTGTGCTATGAGTGAATCTTAACACTTCTTATTCGGGAAGGGAAGTAAATGCTTACAGCTCCTGCTTAATGCTCATACCCAGGGCAGTAAAACGTGGTTGACAAGCAGACCGGATTGGGTCAAGGTTTGTATTCTACAGTTGGGTCAAGAGGTTCTATGCCAAGTTCATACTGATGTTCCTTGCTGGAAACGTACAAAGGGGAGACACCCCCCCCCAAACATATATAGCGGCCTCCCCCTACCTGGCGCTCTCCAGATGTGTTGGACTACAACTCCCCAGCATGCCCCAGCCAGTGGTAGTCCAATACATCTGGAGGGCACAAGGTTGGGGAAGGCCGATCTACATAGGCATGTGTCAGAGGGTGGAGGCCCACCTCATGCTTTCTGTGCTTGTGGATTCTCCAGGTTCAAATTTTAGCTCAGATCTTGCCTCACTGGGTGGCTGTAGGCGGCATCATATCTCGGCCTCAGGTCTCCATTTTATTTTATTTTATAAATTAAAGGGAACCCATCTCCCTGGGTGTCTTTATAACAGATTTTAAAATAGTATTCTTTTTACGAGCTGCGAGCACGAAGAGTTGCAAAGAGAGACATTTCAAATTTCTGAGCACTCGTTTCAACCAAATCTGTAGGCTTCTGTGATTTCCCCAGCTTTGTTTGTGCCTTTTCCGCCAGACAAAATGCTTCCAATGTAAAAGGAGTGTATTGTGTGCCTGGCTTGGTTTTTGTGTGTGAGAGTTTTTTAAGTGTGCAGTGTTCAGTGCATACTTCATTAACAATTTTGTTGATTCCCTGTTTCACTCTGCATTTAATTGGGGCTTCTATCATTTCTGAGGGTAGCTGTTTTTACCCAAGTTGTCGTAAGCAATAATGAGAATGTGAAATACGTTTTTGTCCCTGGGTTCTTCCAGAGGACAAACCCTCCCCCCCGCACCCCGGTACAATAAACTACACCGCTGAAATACCATAGCACAGTATGGATGGATGGGAGTGCCTTAGTTGCAGGGATGGGGTATAACTGCACTGCCAGGATGGGGACAGAGGCCGCCTGGAAAACTTAGGCTATATGCAGTGCTGCAGTGCTGGAAAATAGGAGTTCACATCTCAAAATTATTCTTTTTTTAAGCGAAGAAAACTGAATGAGGTTATAGTGCCATCAGGGGTAAAATAGCCATGATCTTGCTTTAGGGGGATCACTTGCTTCATCTTTATTCCATTCAGAAAAGTACACGATGCTCCAGCCTTGGAGAAGGGTACCATCTTCACTAAGGGGTGGGGGATGGGGATACTGTAGGGGAGAGGAACCTTGCTCCTGTTCACTAGGTGGTGGTGGTTGTTTTAGTTTAATGGGCAGAGGTGAGGAATGGGGGGATAGTGTCAATGCAGGCAGCAAACCGTGCCGTGTCTGGCCTGGCACAGAATGCTCAGGCACTCACATGGAAAATGAAAGGAAGCTTTCAGGAAGGGGAGTGTGTTGCTCATCGCTTGGGGTGATGTTACAGACCCTGTCCAATAGGTGCCCACATCTTTTATCACAACCAGCGTGCATGATGATTTATTGAGCTATAGTTGTGCTTCCTGGGGAGCAGGGAGGGGCTCATATTTTCCAAACGACAAAATATTTGTGGGGGCAAAATGTGACTGTAGAAGGACATAGGAAATATGTTTGGATTCCCCTTGCCGACAGTGAAAACAACTATCCGAGTCTTGTTGTGGCACCTTCAAGGCTAACATGTTAACCATGTTTTCTAGCTGAATTTGGCCAAACTCAATTTGTTTCCAAGGTGAATTTCATGGACTAGAGCAGTGGAGGGCAAGTGTGGGAAGTCCAGGGGCCATTTTTGCCCTCAAACTCACTCATTGGCCATACTCCTGCCACCCCCCTCCAAGGATTTCTGTAGGGTGGTGGTACTGGCGGTGGCTGCAAAAAAAAGAAAAAATCAGGTTCCAAGAACCAACCACAATACACTGAACTAATAATTAAAACTACAAACATTTAAACAATTCTGAAGCTGATACAGTTTTAAATGCTGTTTTTATGCAACAACAGTTATACCAAATGATCTCCAATGGTGTCTGGAAGACTACCAATATTTAAATAATTGTTAACCAATACAGTTTTAAATACCATTTTTAAGCAACAGTTTAAACATTATTTAAACATTGGTAGTCTTCCAGACACAACTGGAGATCATTTGGTATAACTGTTGTTGCATAAAAATGGCATTTAAAACTGTATCTGCTTGAAAATAGTTTAAATGTTTGTAGTCTTCCAGATATAGCTGGAGATTGTTTGACACAATTCGTTTGTAAAATATATAGTGAAATTGTTTGTAAAATTTGTTCTGATATTGTTGGTTGAAAAATTATTTATTAATTAATACCAGTTATAAATTGTATTTTTAAAAAACTCAGTTATTAGTCCAGTGTATTGTAGTTGGTTCTTTGCACTTATAGTGTTTGGTTTGAACCAGTTCTTTGGGAACCTTGTCCTTGTTGGCTTGCAAAAAAAAAAAAAAATCACCAATTTGCCACTGATTTTTGGTGGAAAACTGCTACACACTGTGCTAAATTTGGCCAGGGTAGCATTCCGTAGTTCCTTGCTGCTGATTTTTGCTGGTGTGTGTGTTTTTGTTTTGCTGCAGCAGCAATTGGGGGCAGCAGGGGCCACACTGGGGTGGCGATGGCCAGCCGCGTGTTGTCCAACCATGGGCTAGCGTCTGCTCCATTACATCTGATCAAGTGGACTCTGGTCCACGAAAGCTTATGCCATGTTAATTTCCAAAGTCTTTTAAGATGCTACTAGATTAGCCTTCCCCAAACCGGCGCACCTCCAGATAGGTTGGACTACAACTCCCATCACCCCCAGAATAATGGGAGTTATAGTCCAACCCATCTGCAGGTGCCAGGTTGGGGAAGACTGTACTAGAGTATTTTTGCTGTGACAGACTAAACAGGAGTTCTCAACAAGGCTTGTACGTTCCCTGCTTGATGAAGCACCCACTTGGAAAAGACCCTTGTCTTCATTCCCTTTGCTTTCTTGGCTAACTGAACCCCCATCAAATGTATTTGGTTTGTCCTCCCTTGCGTTGATTTCAGTAACAATTTAGGCTGCAATCCTATACCGTGATTTCTGGGAGTAAAAGTCCCATTGAACCTAGTAGGACTTACTTTTGAGTAGACCTGTACAGTGTTGCACTGCCAGGGAGCCAAATCAGTTAAAATCAAGTCAACGTGTTTTGTTGCGAAACACCCAAGCAAAAGTTATTTGAGGACATAGCATTCCTGCACTACCAGTTCAGCATTTTGCTTCCAAATGGGAAGTGTGTGAGAAGCAGATGATGCCACGTTGCAGGAGGTTCCTTCTGTTGTGTGAACTGCACCATCTGCACCAGCACTGCAGCCCCCCCCCCCGCCCCACCGTATGGGAGGCTCAGCACAATTGCTGCGCTGCTCTGAGCAATCAGAGATTGTAAATCAGCCTCCCCCAACCTGGTGCCCTTGAGATGGGTTGGACTACGACTCCCATCAATGGCCATGCTGGCTGGGGCTGATGTTAGCTGTAGTCTGGCACATCTGGAGGGCACCAGGTTGGGGAAGGCTGCACTGCATCATCTCATCCAAGCACTGGCATAATACTTCCCATGTAGACGTGGCTCTGAGTGATCGAGGTCTGTGCACATGTTTCCTGTGATCTCCATTCAAATACAGAGGCATTAAGACTGTAGATTTCCAGCACTTCATTCTGGCTCATACTTTTGACCTAAAGCACACTGGTTCAGTGGCTGGATTCTGTCAGGCTCAGCTGTCTTGTTTGAAACCAGACTGACCTGCCTGTTTGGCTGCTTCAAAGAGGATTTCTCCTGCTTCGAGGATCCTGCAAACAAATGGGAAAGCTAGAAATTCTTAGGGTCAACATTTACGTTGGACTCTATGGAAGGTGGCCCTGCAGTGTGGTGACCACGTCAGACAGTGGATGCTGTTAAGGACAGCAAAGAAGGTAATGCGTCTGACCCATGGAGCATGATCTACCGCAGGGGTGGGCAACTTGTGGACCTCCAGATGTTTTGGTCTGCAGCTCCCATCATCCTTCACCATTGGCTATGCTGGATAGGGTTGATGTGAGCCAAAACATCTGGCGGGCCACAAGTTGCTCACCCTTGATCTATTGGGTAATTTTCCAGCACAAGTCCCACTGAAAGGGAAGAGAGCCCCCATTCTTTTCAGTGGGGCTTCTGCAGGAGAACGTCCACTTTAATCAGCAGAACAGATGCCATCCCATTTTCTATCTCTGGCGCCAAAATGTCATGGGCCTGCCCTCATGTTCCAAGTCTTTGTCCATGTTTCCCCAGGAAAACGCTTCCTCCAAGAGCCCCACATTGCTGAGACAGAGCACTGCCTCTGGAAGCCAAGTGTGGCAGGAATGGCCCTGCCTGTGATTGTCCTGCTGCTGTCAATCGAAACCCCCATTATCTGCCTTCCCAGAACTCCCCCCCCCCCCGCGCGTGCCTGAGTCCTGCTGCCTAAAACACAGGCTCAGAGCCTCTTTCAGCTGGAGGGCCAAATTTCATTTTGGAGAAACTTTCAAGGGCTGCCCTCCATTGTGGGGCAGGGCTGCAGGCAAATGGGGAGTGGGCAAAATGCCAAAGAATCCAGCATATTTTAACTTAAAGCTTTTACTGCCACTAACTAAGCAGGAGGATGGCTATTTCAACCTTTGAGGAGAAAACTGCACAAAAGCCAGGAAAGAAACTGCCAGGAAACAAAAGCCAGGAAACTTGGCATTTGGAGGAAAGTGGGTGGGGCCAGCAGAAGGGGGTGTGGCTCTCTGGGTAACCCAGGAGGGCCAAATCGGGACCTCAGTGGACCTGATTTGGCCCCCGGGCCTGAGGTTCTGCACCCCTGGCTTAAAATACAAGTGCAGTGATCTCTTCCCAGGCCAAATGGGTGGGAGCAAAGCAGTAGCATTATTCTGCAGATGTAGTACCTTTATGGAGTCCTCTTAGCTGCATTAATCCAGAGGTGGAGATTGGAAGAAGCCCAGATTTGTAGAAACTTACGCTAAGAATAAAAAATCAAAAAGCTGTGCCCCAGAGGGAGTGGCTAGCTTCCTATTACCTGCAGGGGAGTTTTTACTAAGAAGAGGGAGCGAGCTGAGAGGTCGGTCAGGTGCTGGTGGCAGGACTCTGGTTCTGTTTTGCCCCGTGCTGCAGGGGGTGGGATGGCACTTAGAATGTGGGGAGCTTCTTTATGCCAGGCCAGACTATGTGCTCATTGAGCCCAGTCTAACGGGTATACTGTGACTGGCAGTGGTTCTTCAGGGTCTCAGGCAGAGGTTCCCCCCCATCACTTCTTACCTGGGGATTGAATGTGGAACCATCTACATGCAAGCCATGGACTCAAACCCGTGCTCTATCACCACGCTCTGTCACTGCGCTACCAGAAATCTATACATTGCAACTTTTGGTCTTGAACTGTGGCATCCAGGGAGGCTGCAGTGACGTCCAAAAGATGGATGCTTGGAAAGATACAGGTTCCTCTTCCTGGCTTCAGGCTATAGAAGAAATATGCATTTAGACTAGGACTGGCCCTACTGCACAAGCAAACCAAGGGGTGATGGATTGGCATGCAATCCAATATGCGTGCCCTCGCATCCTCTGGCCGTGTAAGGGATTCGGGGGTGCACCCCTTAGTAGTCCAGCCACTGCTGTAGGTCCTATGGGGCAGCAGAGTATCGTGGATCCCTTTTGTCCTTGAGAAATAGCCTAGCCAGGGTCTGGGCAGGGATCAGATAATGCTGTATTGGGGTCCCACCTGTCTCAAGTGAAGCAATCCAGACTGTCACTGGGGCTCTGCAGTGGTGGACATAGTACTGCAGTGAGTCTTGCTGGGGCATGTCAGTGTGATATTCTGCTTTGGCTGGTGAAAGAACAAAGTCTTACTGCAGCTGAGGTTTCACAGAGAGGATGTTTTGTGGGGGGGGGGGGGATTTTTCAAGATTTTCCAGCCTGTTTAAACCATGCAAATGTACATGTGTTTTCTTAGTTTGCCTAACATTGTTCTGTTTCTGCTTAGTCATGCTGAAGCCTAGCCCCCTATGGAGTCTCCCTTCTGGCTTGAGATTTCACCAGGCACACACCCACACACTTTATCATCATAAGGACTAGAAACCTGGTTGAACCTGGGGCCTTTGGCATGCAAAGTATATGCTTCCTGTAGGCAAAGAGTTTGCAAAACACAGCTTGAGGCCTGTTTCCTTCCTTTTTTCCCCTCACATGATTTGGTGCTGTGGTGTGAATTGCTTGGTGCTGTTGCCTATCCCTGCTCCTTACCCCGGACCCCATGATGGCATAAAGAGCAGAACCATTTTAGCATACTATCTGCCCTTTTGTCTCCTCTGTCTGCCTGGCTTTGAGTGCCCTCTGTTGGTTGAGGTTTGCATTGTACTTCTCACCATTCCTCTGAATTCTATGCAAGTTCAAAACCCAGATGAGGGCCAAACAACACATAAAATGGGAGATCCTTTTCTACTTCTTCTTGAAAGCAGCTGGGTGGAGGGGAGAGAGAAGGCTTCAAACTGGACTGGACCAGTGGAGCCATTTAAGCCCTCTTTCCCTGCCACCATTTTCCCCAGTCTAAATCACCAACTCTTCAAAACTGCTATTCACACCACAGTGGAAATAATACAGGTTAAAGGCGCAATCCTATGCAAGTTTAAGCAGAAAACAAGTCCTACAAAAAGCCTGTTTAAGCGTGCATAGGATTTGTGTCCTAAATGTATGTTTTCATGGTCACGGATTTCCTATGACACTTTCTAGTTTGATCCCTGAGAACAGATGGTTTTCTGTGACAAAACAGAGTGAATTTCACTTTATGCATGGCTGCTGCTATACAGATCCATCGTTGGTAGGCTGATAACTGCACACAGAGGATGGGGAAGAGACTTTTTCCTAACTGCGGCTACTCTTCCTTGGACAGGTACAAATCTATGAAATTATGAAATTGACTAGTCTGGAAAGCAAGCACCTAATCAGTTTCAGTATGGGCTCCTTCACACTGAGCTTTTATCCTGCGTTGAGATTGCTCCTTCATGGAAGTTTGCAAGCTCTTTACATGATGCTGTGATCATTCAAGGCCTCTCCTGCATTAAATGCCTTTTGTTCCATTTTAAAATAGATCGCAGATAATGAGCTATCAAATTACTGCTTCAGTTTCCTCCCTGAAAAGAGGAAAAGTGGCAAGAAGAGGAGCGAGATCAATGACAGATAATGGAAGACTCAAAATACGGGGAGAAGGAGGGGGAAGGGGGCCGGGGTGGGGGCGAAGGAAGCATGTGCAAAAGGGAGTCTTGGTGATCCTGCATTTAAAACGGAAGCAGAAAGCCCCATTTTAAATGCAGGATTTTAGGCTGGTGTAGAGACGCCCTACTAAGAAAAACTAGCAATACAAACAAATAAGGAAATGCTCTTCAATGGCAGAGCATTGCTGAAAGAAGCCACCTTGTGCTGTGTGTGTGCATGTTTAAAATGGAGTTTGAGGTCTATTATTAAAGGCCTGCAGGAGCATTCATAGATATATGGGCATGCACATATCCTTCATGCACTAGCACCCCCCCAACCCCCCCCCAATTCAATTAAAAAAAACACATGAAATTTTAACATCAGCTTCGGAAGTGCTTTGGCCATGAAGAATGGAAGCCTGTGATTAGAACCATTCCCACTATCCCATTCTAAATGAGATCAATTGTTATTGTTAGCCATTAGCCATAACAGCAGCCATAACAACAATGGCCTTAACAACCACACATGTTCAGACAGTAAGAAAACCACAAAATGAACATCCGATCTGCATACGATTGCAGCAATGCTTTTCTTTGCTTTTTGTAGATTATAGCTTAGCGTGCCATGAAAAACTGACCAGAGATTGTGATAGAACTGAGCAGAGATTGTGATAAGTCCACAAAAATGAGCAGCCCATAAAAACTATTACAGAAAAAACTTCCCACACCTATCTTTGTTCATAAGTTCTGGTCTAAAAAGGGAGAAGTCACTCCTGTAAAGCTTCCTGGACTGGGCCCGATTCTCACTTGCCACAAGTAAACTGGCAAGCGCTTATGCATGAGCTCACTGGAGGCTACGACAAGACATAAACAATGAATTCATGTGTACCGCAAACACTGTCTAAAAAGCTGTTTGGGCACATCCTTACTGACAAGAGGGCCATTTTTTATCCATATGGTGATGTTTATCATCAAGTTTGGAATGGTAACATGCCCATATCAAAGGGAACTCCTGTGGGAAAATGAAACATTTCTAAGATAGAAAAAATATGGATTTATTATTAGATTTATATTTATATCCCTCCTCTTTTTCCCTTGGGTAAGGAACCCAAGGTGGCTTACAAAGACTTCCTCCTCTCGAATTTATCCTCACAGCAACCCTGGGAGGTAGGTTAGGCTGAGAGTCAGTGCTTGACCCAAAGTCACCCAGTGAGCTTCCTAACCGACTGGGGAATAGAACCCGGGTCTCCTGAGTCCCAGTCCAACACTCTAACCACTACACCACATTGGCTCTCTTATCAACATCCACACAGATGTTAACAGTGTAGGGATGTAAAGGGATCCCTGCTGGAGCAGACCAAAGGTTCATTTAGTCCAGCATCCTGCTTCCCATGGTGGCCAGCAGGTGCATCCAGGAAGCCGACAAAAAGGGCTTGAGGAAAATAGCCCTCTTCTGTTGCTGCTGTTGTTGTTATTGTTGCTGTTGTTGCCCAGCAACTGGTATTTGGAGGCATGCTGCCTTTGATCATGGAGTTTCCAAAGACCCATCAGGGTTAATAGTCACTGATATACCTCTCTATGAATTTTTCTACTAAGCACAACCAAGAAGACACACACTCTCTGGTTGCCTTACTTCCAAGGACAGCCTCAGATGATGATCTCTGTGACTGGGAAGGTTGGGAAGAGCAAAGATGATCCAACAAGTACCTGGGACCTAAGCCATGTACTTGTGAGTATGTGGACTAGTTCAGCATTTCCAGCAGTACGCTGTCTCCCCAGCCCATGAGTAAATTTAGGCAAGCTTGTGCACCTTCTCTTTTTGATGTGTCGCTTCTTGTCTCTTTTGTCCCTCCTTGTCCCTCTGCTTGTCCCCGTATGCCTCTTTGCATGCATGTACTGGATTCATATACTTTGCATGCATATACTCGCTCGCAGGAGCAAGTAAGAGACGAGAGAGAGAAAGAAAAGGAGACCAAACTGGAATGAAATGGAACTGCCACAGAGGGGCTTCGGTGAAGATGTCCCTTCTATTGCAAGTGCTGTGGGGAGCAGACCTGGCTCCAGCAGCAGACTGTGTAAGGAAACAGGAGGAAGGAAGTCTGGCTCAGAAGCCAGAGAAGCTGCAGCTGGTTCCCCTCCTGGCTCCAGCAAGGTGGGTGACACAAAGAGAAGGACAAAAGCCAGAGCACGGGCCTGAGTACCAAGATCCAAGAGCGATGACCTTGGCAGCTCCCGCTTGTCAGAACAGATCCATGCTGACATCTTTGCGCGGAGGCTCTTGGCTGCCTGCATGTACGCTTCTTTGGATCCGTCTGCAGCTGGGGCTGAGCTCACCAAGAGGGGTCTCGGCTCTTTAGAGGAGATGGCCCAGGCTCTGAGATGGGGCTGCGAGTCTTATGTGTGGCCTCGTGAAGAAAGACCCGGGGAGGGATTGGGGCTGCCCCCCATCCCAACTCCTGGCCTGCCACCAGGGTGTTCAGCACCTTCTGTAGCTCTCTCTTTCAAGAGCCACAACCTGGCTTCTTGTGGCCTACTTTTAGACAAAGCCCGTGAGTTTCTTGAGATGCCAGCTTTAGTTTATAAGTTTCCATGCTTCTGCTCAGTTCTGTTTGCCTAGGTGGGCAAACATCTTATTTTAATTTTTTTAAAACAATCATATCTTTTAAAAAAATCATAAAGCAGTATTTCCAATGTGCAATAACTGCTTAGAGCAGTGTTTCAAATACAAAAATGTTTGCATAAATTGAAGATGTATTTCCAAAACAAAATACAAAATAAATTGATTCAGTAATGTTTTATTAATGGTCTACATGTAGTTTCAAACTGCACTCAGCTTTACTTTGATGATTTTACTAGGATTTAATGCTAGCATAAAAATAAGACATATTTTTTCTTCATAATTTAGGCTGCAATGCATATCTCTTTGGTCAATGGGACTTGCTTCTGAATAAACATGTTTTAGAATTCCTTTGCACACTATATCATTTAATAAATAATATTCATTTAACAAATCTCTTGCAGATTATTCTTTTGGCTATAAAAGAAACATTACAAATGCTATATTTGGTCCCTGGAGTATTTTATGGCCGAGCAAGTGTAAACCACCCAGAGATCTCCCATCCAGAGCTACTTTCTACCCACCTGTCTTAAAAGATACAGTTAAAGTTCTCTCAAAATGACATAAAATGCAGGCAGTGTAGCCAGATAATAGCCAGAGCTTCTCTCTCTAGGAGCTTTTCTACATGAGGCTGTTAATTTTGTATCTACTTTCGGTTTCATCGCAGAATTGAGATCTGAGCTCGACACAGAGAGCTTTTCCTTTCCTGTTTTTTTGCTACATAACCTCTAGGTGATGCTGTGCTATAGTGAAATACCGCAGTTATGCAAGTAAGAAAATGCCCTTTCTTTTGCGTTCAGAAATAATACCCCATTTTCCCCGCTCTAAAAAAAACCCTGGGAAAGTGCTCCGAAACAACAGACACAAAACTGGAGGATCACAACTTTGTCTAAAGAATCCATAAACAACTGTGAGTAAGGCATCATGAGCGCACAATAAACGCCTCGTATAGAAAAACTCTAGGAGAGTCTCATTTAGGAGCATCCCAGCCACACAGAGTCTTGCAGGGGCACAGTCTCCCAGCCCACCATGGAAGGGAGATTCTCTAGCATGAGCACCACCCAGCAGATCAGGGTGGGCAGAAGGCAGATCTCCAGATGTTTTGGACTTCAACTCTCATAGTCTCTGACCATCAGCCATGCTGGCTGGGGCTGATGGGAGCTGTAGTCCAAAACATCTGGAGAGCACCAGGTGGCCTACCCCCTGCCATCGTCCCATGTTTGGACGTTCTCACTTGCAGCCTCTGCTTGTAGTTTGAGGATGATGGGCAATACTCTTCCACCCCAACCTTTAAAAAGTACTGCTGTTGTTGGAGTCCTAGTTTTCTCTGTGGAGAAATTGAGTTGGAAAGGACCTGGTGGGGTAAAGCATCCCTGACAAAACCTCTTCCCAAATATTTCATGAAAGCATATAAGATTTTGACAATCTCCCTGTGCGCTTGTTACATTACTGGGCAGCTCAGCCAGAGGTCCAGGCCCCGTTTCCTCCCCCTACCCCCCACCCCAATCTTTGGGTGCTATGCTACAGATAGCTAGCATTAAGTTATAGCTGTGGTCTGGCAGGATCGCCTGTTCACCATTTTTCTTCCTTTTTAAAAATTTAAATAAAGGAAGATATGTGTACTTCAAATCTGGAGGAGGAGGTTGTTCACAACCAAGAATTAGGTTTTTTAAGAAAAATGTGGCTGGAGACAAGCAAGAAGAGCTGACGTGGTGTAGCAGTGAAAAGGCTATGCTAGCTTTCCCCGACTTGTCCTCCTTATGTGTTGGACTACAACTCCCATCATTCCCAGCCAGCATGGCCAATCAGGCACAGTCCTTCCCCTCCTCCACTAATAGAGGAATAATGGTAACCTATCCTAAAGGGCTGCTAGAAGCAGTGGAGGCTGGTACCTCCAATGTCAATGGGGCGGTGAATCCACTCCAGGTCTCAGCCAGAACTCTAAAGGACCTATCCAAGGAGCTTCGCAAAGCACCTTGGATAGCTCCTTTAGAGTTCTCGCTGTTTCTGACTGAGACCTGGAACAGATTTACTGCCCCACTGACATCAGGGCCACCAGCCTCCACTGGTTGGAAGGATGTTAGGATTGCCGAATTTTAGAGGTCATCTAGTCCAACCCCTGTTCAATGCAAGAATCCATGACAACCTCATATATGAAGCTCTTCGAGCATTAAAAAGTACTGTAACTGCCCGGTACTAGTAAGGTACTAGTAAGAAGGGAGCTGAACGTGGTTTGGGAGAGGCATTGCTTTGCTTCCCATGAGGCAGGTGCTCGTTTCTTTTGTCCCACCGTTGCCTCTAGTCAAGTGGGCTTTTTAAAAATAAAACAAAACCCTGTTTATCAGATGCATGAGCGGGGTGAGCATGCACACCAGGAACAGAGGTCTCTTTTGAACTGCCTTCAACTCTCTGGAGTGGTGGTGGGGAACTCCCTTTGGCTCAAGATGTTGGGGAGAACATCTGGAAGATTGTGCCTTGTATGTGAATTAGTGGAAGTCAGGGCATCAAAACTGGCCCCAAGTGAAGCCTTAACCTGCTGTAGCAACCCAACGGGGACCTCCTCCTTTCAGTGCACGCTGGGATTAGGGGGCCTGCTTGTAACTGGGGCACAGAGGCACGACCACACTTCCCCTAAGCTCCTTATGCTCTTTCTAATTTGCTGTCAGAGCTGAATACATTAATGGGGATGCCTGTCAGCAGAATAGCCAAATCCCAGGCAGGGTGGGGGGCGATCCCTGCTGATTAATCCAGAGCAGGTCTCCTGAATTGCTGCCTCTTAATTCAAGCAGTGCTTGGCGGAGATCTCCCCCCACTACTGCCAGGAACTATGTGTGTGTTTGTGTGTGTGTGTGTACATATACATACACATATACACTCACATGCAGATTAATCACTGCCACATTAAAAGGAATGGCAGAAGTTAGATTGAGCTTCAAAGCAGCAGCCCAGAAAGTCTGACACCCGAGAACAGATTTTGCAAATCAATGAGAAAGGTGTGGGAGGGGAGGAGGGAGCAGTTTTGGTGAGCCAAGTCCGTTGGCTGCAAACTGCCTTGCTGCGGTGATGATGGTGGTGGAGGAGGAAGGGGGGGATGTTTAAGGCTATTTGTTGTGGATTTTAGATAGTCAAGACCAGATTAAGGAAAACAGGGCAAGCGGGGGCACCCCGTATGGTGGCGGTGGTTTGCTGAGCAGGAGGCTCATTTTGAAGATGAAACTATACAGTGTAACTGATTACACTGATGCTTTATGCACATTTTTCCCCTCCCCACCCCCTCACTGGAAGGCTAGTTTTTCTTAAAAAAAAAAAAAAACATTCAGCAGTCCACTTCCAGGGTACTTGGTGCTAGCAGCAGCATAAATGAGCCAATATTTCTACCTGGGCTTAAAGCATCCTGCTGTGAAGACCTGAGAAATGAACAGTGCAGTTCTATACAGGTCTACTCAGAACCAAGTTCTATTGAATTCAACAGGACTTGCTCCCAGGTAAGGGGGGATAGGACTGCAGCCGTAAAGTGGTGGGGTAATGTTTCCATTGTCTTAAAATCAGACTTGCAGAATAGCTCCCATGTGCCTGAAAACAACCATCTTTGAGCCTGTCAGTTTGGAAGCAAAACAGGGCCAAGCTGTTTTGGTTGCTACATACTTGGGGGTCTCACTAGGCATGCAAAAGTATAAAAATGTGTAACTTTAAAATGTTTTTAAATCCCAAAAAATAGCTTTACAAGGACCTATGAGCTTCCAGAGCTGAGGGTATAGAGACAGGAAAATTTAGAGTAATTCACTCATTGTCTGGATAGTAAACTTCAGGTTCCCATAGAACACCAAAGACAGGAACTCCTTCTTTGCTGCTACCTTTTGTTTGGAGGGTAGGGGAGAGACAGGACACACTGCTGCCCTGCTCTACTAAAATCCTGGATTTCTCCATTACTTTCTATGGCTGCTTCGCACTTGCACCCTAGGGGCGACAAGAAAGGAGCAAGGTGTTTGGAAGACTGATCAATGCTTATGAGGTTGTGTGTCTGAGCATTCAGCCTGTGGCTGAGAGCAGCTGAGACGTGAAATGTTAGGGGGACAGTTGAGGGGCAGGGAGGAAAGTGAGGAGCGATAGGAACTTGGCCTGCTCGAGATCCCAACAGCTTATATCTTATATATTCTGGAGGGGGACATTCAAGTTGGGGAAAATGTATGCAATGAAGTTAAAAAAAAAAACTCTTCCCTTCCTGTGCTATATGGGGACATTTCAGGAGGAAGAAAAAAGAAAAAGACACCTGTTTTCTTTTCTGCACTCCAGAGGGCAAAAAAATGCTCAGGTTTGGGACTGGCAGCCAACCTCAAACCTGGGCCCCCTCTAGGATTATATAGCACAGCAGCAGAAGGCCTCAGATGGGGGGTGGGGGAGAAAAAAATCTCCCTGTGGGGAAGCCTCCCCACAGAGAGGCCTGAATAAGGGCTGTACAAGGTTCCTGTTCCAGAACAGGGAGTGGAGGGAATACACTGCAACCTTTTATTTCGGGGCCCACTTGTTGCTACGCTTAAGCACTATCCTGTGTATTTGGCCACATGCTGCAAAAAAGTAAGAGGAGAAAATTGCAGTGTGTGCAAAGCAGCAGCGTGGCTGTGTCTAGACAACCCCCGCCCCGCCCCCACACACATGCCAGTCCTTCCCCTGCACGCGCACACACATGATCCCCCCCGTCATTCATTTCTGATGGGACATTGGGTTACAATGTGAACACGCAGCTGGCCTGTGGGGTTCAAAAGACCACTGGCATCCGTTTCATCTTCCTTTTGAATCCCCCTCCTCTCTCTGACATTCATTTCTTTCCTCTCCAGTTCCCTCCTGCCTTCTGTCTCCTCTGGAGCAGGCACATAAAACATCGTGGCTACCTTGGCCAGCCCCATGGCCCCATCTCACCTCCAGATGGGAGGCAATTCTCCCTCCCCCCTCTAAAAAACCTTTCAAGGCAGAAGGCTCTTACCGCCTCATAAAGCAAAGCGGCTCTTCTGGAATGAATTCGGGTGGCAGTACGTTTGGTAACTATAACATTATTCATTTGACAGCTACGCTCCATCCCATGCCTCTCTCGTAATACTGGAACCCAGTGGGGTCATCCCAGGAAGCTGATTGGTGGGAGATTCAGGACAGATAGAAGGAAGGACTCCTTCACACAGCACATAGCTAAGCTATGGAATTCACTACAAGAGGTAGTGTTGGCCACCAGTTTGGGTGGCTTTAAAAGGGGGCTAGACAAATTCATGGAGGAGAAAGTGATCAACAGCTACTAGCCTGATGGCTATGTGCTGCCTCCAGTATCAGAGGCAGTGTGCCAATGTGCACCAGTGTCTGGGGAACATAGGCTGGTGGGAGGTGCTGTTGTACTCATGTCCTGCTTGTGGGTTCCCTGTGGGCGGCTTGTTGGCCGCTGCGTGAACAGAATGCTGGACTGAATGGTCTGTGGCCTGACCCAGCAGGGCTGTTCTTACATTCTTAAGTTCTTATGTCTTTTCTTCGAAGGAGCATGGAGCAGTATTCATTGGGGTTTCCTCCCCATTCTGTTCTCACAACAACCCTGCAAAGTAGTCTAGGCTGAATGGAGGCTGGCCCAAGGATCACCCAGTGATTTTCATTGCTAAGCAGGGATTTGAGCCCAGGTCTCTCAAGCACAAGTCCCAAAGTCTGCCCATTGCTACATGCCATGCGTTGGGGTAGTCAGGCGTATGTCTCTTCCAGTGTGACAGTAGGTCATTACACATCACAAAGAGTTTTTGTGATCACACTGGCAGAGGCATTCAGATGTTAGTTGCCTTTCCCACACAGCAGAGCCCGTTTCTCCTTTCATCATGCTGGCTGGGCACAGACAAGAGCATTCTCTGCTCCCCCAGTTCCCAGCCTTCACCAGAGGAGGATTTACCTAAGGAGGAGTGCAAAGCAGCCAGGGGAAGTGTGAGTTTCTTGTTGACTAGGGTGTGCCAAATAGGATCTGGAATGTCAGAGTTTTGTCAGCGCAGAGTCTTCTGGAGAAGACTCCACCCAATGCCCTCCAGGGGTTTGGATGACAACTTCCATCATCCCCAGCCAGCATGGCAAATGGCTGGCTGGGGATGGTGGAGGTTGTAGTCCAGCACATCTGGAGGGCTCCAGGTTGGAGGAGGGCTGCTGCTAAATGAGGGGCCAACTTTCCAGACCTGGGGCCAACCTTTAGCCCAAACTTATATTATAGGGCTCACTTTTTAGATGTTTTTATCTTTTTTTTAATACATGTGTATGTGTGTGTTTTCTTTCACTTAAGTGGGAGGCAGCCCCATCGAACTCTGGAGGCTTGCTTCTGAGCAAACACCTATGTGTAGGATTGTGCTATTAGTGAGGGCCAGCCAAGCTCTGTATTCAGAAGATGGCACCATGTGTCTGGATGGAATGCATGGGATGGGTGAGCCCACGATGCGTGGTTCAAAAGAGGGGAAGGCACAGAAGGAAGCCAGCCTGCCTGTGCTCCTGGCCCCTGAACTTTCAGGAGGTGCACACAGAAGGAGGGAGGGAACCAGAATTCTGAAACTTTCTTGCATGTACAGTTAATGGATCAAGCCTTTGATGTGAATATTGTTTGCCTGGAAGAAAAGCAGGGCAGTCATAAAAGGAATCAGAAAGATGGGAAGGGGAGCAGTCCGGACTGCTTGTAATTAAAACAGAGACTGTGCTTCTGTGCAGCGGGCTTGCATTTCAGTGGGCTTTCAGGGGTTGCTTGGATCCTTTTCAGGGATCACATTTCAGTAGGTCTTGCATGGGAGAACTTCTTTGGTGGTTTGCCAAGGCTTTGGAACAGGTTCCCCAACCTAGTGCCCCCCCAGGCTGTTTTGGACTACAATTCCCATCAGTCCAAGCTAGCATGGCTAATGGACAGGAATCCTGGGAGTTGGTGTCCAAAATGTCTGAAGGGGCGCAGGTTGGTAAAGGCTGCCTCAGAAAGAAATGTGCAAAACAGTTTGCCTAGGATGATGCTTTTAGGTGCATGGCGTCTTGTCTCAAGATGAAGTGGTCAGACTAGATGACCACTGCAAATGCCGTCATCCCATAACTGTAAGGTGCCTGCAAGCAAACAGGCAGGAACCCTGGGCAGACAGACTTCCTCCAGATGTCAATTTACTCTGCTCTCTTCCCACACAAGTGCTGAGCAGATGGGCTGGAGGCTGGTAGTGCAAAAAGCAGGTTTCTTTAACTGTCCCTCTACATTCACAGATGGTGAGAAGCTTTCCAAGGGCAGCTGCTGTTGGTGGCCCTACTCACTTTTACCCCACTTCTCAAGACTGCTGACTCAGCTTGTGAGCAATTCCTTTCAATGCAACTAAACTTTCAAGTTCCACGTTGGACTGGATTTCGTTAGAACAGGTGGGACCTGTGTAGAGTGATATAGAGCTTTTGATTGTTGACTGTTGATTGATTATTGATTATTACATTTATATCCTGCCTTTTTCCTTCTTGCAAGGCGGCGTACATGGTCCTCCTCCTCTCCATTTTATCCTCACAACAACCCTGTGGGGTAGGTTAGTCTGAGAGTAGTGACTGGCCCAGAGTCACCCAGTGAGCTTCATGGCCAACTGGGGACTAGAACCCGATCTCCTGAATCCCGGGCCAACACTTTAACCAGAACACCACACTGGCTTTTCTACCAAGGCTATTAATTGCTGTGTCTACTTTCGGTTTTGTCGCAGAATTAAGATCTGAGCTCTACACAAAGAGAGCTCCTTTCCTGCTTTTCCACTGCATATCCTCTAGGTGCTGCTGTGCTATAGCAGAATAGTGCAAGTACTCAAGTAAGAAAATACCTTTTCTTCCACCATCAGAAATAATACCCAATTTTCCCTGCTCTAAAAAAAACCTGGGAAAGTGCTCTAAAAACAGAAGCGAAACTGGAGCATCACATCGTCGTCTAGAGAACCCATAAACAACCGTGAGTAAGGAATCACTAGTTCACAATAAATGCCTCATGTAGAAAAGCTTATAGAGGATTAGCCTGTCATTGGCTACTAGTTACAATGGCGGTATCACTCTGAATGCCAGTTGCTGGGGAATAACAGCAGGCGGATGCTCTTGTCCTCATGTTCTGCTTGTGCACTCTCCCTGGGTATCTGCTTGGCCACTGTGGGAAACAAGATGCTGGACTAGAGAGGCTTTGGGTCTGATCCAGCCCAGCTCCTCTTCTTATGTTCTTTTGCATACTCCTGGTCAGTGGTCCAGTTGGTGTGCTACTCCCTCTTCCACAATACACCATCCCATTCCCCACCCTGCAACAATCCGCATTCTGCAGCCAGACGTAGTCCTTGTAGGGCTGTTTAGGGGTTCCCCCCCAAGGGTTTTTTTCCCCTAAAGATTTTTGTACTTCTGCAGACCTCCATAGTCCCCCAAGTATGGCGACTCCTCCCTCTTGGTGCCATTTTCCCCACATAAGCGACGGCACTCTCTCCTGAACATCAGAAATAGAAGGAATGAGTAGTAATGAGATGAGAAAGCAGCATCTGGAACAAAGCAGAGCCAAGCAATGGGGTTGCCAGATGTTTTCTTTCACTTCCTGGTAAGGCTTATGTACTTTTTAATACCTGCATAACAATCATCGGGACCATGGCTCAGTAGTGGAGTACTTTCCATGCTTTAAGTGAAGCCCCAGCATCTCCAGGCAGCAGGACTGGGGGAAGATCTCTCCCTGGCTGGGAGAGACCTTGGAGAGTGGTTGCCAATCGGTGTAAACAATCCTGAGCTAGATGGAGTCGGCATACAGCAGCTCCATATGATATTAATCCAGGACCAAAACGAGAGGAAAAGATCCACATGTGCTGGTACAAGGCAGGAATTTAAACAGCCGATATAAACAGATTCACTGCATCTCCGTGCTGGAAAAGGTTCGGCTGCTGAATATCTGGTTGTCCTCCAGCTGTTTAAAGGCGCAGGAATTTGGATGGAACAAAACGTTGGCAACCCTAGCCCAAAGGCTGCGGTTCTGTGCAACAGGGCTGCTCTTGAACTGCAACAATGACTAAGGAGTGTGAGAGTCTTCAGTGAGTCCTGAAAAATCCTTCCTTTCCTTAAGTGCCTTTAAAGTTCCTTTGACCATAGTAGCTGCAGCATGTGGACAGCTTTGCTGGGGTCCTCCTGCAGTTTGCAGCTGCCACCTCCTGGCCAAGCCATGTCATGACGGTTGGCAAAGAGCTGGTCTTCTGTCGTTCTGTTCTCTAGGTTCTGTCCTATGGAGAAATGGGTCATCTGTGCTCTGTAGCAAGACAGTACAAATGTTGTCTTAAGTACCATCTAAAGTCAAGAGGAAAGTAGTTTGAGCCTCTGCAAGTGGACCTAAAATGGGTGGGGAGCCTTAGGCCCCGAGCCAAATCTGACCTTCCTGCGGTCCCAGTCTGGCCCTCTGGGGTTTCCCAGGTGGCTCCACCTGCTTTCTCCCAACCACCAATCATTTGGTGGTTTTCTGGCTTTTGTGCCATTTTTTTCTACACAAATAGCTAGATAGAACCTCCATGTCGAGAGGCAGTGTAACACAGAAGATCAGTTGCTGCATGGCAAACTATGGAAGAGGGCTGTTTCTGAACCGTTTGGAACCATCTCATTGCCCACTGTCAGAAACCGGGCTCTTGACTCAGATGGACCTTTGGTCTGATCCTAGGAGGGCGCTTCTCACGTTCTTAGGACTTCTTGGCTTACAGTTCACACTCTTAGACCCTACCCCAGCCTTCCTCAACCTGGTGCTCTCCAGATATGTTGGACTACAACTCCCATTATTCCCATCAGTGGCCATACTCATTGAGATGATGGGAGCTGCAGTCCAACATATCTGGAGGGCACCAGGTCGGGGAAGGCCCAGCACTGCCCTGCAAGGCTGCCTGCCTCACTGTCTAATCAGCCTTCTAGCCAAACCAAGAAGATTTAATAAATGTAATAAATAAAATAAATAAGATGCGCACACCATCTTATTGAGGAGAACTGCGCCAGTCCTAGCAACTGCTCCTGCACCTCCATCTGGCTCTCTGAGTCTGGCTCTATGAACCTGTGCAGCAACTACACTTCCTGGGTGGCCACTTGAAAAAAGGGTTTCCCAGGCGTTCCCCAACAGCCATCCTGTCCACTCCCTCTTTTGCCTCGGGGCTAGAAGGTGGCATCCTTTTGGCAGGCCTGTGTTTGCTCCCAGGGCTGCCCAGTGCCAACCTTTGCTCTGAGGAGTCCATTCAGGAATCCTCTGGAGAGTGTTTTCTGGGACTGTGGAGTGTATCTGCTGGAACTCCTTTAAGCTTCAAGGCTTTTTTGCTCTAACAGCAGCTCTATAAAACGTTCAGGTGTTTATTCTGTGGGTGTCTACAGGGCCTGTGGGGTTTGAAATAAAAGGCAACCATTAATTTCAGAGGCAGTGGGAAAGCTCACTTTATACTGCCCTCAGACCTGCCAGCTGCAGGAGCCCACTGGGCCAAGCTTCCTGCCCAACATGCTTAGGAATGTATTCATTTTTTCACATAAGAAAATAGTGAATATATTGTGCTAGTGTAGCATAGTCCTCTGTGCTGTGAAGCAGGAAGTCCCTGGTTCAAATCTCACTGCTGCCATCAACTCCTTAAGAGGCCTTTGACAAGCCGCTCCTTCGTGGCTCCAGTGTTCCCCATCCCAGGCTGCGATATGGAGATGGTGATAAGAGAGTCATAGAGTTGGATGGAGGTCTTGTAGGCCATCTAGTCCCTGCTCAATACAAGGAATGCAGAACTAGAGCATCCCCACGAGATGGTGCAGTGGGGGGACCCACCACCCCTCTAGATAATGATGCCTGAACCCTGACAAGACCGAGATACTTTTGGTGGGAGACAAGAGGAGGTTGGGGGATGTTGACCTGGTGTTGAATGGGGTACGGCTACCCTTGAAAGACCAGGTCTGCAGCCTGGGGGGTCATTTTAGATTCCCAGCTGTCCATAGAGGCTCAGGTGTCAGCTGTGAGTCAGACAGTACTGTACCAACTCCATCTGATACGGCGGCTGCGCCCCTTCCTTCCCAACCATCTGCTCCCATCGGTAGTACATGCCCTGGTTTCCTCTTATCTAGACTACTGTAATGCGCTCTACGTGGGGTTACCCTTGAAGACGGTTCAGAAGCTGCATCTGGTACAGAACGCAGTGGCTCACCTGATTAAAGGCAGCCGCTGGCGAGATCACATCACTCCAGTGCTGAAGGAGTTGCACTGGTTACCAGTGGTTTTCCAGGCCAAATTCAAGGTGTTGGTTTTGAGCTTTAAAACCGTATACGGTTTCGGCCCAGCCTACCTCAGGGAGCACCTCCAGCAACACCAGACAGGCCACTCAACAAGATCAGCCTCGGTAGGCCTTCTGTCTGTCCCATCAGCCAGGACAGCTAGGCTGGTGAGGATGAAGGAGAGGGCCTTCTCCATGGTGGCCCCCACTCTGTGGAACTCCCTCCCTAGGGAACTCCGCCATGCCCCTTCTTTAATGAGCTTCTGCCATGCATTAAAAATGTGGTTGTTCAGGCAGGCATTTGGGGTGGGTTAGGGTATTTTTAGAAATGTGATATTTTTAATGTAGTATTTTATTGTTGTAAATTGTTCTTGTTGTATGTCGCCCAGAGTGGCTGGGTGACCAGCCAAATGGGCGATTGATTGATTGATTGATTGATTGAGAAATAAATAAATAAATAATTGCTTCCATTGTTGATCTGCCCTTAGAAGTGAGTCACATTACACTTTGGAGTGATCTGTAGCGCAGCCTTCTCTAACCTGGTGCTTTCAAGATGTTTTGGAAGTCATATGACAAAGATGATCAGGGGACTGGAAACAAAGCCCTATGAAGAGAGACTGAAAGAACTGGGCACGTTTAGCCTTGAGAAGAGAAGACTGAGGGGAGATATGATAGCGCTCTTCAAGTCCTTGAAAGATTGTCACAGAGAGGAAGGCCAGGATCTCTTCTTGGTCATCCCAGAGTGCAGGACACGGAATAATGGGCTCAAGTTACAGGAAGCCAGATTCTGGTTGAACATCAGGAAAAATTTCCTGACTGTTAGAGCAATACAACAATGGAACCAATCCCCAGGGAGGTGGTGGGCTCTCCCACACTGGAGGCCTTCAAGACGAGGCTGGACAGCCATCCGTCAGGGACGCTCTGACTTGGATTCCTGCACTGAGCAGGGGGTTGGACTCGATGGCCTTGTAGGCCCCTTCCAACCCTACTATTCTATGATTCTATATCCCAGGATTCCTGACCATTGACCACGATGGCCAGGGCTGCTGGGAGTTGAAGTCCAAAACATCGGGAGGGCACCAGGTTGCTTGCTAAAGAAATCATATGATTGCTGTTATTTTATCTGTTCCTAGCAAACGGGCATGGCCTTGCACGGGTGGGAAGAGCCCTCCGTTTGATTCAGGGACGCCCTCAAGCAAAGTTGCACAGCTGTCAGAGTAGGACACATTGTGCCCACCCTGTTGGAGTGAAGCCAAGGCTGCTGGCAGCCCTAGGCACAGTCTCTAACATGATGCACCCCTATAGCCCCCTGAAAGGGGGGCCTGCCCACTATATTGCCCTAAGGGGGAATGCTGCCCCACAGCAGCAGGGAGAGGACAGCCAGATAATTCTGTCCCTCAGGTCTACTCCCCCATGGCTTCAAACTGTGTCCGCTACAAAGTGATGAGCTGGTAGGGAAGCATGCCACCTAGTGACTGATGATGGTACTGCGGGCTTCAAACTTGGGGACATATTTAAGTTAATTCATATTAGAATCATCGAATCATAGGGTTGGAAGGGGCCTACAAGACCAATCAATGCATTTTAAAAACAAAAATGCCCTGAAGCGCACACCCCGAGGGTCCCCTGAGTATGCTTGCCAAGTTTCAGGTATCGAGGTTTCACAGTCTTAGCACTACAGCTCTGACAGACAGACAGGCCTTTTATTATTATAGAGTATTATTATTTAAGCGTGCCCTGTTCCTCTTTGCGGCGCATCGCTCCAACTCCATTGTTAGCCTTTCTGCCCAGCTGCTTCTTCAATGCCAAATCATCAGCTGAAGAAGTGGCAGAGGGCGCTTGATGCCAAGCATCGCTGGGGTCCCCGAGGTATGAAGCCAAGCTGCATTTTGTGCAGACTGCCCGAGTGTTCCACAGCATCCGCCTCGGGCGTCAGGTTTCCCGTCTTCCGTGCATGCGATGGTGGAAAGGCTCTCAAGGGACGGAGCCGCATGGCATCTTGGCGCCCAATTAATTAATTGTGGTGTGAGCCACACACTGTGGTTGGCTGGGTGCATATCACTGTTATGGCATCTCCCTGTGGGAGCAGAATTTGAGACCAGTCCAGAGATGGAACCTCAGAGGCTGCCACAGACTGGGTTAGATTATTTGCCCATCTAACCCAATATTTATTTATTTATTTATTTATTTATTTATTTATTTATTTATTTCTATACCGCCCAATAGCCGAAGCTCTAATATTACCTACTGTGGCTCGCAGTGGCACCCCAGGAACTCAGGCAGAGGCCTTTCGCAGCCTCAGGGGGAGGCAGCCTGTTGCACTCCAGATGTTTGGGACTACAACTCCCATCAGCCCCACCCAGCATGGCCAACAATTGGGGAGCTGTAGAACAAACCATCTGGGGGACACCAGGTTGCCTACCCCTGTGGGCAAATAAAAAGATCAGCTAAGATACCAGGGATGGAAGCTGGGACCGGCATGCAAAGTAGGTGACCTACCTCTGAGCTTTGGTCTCTCCCCCTGAACCAGCCTTCCCCAACCCGGGGCCCTCCAAACATTTGGACTGCAGCTCCCAGCATTCCTGACCATTGCTGGCTGGAGCTGATGGGAACTGAAGTTCAAAACAACTGGAGGGCACCAGGTTGGGGAAGGCTGCCCTAAACGCTTACAATAATAATTCATTTAATTCGCTCAAGTGTGAGTCCCTATTATTGCCCATGAAGTGTCAAAACACAGTGTTCCACATTTTTTTTTTAAATTGGAAGCAAGGTCAGAAGTATTTAGGGGGGAAAAGTGCACATTGCTAAACTGGTGGTGACCAGAAAGGGTTTTAATCATTAAAAAAAATAGTGTTGTAGTGCTATAACACTCTTTCATTAAGCACTATTTCACTAATATTTTAATCTATATACATCTGGAAAAGTGTTTTAGTGCTTAGTAAAAGATGGATTAAAAATAATAATAAAAGGGGTGATAAAATGCTACCCACTGCAAAGGGTGAGTGTATGCTGAGCTGTGAGGGGTTCACCTGCCTGATACATCATTGTGCACGTAGAAACCATGCCCCATGAAGAGATGGAAAAGTTGTGGGAATGACCATCTATACCTGTAGAATTTGTGCTTCTTTCTTTCTTTCTTTCTTTCTTTCTTTCTTTCTTTCTTTCCAAATAAGTCAGATTTTCTGCAGTCTGAGAAAAGACTGGCAAAGCTGAAGGAAAACACAGGAGAAGGACAACATTGTGTGGACACCTGTGAAAAGTGAGTGAATGATGCATAGCAACATTGCGCTAAATGCCAAATGTGGTAGCACCTCAGGTCAGGTTCCATGATGCTAATAAACTAAAATACCAAAGATGTGGTGGCATTTCGTAGTGAGTGTTAGCTAGCCCAGGGGTGGGCAATCTTCAGGCTTGGGTACCTTTGTTGTTGTTTTTACCAGAACCTTAAGATCTGCCAACCGGAGCCTGATGCAAAAGACATACACATAGTATTAAAGAATTCTGAGCCCAGGAATTTGTTTTGAATACCAGAACTGAATGGAACTCACAAACCTTCCGCACAAAATCCACCCCTGGTTGCCCCAAGCTTTCTTCATTTCAGCAATATAATTTAGGGGGGAGGGGGGAGTCATTTGTGTTGGTGCATTGTTAAATTATTGGGAGTCAGAAATCCTTGCCCATCTACTGCAAATCACCCAGAGATCTGCCAGTAGATCTGGATCTGCTTTCTGCCCATCCCTGACTTATAGCGTAGCATAGCGATTAATAGGGCAATCCTATTGGGGTTCAGTGGGGCTTACTCTCGGGTAAGTGTGCACAGAATTGCAGCCTAGGGGACTGAACTGTAAACCTGGAAGTCCCTGGCCCAAATCCACCCCAGTCTTGTGCTGAACTCACCAAGTGGCCTTAGACAAGCCATTGTCTTTCAGCCTCAGCCCCCACGTTGGCAGATAGAATGATGATGAAAATGAGCACACTTCTGGGGTCCTTGAAAGGATGTCTTGATCTTTGAAAGCGCTGTGTCTGAATGCTAAGCATTATGATTCTTGTTGCTGTTATTTATTCCAGGGGCCCCTGCCTTGGCGGTCGCAGCGGAGAGTGGGGGGGCGGTGGATTTTTTTCCTTTCAGTGCCAGATCCACAGGCATCCAGCTCCTTGCTGCTGGACCTTATCGCAACTCCCATTTAAGATGACCCCCAGAAGGGCAGGGGGGCTGCTTAATCATTGCCTGACTACCAAGGAGAGAGACAGGGAGATCTTTCCCCAGATAACAATAACAGAAGGGTTGCTTGTTTGGGCTTGTTGAGCTGCCTGCACTTCACACCTGTCCTGCATTTGTTCCCGGCAAAAACCCTGCTATCGGGTCAAGGGAGGTGCTGGTGTGGGAGGCGGGCGGGGGGGGGGGCTGTGGACCCCACTGCAGGATGGCTATCTGCTCTTGGAGGTGTAGGAGAAACTTTTCCTTTTCCACCCCTCAGTGGGACTGGATGGTAGCCATTGCTATAGGGGAGCAAGTCTTATTGCTGATCAGTCAAAAGCTTATTTTATTGTTGTATTTTAGTGCTATATTTTGCATTTAATATGTTTACCGCTTTGGTAATTTTGATGAGAAGCGGTATATAAATTTGTGAAATAAATAAAAAGTGTGGGAGGACCTCTTTGGGGTTTGAGCTGAACCTCCCTCTTCTCTCGGGTGACCCCAGCTTCTGAGGTGAGGAGCAGATTTGGGGCCCTTTCAACAATGTCCTAGGGTGATTCCATATGGGGCGTCTATTGTGCAATTGCCCTGCCTTATCCAGAGAATTTTATGGGGGGGGTACAGATGACACAATTGTCAGTTTGGTTTTGTTGGGGGGTTTTGTTTGCTCTAACTTATCAAGAATGTAGAAGCAGTTGGAAAGCCTAAAATGGCAGAGAGTAGGGAGAGAAGAGAAACGTTCCTCTGGTGCTTCACACACATGGCTGTCCAAAGCAAACGCACACCCCACCCTCAAGGCCATTAATTCCAGGGCCTAAAATGACCTGGCTGAACCACAGCCTGTTTTTCTCCACATCATTCTCTCCTGGGTTCCGTTTCATATTTGTGTGTCTTTCTCTGTGGAGCTTAGTGTTACCCTATTTTATCCTCGCAACATGATTTTCATGGGGTTATTTATTTCATGTATTCAGAAAATGTATATACCGCTTTTCATAAATTCCAGAGTGGTTCATGTAATAAATCCCTCTTTACCATCACACAAATGACTTTGGGGCATAGATGAGGCTGAGAGAAGAGTTCCTGGCCTGAGATTGCCCAGTGAGCTTTGTGGCTGGTCTGATCTGAACCCCGCTCACCCCACTCCTGCTCCAACACTCTATCCATGGGATTATACTGGCTCCCCCAAAATGGGGGCATATAATGACCAACCACCAGGCAGCAGCACCACAGGGCATAATTGTTGTCGTTGTTCAGTCGTTCAGTCGTGTCCGACTCTTGGTGACCCCATGGACCATAGCACGCCAGGCCTTCCCATCCTGCGCTCTCCCCCGGAGTGTGCTCAAGTCCATATTCATTGCATCGGTGATGCTATCTAGCCATCTCATCCTCTGCCGTCCCCTTCTCCTTTTGCCTTCAATCTTTCCCAGCATCAGTGTCTTTTCCAGTGACTTTTCTCTTTGCATTTGGTGGCCAAAATATTTGAGCTTCAGTATCTGTCCTTCCAATGAGCAGTCAGGGTTGATTTCCTTTAGGATGGACTGATCTGACCTCCTTACAGTCCAGGGGACTCGTAAGAGTCTTCTCCAGCACCACAGTTCGAAAGCATCGATTCTTCGGCGCTCAGCCTTCCTTATAGTCCAGCTCTCATAGCCATACGTTGCTACTGGGAAAACCATAGCTTTGATTATGCGGACCTTTGTTGGCAAGGTGATGTCTCTGCTTTGTACTATGCTGTCTAGGTGTGCCATAGCTTTCCTCCCAAGGAACAAGCATCTTTTAATTTCATGGCTACAGTCACTGTCTGCGGTGATCTTGGAGCCCAAGAAAATAAAATCTGTCACTGCTTCCATTTCTTCCCCTTCTATATGCCAGGAAGTGATGGGGCCAGATGCCATGATCTTAATTTTTTTAATGTTGAGTTTCAAACCAGCTTTTGCACATTACTGTGATGTTGAATAGTTTGCCTTGGATTCGTACTGAGATCATTCTATCATTTTTGACATTGTACCACAGTACTGCTTTTCCCACCCTTTTGTTGACTATGAGTGCTACTCCATTTCTTCTAAGGGATTCTTGCCCACAGTAGTAGATATGATGGCCACCTGAATTAAATTCGCCCATTGTTGTTGTTGTTCAGCCATTCAGTCATGTCTGACTCTTCATGACCACCATGGACCATAGCACGCCAGGCCTTCCTGTCCTGCGCTCTCTCCCAGAGCATGCTCAAGTCCATATTCATTGCATCAGTGATGCTATCTAGCCATCTCATCCTCTGCTGTCCCCTTCTCCTTTTGCCTTCAGTCTTTCCCAGCATCAGGGTCTTTTCCAGAGAGTTTTCTCTTTGCATTAGGTGGCCAAAATATTTGAGCTTTGGACACCTTCCGACCTGAGGGGCTCATCTTAGCCTTGTGATATGTTCCATGGGGTTTTCTTGACAAGAATACTGGAGTGGGTTGCCATTTCCTTCTCCAGTGGACCACATTTTGTCAGAACTCTCTGCCATGACCTGTCCGTCTTGGGTGGCCCTGCACGGCACAGCTCATGGCTTCACTGAGTTACGCAAGCCCCTTCGCCACAACAAGGCAGTGATCCATGAGGGGGAAATTCGCCCATGCCTGTCCATTTTAGTTCGCTGATTCCCAAGATGTCGATGTTCAATCTTGCCATCTCATGTTTGACCACCTCCAGCTTACCTTGATTCATTGATCTTACATTCCAGGTTCCTAAACAATATTGTTCTTTACAGCATCGGACTTTCTTTTCACCACCAGACACATCCACAGCTGAGTGTCCTTTCGGCTCCGGCCCAGCTGCTTCACTCTTTCTGGCGCTACTTGGAAATACCCTCTGCTCTTCCCCAGTAGTATATTGGACACCTTCTGACCTGAGGGGCTCATCTTCCGGCGTCATATCTTTTAGCCTTGTGATAGGTTCCATGGGGTTTTCTTGGCACGAATACTGGAGTGGGTTGCCATTTCCTTCTCCAGTGGACCACATTTTGTCAGAACTCTCCACCATGACCTGTCCGTCTTGGATGGCCCTGCATGGCATAGCTTATGACTTCACTGAGTTATGCAAGCCCCTTCGCCACAACAAGGCAGTGATCCATGAAGGGGACAGGGCATAATTAGGGTGCCCCATGAATGATATGTCAGGGCCTTACTTGCTTTGTCCCAACCAACAGAAGCAAAACTGAACCTCTCTCTTGTTGCATGATGATCCCATTCACACACCAGTTGGTAGCCACAATCCAGAAAGTTATATATGTAATGATGGCCAGCAATTTGGATGGCTTTAAAGGGGGATTGGACACATTCATGGTGGAGAAGGCCATCAATGGCTACTAGTCCTGATGGCTTTGTGCTACCTCCAGTATCAGAGGCAGTGTGCCTCTGTACACCAGTTGCTGGGGAACATGGGCAGGAGGGTGCTGTTGCACTCGTGTCCTGCTTGTCCGTTTCCCATGGGCAGCTGCTTGAATGGAATACTGGACTAGATGCACTCTTCGTCTGATCCAGCATGGCTCTTCTTATGTTCTTATGTGACAGGCAGAAATTCAGCAGGTGAAACCATTCAGCATCACTGGACTTCCTGGCTGGGTTGAGCTGACTTATTTTTCCCCCACCCGAGCCTGTAGCTGTTTAACTCACAGAGACCGCATCAAAAAAAAGGATTGAGCAGACGAGTTCTCTCTCCTTCACCCTTGCAAAGACCCTGTAAGGTAGGTTATTTCATTTTCATTTACGGACAGGCCATTGAGGCTGAGAGAATACCACGGCATTGGGCAGAACCCCCTTCACTGCCCCCCCCATTTTCTCCCCAGCAGATGCACAGAGACACACTCAGCCCCATCCGCACAAGGCGAAAGATCTTGGGGAACATTCAACGCTGTCGGTGAGTTTTGTCAGTGAGGTCAAACCATCGGCTGTTGAGTGTACCCTGCGGCCTTTGCAGGCGCTGGAAGTGGAGGAGGCTCCACCAAGGATAACCAAGGTGGCTCAGCTGCAGATGCAAAGAAATGGCTTGCTCTGGAGGATGAACTCAGCCCCCGGGCTATGCATGAAAAAAGGCACATATGCAAGGAAACAAAGGGTGATTTCTTCACCCACACAAGGCTTGAAGCACTTCTTGTTTTAATTGCTTCATAATCTACATGTATAAAACAACTACTCCTGTTTTGTTTTGCCTTCTGTATGAATGCAGAAGACCAGATATTTGCAAGCCAGGTATTCGTATAAATAAGGCTCAAGCGTCATTTAAGCCTCATGGATGAAAACGCCCAACCTTTGTGTGTGTGTTAATTGCATTTGCTCACATCCTTGCATGCCTTTTTACACATACTTTTCTACAGCTGCCAGTTCTGCCTCCTCACAACACAGGCACAGAGCACTTTACAACAGCCTTCTACAATCTGGTGCCCTCCAGATGTGTTGGACTACAATGCCCGTCATGCCCCAGCTGCCACGGCCAGCTCCTGTTTGTCATGTCTGCCCAGAACCATGCAGTTTTGGTGTATGGTTATGCAGACAGCTAGGAAGTGGTCCAAAATGAAAAACAACAGATTAGCTCCTCTTTGCAGACCTGCCTGCCCTACTAGTCTAGTCCAATGTCTCCAGAGGAGATACGGGGGTCTCCTCCAACATATCCCAGTTGGAAGCAGGAGCGGTTTCAGGAGGCTGCTCTGGGGAGCACAGATCTGGGGGCCTTGCATGCCCGCCTTCAAGGAGGTTTGCAACCCTTCCTATCTGTGCCCAGAAGCATGTGCTCAACTCATAGCCTTTCCCCTCCAAAAGCTGTATACAAATAAAGTCACAGGCTTACTGACTGGAGCTTTACTTTCTGGAGGCCTCATTTATACACCACTGGGACACCACTGGAAGGGGAGTCATGCTAAAATTCCTTTAAGAGCTCAAGCCCTCTAGGTGCCTTTAGGTGCTCAACCTCTCCCTTTAGGCGCTCAACCTTTCCCAACCTGGGGTCCCCAGAGGTTGTCAAACTACAGTGGCCATCATCCTTGGCCATGCTGGCTGGGGTGATGGGAATTGTTGTACAACAACCTGTGGGGACCCCAGTTGGGGAAAATCTGCACTAGAGGGCATGGGCTCGAGCACCTACTGAACAGGAATTTTTAGCACCATTTCCTTTCCTGTGGTGTCACAGCTCTTGGTGGTGTAAATGAGGTCTCTGGAAAGCAAAGCAGCAGTCAATAAGCCTGTAACTTTATTTGTATGCAGCTTTTCTGTATAGACTATACTCAAAGTGGCTCACAACAGAGCATGAAAGCAACAAACCAAAATATAAATCCATCAGCTAGACGGGATTCTCCGTGCCACATCCCTCCAAAAGACCCGTCCAAAAAATGTCATAATAAACACTGCATAAAAAACACCTATATATTAAAATAATTCATAATTCATTACGAACAGGGAGAGCATGAAGAACCCCCCTGACCTAGGAGTTCATAGCAGTAGCATTGCTAAGAGGAACTCTTCACACCATACTTCAAACTCCCAGTTCCTCTTCTGGTGCTGACGTGGCTGGGAATTTAGCATGCTCAGTACATGGGAATCTTCTGTGAGCTGCAATTCCATTGTGCTTAGTGCTACTTCCTGAACTGGCCTTCCCCATCCTGGTGCCCTCCAGATCTGTTGGAGTACAACTCCCATCACCTGCCAGCCATTGGCCATGGTGGGAGTTGTAGGCCAACACATCTGGAGGGCACCAGGTTGGGAAAAGCTGAAGAGCAGGTATGTTTTCCTTTGTGACTTTGGGCCTCCACTTCTTCCCCAAGGCCTGGGGTGTTTTGGGGCTTAATACGAGCTTTCACAAGGGGAAACCCTCTGTGGAATCCTGTTGCCAGAAGATCTCTCCTCTGGACTGAGTCCAAAACCTGCCTACAAAGTCACAATCAACATTCATTCTGTCGGTGGGTTGTGATGCTGGCGGAGAAGCTCACTGATCAGTGAATGCAACTGTGGCCGGAAGGGACCCTCGATCAGCACCGTCATGGGCCGTGTAGCGCACCAAGGCATTTCTCGCATGTGCTTGGCATTGCTGGTGTAATGTAAGCTGTCAAGGACATACCTTTACCCACAAGGCTATGTTTTGCTAAGTGAGCTGTTCCATGCTGTAACTCACATGTGTAGTTCAAAAATAGTCCCGTATTTTCTATAGAACCTCAAGAAGATCGGTCGTGTTGCCTAGGAGTTGGCGTGGGGGGGGGTATGTGTGTCCTGGGTCAAATAGTTTTGAGACAGATCACTCTGGGTTGGATCTAGATTTAAGCTGGGCTGGATCAACTGCCCTGACGAAAGTGAGCTTCCCCGCCCCTTCCTTCCCACGGCAGCCCCTCCAGCCCCATGAAAATGTTACAGAGAGTCAGAAGCCCCTGCTGAATGGGGTGAGCTGTGGAAGGAGGTGGGATCCCCCAAAATTGGGTGGGGGGACATTCTGCGAGCAGAGCTCTTCCTCTTGTGGAAGGCACATCCTGTATCCAACCTTCTGAAAGGAGGGGTTTGGACTGGGAAAATGGATCAGTGGCACCCTTTCCCATCCCACCACATGATGTCCATAGGTAGCCTGTAATTTGCATGATCTGCATACTAGGCTGTCCAGATTGGGGGAACTGGAATATGGCAAACTTATAAGAGATTTACCTGGGGAAAAAAAGCCTAGCCAATGCTTTGACTGTAAGGTAAGAGGTGCAGAGGCTCTAGTAGAACTGACCCATTCATTGCCAGAGATTTGGTGGTGCTGGAGGCGGGCACCTAAAGGGTGCAATCCTGTGCATGCTTACAAGGGATTCAGCTGGAAGGGTGCAGTGGGAGTGGGGGAGAGCAGAGCAGGGATTGTATAAATTGCTTCAATCTGAAATCTGTTTTACATTTACCACAGGCATTGGCCATGCTGGCTGGGGCTGCTGGGAGTTGAAGCCCAAAACATCTGGAGGGCACCAGGTTGGGGAAGGCAATTATAATTAAGTCTGCATTTCTTGCATTTCATTTTAGGACTGTTTCAACCTGCCAACTTTGGGACATTTCCACCATGTCCAGATTTCTCTCTCTCTCTCTGTTCCCTGCCACAATTTTTGTTTTGTTTAACATCCAGGGGTCCATAGCATTTTCAAGCACAACACAACCACAATGTTTGATACACAAACAATTGTATGTTTTAGAATGCATAGTGACATACATACATATCAATATGCTAAATAATGATTTACAAACGTTTTTGTCAAGTAGGGAGTAGTTTGTAACTCTGTATTGTTATTTAATATATTGATATTTTTGTCAATGTGCATTTTTGAATGCCCTAGAGTAAATGCACTCTGGGAGAGAGAAGAGGACAGGAAGGCCTGGTGTGCTATCGTCCATGGGGTCACGAAGAGTCGGACACGACTTAATGTATAAAGCAGTTTGATTGTGGCTGTATTGTGTAACATCCAGCCTGAAGACTTGGAGAACCCTTAACAATTCGTGACATTTTAGTTGGTTCTAATAAAGTGACTATTATGGTTTTTGATTCCCGCCCCCCCCCCCCCCCAATGAATCAACAGGCACTTTTTTGTGTTTTGGAGATTTATAAAGTTTCATGGGACATGAATGTGTTATCAGCCTCCTTTGGAGGTTTGACATTGCCCAATTATTTAGTGAAATCAATGCGCTGTAGGGCTTCCCACCTCAATCCCTTGCTGTGGGAGAGAAGAAATTGAGTTTTTTTCCCCTGGTGTTAGTGGACTGAAAGTTGTTGAAAGAATGCCCATGGAAAGGGGCTTTCCACAGGTCAGTGACGGTGATGGCCCCCTGAAGGTGGTTTTTGCCATTCAAACTTCTACTTACATAACTCTCTTTTCTTTTTGCAGCAAGGATCTTACAAGTGCAGCCTCAAACCAGATTTTTTTGTTTTAGCGGTATCTCACAAACAATAAAATCATGAGTTTTTTGAAAGTCACAATCAAGAAATCGTGTTTTGCACAGCAAACTAGGGGCAAAATCAAGCCGAATGGAAGCAAGGTTGCACATTGCAGGCACATTTCTTTGAAAGAGTTAGCTCCACTGAACTGAGTGGGGCTTATTTCCAAGTAAAGATGCTTCGGATCTGGCTGCAATCCCATTACTTTGCAGTGTGTGATTAACTCACTTCCATTTAAATAAACAGGACCTTAAAAGGTGGTTAACTTTGGCTGGATTGTGCCCCACTTCAATTTTCTGAACTGTAGCCTCCTAATTTACAGTTTTAAATGTTAAAAAGTCACTGCATCAGCATTTATTACATTTGTAGTAAATATCTCATCTTTTCAATTGCATTACATTTGCAACTGTAACTAAGCTGCAGTAGCTGTAACTACCCATTCATATTCCCCCTTGCTCTCCCCAATCTCTCTGCCCCCTCCCTCTTGTTGTCTTTCCCCACTGTTGATTTTTAGTTTATAAGCTCCTTGCGGGAAGGGATCTCTCTATGTCTTTGTTTTTATTTTGTTGCCTCTGAAACTTTGTAAAACTCTATGGGTTAGATCCAGACCAAGTTAGTCATGCTTACTCCCATTGACATCAATATGAATATTTCATCATGACTAACTTAAATTCTGTTGGTTTCAATACAAATGAAACACCACTAACTTTGTGCAGATCCAACCCCATGTATACTGGTGATGGTACAAAAAAGCAAACTGCTTCGATTGCCATCCGTGCCATTCTCCCAATGTGGCTGTTTTTCCCACCATTTAGACCTGGATGCAATGCAGTTGTCCAGTGATTTCTTTTCCTGCACTATTCAAATTGCAGCTTATTCCTGACTAAGCATCAGTGTAGTGTAGTGGTCTCACTACACTACATAATTGACCCTAAGGTCAGTTATGACCAGGCCGAGACCTGGGTTCAAATTCCCACTCAGGTATGAAGCTCACTGGGTGACCTTGGGACAGCCACTATCTCTCAACCTAAACTACCTTGCAGGATTGTTGCTAGGATAAAAGAGTGGGCAAGGATGGTGGTGGAAGAACCATACACTTTAATGAAAGACAGGAAATAAATTCTTGACCCAAAGAGAGAATTATTGATTCCCTTTGTAAGGGTGATCTGGGATGCTTGTAGGATGAACAGTATACACAGACTATTTGGAAAGTTTGTTTTTTGCTGCTAGTGGGCGGGGGGGGGGGGATTGGTCAGAAGTTTCCATTTTTACTTATGTGCTTTTATTATTTATCGAAAATATTTTTATACCACCTTTAAAAGTAAAAACCTTCCCAAGACAGTTTACAAAATAAAAACATGAACCAGTTACGTGTATGTAATACAATTAACCTAGCCTAAAATACCATTGCAATACAAATAAAAAATAAAAATGTCAACAACAGTTAAAACCATAAGATACAACGTCATCAATTGAAAGTGATTAAACAACCAGCTCTTTAGGGCCTCTCTAAATGCTGGCTGTATTTCTGCATTTATGAATATGTGATGGCTGTTTGAACCGGCTTTCAGGATAAAACTTCAGCCCTTAGTTGTAGAAGGACGAATCAAGTTTCTCAACAGAGGTAACTCTTAAAACTCCATACGGTACCTAGGTCCAGTTTGCGATTATCTTTGCGATTCTATAGCTTTCGGTTTAGCTGCAGCACGCAACAGTTTGGCCAGGAAGGTAATTTAACTTCTTCAAAGCTCCCCACCTCCTCCTGCTTTTGGGGGGTGGGGAAAGCAAAGGAATGGCAGAAACAAGTCAGACTTTTCGGCTCCAGGCTATTGTTGGGGGAAGGTGACTAACCGCTTGGAACTTACTATGCAATTGGTTAGCCGGGAGCCGCCAGAGTTCAGTATCTGGCTGCCTGGCCGGCAAAGCAGGGAAAAGATGACTTCTGCCTTCCAGTTATGGAAGGACTATTTCCAGCTGGCCAAAGTGGTGGAAGGGATTCACAGAGAGGAGGACGGCCTGAAGGGGACCGCTCCCCCCGAGCAGCAGCAGCTCCGCTGGCAAGGCGAGGCGTCCCTGGAAGCGACCGGCCCGGAGGACCAAGTCCTCCTCTGCTCTTTCTGCAAGCACAACGGGGAGTCCAGGCACGTCTACACGTCGCACCGGCTCAAGGACGAGGCCGGGCGCGTCCAGTGTCCGATTCTAAGGAACTACACGTGTCCCCAGTGCGGCGCGTCTCAAGATGCGGCCCACACGCGGAGGTTCTGCCCCTTGACCCACAGGGGCTACACGTCCGTCTATAGCAGGAGCGCCCGGAATTCTGCGGGGAAGCGAAAAAAGGTTCGCCGCTGGAGAAACAGCCAACCCGCGCAAATATAGTGGGCTGGGTCCAGATTCAGCCATTCTTCGAGGAGAGCCATTGAAGTCACTTAGACTAACTTTGGCCCCATTGATTTTAATGGGTCTGCTCGAAGTATGACTACATCTGGATCCAGAATGGGGGGGGGGCATTGTTTTTTGTTAAAAAACCAAAAACGTTGTTTTCTCTCCCAGATCTAACAGCGTCAAGAGCGTGTATCCGCAGTGGCTCTTCTAACCTAGCGGTAAGTGTTCGCACGATTAAGCACGCGTTACAGGAAGCGAGCGGGAGCCGGGCGCTGCTGCGTTGCCGTCCATAGCCGGCGCCGCTGCTAAACGCCCGTCTGCCGGCCTCTCGGGGCCTTCGGACCCCCTCTCTTCTTACTAGAGCTTGGGGAAGGAATTGGTTGAGCCGTTTATTTTCTAAGGGGATGTTGCTGGGGCAGCCAGCATTGCGCCCTTTGCACGGTTTTATATCTTTAGGCTGCAATCCTGAACGCACTAACCTAGGAGTAAGCCCCACTGAATGCACTGGGACTTACTCCTCTGTAGACATGCATAGGATTGCTCTGTAAAACATTTTTAACCGCGCGTTTCCATTAAAAGGGGATCTGAGGGCGGCTTACAACGCTAGATATCCTTTAAAAAACAGGCGTACACAACGCTCAAAGACTCATGGATTGCCGTGCAAGGTGCAATACTCCAAGCGGCGAGTCGAGGCATGGATCTTATAGCCCTGGCGGATGGGAAGAAAGGGGAGTTTATTGGGGAAAGGGAACATTGGAACGTTTTCTTCTTGCCTTTTGGGAGTGGGATCCGGAGTCCATTTCTGGATTATTTTGGTGAAGGTAGTGACGGTGTTTCTGCTCCCTCCTTCACTGAGTAAGATTATTTGATTATTGACTAACCCTTAACCTGGGATTTAAAAAAAAAAAACGGTTTCCAATGCAATCCTGCCCTCCAAGGAACTTAATCCCGGGTAAGTAAGTGTATTGCAGCCCTCACATTTTTTTGATTTTGTTGAACTGTGTTTATTAATAATCTTGGTATCCACTGCTATGACGGTCATTGTTTTTGTTTGTTGTCTCTCTATGAAATATCCCCCTCACCATCTTCCTTTGGGCTGTGGAATTTAAAACTGCCCCAAAGGTGATGCCAGATCAGCCATACCTGTGCATAGAGTCAAATTCCAGAATGACAGACACATGTCAGGCATATGCATAAAAAAACCAAGTAGAGGAGCCTTCCACAGCCTCCAGATTTTTCAGACTGCAGCTCCCATAATTTCCGGCCAGATGGCCATGGGCATGCTGGGAGTTGCAGTCCAACACATCTGGAGGGGACCAGGTTGGGGAAGAGTTTTGTTTAAAAAAAAAAAAAAAGTAATTCGTTTTAAGAGCATTTATTGTATGATTACTTTTTATATATCTCACAGTTTAGCAGTGTTAAAAGAATTGTGGCACATTAGAGGGTAGGCAGAACCTTCCCTGGTGAAATGTTCATCCCGTTGGCAAATATATGAACACCTGGGTACAGATAGGGGAGATGACAGTGAGGCCAAAAGGTCTGTGATTTCTCTGCCCCAAGGCATGCAAAACAAGAATGGAGTGACCCACTCATGTGCAGCCCATACATGATAATGCTAACTTTCTAGCGATGGTGCATATGAGACCCACATTCAGTCTGATATTTTGTCCACAACATCACTGGTTTTTAACTGGTGGGGTCAGGGACCCATTAGTGGGTCGCACGCAAGATAACATGGGTCTCATAAATAAAACCGCCATCAGTTTGTTAATTTAGGGTGTGTGTGTGTGTGTTTAAACAAAAACAGGCGGGAAAAAAAGATGGATAAAAACGTGTGTATATGACCAAATGCAAAGGAGCAGGGAGCTCTTTTTCTTTTAATCATTGTGTAGGTGAGGGAATTTTATCAGGTGCAGCTTTTCCCCACACTGCATAAACAAAACTGCACCTGATAAAATTAGTTGGTAAAAGTTCAGAAGTCCTTTCTGCCTTTGCATCAGGTCACCCTAGAAAGGAAAAAGAAGGACTTGCATGGTTAAAATGTTTAAAGTGGGTTTGGTACTGCAAGTTGGGGAAGAGATGGGTCCTCCTTAATCTGAAAGGGTTGACACCTACTGCACTACACCACATTAGCTACTTCTTGTTGTGCCTTAGGCTGAAATCATATGGCCACTTATTTGGGAATAAATCCCACTGAAGATCAGTGGAATTTAGCTTTGAATAAATATGGATAAATCATATATCTGAAATGTGAAGTTCAGAACTTTAATAGTGCAAGTCTATTCATATTTACTCAAAGTAAGTATTCAATGGGGCTTTCTCTCTAGTGTGCATAGGATTGCAGCTTAATTTTCCTAGATAACATTTTCTTTTAACTCAAGTGACTAGTCAGATGGGTATTTTTTTGTATCTGAATTAATATCCTCAGAAAGACAACCATTTTTTTTAATGTTGTGGGATAAGACACACAGGCCTGTCATAGGCCCTGATAGCTGAGAAGATAATTTGGACACAATCGAAAATACTAAGGTATGTTCTGGAAGTTGCCATTCATTTCAGCCGGGATTGTAGTGGTCTTTTGTTGCTGGTGCGTAGCTGTTTTAAATTGGGCAGCTGTCTGTAAGCAAGTACAGACCTACCACACAAGGCCTGTGTGAGGTGTCATTAATCAGGATGAGCTGTAGATCACATGTTTGAGTGGTTTTAGCTGTAGATTATATGTTTGAGTGGTTTTAGCTGGGAACTGTAGGTGATAACAAGTAGTGTTTTGCTGTTTTTCTCATACACGATATCAGGGGTTCATGTACCTGCTTATCTTCCAGTGTGATATATGCCATCATTTGTCAGCAGTGTCCTACCCACTAGGGCCTGCTGCATTCTACATAGGACAGACAGGCCAATCTCTGGGCTAAGGATGGGGAACCAGTGGCCCTCCAGATGTTGTTGGACTCGGACTCCCATCAGCCCCAGCCAGCATGGCAAATGATCAGGATTTATTGATTGATTTGATTTATACCCCCCTTTCTACCAAGAAAAATGGCACTCAAGGCAGCTTATAAATAAAACTTTATTAAAACAATAAAACAAATGCATTAAAACAATTACAAACACAACAGTAACTAGATAAAAACAGCATCAAACCCAACAGACCCACTTACACACCAAAGGCCTGCTTGAATAAATAGGTCTTTGCCTGTGGATGGAAGGACAGCAGAGAGGGTGTTGTAGTCGAACATTATCTGGAGGGTTTCCAGTTCCCCACCCCTGCTCAGTTGTGTGTGTGTTTCAGAGAAGGTTTCTATTCTCCCTTCCTGCAGATCAGGATTTGAGGCACATCTGAAATTCAGATCTCACATTTGTATACTATCCAAATCAAACGACCTATTGTTTTTAAATCAGGCATACATTCAGGTTTTGTCTAAGATCTACTTTTCAATTGATATATTAAAATCTATATAGCTACATTTTTTCTTGTCCTCTTTTTTGTTTTGTTTTGTTGAAAGTTTACAATAAAAAATTAAGAAAAAAATCTACTTAGAAAAACATACGAGGCCATAAAACTGTACCGCTTCAGAGTGCAGTTAAGAGGCTTGCGTGACTGAATGTTTCTCCATAGAAAAGAAAGAAAGGTGGGTAGGTAGGAAGATTTGTATGAAGCCCCAACCTCCTGTATTAACTGGTAGAGTCCAAAACAGGTTTACCACCTTATCTCCCTTTTTTTTTTTTGGTAGGGCTAGGCCTGAGTTATAACACAAACCGAGAATAATAATTGGTAGTCCTTCAGGAAGGAAAAGGTGATTGAGATTAAAGTTGCGCATATTGTTTTTATCATCTCTTTCAGGTACTTTCACAGCTGTACCAGAGCTAGCACTTTTTCTGACATCTGGGGAGATTCTGGTTCTAATAACTCACCCCTAGCAGTTGATACGCAGAAATCAACTCATACGCAATCCAGAGAAAACATGGAGATGCAGAAAGGCCTGAATGACAATTTTATACAGGTGGCACATCACACATGAGACCCGGGCAATGAATTCTCCCAACACTAGCACAGTCAACTCACTTCAAGCTATTGTTTTTCACTGAGCTGTTCTCTTGTTACTTGAATTAACTTACATTCATGTTCAGTTGAAGATGTTTGGCTCAGTGTTCAGGGTAAAGAAAGTATCCCAAAGGACAAATTTTTATCTGATATCCCAAGTTACCAGTCCCAGGTCCCCCTATGCTTCTAATTGTTTGCTGTGTTTATTATGGTTTAATGTTTTTTGTTTTAATGCATACTTGTTTTATAAGTTTTTTTTGTTGGTCAGTTTTTAGGCTCTTACTTTGTATGGTTAATATTTTTTCATGGTTAGTTGTTGTATTATTTATTTATTTATGAATACAGAGTTTTTCTTTTAAAAGCAAACAAAGGATGTAGCTGTCATTTTTCATGATGATGGAATTCCCAAAACATTTACAACTGAATACTAGTGAGGAATTTTTATTGGACAAGAAATCTAGTGTATGTTGCAAAGAACACAGACACATTCTATATTGGTTTAGTGGGAGAAATCTAGGTACATACTTAATCTTGCATTGGAATCAGTGGGATTTAAAAGTGATCCATTTAGGTTGTCTTATGCCCAAATATGGCATTTTGATTCCAAAACCTTAGTTCATTTGTAAACAGTGAAATAGTTAACCTAAAACTCTATAAATGAATACGCTACCCTCAAACTCTATACATGAATAAGCATAATTTTGCAGTATCTTATAGGGTGAAATTGGCTCTTAAATAGGATTTTTGTTTTTCTGCTTGTATTCTAAAAGCTACGTTTCAAATAAATAGAGGAAAACTGCAGCTAGGTACATGAACATATAGGACAAGGATGGGGAACATGTGGCCCTCCAGATGTTGCTGGTTTGCAACTCCCATCAGTCCTAGACAACATAGCCAATGGGGAGGAATGATAGGAGTTGCGGTCCCAACAACATCTGGAGGGCCACATGTTCCCCATCCCTGATACAGGATAACTCTTCATTTCTGCCAGGGGAAATCCCAGTCATAGCCAAGAGTTCACACCCAAAATGTACTGCAGTTTAGAGGTTACATATCTGAGCCTCTTAGAGATATGCAGATAGTGGGAGGGAGGATTATTGACTGTAGCAGCCATCCAAAGTTGTGTGTCGAGACACTGGGCTTGATTCTTAAGGCTCCTTTACATTGCCGTGATAGTTAAGCAGGATGTTAAAGTAAGGGTAAATAATTATACTCAATATTAAGTTATTTTATTCTGTAACAGTGGTCTGTCTATTCATGCAAATGAGAATCATGGCCAACTGCTATGAAATTGCACCAGAAGGAAGAAAATTGCACCAGAACAGAACAAACTCTTGCAAATATTAAAGCAAACAATGATATTCACAAGCTACAGTTCTCTCTTTTTCACTGTACTTCGTGTGCTTGTCATATTGTTCAAGCTGTAAGGAAGAAGCTTCCCAGGTTGTCTGTTTCTCCGGAACTTCAGTCTCTTGAAGGAATCCAGATCTCTGTGTGTACTCATGATCAGCCGACTAGAAAGAAAGAAACCACACCACAGTGCAGTCCTCACTCACAAGCTCAGTCTTCCTGGCTTAACATGTAACCATTTACTAAAGAAGCAGATTCTGATTTTTGCTCCAAAGTGAATGTAAGGGGGTTGAATTAAAGAAGTGCAAATAAATCACGAAAGAGGTTTCAATCTCAAGTGCTGCATCCCCCCAGGTCTCAAGATGTTCCAACTACCATTTTATACTGTTTAAATTGATTTTATCTGTATGCCGCCCTGAGATCTTAATGATATAGGGCGGGATAGAAATTTTTTAAATAAAATAAATAGTAAATGCCACTCTGCTGCTGGATCGTTTAAGCTGTGGCAGGCCAGGGGGAGGGAATTATTGCTCTTCCCTGTTCTGGATCCAGAGATTTCCTCACTTGAGCTGTGTTTGATGTCTCTTACAGCAGCACACACAAGCGGCGACCTCCCCTCAGTCCTCAAGAGTTAGAACAGCCATATATACAGTCAGGCAGTCCCAATCCACAGCTCATTTTGGGCCACCAGTTAAAAGTCTTAAACACACTTGAAAATACAACTAATTGAAATCACTGGTATGCATCCTACTGATTTTGAAGAGCCTACCAACCCAGTAAACTCTTAAACAGAGGTCAGCCAGATGCCTCTAGGAAGAGCAATGAGGAATAAAGGCAGCAAACCTCCCCAGCTTCTGGTATTCACAGGTATACTGCCACTGCACATAGAAGCTCCATTGAACTACCATGGCTAATAGCTCTTAATAGACCTATACCCCATGAATGTGTCTGATTTTAAAGTTAGAACTACTGACCCTCTCCACATCTGTATTTTAAAAGAAAAAAAATATAGACACACATCAGTTTACTTAACAAAAAGAAAAAGCTCACAAAAATTAAAATGCTACCCTGCTTAGATATATCTTGTCTTGAGGTATTCAAAGCTAGTGGCCATCACACCCCATTTAATTGCAGTGAATGCCCTAAATCAGCTTTCCCCCAACTTGGTGCCCTCCAGATGTGTAGGATTGCAACTCCCATCATTCCTAGCCAGCATGGGGTGGGGTTGATTGATGATGGGACTGACTGAATTATTTTCAAAAATTTCATTCCAGTGGGGCTTGCATGGGAGAACTTCCTCTGGCTTGTGCTCTTGCTGAGGCTTTAAAACAGCTTTCCTCAACCTGGTGCCCACCAGATATTTTGGGACTACAATACCCATCAGACTGAGTCAGCATGGCCAACGGGCAGGAATCCTGGGAGATGCAATCTAACACATCAGGAGGTCACCAGGCTGCGGAAAGCTGCCCTCAGTTATGCCTGATGTGAAGACATATTTATATCCTTCCTGAACCTACTGTTAGTCTTGTGGGAGAGGAACAAAATAATGCACCCACCCACTTTCTCCATACTGGTCATTTTGTTTTTAATGGTGGAATCCCCATTTTAGTAATCTTTTTCTAAACTGAAAAACCTTCAAATGCTTTTTGACTTCTGTTAGGAAAGTGTTCCAATCTCTTGATCATTTTAGTTGCCCTTCTGTGATAACCCTTTTTGGAGATGGAGTGACAGGAAATGCACACAGTATTCCAAATGTGGCTGCACCAAAGGTTTATGTAATGGCATTACAATACTTATGACCTCGGATATGACAGGTCTTATCAATGCCTATTACCCATAATAGATAAATGGAACTTCTTATGTTCTTGCTTTGCCATTCTATTTTCAGTCAACATAATAAAACATTTGTTCATTGTGCTGATGCCACCGTACCCCATTCCAACAAATTATTGCCAATACATACGAAGAATCTAGTGCCTGAATTTGCTTTTTACCCCCTCCCTTCCAATCCCCTTTTCTTTTATGTTGTGTCTTAAATTGTAAGCCTGTAGGCAAAGCTGTCTTCATATTTTTCTAACCTGCTCTGGGAGCCTTTTTGGCTGAAGGGTGGGTTAAAAATCCTATAAATAAATATATTACTTCTGAAAACCAGGGCATACATCAACTTATCTATAGGTATCTTGACTTCTCATGCTCACTCAGCATCATCTTAACAATACACCAACATTGCTGAAACACCAAAAATGCAAACGGCAACAACCACTCCTATAGCATCCAAAGCTGTAAATGGAGCCATTATATCTCATCATGTAGTCATGATAACATGTTTACATGCCGACTGGTGCTTTCTGGGAGCAGTTGCTAGGATCTGTTATCCTATAGCAGTGGTTTGATTGACTGGGGAGCTCTGAAATGGCTGTGGATGCTATGAGGTGGCAGTCCCACATTTATCATTCTTTCAGACTTTAATTAGGAACTGCACATGTTATATGAAGTGTTATGGCATGGAAATATGCTCTTACTTGAGATTAGAAAGCTCTTTAATTAGTCCACAAACAATATCTGTTGCATCTTCTTGCTTGGATGGATCACAAATCCTCTCCATCACCTCATCCCTGATTAAAAGAGAGGAAAAACTGGAGCATCAGACCAGCAATAAATGACCCAGTTCACATGTAACAGCGGCAAACTGTGGGTTAATTAATTAACCAACCCACAATTTGTCAGGATCACATACCGCCACCATTTTGAACATGCAGCATCTTATGGCCCAATTAGAGGTTATTCCATGAGACCCAAACCCGGACACTATGGGTTAATCATGGGTTAAAGAAACCACAGTTAACCTACAATTTGTTCTCAGTTTAACTGTAGGTTGTTTAACCCATTATTAACCCATAGTGTCCAGGTTCGCACATCACCAAATAACCAATCGGAGATTGCATATGCAAAATGGTGGTGGCACACACCGGGCATATGACCTGGCAAATCATGCATTAACGGACCCTGTGTCTTCCTAAATGCAAAAAGGACTTTAAAATTGTATGTGTTCACCTTTTCAAACAAAGTGAAAATATTTCTATGCAAAAAAGAATTAGCACATACAAGCGGCACTTGAAACTAAATGTTCACTATTCCTATTCACTGTTCCAGTCAGTCAGCCAATCCTTCCACTAGGATAGTCCATTCCATCACACCACCCTCCCCACAACAGTCAGTCAGCATTCTATGGTGGATTACTAGTTACTAGTAATCTAGATTACTCTAGATTACTAGAGGATTACTAGAGCAATCCTCATTGCTCTAGTTTGGGGGGTCACCCCCTTTGGATGTTTTTTCTAAATATTTTTTGTACTTCTGAAAACCTTAGGGTTCCCCCAAGCCTAAAACCTTATGGTATTTCCCTCAAGCAGATACCTCCTTTTTGTGCGTGGGTGTTGCAGTTTTTACTACATAAGGCTATACTTGGCTCTGAACTTTGGCAATATTCAATACATTTTCACTGATTTATGACCAAATCCTAAACAGCTCATTCCAAAGACATGCTCTGCTAGAACACAAACGCCTAGGCTTCTGTGAAAACATTCATCAGATCGTATGATAGGGTAGCTGTCTGCATGATACTTAACTGAGAATATTAACTTCTGCAGGATATTGCTTGTTGCTATTTGGATCCCTTGAAATACAAGTGCAGCATTTCCTTGGGCTCACACACATATTCAAAACTACTAATGTTAGCTGCTCATGCAAATTATTATTATTATTTAGATTTTTATACCACCCAATAACTGAAACTCTCTGGGCGGTTTACAAAAATTAAAAACATTAAAAATGCAATATACAGAGATTAAAAACCATGAGTTTCAGTTTATCAGCCCTCATCCAATCCATTGTCGCAGCCAGGCACCGATTTAGCACATCCACAGCCTCACCTGAAGAAGATGAAAAGGAGAAATACAGCTGTGTGTCATCAGCATACTGATGACAGCATGCCCCCAAACTCCGGATGACCGCGCTCAACAGTTTCATGTAGATGTTAAATGGCATGGGGAACAAAACTGACCCCAATGGAACCCCATACTGGAGAATCCATAGGGCCGAGCAAGATTCCCCAAGCACCACCTTCTGGAGCGAACCATCCAAGTAGAAGCGAAACCACTGCAATCAGTGCCTCTCACTCTCTGCTCAGTCGTCCCAGAAAGATACCATGATCGATGGTATCGAAAGCCACGGAGAGATCAAGGAGAATCAACAAGGTCACACTCACCCTGTCTGACATAGGTCATCATACAGGGCGACCAAGGCTGTTTCTGTGCCAAAACCTGGCCTGAACCCTGACGGAAATGGATCTAGATAATCGGTCTCATCCAAGAGTGTCTGGAGCTGGTTTAATTAATTAATTATTGCATTTATATCCCGCCTTTTTTCCTCTTGCAAGGCACCCAAGGCGGCTTACATTATCCTCCTCCTCTCCGTTTTATCCTCACAACAACAACCCTGTGAGGTAGGTTGGGCTGAGAGTGTGTGACTGGCCCAAAGTCACCCAGTGAGCTTCCATGGCCGAGTGGGGACTAGAACCCGGATCTCCCAGCTCCCAGTCTAACACTCTTGCCACTACACCACACATTGGCAACCACCCACTCAAGAACCTTGCGCAGGAAAGGAACATTTACCACTGGCCTAAAATTACTAAGATTTTCTGGGTCCAGGGAGTGTTTATTTAGGAGTGATCTCACTACCACTCTTTGAGGCAGCCCAAGACCACTACCTCTTGCAAAGAGACATTAATCACCTCCCTGGCCCAGCCAGCTGTTCCTTCCCTGCCAGTTTTTATCAGCCAAGGGGGGCAAGGACCCAGTACGGAAGTGGTTGCATGAACCTGTCCAAGCACCTTGTCTACATCCTCGAGCTGTACCAACTGAAACTCATCCAGGAGAACAGGACAAGGCTGTGCTCTGGATACCTCATCAGATTCACCTGCTATAACACTGGAGTCGCGTAAGTCCCAGCAGATGCAAGAGATCTTATCCTGGAAGTGCCTAGCAAATGCATTACAGCAGGCCTCAGAGGATTCTACAGTGACCTTAAGGCCGGCATGTAATAGCCCCCAGATGACTCTAAAAAGCTCTGCTGGGCAGCAGATAGAAGATTCAAAAGAGGCAGCAAGATGATGTTTTTTTGCCGCCTTCACTGCCCCTGAATATACTCTACCATAGGCACATACCAGCATCTGACTGTATCCACTAGGAGGTCTTCTCCATCTGTACTCAAGCTGTCTCCTATTTTGTTTCATAGCTCTCAGCTCCGGGGTATACTACGGAACAGTTTGAGCTCTACTCAGGAGAGGGCGCTCAGGAGCAATCATATCAACCGCCTGGGTCATTTCTGCATTCCACCGATCAACCAGGGTTTTGACAGGAGAGCCTGCCATATCAGCCGGAAACCTCCCCAGAGTCCTCTGGAAACCATCTGGATCCATTAGCCTCTGGGGGCAGACCATCTTAATAGGTCCCCCACCCTTGCAGAGGGGAAAAGCTGCTGTAAGTCTAAACCTCAGCAGGTAATGATCTGACCATGACAAGGGGACTGATGTCAGTTGAGAAAACCAAGTCCAGCGTATGCCCCACTACATACGTCAGGCCGATGACATGTTGGGACAGTCCCATGGTCATTCAAGACAAGGCTGGACAGCCATCTGTCAGGGATGCTCTGACTTGGATTCCTGCATTGAGCAGGGGGTTGGACTTGATGGCCTTGTAGGCCCCTTCCAACCCTACTATTCTATGATTCTATGATTCATCATGGAGGCCATGAAATCCTGAGCCGCCCCAGGCAAGGTGCCCTCAGCACGAATGTTGACATCCCCCAGAACCAACAGTCTGGGGGATCGCAACAGCACATCAGAGACCACCTCCATGAGCTCAGATAGGGAGTCTGTTGAGCAGCAGGGTAGGCGGTACACCAACAGAGTCCCCGATCTGTCCCGCTGGCCCAACACAAGGTGCAAACAGTCCAGACCAGTAGTCACATGGACAGGGAGCCTGCAGAAGGAGATGGAATTCCTATAGACCAGAGCAACTGCCTTCCCCGGCTCTCAGGTCTTCCCTGATGCAGAACCAAGTACCCCGGTGGGCAGAGCTGGGAGAGACCAACTCTTCCCTGCTCACCCACCCAGGTCTCGGTTATACATGCCAGATCAGCCACCTCATCCACTATTAAGTCATGGACGAGGGAGGTCTTACTTTGAACTGATCTGGCATTTAAAAGCAGCATCCGGAGACCCGAGAACAGGCTGATAGGGCAACCACCATGCCTGCGGCTGGGGGGAGGGACTGAACATGGCACAGCATTAACTGTCTGGGCCACGTTCCCCTAATCTGGCTAGCCCTCCTCCCAATGCCGTATCTCCCTTGACCCGTAACCAGACTAATTGGGGCCCCCTCAAGTGCCCCAACTTGACCATATATCCTCTCTCCCAGGCACATAACAGGATCCTAAGCAAAACAAACACAAAACAAAACGACAACAACAACCAACCCCCACACATAGAAGCCACAGAACCAGTCAACCCAGTGTTAGCGGGGTGGCCCTTGCCCTTGCGTTTCCCCTGAAGTGGCTCCCCACAAACGGAGACCCCGCCTTTGGTGTCACTGCTGCCCCGTGTCAGAACTGGGCAGATAAGAGTATTCCCAGGGAGCTCGGGTCCAGCTGGCTTGAATCAGCCATAATTAGCCCAGGGGAGATTTTTCTTTCCCTCTTCAGCTCCAGCCAGGGAGGTGGCTTCTCAGTGGCAGCAGCACAGTCCCAGGCAGAGCCAATAAGGTGGTAAGTTGGCCCACCTGCCTCTGTTCGATGTCCCGGCTGCCTTCCCCTGCTTGGTCCAGGCTCTGAATTATCATGAAAGAAGCATTAACTACATCGCTGGTTTAATATCATTGTACCTGAGACCTATTGTCATGGGCATGCACATCAGAGCCCCAGGGGCAGCAACCCGATTTGCAAGTAAGGACTAACTATGGGTTAAACAGCCCATCGATAGTTGGGGCCTGTAGCAGCAAGCAAGCACACTGCCCACCACCCACTTCTGCTTTACATCTGCTTTCATGAACAACCCAAGAATGCTCCGTTCCAGGGTGGTTTGATGCAACATCTGAACCCAGAACTCATAAACCCATGGTTTGTTGTTGGGTTAAAAGTCTGGGTTGTTTGTCCCTCAAAAACCCAGAGTTCTGGGTTTGCATGTCACATCAAAAAATCCAGGAGCAGTGTGTTTATGAAAGCAGATGCAAAGCAGAAGCAGCAAGCATGCGGGAGGCAGTGTGCTTGCTCTAGCATAGCCCTGCCAATTCATGGGTTAAACAACTCCTGCATTGGTGCTATAGGTGAATGAGGTTGGTATCTCCTCCTCCTCCCAATATCTTCTCCTATTTGTGATCAGCACAAAGGGTACTCTCCCCTTCAAATGTTCATTGGCTCCCTGCTGTCCTAAAATACCATCTCTTACACATGATGTATGCAGTATTTCTAGAATACATGATTTAACTATGAATTCTGTTTTATTGCATTTTGAAAAACTTGAACAGCCTGCCTCAAGCCAGGGGGGAAATAAAGATGGACTTAAAAAAAAAAAAAACTTTCATTTGCTCTAGTGTTCCAGGTGTGTGTGTGCTGTGTGCACACACAGTGTGTGTGTGCTGTACATGCACACACATGTAATGTGTACACACACATGTAAAGCTACCCTCTTGCACACAGATATGGGCTTGATCAGACTGTCTAGAATGCAAAATAAGGAAGATCACACTAGGAAATCTACCAACCTACCTGGCATTGCTTCGATGGATTACAAGTGGGGCTAGTGTTTTGGTTCCATTTCTTTTTCCTGCAGCACACCAATCACTTTTATCCGTGGACTGTGTATGTGGATTATGTAGAAAGGGTGTCTGAAGGGAGAGAAATGCAGAAGCAAAAGGATGCTCTCTATGTAAAATACACCAGTAAAGGACTTGTTCAGCTATCTTGCTCTTTCTGTTCTACAATCCCAATTAAAATCAACATGGGAGAAATCCAGAACAACAGCGCTAACAATTAACCCCATCATTAGAGTTTAAGACATGGAGGACGTCATAATTTTGGTATATAGATATACAGTCCAGCTAGTTTTTAGATTGAGCTATTTTGGGGAGGCAAGTGGATAAATCTTCACACCAGGCTAAAATCCTGCATTTAAAACAGGGTTTTCTGCTTCCGTTTTAAATGCAGGATCACAACGACTCCCTTTTTCATGGGCTTCCTTTCCCCCCACCCCCTTCCCCCTCCTTCTCCCCCTTCCATTATCTTTCATTGATCTCACTCCTCTTCTTGCTGCTTTTCCTCTTTTCAGGGAGGAAACTGAAGCGGAATACAAGGGGGTAATTTGATAGCTCATTATCTGCAATCTATTTAAAAATGGAACAAAGGGCATTTAGTGCAGGAGATGACTTGGAGGATCACAGTGTCATGTAAAGAGCCCGGGAAGGAGCAATCTCAATCACAGGATAAAAGCTCAGTGAAGGATTGAGATTGCTCCTTCAGGGAAGTTTGCAGGCTCTTTACATGATGCCATGATCATTCAAGGCATCTCTTGCACTAAATGCCCTTTGTTCCGTTTTTAAGATTACCCTGTTGGGCACCAGCCTAAAATCCTGCATTTAAAATGGGGTTTTCTGCTACCATTTTAAATGCAGGATCACACCAACTCCCTTTTTCACGTGCTTCTTTCTCCCCCACCCCCTTAAATATATCTGCGATCTATTTAAAAACAGAACAAAGGGCATTTAGCGCAGGAGATGCCTCGGAGGATCACAGCATCATGTAAAGAGCCCGCAAACTTCCATGAAGGAGCAATCTCAATTGCAGGATAAAAGCTCAGTGTGAAGGAGCCTGTTGTGTTCTGCTTCAGTTTCCTCCGTGAAAAGAGTAAACACTTCAAGAAGAGGAGCGAGATCAATGAAAGATAATGGAAGACTCAGCTACGGGGAGAAGGAGGGGGAAGGGGGTGCGGGAAAAGGCTGGTGTAGAGATGCCACTGGTCTGCTAGCAAGTCCCTCTTCTCCCATACCATTTCCAGAATTATGACCACTGACACTCTTCTCCCTTTTTCTCTTTCTCTCCTCTGCTGCCAAAACATTTATAAAGGGAGAAGAGGAAAAGTAGATCTTTAGACAACTGAAGAGTCATTATAATTGCACTTTTTGGAAATGGATGATGCTATCTGGTATGGAGGGGAACAGATCATTCAGGAAGAAAAGGAAGGATTCTATTATGCACCCCACTGCCACCAAGAAAGCTAGCACAAAAGTGAGCAAAACAGAAAAAGGAAGAGAGAAAATATGAAGATAGACACAGGCTGAAAATTTCTAGAATGCAAATAAGGGGGAGGGGAAGCTTGAAAGAGCAAGATAATTGAAGCTTTTTCTAACGGAAAAGCTAGGCAGAACGACCTCAAAGGAGCCAGAGTTTGTATGATTGAATGCTTTACCTTACAAATCAACTCTCTACACAAAGAAAACTAGACAGCAGGGTGACAGTCTTCTACCTAGTCTTCTACCTGACATGCTGGTTTTCTATGTACAAGGTTTTTTAATATAGGGAGGAGCATTCCGTCATTTGAATTCCATCTGCAGTGGTACAGTCTTGACACAGGCCTGCAACATTATCTGCTTTCTGTAAGAAATTATCCTTAGTTCAAGAGGACAGCTCTTCCTACACATTTCTCCTCCCCTGACTCAGGTATGTTTCTTTAAGAAATGGGAAACAGTTCACAGAACCAGCACCAAATCAATTTCAAAAGAGATTATTTGGATCTGGAAATGAACATTTTATATATCCCTTGGTTCACTTTTTTTTAGCTGCTCATACTAAATGTAAACTGGCACTTGGCTTGCTGAATAGACTCATCAATTATTAATTGTAGCAATTTTCAACAGCAGAACACCATTCAAAATTATTTAAGCTGCTGAAAAATTGGCACCTCATCTTTAATGTAATGTCCTTTTTATTAGCCACTATACCCAAAGTGTGGGATACAACTCTGTTAAATAAATAAAAGTAATTTAGGGCACAATCCTATGGGGATGGTCGGCTGCCTCTGAACTTGGAGGCGGCCGACTATCCCATGCAGGGCAGGCGAAGCACGGAGGGGATCTTCTCCTCCACACTCCACCCACCCTGCATTTGTGGCTAGACAGCTGATTTCAGCTGTTTAACAGGGGCATGTTGGAGCAAGTGGGGGAGGCCGGACGGCACATAGGAAGCGTTGTAACACTGCTTCCATGGTCCCCACCCTTCCCTGCCCCCCAGGAACACCCCCTTTTCAGCCGCTCCATGCTGCTCTTCTGAGTGCAAAGCCAGGGACAAACCGTGCCTCTTACGAGGTGGCGGGGGAGGGGGCAGGGAGTCAGATTTCTGGGAACGAGCTCAGAGCACCGGCTCCAAGCTCAGTTCCAATAAACCAAAAAATCCTATGGCCGTCTAGACACTGTCTGGTGGCCATAGGATTGCACCCTTAAGCTGCAATATTGTATGTAGTTGAAAGTCAATTCCTTCTCATATCAATATGAGGGGTACCGATAATTATATGTAGGAATGCAACATTAAAATGGTTAATAACTGAATTTTAAGGCCCTACCTGTTGTACAGTAATTGATATATTAAAAAGTACAATCATTACATTGTTCATCTAGTCATTAGTAGTCAAATTACCTTGTATGGTGAAAATTCACGGCTGTGGCTTTCAAAGATGCCCTGCAGCTGACTGTCAGGCAAAAATTCCAGATCCAGAGAAAGGGGTTCTGCACAAGGAGAACACGTTTGGGCTCCAGTATCAAGACTGCTTGGTGCAGTCATACTGGAACCTGTACCTGATGCAAGGAGAGCCCCGTGGGTGTCTGAATCAGCATTACGTTCTCTACTAGGATCACCTACCCCCACCAGCGTTGGAAGAACCTCTACAGAGGAAAGCCCTCTTTCCACATGGACAGGTTTGCTTTTGTTTTCCACACACATGACCATTTCTCCTTTTCCATCCAGATGGACATTGGTGGAAAAGAGAGAGTTTTCTGTTAGCTTTGCTTTTGTTTCTGCTTTGGGAATCCTGGCTGAAGTTTGCTGGGCAATACCTGTATTTGATAATGCTTCCATAATTTCATTGGATTTCAAATCAAATCTATCAAAACCTGGTTGCTTTGTATTAGGCACCAAATTCTCACAACTGTTTCCCTTCTGCTGATGTTGGGTCAGCAAGACTGGAACTTCTGGGTCAGGTGAGGCAGCAGTGCCCTTTGCTAGGCTTGCTTTAATTCCAATTTCTTTTTCATCCCTCCCCCTCTCTTCTCTACAAACGTCTTGCACTGAGGTTTTTCTGCTCTCAGATTGAACATCCCCATCAGGTTGTGGTAATAATAGATTGCTTCTTACAATAACCTGTTCAGATTTTGATTCAGAAAGATCTGCTTCCTTTCCCAAATAAATACAACCAGACTGAATATCTGGAAGGACTTTCCCAGAAATATCTTGGCCTTTGACACTGTTTTGCTCTGCAACAATGGTCTCTCTCCTACAAAGGCTATTCTGCACTGAAGTTATGTCCCTACCACTTTGTTCTTCCAGTTTTTCATTTGTCCACATGTTGTGCTGGTTTGTGCCTTTTTCACTAATTGTGGATCTGCACTGAGTGGCTCCAGGTTCAAACATTTCCGTACTGCTGCAAATGTAATTTTGTCCTTCAGTTTTCCCATCTATACATGGATGGCTCCGGTTTGCTTCTTTGTCATCAATACTTCCCTGTCTAGCTACACTACATGTACATGGATAATTGCTTTGTTCTCCAGGTATGGAAACTGATAAATCTGTCACTAGTGGGAGTTGAGTTATGCTGTTCTCCTCTTGCAGTTGGCTAACCATGCACTCAACAAGACCTACACCTTCCTTGCTTCCATTTTTAGTCCAGTTTGCTTCTTGTATATCATCTGACATGATGATATCCTGCATGGCTTTGTTTTGTCCCATACCCATGTCCAAACTATTCAAGTGGGCTTCTTCATTTGGATTGCTTTTAGTATGGTCAGGGATCCTGTCCTCTTCCAGCATACTAACACTCATCTCCTTAATCAGTGGACATTTATGTGCCTTTAGAGAGAATTTTCTCTTTTCAAAACCACCCACATCCTCATTATCTGGTGTATACAGAAAAAAGGAAACCTGTTTCTCTGGCATTTCCTTTTCACAGATGCTTGCTTGTAAATTGGGTTCTGTTCCTGTTCCTTGATGGGCATCAACAAACTCTGAGTTGGCATCATAATTGTTCACCCTTCTAATCCTGTCCTGTTCTTGTATTTTAACATCCAGTTTTTCACTCACTTCCTCACAATGGAGGATCACTGGATCTGCAGCATCTTCCACTTTTGTCACCAATAAATTCTTCAGCTGTAATGACTCTGAAAAAGCTACAGTGTTCTGGGCAGCATTCTCTGCTGTGTCAAGTACATTTGTATCCATATGTTGCACCTTAGAAGAAGTGAAAAATAGTTGCATTTGAGTAGAAAGAGGCAGCACAAATATTTAGCATTTACAATTACCTGATCCCATTTAATAAAAGAAAATGTAGTTATTTATATTTAAGTATTTATATACTGCCCTTCATTTTTATCACTTTCAGGTTTGCTTACCAGAATACTGAAACAGTCAAAATAAGCAATAAAAGCCACCATATCAAAAGATCTATTAAAAAAGCAGAGCAATTAAAGCAGCAGAAGAATTAAAGTCAGTTCACAACAAACACAGCAGAAGAATTAAAGCTAGTTCAACAAGTATTTAGAAAAGCCTAGGAAAATAAAGGCGATTTTTAGGCATGCCACCTTGGGGAGAGCATTCTATAAGTGGGACACCACAATTAATAAGGCTCATTCTCCAGTTGCCACCTGCTTAAACTTCTTGGGAGAAGGGCCCCCAAAGAGCATATAGGAAGCTTCATTTGGGAGTATGTGGTCCTGCACATAATGGGACAAGTTATCTCATTCCACCAGGCAATACTCATATTTTTTATCTGCCTTTGACAGATAAAATTTGCTAAAACACTGAATTGTAGGATGTACATAGTGAACCTTTTAATTTCTAGATGGGGTTGCACTACTGCTTAAGGAGCAATTTCACAGTATAGGGGTGCTCCTAGATCTAGTGTTGTTGCCAGAGGCACACATGGTCTCCATGGCAGGAAGCACTTTCCATCAGCTTCAGATGTTTCACCAACTGCAACCCTTTCTAAACAGATAGCCTAGCCTCACTTTTGTATGCTCTGGTAACCTCCAGGTTTGACTGCTGTTTGACCTTGTATGTGGCACTGCCTTTAAGATGTTCTAAAATACAGCTGAAAGAGTATTAAGTGGCCATCTGACCATGAGAAACACTTATCTAAGGGCACAATCCTGTGCATATTTAGACAGAGAAAAGTCCCAAAACTCCCAGCATTCCCTAGCCAGTTATGCTGGCTGGGGGATGCTGGGAGTTGTAGGACTTTTCACTGTCTAAACATTCATAGAATTGTGCCCTAAATTATATTACATTACATTATAGACAGGCAGGTAGGGCTTGTTGTCAGTTGCTAAATCAGAGTTGATACCTGATCTGTCCAAATTGTTGCAGTTTCTCCAACATTTCCTTCATGTCTTTCAGTCAATGTCTTTTTTTGCTTTCTAAACACTGGTACTAACTTTCCACCCTACAAACAAGAATGAAATAATCAAGAATCTGATATACTCACTCAACAACTTCCAAAACTAAGCAGAAAGGTATCAATAGAATGGATTTATCTGGCTCAAACTAGCACTTTAAGAGTGCCCTAAATTTGTGAGTACTTTACATGGAAATAAAATTGGATAAATGCATCTTTGAAAAATGTATTGGCTTGGAAGAAGGGACTCTTCAGAGTCTTCTAACAGAGGCCCACACGAGAGGTTTTTGATTTTCACCAGTTCCTCATTGCCCCTACAACCTCTAGCAACACCTTCGATACTGTTTCAGAGGGTGCCTCAACCTTCCAGGGCAGATTTTCAGAGTACCTAGAGGGTTGCAAGGGAATTGTTGAAAATTGCCTCCCCCGCTTCCATCAGTGGAAGTCCCCTGTGAATGGAGGTCTGCTCATAGGAACTGAGGATCCAAGCCATAGTTCAGAACTGAATGTCAATTGGTAGTAGTTGCATAGAGTGAGAAACAAGGGAAGTTCAAGTTTATTTTATTGTGTAGTGAAAGACACTGTGAACAATGAAAGAATTCAACAAAAGCAAATTAATAACAGTAAGTTACAGTCACTGTTAAAATACAGACATGGTAAGACCAAAATATAAAAGTATACCTCCCCTCATTTAAGAAAACAAATGTGCCTCCACCACAAAACTGTTTGTTTGGGGATCCTAGCTTGTTGCTCACAAACAAGCAAGAATTTATAAAGCAAGAACAAACCCTGGTTACTATCCTGGATTGTAAAGGGATGTTCAGACGATACACTATTAAATCATTCCTGGTTTGTTTAACCAGTTGTACTAGAATAAGAAACCAAGCACAATAAGGCAGGATTCTGGTGAACAAGGCCTATGTGTGCAGACCATGTTAGGCATAGGGATTTTAGCACCAAAGCTTTTGTCTTCACAAAAACGACAACAAAGTCAGCCACATCCGTCTACCTCCATTAAGAAGATGTGTTATTCACAGCTCTGAGAATTGCAAAAGTCTATCCAATAGCACTCTTAACAACTTTCTATTTCCACTATGAAGATGTGTTGTTGTTTATAGCCCTATTCATATGTTACTAATAGGGATGAACAGGACTGCAGGTTTAGCCCTGCCCTGCACCAGTCCTTCTGCCCCTACGTTGAGCATAACGTCTGAAAGGGAGCTCCTGTACTTAGAGAGCCTCTTTGGACAACCTAGGAAACTGACTACACAGGGTTATAAGTCATGTGGGAGACTCCATGAGTACAGGAGCTTCCCCCACCCCCCACAAGAAGTTAGGCAGAACATGGTGCCAATGGGGTGAGAGAAGAGAGAAGTAATGCCACCTTGAGAGCAGGGATAACAGCACTGCCCTGTTGCCCCTTTCACCACAACATCCCTATTCACACGAGTTATGTGTGAATAAGGCATGTACCTCTCAGAATTCTACAAGTCAATGCAATAGGGGTTCTTGGAATTCTCCAAGTTCCCTGTAAAGGCCACATTTTAGGTGACAGGAGAATAAATTTTCATATATACAATATCATCAATTTAGTCAAGCCTCTAAAACAACTGATGCCATGGCTTAATATGGCATGGTGGTAAAAAGTCCTATGAGTGAGAAACAGGAAGGAAAAGTCTAATAGTTACAACATCTTAATGAACTAGATGGTCCAATAAAAAGGCTTAATCTCACTTGCACATTATTTGAAGGACTTAGCGGGATTCACTTCAATTCTCTCATGTGTTCTTTCAATGTGTAAGTCATGCTGGTCCTTCCCCTCCCCACCCCACACACTCTGTTGACCAATGTGTGAGTCAATGTCATTCTGTGGCTGTATGACGGGGCTAAACATGTGTACACACAGAGGAGCTGTATGCACATGTATCGGTACCTGTGTATGGTCACTTCACATGGCTGAATGGATGGCTGGTGTGTATGTTAGTGGCAGCAAGCCAGTGCAATCCTGGTGCCTCCTTGCACACTTAAAAGAAATCTATGCATGTTTATTAAAAAGTTAAATCCTTCTGTTTTCAATGCGGTTTTCTTACTAGTAAGTATGTTTAGGATTGTAGCCTTAACAAAGTTCATGATACAAGGCTTAAGATGGCTATGGGGTATCAGTCTATGGCCAAAACATCCACCAGGTAAGTCTTGCTGCACATAAAATAAATTTGATATTACTTAATCACAAGGATTTGAATTTGTTCAAGCAGCAGCAAAAAATCAAGACACAAAATGGAAATCTGTTCAGCTACACTTTGGAAGGACTTAACTTCATCTGATCAAATGATTAGTAAGGAAAAGCACAATATAAACTGCTACAGTAGAGTGAGATATACTGTTAATGTTAACTTTTCACATCAAAGTTTGGAACAATTATTTGAGATGGAGGCAGAAAAACCTTAGTATAGGTTAGCTTGTTCCTCTCAAATGAAGCCTTTTTACCTTCTTTTGGAGAGCTGTTAAGAGAGCACAAATATAGATACACTCAAGTTTAGGAACAACAAATTAGGGTGCAGTCTTATTGATTGTGCTCTCGCTGCTTGGAAGCCCCCAAACTCGGAGGTTTCCGAGTTTCCTATGCCCTGCCAGATTGATGCTGGCAGGGCAGCAGGTGATCTTCGCCTCCCCATCCTCCGTCTTGGGTGATTTTTGCTAGACGGGCTTTTTACGTCATCTAGAGAGGTTGCTTTGGAGGTGGTGGGAAGGAGGCTGGAGGAGGCTCAGGATGAACTGAATCCTGGCCTCTCTGGTCTCACCTCCCTGCCCACTGGAATGCCCCCTTTCCTCCTCCTCTGAGGTCGCTTTTCCAAACTTGGAGGGCAGCGACGTGGTTCTTTCCACACCAGCTGCAACAGGGCAGGGGAGGGGAGTCAGATCACCAACTCCCCTTTCTGAAGTTGGAGCGCTGTCTCCGACAGTGGAGGAGTTTTCCGAGCCATCCTATTGTCCCTGGGACACTCGCCTAGGGACCACAGGATTGTTCTCTTAGTAATTTAAATAATTCGAGGGAATTTCAGCTTGCTGGAAAAACCCAGGACACTCTATAGGTTGGGAGTGGGGAACTGGTGGCCCTCTAGATGTTGCTGGACTACAATTCCCAGCATCCCTGACCATTGGCTATGCTGGCTGGGGCTGATGGGAACTGGAGTTCAAAACATCTGGAGGGCCATAGGTTCCCCATCCCCAACACAGATGAAAGAATTTTGGGGAATATTAAATTTAGATTCCAGAACTCGGATCCTAGGACCAGAGGAAGATGACCTTCCACCTCATGATGAAGGAGTTTGCTTTTGGGTGTCTACATGCACACTCTGGCACCTTTTCATCATCTTCTTCCCTCCTGCCCACCACATACACTTTAAAAATACAACAAACCAAATATCTGAAGAGTTCTGGGAAACCTGAAGGCTTGCTCACTATCTCGTCACATTTCTGTTAGTCCTGATAAAATGGCTACTTTGGGATAAAACTGGTATCATTAATAAATATCTAAATAGAAAACATGATATACTTTGTTGGACAAATATCAAAACATTCAAGTATTTGAAATAAATGGAATTCTACATCAGGAAGAATGGAAAAGTAGGAAATTCCTAGCACATTCTCTGAAAGTAAGCAGTGCAAATTTTTAGTCACATCATTTACAAATGTGTAACCAGTGTCCCCTATCCCCACCTGCACTTTCCCATTCACCGGTAGGAAGATTATCTGCTGTAAAAAGCCAAGATTCATCCTATTAGTATTTATATTCATTAGTGTAATAGTTTCCACAACAGTCTTTTACAGGTGCTCTGGCAGGCTCCTTTTATAACAATGAGAGGTCCGAGAGTGACCTTTTGAGATAACTGACTTCTTGGTTATAATTACTTGCTAGAGATCATTCAAGAATGTATGTGTATTGCTTCCAGGGATGCCTCCCATCTGTCCCTTGTATTTAGAATTGTTTGTTTTTAGTTGTTGATCACTGCTATATAGCTGGCCATCAATCATTCTCAAGCACTTTAAGGCCAATCAACAGTGAAGTAAATGAGTCTTGTGACCAGAGGGCATTTTGAAGTTGAGATTGTATGAGAAACAATGAGCTGCAAATTAGGATTGTATATGGAAAGCTTCTGAACCTGTTTACAGAAGGTTTCCCTCACTAGTGTTCCCTACTCAGCCTTGACTGTTACTTCAGAATTGTACTCATGAGTTTTTATCACTTAAAAGAAATCTATGCATTGGAAGCTTGAAAAATTACAACAGGAAGGAGGAAGAAAAAGAAAAAAGTATGGATATATGAGCATTGTGTCAGTTTTACTATCCCTGATTGTAAACCAGTTTACTTGGGGCTTCTCCCCTGGTTTGTTATGGCACTAAACCGGAAGTGAGAAAAGAGAATCAATAGATCTGTGAACTAGCACTACAATCACAGTTTTGAACTGTGCCAGATGCATTAATTGTGCTGGTGTCCGGTCTGTAATTTAGATAAATAATGAACATCACAGTCCTCTTTTGGGTTGCAGGTCACTGAATCAACACACCTAATAAAAACATTGTCTCTACAACAGCCTTCCCCAACCTGGTGCTCTCCAGAAGCTTTGGGCTACAACTCCCAGGATTCCTGACCATTAGCCATGCTGACTGGGGTTGATGGGAGTTGAAGTCTAAAACATCTGGAAGGCCACAGATTGGAGAAGGCTGCTCTAGAAAAATCCTTACCCATTTACTTTACATCAGATTCATTTACTTTAATAGAACTGGGATATGAATTGTCTTCCTCTGTCATCAACTGACATCATCTAACTTTCCAGTACTTCATTTTTTCACAGAAAGTTTTAAATTTCATAGGTTCATTAGTAAAAACAAATGGACGCCAAATGGAAATACAGTATTAGACAAGCCTGGCAGTTTCAAAGCTGTAACGTTTTACTGGTGATTCATTATCCCTGACAAGTATGTGAGCAAATAAATATATGTAATTGAAATACACATATATCTTGGTGTGAAATGGAACTAATACATAGTGCCAGCGAGACTGAAGGTGACCCAACAACCTTAGTGTAAGAGAACTGAACTCTGTTAAAATAGATGAGTAGTTGTCAGCATATCATGCATAGCTCTTTGGGTCACTGAAATAGTGCAGCCTTCACCACCTGGTGCTCTCCAAATGTGTTGAACTACAACTCCCAGCATCCCCAGTTAGCCATGCTGACTAGGTGATGCTGGGAGTTGTACTCCAACAGATCTGAAAGGCAGCAGATTTGGGAATGGTGAATGAGTGGGCTGGTTAACATGACCTGGCAGGCCACCATGGGTAATTTAACCCATGATCTGCTGTGTGTGGCGGTGTCTGGCCACCATTTTGAATATGCAACCCCTGATTGGGGTGACTGGGGCTTATGCCATCCTGGCCACTGTGAGTTAGTTGAGGGTTAAACAACCCTTGCATAACCCTACTACAAATTAAATAATTATTTAACCCACAATAACCATCACGGTGTTAACAGTTTTCAGTAATATCTTTCCCCATTACATTTAAACCATGAAAGGGAACGACATGCTATTGTCTTTAAATTTTCATAAGCATTCCAGTAAAAATTTCTACATAATATAACATTTAAATCATATTAAATGTGCTTTACCCCTTCATGGATCACTGCCTTGTTGTGGCGAAGGGGCTTGCGTAACTCAGTGAAGCCATAAGCTATGCCATGCAGGGCCACCCAAGACAGACAGGTCATGGTGGAGAGTTCTGACAAAATGTGGTCCACTGGAGAAGGAAATGGCAACCCACTCCAGTATTCGTGCCAAGAAAACCCCATGGAACATATCACAAGGATAAAAGAGATGACGCTGGAAGATGAGCCCCTCAGGTTGGAAGGTGTCCAATATACTACTGGGGAAGAGCAGAGGGAATTTACACGTAGCACCAGAAAGAGTGAAGCGGCTGGGCCAAAGCCAAAAGGACACTCAGCTGTGGATGTGTCTGGTGGTGAAAAGAAAGTCCAATGTTGTAAAGAACAATATTGTTTAGGAACCTGGAATGTCAGATCAATGAATCAAGGTAAGCTGGAGGTGGTCAAACATGAGATGGCAAGATTGAACATTGACATCTTGGGAATCAGCGAACTAAAATGGACAAGCATGGGCGAATTTAATTCAGGTGGCCATCATATCTACTATTGTGGGCAAGAATCCCTTAGAAGAAATGGAGTAGCACTCATAGTCAACAAAAGGGTGGGAAAAGCAGTACTGGGGTACAATCTCAAAAACGATAGAATGATCTCAGTACGAATCCAAGGCAAACCATTCAACATCACAGTAATTCAAGTCTATGCCCCAACCACTGAGGCCAAAGAAGCTGAGGTTGATCAGCTATGAACACCTACAACACCTTCTAGAACTAACACCAAAAAAAGATGTCCTCTTCATCATAGGGGATTGGAATGCTAAAGTAGGAAGTCAAGAAATCACCGGGATAACAGGCAAGCATGGCCTTGGTGTACAAAATGAAGCAGGACAAAGGCTTATAGAGTTTTGCCAAGAGAACACGCTGATCATAGCAAACACTCTTTTCCAACAGCACAAGAGGCGACTCTACACATGGACATCTCCAGATGGTCAATATCGAAATCAGATTGATTATGTACTTTGTAGCCAAAGATGGAGAAGCTCTATACAGTCAGTAAAAACAAGACTTGGAGCTGACTGTGGCTCAGATCATGAGCTTCTTCTTGCAAAATTTCGGCTTCAATTGAAGAACGTAGGGAAAACCACTAAACCATTCAGGTATGACCTAAGTCATGTCCCCTATGAATATACAGTGGAGGTGAGGAATAGATTTCAGGGATTAGACCTGATAGGCAGAGTGCCTGAGGAACTGTGGACGGAGGTCCGTAACATTGTTCAGGAGGCAGCAACTCAATCCATCCCAAAGAAAAAGAAATGCAAGAAAGCAAAGTGGCTGTCTGATGAGGCTTTACAAGTAGCTGAGAAAAGACGGGAAGCAAAAAGCAAGGGAGAAAGGGGAAGATATACCCAAGTGAATGCAGATTTCCAGAGAATAGCAAGGAGAGACAAGAAGGCCTTCTTAAATGAACAATGCAAAGAAATTGAGGAAAACAACAGAATGGGAAAGACTAGAGATCTTTTCAAGAAAACTGGAGATATCAAGGGAAAGTTTTGTGCAAAGACGGGCATGATAAAGGACAAAGAAGGCAGAAGCAGATGAGATTAAGAAGAGGTGGAAAGAATACACAGAAGAACTATACCGCAAAGATCTTAATGTCCCTGATAGTCATGATAGTGCGGTCACTGAACTTGAGCTGGACATCCTAGAGAGTGAAGTCAAGTGGGCCTTAGGAAGCATTATTAACAACAAAGCTAGCGGAGATGACAGTATTCCAGTTGAGCTATTTAAAATCCTAAAAGATGATGCTGTTAAAGTGCTGCATTCAATATGCCAACAAATTTGGAACACTCAACAGTGGCCACAAGACTGGAAAAGGTCAGTTTACATTCCAATTCCAAAGAAGGGCAACGCCAAAGAGTGTTCAAACTACCGTACAATTGCGCTCATTTCACATGCCAGCAAGGTGATGCTCAAAATCCTACAAGCTAGGCTTCAGCAGCATGTGAACCGAGAACTACCAAAAGTACAAGCTATGTTTTGAAGAGGCAGAGGAACTAGAGATCAAATCACCAACATTCGCTGGATCATGGAGAAAGCAAGAAAATTCCAGAAAAACGTCTATTTCTGCTTCATTGACTACGCTAAAGCCTTTGATTGTGTGGATCACAACAAACTGCGGCAAATTCTTAAGGAGATGGGAGTACCAGACCACCTTACCTGTCTCCTGAGAAACCTGTACGAGGGACAAGAAGCAACAGTAAGAACCGGACATGGAACAACCGATTGGTTCAAAATTGGGAAAGGAGTACAACAAGGCTGTATATTGTCGCCCTGCTTATTTAATTTATATGCAGAGTACATCATGAGAAATGCCGGGCTGGATGAATCACAGGTCGGAATTAAGATTGCCGGGAGAATTATCAACAACCTCAGATACGCAGATGATACCACCCTAATGGCAGAAAGCGAAGATGATCTAAAGAGCCTCTTGTAGAGGGTGAAAGTGGAGAGTGCAAAAGCTGGTTTGAAACCCAACATTAAAACGATTAAGACCATGGCATCTGGCCCCATCACTTCTTGGCATATAGAAGGGGAAGAAATGGAAGCAGTGACAGATTTTATTTTCTTGGGCTCCAAGATCACTGCAGACGGTGACTGTAGCCATGAAATTAAAAGACGCTTGCTCCTTGGGAGGAAAGCTATGGCAAACCTAGACAGCATAGTAAGAAGCAGAGACATCACCTTGCCGACAAAGGTTCGTATAATCAAAGCTATGGTTTTCCCAGTAGCAACGTATGGCTGCGAGAGCCGGACTATAAGGAAGGCCGAGCGCCGAAGAATGGATGCCTTCAAACTGTGGTGCTGGAGAAGACTCTTACGAGTCCCCTGGACTGCAAGGAGGTCACATCAGTCAATCCTAAAGGAAATCAACCCTGACTGCTCATTGGAAGGACAGATACTGAAGCTGAAGCTCAAATATTTTGGCCACCTAATGCAAAGAGAAAACTCCCTGGAAAAGACCCTGATGCTGGGAAAGATTGAAGGCAAAAGGAGAAGGGGACGGCAGAGGATGAGATGGCTAGATAGCATCACGGATGCAACTGATTGCTCCTTGGGAGGAAAGCTATGGCAAACCTAGACAGCATAGTAAGAAGCAGTGACATCACCTTGCCGACAAAAATTCGTATAATCAAAGCTATGTTTTTCCCAGTAGCAACGTATGGCTGTGAGAGCTGGACTATAAGGAAGGCTGAGCGCCGAAGAATTGATGCTTTTGAACTGTGGTGCTGGAGAAGACTCTTACGAGTCCCCTGGACTGCAAGGAGGTCAAATCAGTCAATCCTAAAGGAAATCAACCCTGACTGCTCATTGGAAGGACAGATACTGAAGCTGAAGCTCAAATATTTTGGCGAAGAGAAAACTCCCTGGAAAAGACCCTGATGCTGGGAAAGATTGAAGGCAAAAGGAGAAGGGGACGGCAGAGGATGAGATGGCTAGATAGCATCACCAATTCAATGAATATGAACTTGAGCACACTCCAGGAGAGAGTGGAGGACAGGAAGGCCTGGCGTGCTATGGTCCATGGGGTCACGAAGAGTCGGACACGACTTAACGACTGAACAACAACAAATGTGCTTTAATTCCCCACCCCAAAAAAATATTTCAGGTCAAATACTTGTGATGTGTTGGGACAAAAAATTAACATAGTGTACTTTTTTAATGTTGTAGTTTACTAAATACAAATAAAAAAAACATACTAAAGTAGATCATTCTCTATGTCTAGAGAAATTTTCAGTTTGCATCAGAAAATTTTCTGATTTTTTCCCTAGAACAGAGGTAGGCAATATTTTTGGGCCTGTGGGCATATATAACATTATGAAAACTGCCCTGGGCACCATCACATATTGCCATGGGGGAGTAAAATATTGGGAGCACCCCTCCTTCTTGGATTCTGACTTTTGTCCCTCCCTTCCTCTTGATTCTCACTCTTCTTGCCCCCCTTCTCTGGGTTCTCACTCTTCTTCCCCACTTTCTCTGGGTTCTCACCAAGGGTCCTTGGTGGGGTGTGGGCTTCCTCCCCACTCAAGCTGTTTTTCAGCACAGTACCCTTTCCCCCATCTCTGTTAAAGTCAATAGAATGTATTTAATTTGTGCAGCATAAAATGTTCCTGTGCAAATTACCCTAATTAAAAATTCCCCAGAAACCTTGATCAGTGCTTGTATCCAGATCTACTGCCAAACTTAATATTTCGGGTTTTTAAAGGCTCTTTCCATTACATTCTTGAATTGCTCCCACTACAGTTGCTTTTGAGGAAGAATTACTAGCCTGAAAAGTCTGTACTGGTGTTTCCAGATTATTCTCTTCAGTCAGGTGGGTCTTCCTTCTAAGGGTCTTTTTTGCTTTGGAAATGCTGAGCTCCTTGTTTTCTAAATGTCAGAGGGGGGGATTCACAATCAATTATATTGGCACAGTTTTATGCAAAATAAATACAGCAAATACTACTGATGTAAAAGAAACTAATCAGCTGAAAGTAAGCACCTTTAAATTTAATTTCAACTGGACTGATATGCACATGGTTAAATCTCCTATTGAAATCAACAGGGCAAGAATATATTTAATTTTAACTGGATTAAGCTGTATCGAATGTATTGAAGCATAACCTCTCATAACTCTTACTTAATCAGATACATGGTGGACAGCTGTTGGATATACACACCCATACATAGGTCTAGCAGGGCCATAAGTTTTATCTATAGAAACTTGAGATGTTTTAAAAAAAGACAGTAACATCCTATGCATCTTTACTCAGAAGTTAACTCCACCATGTTTTCCGCTGCATGTTTTCCGCTGCAATCCTATATGCACTTATCTAGGTGTAAGCCCTATCAAATTCAAAAGGAATTACTTATGAGTAGACATTCATAGGATTGTGCTGCAAATCAAGCAAGTCCCACTTGAACACAGCAGGAATTACTTCTGAGTAAGCATGAATAGGGTTGTAATTCATAAGATTTCTGTCCTGAAGAAGACAGAAATGGGCTGACAACAAGAACTACTCTTCTGTGTCCTCTTAAGAAACATTTGGAAATACCTATACGTTTAGAAAAGCAAAACCAAAATACCAGAACCAGAAGACCTTGGCATTTCAAAGCAACTGCAGCCACAACTGGGTGCCTTTTTAAATGTTTTGCCAGGGGTTCAACACTTTTGTATCCTGTTTTTCCCATCTATAAATCAGTAAATGAAGAGTTCTACTTGCACAGTCTAATCAGGTATTAAAGTTTGTATTAGATCTGTAAAGGTCTTGGGAAAATTTGAATAACATCTCTTATATAAAGGCAAAAAAAATCACATTGTAATTATATTACCTAAAATGGGTGCCTTCCTCCTCTTACTCATCTTAAATGACTTGGTAAATTTGAAAAGAAAATTATCAGTTGGGGTGAATGTTTCCTGTTTAAATAAAACATTGATAGATGTTATACAATATATGTCATGGTATTATGAAGGCTTAATAATAATGCTTTTCTGAGACTTTTTAAATCCATAAACATTTGCATGTATAAGCAATCCAGTGCTTCAGTTGCAGGCAAGCTTCTCCTCCACTTTTCTCTAATTAAAGCTGAAATTAATTTGGATGAAATAACACTCAGGCAAATCTTCTTAGCTTGAATGTTGGCAATAAGGGAAAAAGAAGAAAAAGACCAAATAGTAGTTGTGGGTTTTTTTCTGCTAAATAAACAGGATGGGGCTTGCTATTTGGCCTTAAACATGTTTCCTCAAAAGTAAATTCACTGAGCTCAGTAGAACACACTCTCTGGTAAGAACAGCCCAAGCCTATGCATGTTTCCTATGAGGGAAGTATCATTGTTCAGTTGTGGTTACTCCTATATAGGTGTCCATAGCTTTCACCTTGTGGCCAAAAGGTTTCTGGGCTAACTGATTTATCATATATTAAGATGTTATAGTGCAGATAATAACCTTATCTAACAGACAGATGAGGCAGACTGAAGGTGCTGCTGATATAGTAGTTAAGCCCCCCCACCACCACTGGAAGGGGGGCTGGAGTGGGGAGAGAATTGGTTATGGACTGAATATGATTCATATGATTTTCACAGAGCAAATCCCCCAAACCACCATTGTATCACAGAGCACATCTGCCCCCGAGGATGTGGACAAGGTGCTTGTTTAAATTAGCCTAAGCACCCTTGCCCTGCGTTGCTTATGACATCCAGAAGGGAGGGGATGACTGGATCATTTTGAGAGGATATCAGTTTTTCCCTCCTAGTCAGGGTGGTGAGACCACTTCTGAAATAAACATCCTTGGATCCAGCAGATCTGAATAATTATAGGCCAGTAGCTAACATCCCTTCCCTGGGCAAGGTGCTTGAGAGGGTGGCAGCAGATCAAATCCCATCACTTGTGGATGAAGTTGATTTTCTAGATCCACCTTCAGTCAGGGTTTAGGCCTGGTTTCAGCACAGATAATGCAGTGGTCACCCTGAGCTTTGCTGAGAAAGAGACAAGGAGGGTGCAGCCCAGTTGATTCTCCTGGATCTCACAGGGGCTTGCGATACAATCAGCCATGGTATCCTTCAGGACAGGCTGTCTGAGTTGCGTGTGGGTGGTACAGCTTCGCAATTCATACTTGGATGGCCATTTACAGAAGGTGGTGCTAGGGTGTGTGTGCTAAACTCCTTACCATGCTTTGGGGCCCAAGAGGGTTCCATCTTGTCCCACATGCTACTTAACGTCCACATTGAAAATGCTGAGGGAGGTCATTAGGAGACTAAGGGCACAATCCTATGCATGTTTAGACAGAGAACAGGCCTACAACTCCCAGCATTCCCCAGTCTAAACATGAATAGGATTGTACCCTTAGAGTGCAGTGTCATTGGTATGCTGATGGCACATAGCTCCAGCTCTTTTTGTCATCTGATCCCGGTGGGGAAGTGGATGTGCTTAATTAGTGCCTGGCCAGGGTAATGGACATAATGAGGGCCAATAAACTGAAGCTCAATCCGGACAAGGCAGAGGTACTGCTGGTGGGTAATTGAATCTCCACGTGCGTGGTGCACTAACTGTCTGGGAAGGAGTTGCAGTCCCCAAATACTGGGATCAAGTCCATAGCTTGGGGGTGTTTCTAGACCCAACTTTGTCACTAGAGGTACAAGTGTCTTCTGAGGCTCAAGCACCTTCTACCACCTTGGGCTGATACAGCAGCTACAACTCTGCCTGTATAGTGACATCCTTGCTTCAGTGATCCATGCCCTGGTAATCCTGTTAGATTACTGCAACGTATTGCACGTAGGGCTGCTCTTGAATACAATTCAGAAACTTTAATTAGTAATAAATATGGCAGCTAGGGGACTGGCTGGAACTGGGCATTCCATGCCCAATTCAAGATTCCTACATAAAAATCTGGAACATCCATGAAGATCTGGAACTTGGACCCAAACCTTTCATCATAGTTGTATGAAGTTCTGGATCAGTTCTTCCTATGGTTCAGTCCCTGGACACAGACATGATCTGTGATTTGATGGTATTTTCGCAGGCATCCCCATAAAAATCCAGGGGAATCATGAGTATCCATGCCTCAGATCCATGTTTTGCGGCATGACAGCACCACAAATCCATGATTTTCATAATGAAGTCCATGGACACAGAAATGATCTGTGATTTGCTGGTTATTTTGGTGGCACCTTCTGTTAAAAAAATCCATAGGATCCATGCCCCAAATGCACGCTTTTATGTCATAGTGGTTCTGTGAAGCATGGGAATGTGATTATTATGGATTGATGTTTTTACATTACGCTTGCTCCGTGAAGTACAGGATCAATAATTTTAATACTTTGCTCTGTGGCCATGGATGTGATCTATGATGTAATTATGCATTTGTGGGGACACTATATAAAAATCCAGAGGACCCATAAGGAACTGCATCTTGAATCCTTTTTTTCCCCCTTGTCATCCTGGATCTGAGAAATGTAGGATCCATGCCACTGACATGGGTTGGCTTTGTGATTCAGCTGTGATTTTGGACGCACTACATATAAAATCCAGATGATACATCAGGACCTATGTTTTGCATAAATGGTTCACACCATTCGAGGTGAACCAGGAGATCTGGGATTCTTAGTGTGCATACTTGGACAAAGATGAGTTCTGTGCTTTGATGGGGGGTGGGGTGGGGACCCAATGTAAAAATTCAGAGGATCCATATTGAATTGTGTATTATCTATGGTTTTATAACATGATGGTGCTATGAAGCCCCAAATTTATGTTATTTGTCACTCATTCCCTGGGCGTGGATGTGTTCTGTGATATGGAGGTATTTGGGGAGCCTTTCCCTGTAAAAATGATGAGAATCCCTGGCTCGGATCTATATTTTTGTGCTGTGGCAGCACCCAAGAGTGGCAGACCTGTGATTGTCGTGGAGGCAGATGTGATGGTGTGATATGATGGTGTTTGCGGGTATTTTTTTTTCTAAAAATCATGAGGATCCCTGCCTCAGATCCATTTTTTTTGCACCATGGCTGAGCTCATGAATGGCAGATACGTGATCCTTTTGGGTCAGTCCATGGAGGCAGATGTTCTCTGTGATTTGCTTGTGGTTTGGTGGATTTACTCTGTAAAAATCACATGAAATCACAAGTATCCCTGCCCCAGGTCCATGTTTTTGCACTGTGTCTGTGATGAATGGTGGATCCATAATTTACACAGTCCAGTCTGTAGAAGCAGATGTGCTCTTTGATATGTTATTTTGGGGTATCTTTCATCTAAAAATCATGAGGATCCCTGTCTCTCATCCATGCTTTTGCTCCAACAAGTGGCAGACCCAATTTTCGTGATTCAGGAGGCAGATGTGCTCTGTGATATGAGTTTGGGGATCTCTTTCTTGTTAAAATTATGAGGATTCCTGCCAAGGATCCGTTTTTGCACCGTGGCTGTGCCCATGAGCAGCAGATCCACAATTTTTCTAGTTCAGTCCACGGAGGCAAATGTGGTCTGTGATATAATGGTGTTTTGTGGTATCTTTCTTGTAAAAATCATGAGGATCTGTTTTTGTGCCGTGGCTGTGCCCACGAGAAGCAGATCTGTGATTTTTCTGGTTCAGTTTGTGGAGGCAGGTGTGCTCTGTGATATGATGGTGGTTTGGGGGATTTGCTTTGTAAAAATAATATGAAATCCAGAGGATCCCTGCCAAGGACCTGTTTTTGTGCCATGGCTGTGCCCACGAGTGGCAGATCGGTGATTTTTCTGGTTCAGTCCGTGGAGGCAGTTGTGCTCTGTGATACGATGGTTTGGGGGATTTGCTTTGTAAAAATAGTATGAAATCAAGAGGATCCCTGCCAAGGATCCATTTTGGTGCCATGGCTGCGCCCATGAGTGGCAGATCCATGATTTTTCTGTTCAGTCCATGGAGGCAGATGTGCTCGGGGTCTCCCCTTTAAAAATCATATGAATCATGAGGATCCCTTTTTGATTTCATGGATCCTCGTTTTATCCAGTCTCCATTTTCCTAATTGAAATAATCTACACACACACACACAGAGCGTTTTACCCCTATTGAGGAAAACATGCAGGTATCACCTTTTCTTTGCTTTTAAAAGGACACCTGTACATCCTCCAAGGCCTTACCTTAGAAGAGGCATTCCTTCTCTATCACACAAAAACGGATACCCCTTCTAAGAATGAGGGAGAATCTTGTGGCACTTTAAAAATGTAACACATTTATTCTGACATACGCTTTCGTTAGTCTTTAATCTGTTTTGCTGCAACGGACTAACGCGGCTACCCCTCTTCTAAGGCACATGCCACTACAGTTTTTATAAGCACTTTGTATTAGAAATAACTTTTAAAGTGTTTTTATGCCCAGAATTTTTCAAATCCATTAATCTAACGTGTTGTTCGGCCCCCGAACTAGCACACCAGGAAAAGGGCTATGCTAAACCGTTCTCCCCTTATGCGTTTGCGGAGAGAGGTTTTGTTTTGTAAGAAGTCGAGGGGACGCGCTCCAGAATGGCAACTGCCTTCCCCTCTGCCAATCTGAGGTGAAAGAATTCCGAATCCTGCCACCCCGTTCTGTGTAACGCCTGCAGCGGCTCTATCACGTGTTAAGAGAAACGGCACCTGCCCTTTAGAATCACAACGGCACTCTCGCAGGCCCACAAGCGGTCCCCCAAAGCCTTTCCCGCCAATTCTAACCGCGCCCGTTCACCTCAGGAGCGGCTCGAGCAGACTTCGGCCAGCGGAGCGCTACCTAGCCACCCCCCCCCCACCTAAAGCGCTTGTCTTTGCTCCACCCACGCAGCTCTCTGAGGCCACGCCCCGCTTAGCCCCACCCACGGCTTCGCCCCCTCCGTCCAAAATTAACTTTTCCCGCCCATCCCAGCCTAGTGCAACAGGAACGTAGACATAGAAAAAGGCTAGAGTAGCGCACCCCTCCTGGTTTCCGTTATTATTTGGGGTCTCTCTTGTTCAGAGTGGTAAGTTTTGTGAACCGCCCGGAGAGCTTCGGCTGTTGGGCGGTAAAAAAAGGTAAAGGTGTCCCCAACCAGTCGTGTCCGACTCTAGGGTACGGTGCTCATCCCCGTTTCTAAGCCGAAGAGCCAGCGCTGTCCGAAGACGCTTCCGTGGTCATGTGGCCGGCATGACTGAACACCGAGGTGCACGGAACGCTGTTACCTTTCCCGCCGAGGCGGTGCCTATTTATCTACTTGCAAATTCTTGCTTTCGAACTGCTAGGTTGGCAGAAGCTGGGACTGAAGACGGGAGCGCACTCCGTCACGCGGCACTCGGGTCTCGAACTGCTGACCTGCCGACCTTTCAGTCTGCAGTTCAGCGTCTTATCACGCGTCTGCATGCACGCAAGCGGTAGGAGCAGCCAGGTTGTCTTAAAGCCCTCTGCTCAGGCAGCCCTGGTCCTCGCTATATGGGGGCAATGAAAAACTCTCCTTCGCAGCTTCTCTACCTGTTCTGCAACGTGTGAGTGGGGATGTTTAGACTCCCTGCCCAATTCGCAGCATCGATATCACATGTATCCTCCCGACGGCCATCTCCCTTTTCCTAGAAGCCTTTGGACCGTGCCCCTAGCCTAGTGACTAGTTCCGATGGAAGGAATCACATTCTTCCCCTGCTTTCGCATGCCAACATTTCCCCCTTCCTCTGTATTGTTTCCCTGTTCTTTAGACCAGCCTTCCCCAACCCAGTGCCCTCTAAAGGTGTTGGACTGCAACTCCCATCATTCCCAGGGGATTATGCTGGTTGAGAACGATGGGAGTTGCGATCCAACAGCTCTGGGGGGCACACAGTTGCGGAAAGGCTGGTGTAGATTGCAAACCCTTGTCTTATCCGTTCTCTGTAAAGCATCATGTACGTAGGGCGCAATCCCTTAGGGCCCAAATTTAGGGCGCAATCCCATGCATGTCTAAACAGAGAAAGGCCTACAAGTCCCAGCATTCCCCAGCCAGCCTTGCTGGCTGGGGAATGCTGGGACTTGTAGGCCTTTTTTTTCCTGTCTTTTTTTTCCCTGTCTAAACATGCAGAGGATTGCGGCCTTAGTTTATAATCCCCCTTTCCGCCAAAAATGGCGCTCAAGGCGGCTAACAATAATAAGAGCACATACATAGCGGCAGCTTAGCTAAAAATGAATACATAATCTTTCTTAGCCTCCGCTTTCATCTCCAATACGGGGACAACAACACTGGACAGTTTTTCTCCCTTCCTAGCGCAGGAAGCATTAGCAAAACAATATTTTATTTTAAAAATTAAATAAAACACATTTTCCCCACAGGAGACCTGAACTTGAAAACGCATAAACCTCTGCCTTTGTTTCCCCTCTTCGAAGGTGCAGAGGTTTATGCGAAGGTGAAACCACTGCACCGATATAGTCCCAGTTTTCTCTATGATCTCTTATGAGAAGTTGCCATTTTTACTATGCTAACGAAAGAAACCCAGTAGTAATGTATGGCTGTGAGAGCTGGACTATAAGGAAGGCTGAGCGCCGAAGAATTGATGCTTTTGAGCTGTGGTGCTGGAGAAGACTCTTACGAGTCCCCTGGACTGCAAGGAGGTCAAATCAGTCCATCCTAAAGGAAATCAACCCTGACTGCTCATTGGAAGGACAGATACTGAAGCTGAAGCTCCAATATTTTGGCCACCTAATGCGAAGAGAAAACTCCCTGGAAAAGACCCTGATGCTGGGAAAGACTGAAGGCAAAAGGAGAAGGGGACGGCAGAGGATGAGATGGCTAGATAGCATCACCGATGCAATGAATATGAACTTGAGCACGCTCCGGGAGAGAGCGCAGGACAGGAAGGCCTGGCGTGCTATGGTCCATGGGGTCACGAAGAGTCGGACACGACTGAACAACAACAACAACGAAAGAAAGCCAGCCAGGGCTTCAAGGATTAGTAAATCGCGTCTGCGGAGAAAAGAAATCCCACAGTACGGCTTGTTGATGCATACTGCTGGCAAAGATGGCCGTAAAGCAAGAAGGGTCTGGCGCGAACGCTGCTGCTCATTTTCATCTTTGCGAGAGTATCGAGGGGGAGGGAGCCGTAAAGCAAGGCGTGGTGTTGACTGCTGCCGGAGGGAAAGCAGGAAGTGAGTGTTTGTGGTGGGAGCGCGGGTGGGGGGTTTCCCCCCTCTTCTCACGGGCGATGTTGGGCTGGGGTGAAGAGTCAGCCGTACAAGTGCGTAGAGAAGAGAAGCTCAAGGAGCTGGTGTACCATACGAGGCTGAAACCTAATTTTAAAGATACTTCGCATGCACTTATCTTGGTATCCTTGCAACAACCTTGTAAGGTAGATCGGCATGATTATTCGCATATTACAGATGGGGCCGGGGCTGAGGTTCTCACAGGAGAGATGTTGAACCAGGGATGGCCTGGTTCGTATCTCAGCCTGCAATCCATTGCCTGCTACCCTGAGAATAAATCCTGTGGAACACGGTAGAAACCCCACTGCATTCCATGTGGTTTGCTCTGGTTGCCCTGATCAGCATTTCACTTGATGGCCCTAGGTGAGCCTCAGTCTCCCACCTGTGGAATGGGAATGGGAATTCTGGCCTATCCTACACGTCTGTTGTAAGGATAACAAGTAATGCACATTAAGTGCTTTGAGAACTCAGTCGCTATGTACGTTCTAGCTATTTATTTGAGGGGAGGCTGAGAGAGGGAAGTGAGCTGTGACTGGGTAGGGTTAGAATGATTTGTGAATTGATAGAGAAGATGGTAGTGCAGGCATTTGTGAGGTATACAGTACTACATTAATATCCTGTTTTTATGTGTATTTATTTAGAGATATGTCCCACTGGGATTTACTCCCAGGACTTGAAGGTGCCATTTCATTCAATGGGACATATAACTTAATATGTGTAAATAGCTTTCCTACTCCATTTAACTCAGTAGGACTTGCTTACAAGTAAACATCCATAGGATTGGGTTTCATGGCACCAGAAGAAAGAAAGAGACACCTGGTGTCTGGTGGTAAGGAAGTGGGTGGCTCTTGACTTGGTGGTATGTTTTCATTTTGTGTGGTATTGAACTGTCTCTCGGGGTGTGGAGCTCCTTTGGAGAAGAAGTAGGGCCTGGGGAGCAGAAAGGGGAGATAATGCAGATAACTGGAATGACAGAAACAGGGACAAGGTCTGACTGATCCCATTAAATACCCAGCTCCATCTGGCCTGATGCTATCTTGCACTGACTGAGAGCAGAGTAAAGAAAAATGAACAGGAACAGGAAGCCGCCACCGCCGCTACTACGGGGAGGCAAAAGCCCTGCTGCACCTAGACAGGTGAGTCGCTATACAGCTTTTCTGTCTTCCTGTCTGTCTGTGAGACACTGTTCCTTTCAGGTGCTTTGTTCAAGGACATGTTGGTATCTGTTCCAGGTTGCTACTGTCCTGTCTTGAGTACTGTGAAATACTGTGCGCATGGCTTATACCCACAGGTCAGACCTCGTGCCACAGGAAACTGTAGTAATAGAAAAGGAAGCAATATAATTCTAAGTTCTGCCAGGTAAATGCCTCCTCTTGCTATGTCGCCATGACTCTAGTTGTAGTATAAATGTTGCTTCTGATTGTCCATAGGGACAAAGTCCCAAGCAACTCTGCTATTCCTCATGCAGGGAGGGACTGGCATATATTGTGAATGAAGTGAAGAAAATGTCAGCCAAAATCTCTAGTTTCTCATCCCTAACACATAAATATAGTATGTGATTCTATTTTACTGTTAAATGACAGCTCTATAGCTGTTAAGATTAGGCTGAAACAGTAGTGAGCAGCCAACATTTTTTGGCAAGAATGTCATAAATAAAGTTCAAATGATGTGGGAGCGCGACTTCAGTGGGCTGATGTACATATGCAGTTCATGTGCTTTATGCCTACTGAGTCCAGAAACAGGCAGCAATGCAGTGCTAAAGATCCAAGCAGGAGTGTAGGTCTGACTCCATGTCACGGCCAGTACAAGCCATTCTGCCCTTGTTCAGGAATATTGCCACTTGTAGTACCCATTCCACAGGTTAGCCACCTCTGATCTAAAACAGCACTGTGTGGTGTTAATGGAACATGTTTTGCAACACTTAGCAATGTTCCAAGTTAGAGTTATAAACATATGAAGTGTGTTATGGAAGTTCAGCTTGGAGCACAATCCTTTGCATGTTAAGACAGAAAAAAAAGTCCTACAACTCCCAGCATCCCCCAGCCATCATGGCTTGCTGGAGCATGCTGGGTATTGTAGGATTTTCTTTCTGTCTAAACACACATAAGATTGTACCCTTAGTTACTTCTCCTGAGACTATCAAGGAGTGTTTCTACGGCTCAGCATCTATGTAGTGGTGACAGCATACTTGGTGCTGCATGGGTACAAAATTGGCATGGGTTATGGTTAGAGGGCAGAGTGGGGAGGAGAGTGCCTGATAACCCTTCCTCACTGCTTTGTTAACTGGTAGCAGGTGTGGCAAAGGTGAGATTAGTTGCCAGGAGAATAATTGTGCAAAACATTTCCTTGTTCAGGAGATGGCTTCGAAGATTTTAAGCAAGGTGTGTCCCGTGACTTCAAGAGGGCTCTCTTCTTGCTCCTCCTCCCAGCTCAGTGAACTAGTGCAAAACACTGCCAGGAGTCCAGTCTACCCTTTGATATTCCAGCATTTGGAGCAGGACGCGTAATGAAGGGCAACTGTCCTTGTACTCCTGCTGTTGAAAGTCTTTCAGTGCTGTTTCCTGGTGGATTATTATGGCTGAGTCAAGAGGTCCTGATGGAAGGGAACAAGCATTTGCCTAGGGCATTGGGCTCCTGTACAGCAAGTGGAGATGTTAATGGAATAAAAGTTCTGTTAACAGATTGAGGTATAATATTAGGACAACTTAAATGCTAGAAAACCACAAAAAAATTGATGCACAGTGGCTATTAGTGCAGGAGTCACGAAAAGGGGGAGGGAGTTAATAACTCCCCTTTCTGGACTAGCTGGAGACTCAGGGAAGTGCTGAAATGGTGGAGTACACTGCGAAGTGTCAGTTGACATTCAGAAGTGAGAGGCTTACATTGCCAAGGGGGAGATGTTGCCCTCCCCTTTTGGTGCACTTACTCCATTTGCTTTTCCCCCCATGCTTGGTGCTTCTGAATTACGCGACTGGGTCCCTCCTTTCTCTTGCTGTTATTTCTTCTCCTGTCTTTTGCAACTGTATGCAAATTAGCCCATTTGCAGCCTCATCGTCTCAGCTTCCTTGTATGTTACCTACTCCAGTTTGGCGCTCCCTTTGACAGCTGAAACGTGCATGGAAATTGACCAGGTATGACTACACATACCAGACAAGCAAAACTGCGCACTTGTGAAAGAATGTGGGGGGGGGGGACGACGACAAATTTGCGTACTCTCGAAGTACCAATTTTTTTTTTTAAAGGTGGTGAACAAGTGATGGTCCCTCCAAAGTGCCATCTGGGCATTGGTGGAGGGGCAGTCACTGGCGGAGGAGGCTGGAGGTTCCAAAGAGCAAGAGCACTGGCGAGATTGTAAAGAGTGGCATGGGGGGGGGGGGGTTGATTCTCTTGCCAAGTGGCTCTGTAGCCAATCCCAGCAACCCATGCTAAAATCGCTCTCCCAGATTTGGACAACACAACAACTCACCATGGATCGGAACAACCCTGCCACAAGCCATGGGTTCTCAGGGTGGCTTGTTTGCGAAAACTAAGCCACCCTGCAGAAAACGCACTGGGTTTGGACAGCATGACTACCCACCATGGCTGGCTACCCATGGTGGGTTATTGTGTCGTGCAAACCCAGTAAGTCTTAAGGAGAACCAGTTTGGTGTAGTGGTTAGAGTATTGGACTGGGACTTGAGAGACCCAGGTTCTAGTCCCCACTCGGTCATAAAGCTCACTGAGTGAGTTTGGGTCAGTCACTGACTCTCAGCCTAACCTACCTCACAGGGTTGTTGTGAGGATAACATGGAGGGGAGGAAGACAATGTAAGCCACCTAGGGTTCCTAGGTGCAAGAAGAATAAAGGCAAGATATAAACAATAATAAAATAAAACAAAATGTCAACCTTTTAGAATGGGGAAAAAGCTGTACAAAACCCAGGAAATCCCCAAATGATTGCTTATTGGGGGAAAGGGGGTGAAAAGGACTTGGTCACCTGAGGAAAGGATTTGGCTATTTGGGGATCAAACTGAGACTCCAGGCAGGCTGGATTTGACCCCTGGGCCATGAGATTCTGCACTCCTGCCTTAGATAAAAAATGGCAGCATTAATAACCAGCTTAGAACCCTTGTGGAAAGACATTACCAACAGTCTCAGGGTGCTATTATGGCTCAACAATTTGAATACCAGCAGTGCAATCCTATATATGTCTACTTCAAAGTGAGTCTCATAGAGTTCGGTGAGCCTGCTCCCAGGATTATAGGATTGCAGCCCTAGGAAGACTCTGCAAAGAAGCTTCTGCACTGAGAGACTTGGATAACAAGAGACTGTTTCATTTTTAAAATACATGCTGTCTTTCCACGACTGGTGGATAAAAGTGTGGTGGGGGGAGGTGAAGGAGGTTGTAGAGATGAACACTGCTGGAGGCCTCTTGAATACATCTTGAAGCAAAATGCAAACATGCTCAGATTGTAAGGAGCTCGAGCCTTTGGACTTGGGTGTATGCAGTGTGTGTATGGCCAATAACATTTTATACTGATCACAGCCCCCTGTTTAGTGCACAGAAATGGACCTAATTGAGACACCCTCAAGGACAGAACTGGATTTCTATGGAAGTGTCATAAAATGCATATAAGACCCAGGATGGTGCAGTGTTGTCTGTGTAGCCTTAATAATTCGCCAGGTGCCACTTCTGACTGAAGCGCTTGATATGCGGTAGAGCCGTTTGAAATGGAAATATCTGCTACCACATCTGTCTTAAATGAACATTGCTGGAAGGGTCTGACTGCTTGTTTCTCTCGTCTGGATTGTGCAGGCATCCCCAGGGCATGACGTCTTCATGGCTGCAAGCGCTGCGGCTGCTGCGCTGGTCCTCTGGGCAAGTCCCCCTCAGCCCAGATTGGGTTGCAGATAAACCGGACTGTTTCCCCCAGTGCTGGCTTAGAAATTGACCAGTCCCTCCCTTCTACCCAGCCATCCGCAAATCCCTTCCCCACCACCCTTTAAATCATACTTACTGGCAGATGTAATGGGAGCAGTGGTAGTATTGCTCCAGCCCATGATAACAGAAGAAGGAGATTCGATCTCTGCCTTCCTTTTCTCTCTGGTGAGCTGGTAGCTCACCAGGGGCTGAAAGCCTCAGTGGCCCTTGGGAACTGCCGTTTTTCCAAGGGACGGTGATTCTTTCCTTCCTGGTCTAGAGAAGGAAGGGCCAAAGAGATCCAGTCTCCGTTTTCATCTCTTATCATGGCTGGATTGTCGCTGCTGCTGCTTCAGCAGTGCAGCCCCTTAAGTGTGATTTGGAAGCAATGGGAGTTGTGGGGACAGAGGGGAGGAGATTTTGGAGATCAGGGTGGCTGGGTAAGGCAAGAACTCTTCATCAACTTGGATTTTAATTAGAGCTGAACTTTGCAGCCCATAATGCTCACCTCTTCTTTGAGGCAAGCTTTATGAGCTTCCAGATATTGTACCCAAAGCCAAGCTGGGCAAGTTTCTCTGGCATCTCTAGTCCCAACGTATGCATTATTCAAACAGGTCTGTGTGGTGACTTCTGTAGGCTATGAAGGAATGCTACTCCTGTTACAGGAGAATAAAACCCTAGAACTTTAATCAGAGAAGGATTTCAGCCCTGTGTGGTGACTTCTGTAGGCTATGAAGGAATGCTACTCCTGTTACAGGAGAATAAAACCCTAGAACTTTAATCAGAGAAGGATTTCAGCCCAAGTCCCATCGGTTGCCATCAGAGCTGGGACAATGCCTGCAGTGTTATGAAAGCAGATGACACCCCTGGAGTTCTCCCTCCCTTCTGTGCAGCGCATAGCTACATTTAATGACAGGTTCAGTGGAGTCTCAGCTGCATTGCAAATGCCATTGCAAGAAGCTTGCAGCATGTAGCTTGCATTTGCCTGTGCTGAAGACATAAAGCAGCCTTCCCCAGCCTGGTGCCCTCCAGATGTGTTGGAATTGCCATCCCACACATCTGGAGGGCATTGGGTGGGGGGGAGCTTGACATAACCACACTATTCCAGTTGTTTAGCAGATGGTAGTATATTGCTCCTTCCTTGAGTAGTGTAATATTTAGCTGTTGAGGCATTTCTTTTGCAATGTTCTGTTAGATTTTTGGACAGTTAAGGTCCGTCATATAAATGGTTTTGCTTCACAGTTCATCATCACCAAATTGTTCCCATTCAATAAGGCAGTGTTTTTTCCCAAATGGTGCTGTTTGGAAGCTTATCAAGGGGCACCTCAATGGGGAAACTAGTAATGGCTGACAAGCTTTCCTAAAGGACAGCTTGTCTGCCATTATTGGTCTTCCCTGTAACTTGCAGTTAATGGAAACGTGTTGAGAATGTCCTGGCATAGGCATGTTGAAGCAAATGGGAGACACAGGATAAATGTGAGCTGGGAATGTGCCCCAGAAACCTTTGCAAGGTGTTCGCATTCTGTGGCTGGTACTCAGGGGTTCCTTGGCAGGCGGATCAGTGTCGTAAGGGTTACTTCACGGTGTAGAGTACAAAAACCACTGCACTAGGCCGTATCCTGCTAGGGTCATTTTTGTTGCTTCATTGGGAGATAAGAAAACAACGAAACAGGATCTCACACATTTTATTTATTTGATCAAAGCTGCTCATAGCAAAAAATTAAAGCAAAACATCAAAATACAAACAAATCCAGCAATATCATAGTGAAATGACAAACTGAATAAGAACACCTTTCAAAAAGGATAATACCTCATTCAGCAAATCGACAACTTGGAGGTCAATGTTTACATGAGCTGAATTAACTGGGCTCAAAGGCCATCTTAAAAATACCAAGTTTTGGCTTGGCATCTGAAGGTATCCAGGGATGCTGTTCGGCAGGCCTCCCTGGGGAGGGCATTCCACAGAATTGGCACCACCGCTGAGACAAATCTGCTCCTAGTAGACATCTGCCATGCCTTATTTGGTGGAGGCACATAGAGCAAAGACCTCAGATGTTAAATGGAGTGCAGAAGGAGTCGCAAGTGGGAGAACCCACCCCAAAGCAGCAGGACCACCCTTGCAGCCATAATTACAAATGTTACACTTGTGATATGATTTCCGAATGAAAACTGGCTTCCCCAGACAGGGCAGAGGTTGAGGCTGGTACTTTTTCCTTCTTTACATCTAGGCAGTAGGTCTCCTAACAGCTTCTAATTTACGGTAAGATCAGCATCACAGAAACGTATCTGTGAAGAAATCTAGGCAGTAGGTCTCCGAATAACAGCTACTAATTTACAATAAGATCAATGTTACAGAAACATACCTGTGAAGAAAGGGCTAATATCATTAACAGCTAAGGCTCCAGCGGTTCTTATGACTGAGTCATATCTTGTTCCTTGTAGATGGGCTTACTGGTGGATTTTTCTCCAGAAAGCATGATGGCCAACGATGGGGAAGATGATCATGAACTGGAGGCTGAGCTCCTGGCCATTGTTGGGGGCCAGCCAAATGCAAAACAGAAACCAAATGGAAAAAGTAAGTGGTCTCGAGGCCCTTGTGTTGGTGATTATTGCTTGAGACAGTGATTGGAGAGGTATGCTGTGTGTATGTGAAGGGGTGTGTGACTTCCCTGCCTAGGACCTTTGCCCCCACCAGCTGCTACCCTAGGGCCTTCTCTTCCGCCATTCCTTTCTGCTTTCTTGGACTTTGACATCTCCGGAGTATCTCTCTCTCTCTCTACATTATCTTCCCTCCACCTGACTCTTAAAGGCAGCTCTCCAAGCTGCATCCATATTCTGTTAATTCCCCACCAGCATTTCCATTCCTGGCTGGAGGAGTGTTTGGGGCGACAGCACCATGCTTCCGTCCTTCTGGGCAAGTGCAGGAAAGACAGAATCACATGCTGCCTCAAGGGTCAGGCAGTTGTCCCACCCACAAGTTCGCCTTTTGACTTGGTTGACGCGAGCACCATGGGTTAAACAAGCCATGGTGAATTGTTTAAGCCATGGCATGTGCCGGGGCCTATTTGCCTAATCACATGCCCAGGCATGGCTTGTCATGTCATCTGAACCCAGGCAGCATGGCTTGTTGAAGGGGGAAACAATTTTCAAGTAACCCATGGCTTGTTTAACCTGCAGTGATTGTGCAAACTGGCCCTTTGACTTGGCCCCCATCTCCTTTGCCCCCTTCCCTCTGGCATGAACCACATGAATGCATCCTGGGGCCTCAAGTGCAAGTACACACACACAGGAATATTTCTATTTTTGGCCCTGCCAGTAGCCCCCTGAATAATTTTGAGTCTAAGACAATAGACATTTGCAGCTACACCCAAGTATTTGATGAAAGAATCTACTTGAATCTTACAAGCTTCAAACAAATAGAATCTTCCCTCTCTAGTCCTTGTTTGCCCTGATATAAGTTTGCCACCTGCCTGTCTGATGATTTTGCGCTCATTCATTCATTTCTCTCTCTGTTGGGCATCTGCATATGTTGCAAAATCAATCCTGGAAACCCTTTGGAGCCATCTGGACTTGATTTTGTGACATGTGACAGTGGACTGCTGGTTGCTTCTTCTTTCCAGCTCCTTTGCCGATGGAAGCTATCGAAAGAATGGCTGCTCTCTGCATGAAGGATCTCGATGAAGAGGCTGGGGAAGGAGAGGAAGATTTGGAAGATGATGATGAACTGCTGGTAAAAATGCCTTGGGGTCTCATCACATACTGTGGCTAACTTGCACTAGTAAGACATTTATTTAGCAGCCACGGTGTGCTTAGTACAGGGGTGCAGAACCTCAGACCTAGGGGCTAAATCTGGCCCTCTAGGGGCCCCAATCTGGCCCTCCAGGGTTTCCCCGAAGGCCATGCCCCTTCCCCCCAACGACCAATCATTTGGAGCTGGCACTGGTCAGTGAACCTGGTACATTAACAGTAAGGAAGTGGTGAAAGACTGAGGAATCAAGGGCATTGTTGCTGTCAATAGTGACATCCCCAAGGACAAGGGCAGGTGAATAATGCTTGGCTTTACCTCTTTTCCTCTTAAAGCTATTGAGGAAAGATCTGACAGAGCCATTACTTGGCAATACATAATAAGGAGGAAGGGAGGCAATCTTTGAGTTAATGCTGCCTGGGAATGATGGGAGTTGCAGTCCAACACCTTTGGAGAGCACCAGGTTTCAGAAAGCTGAATTAATACTTTGTTGGAGGACTCCATATAGTTTCATTTGGATTAAAGCTGGTATAGGAAGTCTTCATCGAAATTACTTGCTGTGCTTCTGATCTTCAGATAGCCTCAAAGTAAAATAGTAGCATTCTGTGGGATGAATTTTAAAATGAGAACATTTAGCAAATATTGCTTTCCCCCCTGTGTAGGCTGAACTCAATGAAGTCCTTGAGGAAGATGGCGAAGCCAAGGATGCCCCGATACCTGTTGCTGCTAAGGTACAAATGTCTTTTCCCACTTGGGTTTCTTGCTCTTGCCTTCTTGGTAGCCGCTTTTTTCAGTTGCACTGGATACTGATGTTGGGGGGAAATTGGTTTTCCTTTGCACATCTGTGGCTAGCACTAGTTGATACTGCAGGATCTTGGGTGTCAGGCATTTGGACACCCTGCTTGTTTGAGTCCTGTCCACAGTAAATGCAAGGGAGCAGTGACTAGGACATCCACCTTTTGAGTATCCCATGAAATTGCTGTCTAGATTGCCAAGGGTGGGAGCTATGATCTGAGAAGTCCTTGTTTCAAACCTTGCCTCAGTTATGAAGTCACTGGGTATCCTTAGACCAGGGCTGGGGAAACCTGTGGCCCTCTAGATTTTGTTGAACTCCCATTAGCCCCCAGTCAGCATGGCCAGTGGATGGGGATGATGGGAGTTGTAGTCAAACAATATCTGGAAGGCAGGAGGTTTTCCACTTCTGCTATAGACAAACCACTATCATTCAGGCTTTACCCCACCCATCTGTAATAAGGGTATAACAGTGATCTAGTGATAGACAGCTGCTAAGATAATGGCAGAGTGGTTGTTTTAAGGCTTGCTGAGGTAGATTGTGAGTGTGCAAAGCGCTTTGGATTCTCGGTCTAAAGCACTATGTAAATGCTAATTATTAGCATTTATATTGTGCTGTAGAGAGTCCAAAGCACTCCACACACTCAGTAATCCTTGCCATAGCCCTGCATGTAGGTCCATAATAATTATGAGAGCAGGAGAGCAGAGCTGAGATAACAAGTTCTGATTTTGATCCTGACAGTGTGTGATTTCCTTTTTCTTTACAAAACAGGCTAATTCCAACTGGCTCTCTCTCAGTTTATAGGACACAGGCAGGAGGGCTCTACAGCAAGAGAGTGGAGGGACTTTCCCCTAGTCCCATGTCTGGAACTATTGTAGGGGTAGGCAATCTGTTGCCCTCCAGAGGTTCTGGCCTACAACTCCCATCAACCCCAGCCATCATGACCAATGGTCAGGGATGATTAGAGTTGTAGTCCAACAACATCTGGAGGACAATGGGTTGCCTATCCCTGATCGCTGAGTCAGGGCTGAAGGGCTGCAAGAGTTGCAAGAGTTGCTCTTCTACCAATCACCAATGAGGTTGGTTTGCCTTGAAAACAAGCATCTGTTTTGTTCTTTGACAGACAGATGATGCCCCAGCTGAATCCAGCAGCACTGAATCCATTTTGCAAGAAAGACTGGACATGTACAAGTCTGCAGTTGCTAATGCAAAGGAAGCTGGGGAAAGCTCCAAAGTACGCCGCTATGAAAGGGGTCTCAAGGTAAGCTGCGTAATATTGACTTGGAACATAATTGTTTAACTTGGTGGCCATCAGGTCTTCATAGGAACATTGGAAGCTGCCTTGCACTGAGTCAGACCCTTGGTCCATCTAGTACTGTCGACACTGACTGGCCAAGGCTCTCCAGGGTTTCAGGCAGGAGTTTTTCCAGCCCTACCTGGAGGTGCTGGGGATCAAACCTGGGACCTTCTGCATGCAAAGCAGGGGCTCTACCACTGAGCTATGGCCCTTCTATAGTTTATGTTTAAGGGGGAAGAGCTTAAAAAAAGTTTTTCCGCTGACAGCTGGCTGGGGGATGCTGGGTGTTGTAGTCCAACACATCTGGAGGATACCAGGTTGAGGGAGGCTGGACTAACTTGTGTTGATTTTTTGGAATGTGCTGTTACTGTATAAAGCCTTTCTTTTTTACTTCCCAGACTCTGGAAAACTTGTTGACCTCTGTAAGAAAGGGCAAAAAGATTGATGATGATGAAATACCTCCCCCAGTAGCTACAGGAAAGAATGCTACTTCCCAGCAGGCCTCTCCTTTGGAGACAGCGCCAGTCTCCACGCTTGACAGAAGTGCTGTTTTATCCAACCACCTTCCTCCGGAGTCCATTTTTATAGCCCCTGAGCAATCACTGTCTAAGTCACCGCCTGCCTCTGAACTGCCCCCCAAGCTACCACCACCAGTCCTTCCAAAGCCAAAGATTTCTCCAGCCCCTGCTGGGCCGCTTGGGTCCCCAGAGGCACCACAAGCAAGATCTGCCCCATTGACACCTTCTCCTTCTTTGGGTTAGTACTGAATGCAAATTTTCAGTTTAAAAAGACTTGAGCAGTGTGTGTGTGTGTGTGTGTGTGTGTGTGTGTGTGTGTGAGAGACAGAGACTGGGTTTGGAAAACACACCATGACTTGTCATGGGTGTCAGGTTGCATAAGCAACCCCCACTCAGGGGTTGTCATGTCATGTGAACCTGGTGAGCATGTGGGTTATATGAGGGTTAAACAATTCTTGCATAGCCCTAAAGCAGACCATGAGTTATATGGGGGTTGTTTAACCCTTGCATAACCCTGCTCACCGAGTTCAGACAATGTGACATCCCTAAGCGGGGGTTGTATATTAAAGATGGCAGCCACATGGTCCCCACATGTGCTGCAGCTTCACTATGGGTTAAATAACTCACCATGGGTCGTTGCATTGTGCGAACAGTCCTAGAGAGAGTGTTGGGAAAGGTGACTTGCTGGGCCACGAAGAATACAAGCCTCTTCCAACTTGAGTTAAACCCATGTTTAGCCTTGATTCAGTTTCCAAAACCATTTTTAGATAGTGTAGTGACCTGGTGTGCTCCAGATGTTTTGGACTACAACTCCCATCATCTATTGGCCGTGTTGGCTGGCGCTGATGGGAGTTTATTTATTTATTTATTGCATTTGTATCCCGCCTTTTTTCCTCTTGCAAGGAACCCAAGGCAGCTTACACCGTCCTCCTCCTCTCCATTTTATCCTCACAACAACAACCCTGTGAGGTAGGTTGGGCTGAGAGTCTGTGACTGGCCCAAAGTCACCCAGTGAGCTTCCATGGCCGAGTGGGGACTAGAACCTGGATCTCCTGGCTCCTAGTCCAACACTCCCACCACTACACCACACTGGCTCCCAAAAACATCTGGAGGGCACCAGGTTGGGGAAGGCTGGAATACGACATAGGACATTGACAAGGGAGGCACAGGTTGAAAGCCCTCTGATGCTCACTAGGTTGACTTCGGCTTTTCATTGTCTCTCAGGCCAGTCTACCTCACAGGGGGGTTGTTGTGAGGATAAAATTGGAAGCAGAGGTCTGTGGAGGAAGGGTGGGATACCAAGTAATAATGATGACAATAAAATGAGATACTTATGTTGGGCCTGGAGGCCTCTTACAGATCTGCAAGTCTTTTAGCCAACAGGTTGTAGCAAGTGTGTCTCTTCACATATCTGGTTGAATCACAGGCTCCCTTTCCTTCAAGCCCTTATTCTTCCTACTAAGGTCTCTCTTGTGCCAGGATTCCTGGGTTTTAATTCTGTTCCCCATCTCTCTTGCTGAATAGTCTTGAACATAATATAGTAAGATAGCTCTGTGTAAAGCTAAGGCTCTTAGCTTTGTTACATCAGAGATCACAGTAGTTAAGACACATCAGCACAAATTCTGACCATTGACTGGGGAGAGGGAAGAGTTCTTCATCATAGATTCGAAGTGAGCCTTATTTTGTTTCTTCACACCTCCCCTGAATAAGAATTGGAAATGTGCCTGGAAAAAAAAAAACCTGAAAAAAATGTGAAAAAAACATTTTGTTTTGGAAAGAACAGTTTCCCCCCCAGGAATTTTTGGAAAATTTTGGGGGAAAACCCATTTTTTCTGTCCCCCCATCCCTCCCCCCAAGCTTTCACATCTCTAATAGGAATTGTCTCTGATCTTTCTTGCTTGGGTGTAATTTAGTTTAATACACTTTTTAAAAAGTGTTGTTACCCATCCCAGGCCTTTGGATTAGTGGCGTGACATAAATCCAAATGAACCCCCCTGCTAAAATCTCCACTTGGGCAAATGTGTATCCCAAACATAATGGCCAGGATCCACAGAATACTTTAACTTGTAGCATGCACCTCCACACCATTGTCAACTTGTGTTTCACTAAAGGCGGCTCCTTGTGGCAGGTTGATTTTGAAATTGAGGGGGGAGTTTCAAAACCAGTTTGTGATATGCCAGTTTAAAGAGCAGGGGGAATCAAAAATCTCATGGGGGCACACAGCCAAAGTAGTTCTCTCTGGATTCCCACTTTGTCAGCTCTCTTTGACTGACAAGAAGGTGCGACAGCATGATCTGCTTTTCCACTTGTCCTCAGATTCCAAAAACTCGAGTGCTCAGGCCGTCCTGCAAGCCAGACAGCGGGAGTACAAGCTGGTGGCACTGCGGGCTAAACAGGAAGGCAGCATTGAAATGGCTACCAAGTATTACCGCATAGCCAAGGTAAGTGTGCTTCTGCAGCCGGGCAGTCATCCTTTTGGCAAAAGGTGATGAAAAACAGACTTCAGTGGGAGAATAATCTTCACCGAAGAAGCTGTCGCTTTTCCAGGTCCCCCAAAAAGAGAGAATATCTCCCTCCACCCATTTTTTGGCACCCTGGTTTTGATGTATCTTTCTAGAAGTGTTCATGTACCTTGCTGGGTTGCTCAGTGACTCAATATATGGAGCAGGAAAGAAAGCCAGGCTCTTTTTGGGTTCTGTTCAGGTTCACACCTGCAGGTATATCACTTGATTAGAGGACACTTGACTGCTTGCTGCAAGACACATTAATTGATTCCCTTTTGAAAAGCTCTGCATCTGGGGGTGATATACTTGTCAGTGATGTTTGATCTGTAGTGGTGGCTCATTCACACAGCCCCCTGTTCAGAGGGGTCCAGGGTCTAGTAGTTACAGCTGCCTAGGAGCTTGCAAGCCACCCATCTAGCCACAACTTTTGACCTGCTGCCATCCCACTTAGCAGTGGCCACGTAACATGATGTGGCTACTGCTACTAAGATTTAGGAAGGTGCTGCAACACTAAGTCTCTGGTCTTTGTGGCCTTGTGAAAAAGCAGCAGATCATGGCATTGCCAAACAGGAGCTGGGGTTGTATTGTAGCCTAGAGACTATCTGTGTTCAGATCTTGTCTCTGCTGAGAACTCTACTAGATGGCCTTTAGTCAAGTTTCTATTCTCTCCGCCTTGGCCCCTCCCATCTGCAGTTTGGGAATAATACTGATCTACTTCATTTATTTCATACAGAAATGAAATAAATAAAATAAAAATATCTCTGCAGCGCTGCTATGTTTTATTCTGGCTGAACTGTTATATTGTGGTTTTAGCTTTCATATTTTATATTGTTTTATGCTGCACTTTGTGGTTTTAATTTTTGTGAAGCGCCCAGAGAGCTTCGGCCTTTGGGTGGTACAGCAATGAAATAAATAAAAAAGTAATGAAATAAATAAATACCTTACGGGGTGGTGGTTAAGATTACTGAGCTCATAAATGTGGAGTGCTTTGAACACATTCTCATGCTCGGCAAATGCTAAGTATCACACTGGAGGAGGCAGCAGCAGCCAGAGAAACTGGAAGCAGATGGATTGTCTGCTGTGGTGTATGGTATTTGCATAGGAGGCTGTAAGAGGGAGTTTGAGTAATTAAATATGGCTGTAGGAGCCATATTCTGACTCCATCGCTTAGGAAAAGAATGGGGTCTGCTGGGAGCCTGTAGGCAGGGTATTTGGGCATTGCTTTTTATCTGTCCAACAATGCAATCAAGAAGGAGAAAGAGCGGAAATTGGGTCTAGGACTGTCTGTTCAGCTGCAGCCTGGGAACCTGGATTTCCACTGAACAGCTACAAAATGGTAGATTGAGGGGGATGATTTGCAGTGGATAAGTGTTTAACCTTTAACTCACCTGCCACATTTTCCCCATAACACCACCTGCCAGGCTCCAGCCTGGTTTCTGAACCCATGTGTTGCTGTATCGTGGGAAACGGTGGGCCAGGGGGAGGCATTTGTGGTGAGGAAAATGGCAGACAGGGTGGAAAGCGCCTGCCACTGCTTCTCTGCCGCAGGTTGCCACGGTGCCCATTGTTCTGCAGCCCCTCTGGTCACAACCTCCATAAAAGGGTTGTCTGGCTTGTAAGTCTTTGTCTCACGTCTCCATCCGTAATTTGGTTGTGAAGTTTTGCTACTTGGATTGCATTCAGATCTCCGAAAGAATAGAGAAGAGCAAATGGTTAACTTGCATGTGCATATCTTTCAGAGCTTGGACCCTCTTTTAGTCTCTGTGGGTAAAGGAGAGAGCGTGGATCTCAGCCGTCTGCCTCCGCCTCCAGGTGAGAATGGTTGAGAACTTGGCTGAGTTTGCCTTGGTGTGCCCTGTGCATGAGCTTTGCTAGCAAAAGAAAATGGAGGGAATCCGCATGGCTTCACAAGGAACCAGGCTGGATTGGGGTGGTGCACAAAAAGGCAAAATCTGTTGCCCGTAAAGGCAGTGGGAGTCCAATCTCTTCTACAATGTTTCACTTCCAATCCACTGTGTTGAGAGATGGTATGCCAGTCCATTTCTCTAGTCAAAAGCAGGCAGAGGTTTATTGATTTAAGTCCCTAATCTATAGCTGGCTGAGGGACGCTGGGAGTTGTAGTTCAACTCGTCTAACACAGACTATCTACCTTAACTACCTGGAAACGTAAGTAAGTTAATCAATTCTCTAAAGAGCTAGGTATTTCTAAGCTGAAACTTATACCGTTACCAAGACACTGGAATAAACTTTGAGCGATAATTATGTCTGATCCAGGTAGCTCATCCTTTCAGGCGCACAGAGGATGTTGACATAGCCAGTAGCTGCTCCACAGCCTTCAGGAAACCAAATTCTTCTAAAGATTCTTTAGGGCTGCAGTGTTATACACACTTACCTGGAGGTAAGTCCCATTAAATTCAGTGGGGCTTACTTCTGAGTAGGCATAGATTCCACTGCAAGTGTCTCCTTTACTTTGTTCTGCTGACAAAGCTAATATGAAACCCTGTGTTGGTAGTCATCCAGGATTATAATGGCTTATTTCAACCTCCCCCAACCTGGTGCCCTCCAGATGAGTCACAACTTTCATCATCCCCCAGCCACTACCGACAACAGGATGGGAGCTTTAGTCCAACACATCTGGAGGACCCTAGGTTGGGAAGGCTGGTTTATCTGTATGTATGTCGGAGTCTTGAGACTTTTAAAAAAGGATGGATATTTGGTACTTCTTTGTTTTTCTTTGTGGTCTCTGTGAAGTCCCACATATGACCACTCTAAGAACTACAGTTACAGGTGAGCATCCTGCCTTTCTTGGTGCAAGTTTCTGTCCCATACCACTCCGAGTTCTTGGCTAGGAAAATGTACTTGTTCTTGTTTCCAGCTTATGGTTGATAGGAACAAAATGGAGTCTACTTGTATGAAATGTGGGGTAGGGGGGATGCAAGACAGGTGTGGCATTGTAGAAGACACACACCCCATGATGAAATACTCTGGTTGGGGAGCTGGTTTCAGTGGGGAGTTGCCAGCCTTTTAGGAATTAGCTTATGTTATGCTTTAACTGGTTGTCTGGCTTCCACAGATCAGCTGCCTAAGGAGATGTTGTCATCCCCAGGTGCTCAACAGCCCCCTGTAGCAACAGCAATGCCCCTTGCTCATGCTGTGAGCCCTCCGGCACCGGGAGTCTCAAATGCAGGAGGTAGGAACCCCAAAACTTTTCCTCGCTTCGACTGTGTATTCAGGTGGATGTTCTGCTGTGCAAAGCCTGTGGTTCAGCTTGATGTAGGACCGAATTGCGGTGCAAGTGTTGCCCCATCCTTTTTCTTCTGTTCTTTGCTTGCTGGCTTTCCTGAAAAAAGATCTCTCAGGGTACAGCCTGGTCCTAGCAGGACTTTTGTCTCACAGGCCTAGTTCTCACTGCGTTAGCAAACCTAAGTCTGAGTTGTATCTTGCTTATTAATTTTTTAAAAACCTTTATACCATGCCATTTTTTCATACGTCAGCCCAAAGCAGCTCACAGCATAAAAACACATCCACTATAAAATTACCCCCCAAATCACAAAACATTATTCATGAAGGAGCAACAGCATTAAAAAAACAAAGGATTGCTGTGTGTGTGTGCATGCATATGAACATGACCTATGGAAACCATGAGGTCACTCATGACTGTAGGGATCCCCAGGATGCTCCTTTTAGGGTAGAAATTGCCACCAGACCATTTCTTAAAACTCAGGCTGTGGGGGATCAGTCCCAAATATTTGTTGGGCAATCATACAAAGGAATCCCCTGTGAGTTGGAAAGATTCCCCAAATCCGAGTTGTATCAGGTTGAGTGTGGCTGGGTAGACTGAAGAGTAGATTGACAGCATAATCCTATACATCAGTCTACCCCAATCTAGGGCCCTCCAGATGTGTTGGCCATGCTGGCTGGGAATTATGGGAGTTATTGTCCAACACATCAGGAGGCCACCAGGTTGAGGAAAGCTGCTTTACGGGCTTACTCCCACCATGATGTAAGTCACACCATATTCAGTGGTGCTTCCTCCCTAGCAAGTGTATTCAGAATTGTGGCCATAAGCTCCTTTAGATATAAGCTTCCAGGATAAAACATAAAATAACAGATGTATAAAAAGAATCAGAAGTTTACAGGCATTAAAAGATGGGGAAACAAACACAAATAAGTTCAAGAACCAAACATAGGAAAATTCCTACACATCTAGCTTGATCTAGCTGAGGCTAGATCTAGCCAGTGTGGTGTAGTGGCAAGAGTGTTGGACTGGGAGCCGGGAGATCCGGGTTCTAGTCCCCACTCGGCCATGGAAGCTCACTGGGTGACTTTGGGTCAGTCACAGACTCTCAGCCCAACCCACCTCACAGGGTTGTTGTTGTGAGGATAAAATGGAGAGGAGGAGGATACTGTAAGCCGCCTTGGGTTCCTTGCAAGAGGAAAAAAGGCGGGGTATAAATGCAATAATAAATAAATAAGAGGGGCACAGTTTGTGTAACAAAGGAAATAGTACAAAAATGTCCTAAGCCATCTTGACTGCTGTTATCTCTACGCCTCATCAGCACCCAAAATTAACATCATGTAACACCTAAAACGTCTCTTACCTCTACAGAAAAGGGATGCTTCCTAATTTAAAGCTTCCCTCAGATTGGAAATGTGTGTTTCCATTGGCTGGGCAGAAAGGCTGTTTTCTCCAGTCCTAATGAGGATGGACAAACTAGGCCAATGATGTTAGGAGTTTAAACCTCCAAGCAAGTGAGTGAGCAAGTGTTACCACCCTCTGGGTTAATTTATCTTGGGTATGCAACCGGGCACTTTGGACGTGAAGCACAACGCATTCACCACTTTAGCAACACATTTCAGACAGGCTGCGGAGAAGAAAGATGTGAGACTCGGAATAAGGTAGGAGAAGCTACATGCATTGTCACATGGACACTCTGTCCTGAGAAAATCTGCCAGGAAAAAGGCCAGGGCGTGGTGCTTTCTTGATCAAAGTTTGCAAAGACGAAACTGGGCTTCTCATGTAGAAAACTGCCATGTTAGGGGGAAGAGTTCTCCCTGGCATCTAGTCTTCTTTGTGGAGCTAATCTCCTTCTGTAAGGAAGAGAACTTGTAAGGAGGAGCCCCCACCTGCAATCTGAAGTGGCTCAGCCCAGACTCAGGTTTACCAGCTCAATGACAAAAGTGGCAGCCATCAGCCTGTGATGCTGAAGGTACAGACTAGGGCAGGGGTAGGCAACCTGGTGCCATCCAAATATTTTGGACCACAACTATCAGCCCCAGACGACATGGCCAATGGTCAGGGATTATGGGAATTGTAGTACAAAACATCTGGAGGGCACCAGGTTGTCTCTCCCTGGAGAAGGGCGTCAGCTCCCCCCTCCCTCCACTCTTGTTTCCAGGTTTTGTTCAGTGCAAGAATAAAGTTACACTGAATGACACCCTTTGTTTCCAGATATGCCCCCTCCCCCTCGAGATATGATGGAGGCTCTGCAGCAGAGGATGGACAGGTACAAGACAGCAGCAGCACAGGCAAAGAGCAAAGGAGATGACAGGAAGGCCAGAATGCACGAACGGATTGTGAAGGTGAGGTGCCTACCTGTTGAAACTAGAAGTCCCTGCTTCCTTTATGTTTTTGCTTGCTACCTTTTTGCTCAAATGTCATGCAGCACAAGTCTTGGGGTATTGTTTGGGAAGAGCAGGCACTGTTAACATTTTTGCTTTTGCCCCAGCAAAGCTGGGCTCAGAGTGGCTGAGATATATGTTGCTTTGCATTTTCTTATTGCATACCTACAAAGAGATATGGTAGAACCCTAAGATTCATTCACTGTGCACATTTGAGAATCTTGTATTGGTCAAACGTTTTGCAGAGAGAAGCTGGTGAATGTGGAAATTGAAATAAACTATGGAGTTCCAATTATTGTCCACTTAATAGTTGGTGTTTGAGATCAATATTGAACGTTGGCGTCAACATTTTGCATCTCTTTAGAGAAAAGTTTGGCACTGAGAAGTCTTTATGGGTCACAGTCACCACAGGTCTAGGTCTGCATGTTCTCTTTACACCCTTCCTGCTTTGGGTCAGTGGGTTCTGCCTGATGAAAAGGCAAATTTCAGCCTGGAGTACTACAGGAATATACTATTCCTGGATATAGATTTGGGCCAAATGAGTCTTTGATTCCCATTGGTGATATGCTTGTAATGAGTAACTCTTTTTTTTAAATTGCAATAATTGAAGATGACGACGTTTAAAGCACAAGTGGTACTGAAAGAACAGTACAGAATCAACAGTAAATAAAACTATTCAAATGCAAGACAAGAGAGACTGAAAAGTATGAAGTACAATGCTGAATTGATTCTGCTTACAACTCCAGAAGAAACAAGCCAGTAAACAGGCCGTGAATATGGGTGACGCTGAGTTAACTTTGCCTGCATCAGAGGCCAGCCTTTTGATGAACATACAGGCACCTTTATAATTGAGAAGTACTATACAAGCAGTTAATTATAATAATTAAATGTAATTGCTTTGACTAATAATGTTCCTGATAATAATTAGATATTTGAGCACTTTTTTTGTTTTTTGCTGTGAGTAGCCCAATAAAATTGGCTTTTACTAAATCCTGTTCTAAAAAGACCATATTCTCAAATAACGGTTTTCATGTTCTGTCTCTCCCCCCCCCCCCCCCCAGCAATATCAAGAGGCCATCAGAGCTCACAAGGCAGGGAAACCTGTTGAGTTTGCTGACCTACCTGTTCCCCCAGGTATTTAATTCCCATGTTTATTTTGGCAGTGGGGTGGTTGCTTTGAGTTTCTTTAAAAGGTTTCCAGACTTTAGCTGCCCCCTAGGAGGATCATGTACAGGGAATGGTGATGGAACTGGGGACGGTGGTTAGGTAGTGGGCTAAAATGTCTATACTTTACATTTCTATACCTGTGTCTTAGAGACAGAATTGGATACATGACGGCCACATCATCATCTTACTGAAATGTTTGAGTTCCACTAGAGGTGTGTGTCAGGCTTACATCTGACCTTTCTGGCATGAAGAGGTTTCCTACCTACAGCAGTTTTGTATCCAGTCCTATACTCAGTGCTCAAATTATTTGGTGAGGGGTGTGTGTGACCCCCTTACCTTTTGTGCTAGCCTTCTTTGCTATAATATTAAAAGGCTTCCAGTGAGTTGGCATGGGGTGGGGCTTATGGATTTCATTAAGGACCCCCCCTCCCCAAGCACTGCCTATACTTTTGTGCCTAGGACAGTGGTTTTCAAACTCTCTCTACCTTCAGGGAAGCCTTTGCACATGTCTGTGTCTGCCAGAAAACCTCTGCACATTACAGAAGATCCTGGAAGTGTTTTAAGGTGCACACTCAGACCTGGCCTACACATGCAGCAGGATGAGGTGATAGAATCTTGAGGTGGTAGAGTAGACTGTACCACTTCATGCTGCAGGTAGGCAATGCCACTTTTGAAAGCACCCCACATGAAATGTTCCCTGCAATTGGAAAAATGAGCACACCAAGGAGAAAGGTTCTAGCTCAGTCTGCTCCTCACTATGCGGACAAATCTTTTTATGTGAGAGAGCGTTTAGTAATGTGATCTCCTCCCAACTGCCAGCTGAAGTGGTACAGTCCATTCTCCCACCTCCTTCTTCTGCATTTGTAGGCCAGACTTCAGTAGGCACTGGCCAGGGATGTTGGTCCTCACTGTTGCTCCATGTGAATGGAAAGCACATCTTAGAACACCCCCAGCACACCACTGAAGCTGTGCATTGCAGCAGAACATCAGATGTGATGGGCAAGGAACCCTAAGATCCCCCAGAACTAGGTTCTGAAAACTACCATCTAGGATAAAAGTAGGGAAATATATTCCCACTACCAGCCTGTAACATTTTCCTAATAATCAGCCTCCTGATTTGGCATGGAGGCAGTGATGATGCATCATAGAATCATAGAACAGTAGGGTTGGAAGGGGCCTACAAGGCCATCGCTGCAAATGCTGCCTCTTCTGGCAGCACCATATGATGTTAACAGAAAATAACTTGCATTAACAGCATCCCCCATGCTGGCTGGGCAATCCTGGGAGCTGTAGTCCAACACATCTGGAGGGCACCAAGTTAGGGAAGGCTGCTGTAGGTTTCCTGGAGGCAAACAGCTGGTACCAAAATAGCTGGCATTTCCGTCACACATGGAGATCTTGATTCCATTCCAAACTGCAAAGGTGTGTCCTTGAGAATGAGACAAAGGGCCCAGCTGGTCATGTCCAGTCTCCATGGAATTGCACAGGGAGGCTGCAATCCTAAGCATAATTACTATGAACAAAGTGCCACTGAAGTCAGAGGCCCTTCTTCTGAGTAAAGCTGCTCAGAGTCAGGCTGTTCAGTGTTGCTTTTGCTGTGCTGAGCACTGACAAATGGAATAGATGTGGAGGGGGTGGACCTACCTGAGCAGAACTCAATCTGATAACCATGCATGCAGAAGAGACCGCCATCCGCATGCCCATGTATCCCTGCAATTTCAGTGATGGATTTGATGTTGGCAATTTTGGGAGTCAGTCTTAGCTGAAAAGCGGGTATGCATATAATAAGTAAGTCATGGCCTTGTCCTCCACATTGATTCATGCAGAATAACTACCACCCCTGGTTTCTTTACTGACAAGTTTCCTTGAGCAAATATGTACATACTTATTTTGCATAATGTATCCTATTTCTGATAGTTGTGGGAAGGGAGCAAGAAACTATGGACCCTGAAGCTCCACCTCTGGCAACTAGAAATGTTTGTTCAACCTTCCTTCTGGCTTCAGAGGTTTCAGCAGGCAGTCCCCACAGTTTCAAGCCTATCTTTGCAGTCATAAGGACTAGAAATGTGTTAATTTTTTAAAAAACTGGAAGCTAAGTAGCCAGGCCAGGAGACTTGAGAGTCTAGATACTAAGTAGCAGCGGCCGCATCTTTCTTTTAATCAGTCACAGGTCTGCCTTGAGATTTGTTGTCCTCTTTGGCAGGTTTCCCTCCCATCCAAGGAATGGAATCTTCACCTGGAGATCAAAGCTTTGCAGGGATCCTCGAAACAGCCATGAAACTAGCCAGTGAGGAGGATGAAGACACTGAGGAGGCAAAAAAGGTTGGGTTTTGTGCGAGGCAGGAGCCTAAATGCATCTGTGGGAAACGTTGCAAATGTGCATTGATTATTGCCTGTGTGTCAGAATATGAGAATACCTAACTCCTACCCCACAGAGGGAACTATAGAGTGGTTGTCAGAATGATGTGTAGATTTGTATGTCAACAATAGAACTTTGAATATGGCTTGGTAGCTAATAGGCAGCCAGTGCAGGTTTTTTTTTTTTTTAACACAGGTATAATGTGAGCTGGGTGTCCCTCAGAGCACCCTAGCTGCAGCATTCTGCACTAGCTGCAGCTTCTGAACCAGGCACAAGGGCAGCCCCACACAGAGTGCATTGCAGTAGTCTGTTTTGTTTTAATTTTTAAACAGTATACTTATTTGCTTTATATCCTGCGATCCCTCTCAAAGAGCCTAGGGCAGCTAACAACCTACATAAAACACAACGCAACACATAAAATACTAAAATAATAACTTTAACATCACAGATATATAATAAAATACAATAAAACAGCTGGCATAAACAACAGAAAATCAAATAGAGCACTTGCTGATGCCCCAAAAGCTTGCACAAATAAATATGTCTTTAAGTGGAGCCTAAATGACAGCAGTGTGGAGGACAGCCAAATCAATACCAGGAGGGAGTTCCACCTATATGTCACTTAACCAGCTTCGGTAGGCTCTCAAAGCAGGCTTACGATTACTATTGTAGTAGCTGTTGTTCCATCTTACTTGCTAAAAAGGCATCAAGGCAGTCTACAACCATTTGAAACAACAAATATTGAAAAAATAAAAATTCACCATCGCTCCTATACAAATCAGGGTGCCACAGATTTTGGCTTGGCTTAATAGCCAGCGAAATGTGACCCTTTGTCTCCTCTTGCTCACCCTGGACTTTTCCATGAAATTCCAGCAGTGAGTTGTGGCACCTGCCAGAGTCCAGCAGGACCTTTCGGCTGGCTGCATGGGACTGAGACAGGGGCACTCACTGCTGGCAAATGGATTTGTGTAACACTGCTAAAAGCAACCCTAAAACTCTAGATTCTAAAAACAACCAATCGAGCAAACTGTGGTTCAATGACAGTCACCTCAACATCTCCTCAATCAGACCATTCTGAATAGGGAGGCCTGCTGGGTTGTCTAAAAACTGGGAAAAGCATCAGCCAAGCAGGCATCTCTATGGAGGGGGTTCCAAAGGCGGGGGTCCATAATGGAAAAGGCCCCTGGATCTTACTACTATGGTCCTGTGCCTCTATCATGGAGGGTGTGCAGAGCATGATCCCACCGGCAGAACTTGCAACACAAGGGAAATAATGTGGGAGAAGGCGCTCCTTCAGCATCATATGTTTTTTTTCTCTTGGATGCTGCAACAGTGCTGCGCTCAGTTGTTGGCCATGTTGATCGAATTCCCCTTGTCAAGTAGGAGTGGGGCAGGTGGCAGTGTTATCTAAGTCACGATGCATTATATGTGTCTACAAGTCCATATAAGGATACCAAAGTTATTGTCTTCCCCTGCAAATGCACAGTCCATATTAAGCACTGCATTGGCGTTGGTATTGGTTTAGGTGCAGGTTATGTCATCTAGACTTTAGGACTGAATGCTACATCACTAGTAGAGTTTGGGCTTCTCTAACTGCATTAATATCCATGTGTGAGCTGCTATGCAAGGTTGGTGCTTTACTGCATAAGGAAGGATCTTCACAGATCGCAGTTTGGGCGTACTCCTGGATTCAGCCCTAACCGGGATGCGCAGGTTTGGCAGTGGCCAGGAGTGTGTTTGCACACCTGATGCTAGCGTGCCAACTGCACCCATTCCTAGAGTTATTTGATCTGGCCATTTGCCGACAGGCAAAGATGTTTTTATTCAAGCAGGCCTTTGGCATGTAAGCTGGTCTGCTGCTGGAGAGGATTTTAATTGGTTGGGTGCTGTCTGTTTCTTTTATTGTGTTTTTGTGTCCTAATGGATTTGTTTTTATGTTATATTTATAGTAAGATTTTATTTTTAATCTGTATGTTATTACTGTTAGCTGCCTTGTGCCCCATTTCTTGCAGAAAGGCGAGATTTTAAATAAATAAATACTGAAATGTCTCTCCTCACTCTTTTCAGCCTGACCTCTGCCCATCATCATCCAAATCAGTCAGCTCACTGCAACCGAAAGTGCTGCCCCAGCCAGGCTCACGAGCTGTCACTGCAGCTCCAAAGTCAACTGGGGCTGGTAAAAGTGCCTCCAAGGTCATCGCGAGAGGTACTCCTGCTTCTGATTTTATGTATTTATTCATTCGCTATGCTTATATAATAATACTGAGATATGAATATTACATGCGTGCTTTCTAATATCGAACAGTGGCTTGCCCTCTTAGGAGATGTGATACGAACAGGCTAAGGGACACAGAGGAATGTAGGCAAATTCAAGGACCAGCCCTAGCATACTGTTATTTAATGACCAGGCTGAATGGCCAGTACAGGAGGCGATTCTTGGGGAATCTCTCTCCAGCTGCACGTTGGCCACTAGGCTGGTGGGGAAAAGCTTTGATGGCGTCTGTTGTAATGTATGCAGGTGTCTTCACTTTTACTGTAAAGTACCACAAGTACGGACTGACAAAGGTAGTGATTTATGAATAAAACTATTTGTTACAAAGACATGTGAACCCTAGAAAAATAAATGTCCATTGTTCACTGCCCTGTGCTTTGTGCTGGGGCCCTTGGTGCTTAGGGTGATCATCTTTCTGGAGCCGGCCTTCCTGGGCTAGCTTGCCTGTCTTGGCAGGGGCAACACTGTCAAGTCCATACAGGAATTCTCATTATGTAAATCAGGCCAGGATTTACAGATGTCTTGTTCTGTCTCCTTAGGTAGGCAAATTGGGGGTCTTTCCAGATGGTGTATGTGTTTATTTTCAGTACCAGGCATGCAAAGCCTGGGGGTAGGACTGATCCCCCTCTGATCCTTTCTAGTCCAAACAGTAGCAGGATCAGTGTGGATGACACATTCTCTATCAGGGATTTCTGCAAGAATCCCTGGGCTAATTGGTGCCTGTCTTGAGGTACCCGTATCACCCATCCCCAGTTCTGGCTGAATTCTACAGCAGCCTTCCCCCAACCTGGTGACCTCCAGATATGTTGGATTACAACTCACAGCATCCTCCAGCCAGCCCTTCCTTGTAAAAAGTCACCGTTTCTCCCATGACTGAATTGCATCCCTCACCCGTTTGGAATCTCCTTATTATCTGCTTATGTATTGCCCCTGCAGTAGGCCTCCTAATTTAGAGGTGCCAAAATAGTGATAAGCCAGATCCAGGTTTGCTTACAAGGAGACTTTATTGAGCACTTACAGCACACAGGCGTACCCAATGGTTGGATCAGACAGCTTCTCTGAACACAGAGCCAAGGGTTACAATGGGTCTTATACCATACATGTTAGCAGTGAGGCAGCATGACAGCAGCAAGCATTAATGTTCAGTTCATCTGCAACTTTCCCAGCATAGACTAACAGCCCCATGTCAGAGGGGAGACAATCAGAATGTCAAGAGCGCCCTAGTGGCCTCTTTCAGTACACTCCAATAGCCAACTTAAGACACAGACGAAAGGATTCTTTTCAAGGCTTTAATCCTTTTACAACTTAATGACTCTTTCAGATGCTAATCACCAGCAACTAAGCAAGGAACAGCAGAGTAGCTTATGCTCCGAGTAGGCAGTTGATCCCCGTTTCAAGGAGAGTCACTTGAAGACCCTGAACTTATGGGCTAGGGAGAGATCCTCCCTCTTTCCCTTGGGTCCACGGGAGGCGGCTGTTGCTTGCACGCCAAACGGGCGCTATGCCTCCTTTTCGCACCCTCCATCGCTCGTCGCTCCCTGCGTCTGCATCGAGCGTCTAGCAAGCCCCGTTCCTGCATTTTCTCACTGCTAGGATCACTATCTATCTCAGGAATGCTGGCAGGAGGAATCTCTGCCAGCTGCTGGGCCTGTGAGGGATGAGCAGGCTCCTCTCCCACGCATTGCTGATCCTCCTCAGAATCAGAACTGCTCTGGGGTTCTATTGGCTCATTTTCCACCCTGACACAGAACTTTCCCAGCACAGACACCTGTAAACATAGCCTCACATCTCAGGTGCTTCCCAGGCCCTGATAAGATTCAGAGCTTGTTAGCATGGAATTTGCTGAGGCGGCGATATCGACCTTTGACTCATCTTACCAGCCAAGAGGCCCACCTTGTGGATCTCTAGGCCCCTCTAAAACCACAAGTGACATGGGTACAGGCCTGGGGCCATTACAGCTTACAAGAGGCTCTGCAAGAGGCATGATGGAACTCCTCTCCTCACCTTTTTCCTCCTGCAGCTCAACAGCAGCTGACCTTCCTGGAAAACCGGAAGAAGCAACTGATGCAGGCAGCTCTCCGAGCCAAGCAGCAAAACGACATTGAGGGAGCCAAGCTGTTCTTGCGCCAGGCCAAGGGTCTGGACCCCATGATTGAGGCATCGCAGAACGGGCTCCCCGTCGACATCACTAAGGCAAGTAGGCCTCTACATCTCTGGGTGTGCACGCTGGTAATGTGGAAATTGATCAGAGCTCCAGTTACGTTGAAAGATCTTTTTTTTTGTAATTATAATTATAATTTTTATTTTTAAACAAATAAAATGTTAATAAACAATAAGACAATTTGGGAATACATTGACTACCCTCTGTGATCAATATCCTACATTTCAATACAGAGATTGCCTCACCTGTACTCTGTTCATTTATCCTACTCCAGTCATATCCTATTATCCCAACAAATCTTTCCGTAACTGATCATGAGTCTGCGGTGGTTTTAATGTTTCCTTGGGCCTAATCATATACGTTACAAATTGATGCCAAGTTGCATAGAAGTCTTGTTTATAGTTAACATTTCCAGTTGCTCTTTTGACTTGGGTCAGCTTTTCCATAAGAGCAATTGACCAAACTCTGAGGTACATTTGCTGTAATGTGGGTTTGTGTGTTCCTTTCCAGCTGGCTGCAATTTCCATCCGGGCTGCTGCCCATAAGAAAGTCAGTAGTTCTTTGTTTTGTAGTTTGTTGTTGTCTTTGTCATATATCGATAGCAGCCCCATAGCTGGAGACAGATCAGTCATTTGCCCTGTTATTTTACCAGCTTCTACAAACACCTCCTGCCAAAATTGTTGTATAACAACACACGACCACACATACAGAAAAAAATGTACCAGTCATATTACAGTTCCACCATCACTTAGGGGTGGTTAATTTGTATATCTGGCTTAACTTCTGTGGTGTTAAGTACCACCTGTATAATTGTGCTTTCTTTTATTTTTGTAGAAATAGATTTCATTGGGCCCTGTCACCATAGTTTTACCCATTTTGTTTCTCAGTTTGCATGCCCAGGTCCTTTCCCCATATTTGTTTGGGGATCCCTTCTGTATTTCCAAATTGCAAATTTCAGACCCTTGACTGCTCACTTGCGGGGTGCCACAGGGTTCTCTTCTCTCCCCAATGCTATTTAACATCTATGTGAAGCCGCTGGGGGCTATCATCAGGAGGTTTGGGGTGCAGTGTACCAATATGCGGATGACACGCAACTCTGCCTCTCATTTAAATCCTTGCCAAGGTTGGCTGTAGAAACCCTGTCCAAGTGTCTGGAGTCGGTGAGTGGCTGGATGGGAAGGACTAAGCTGAAACTGAACCCCGACAAAACCAAAGTACTTTTGGTGAGAGACAAGGGGAGGTTGGGGGATGTTGACCTGGTGTTTAATGGGGTGCGGCTACCTCTGAAGGACCAGGTCTGCAGCCTGGGGGTCATTTTAGACTCCCAGCTGTCCATGGAGGCTCAGGTGTCAGCCGTGAGCCGGGAAGCGCTGTACCAACTCCATCTGATACGGCGGCTGCGCCCCTATCTCCCTAACCATCTCCTCCCATCAGTAGTTCATGCCCTGGTCTCTTCTCGCCTAGTGTACTGTAATGAGCTCCATGTGGGGTTACCCTTGAAGACAGTTCAGAAGTTGTAGCTGGTGCAGAACACAGCGGCCCACCTGATTAAAGGCAGCCATCGGCGAGATCACATCACTCCAGTGCTGAAGGAGTTGCACTGGTTACCAGTTGTTTTCCGGGCCCAATTCAAGGTGTTGGTTTTGACCTTTAAAACCCTATATGGTTCCGGCCCAGTCTATCTTATGGAGCGCCTCCAGCAACACCAGGGACACCACTCAACGAGATCAGCCTCGGTAGGCCTTCTGTCTGTCCCATCAGCCAGGACAGCTAGGTTGGTGAAGACTAGGGAGAGGGCCTTTTCTGTGGTGGCCCCCCCTCTGTGGAATTCCCTCCCTAGTGACCTCCGCCATGCCCCCTCTTTGATGAGCTTCTGCCAGGCTTTAAAAACCTGGCTGTTCAGGCAGGCATTTGGGGTGTGTTAGGGTTTTTTAGAGCAGTGTTGTTTTGTTATGTTGTTTTGTTCAGTTGATTATACAAATTTGTTGTATTTTGTGTTATTAGTTTTGTATGCCGCCTAGAGTGGTCGGGTAGTCAGCCAGATGGGCAGCTAATAAATCTAATACAGACAGACAGACAGACAGACATATTTATTTATTTATTTATTATTAAATTTATTAATCGCCCATTTGGCTGGTCACCCAGCCACTCTGGGCGATGTACAACATAAAATAAAACAGTTTAAAACAATAAAATTCTACAATAAAAACATTTTCTAAAATACCCTAACCCACCCCAAATGCCTGCCTGAATAACCACATTTTTAATGCACGACGGAAGCTCATTAAAGAGGGGGCATGACGGAGTTCCCTAGGGAGGGAGTTCCACAGAGTGGGGGCCACCACAGAAAAGGCCCTCTCCCTCGACCCCACCCGTCTAGCTGTCCTGGCTGATGGGACAGAGAGAAGGCCATCCGAGGCTGATCTTGTTAAGCGGCCTGTCCGGTGCTGCTGGAGGCGCTCCTTAAGATAGGCTGGGCCGGAACCATATAGGAACATACATACATCAAAGATAAGTCCATACAGGACTGAGGTTATTCCTTTGATTTCCGTGTTTTCCTCTACTACTAATGTCTCAAATCCCATTAGCGGCCGTACTGTTTGTGCCTTTATGGTTAGATTATTATAAAATTTTACTTCCTAAATTTGATTTGTGATTTGTGTTCCTGTTTGGGGTTTTTAATCCTATATAAACCTTTCGAGCCCCATAACTGGAATTGTTGAAGCTTATCTTTGCTGTAAAACAAGGGAAAGACAGAATGGGGATAATGGGAGTGGGGTCAGGCATGAATTTGTCTTTCCATTTATGCCAAACTAGTAACGTACATGGAGGGCACAATCCTATGGGGATAGGTGGCCGCCTCCGAACTCTGAGGCAGTCACCTATCCAAGGCAGGGCGGGCAGAGCATGGAGGGTATTTTCTCTTCCGCGCTCTGGCTGCCCTGCATTAGTGGCTAGATGGCTGATTTCAGCTGTCTAGCTGCAGTGCTTTGGAGCGGGGGAGGGCAGACAGATGCTTCTGCCATCCCCTCCCCGCCCCTAGGAATGCCTCTTTCTCTCTGCTCCACTCTTACGAGCATGGAGCCCGTGGAAAAACTGCACCTCTTATGAGTTGGTAGGGGTGGGGAAGCGGTTTTCTGGGAACTGACCTTGGAGCACAGGCTCCGAGGTCGGTTCCCAAAAACCGAAAAATCCAATGGCCGTCTAGCCACTGTCTAACAGCCATAGGATTGTGGCCTTAAGGAATGGATTTTCTATTTCTTTAAGGGTTTTTAATTTAAGTGTTCTGTATATCAAGCCTTGCATTTCTTCTATAGATTTCAAGTTTCGTTCCATGTGAATCCAGATTTCCCCCCTTTTTGATTTATAATTTGTAGCAGCTGCCTAATTTGGTAAGCTGCAAAATAAATTGATGCATTAGGTATCCCAATACCCCCTGCTTTATATGGTCGAAGTAGTGAGTTATAAGTGTGTAGGTTTTTTATTTCTGTGAATAAACTTCATAATTAATTTTTGCCATTTTTTTCAGGTAACCATCTGACAGGTGGATTGGAAGGGTTTGGAATAGATAAGACAGTTTGGGCAAAACTGTCATTTAAATTGCTGCTGTCGTCCCTAACTATGATAGGTTGAGTTTTGTCCACCCTCTTAGTAAGCTCTCTATTTGTCTGAATAAGGGCCTGTAGTTCAGTTTAAGTTTGCCTGACAACTGGATTCCCAGGTATTTTATGTCTGAAGAATATGTTGGGATATTATACAATTTATTCAATTCCATTCAGCTCCCATGTTCAGACTAAGAATATTGGATTTTTGGTAACTGATCGTCAAACCTGCCTGTTTTCCATATTCTGCTATGATTTGTACCCCTTGGTAACTCACTTCTGGGTTTTGGCAAAGTTAAGGCTATATCATCTGCATATAAATTAATAATGTATTGTTGCCCATTGACTTGGATCCCTATTGATGATTCCTTTCTAATAGCATTTGCTAGGGGTTCTGTTGAAAAAGCAAAAAGTAAGAGGGACGGAGGCATCCTTGCTTTGTCCCTCTCTTTGAAAAATCTTTTGACAATACAGAGAACCCTCCTCAGAGGCAGCCTTACTATGAGGCAGATACAGGGGGTCCTCAAGAGTGGCAGGATGGGAAACAGGTCTGACCTGTGCGTCACAGTTCATGCTCAGGAAGGCTTCCTGAGGAGGTTTCAATAAAATAAATGGGAGCTGAGCAAGAGAGTTCTTATGGCTGTCTGTTTGGTCTATGTCAGATGAAAGCCTGCTGCGGTGTCCCTTCTTGAACCCATCGGCATGGGGCAAATATCCCTGCAGGCAGCTAGCCCATGTGACTTGGCGCCACTGCTGAAGCGCCTCTCCTCTGGCAGTCGTTGAAGTGAGGCAGTTCATGTATGCAGTTGGTGACTTCAGGGCAGCTTACAGGCCCTCGCAACTGCCTCCCCCCATGGGCTCTGGGGCCAAAATTCCACAAACGTTTTCTAAAGTGGCTAATACTGTGACCTTGTTTTTAAGCGCAGCACAGGTGTTGTCACCCCTCTTGCTGTGGTCACGTGTGTTTGTGTAGGGAAGCAAGTAGGTGACACTGCCCTTTTTTTTGAAGCAGTTAATTCTCAAACTTGTTTTCCTTCTGCCCCGCCCCCTTCTTCCCTTCAGGTGCCTCAGGCCCCCGTGAACAAGGAAGACTTCACGCTCGTGCAGCGTCGTGGAGCCAGCATCTCCCCAGAAATTGCTGCCCAGTACACTGAGCTTGTAAAACTGATGAGGCAGCAGCATGAGGTAGTGGAGTACAGGCATGCTTTGCAGATGTTGTAACCTCTCCTGCCCAGTAGGAATACAGGAAAGCAAGGTGACCTTTAAAATGTAAATGTTTCCTCCTGGGAGACCTAGCAGCTGTGGGCCGAGGGGCACCAGGATTGCAGTTTGTTCATGCTGCATTGAAACCATGTCTTTGACTGGGGTCATTCCTACCAGATCCTGGTGAGAAATTAATGGGAGAGGAGCCTTCATGCCATGCTGGTTGGTTTCCTGGAAGCATTTCGTTGACCACTGTTAGAAACAGGAAGCTGGACCCCAGGTCTGATCCAGTGGAGATCCTGAGAGGCGTAAAGTTGACATGGTGGCAGCAAGCCACATGTGTTGTTTACCTCTCTCCCTGATTTACAGATAAAGTGGTATGTAGTGTGCGTGTGTATAATTACATCAAAAGAGGTATGCGAAATGAAGAACGAAAATGTGCTTATGTTCTGATGCATCAGACACTTTTCTCCCACCTGACCTAATTTCTGTTATAAGCTGAGGTAAAAAGGAGTTGAGATACAGTTGAGGTTATAAAGTGAGGTAAAAATGGAAGTTGTGGTAAAATTGAGATTATAAGTTGAGGTAAAAAGAGGAGTTGAGGCAGCAGACTGGGAGTAAGAGTTGGCTCCCCTCACCTGCCTGCTCATTTTGACATGAAAATGAGACCCCCAACTCCACTTTATATATAAATCGAGCAGACATGTGAGCCCCCTTGAGCTTGGCCCGTTACGCCCTTCAACTTCCAAAGAATATTAAACAGGTTATGACTGGGGGGTGAGGGGAAGGAATGATTTCTTTGTGGGTACAGCACTAGGTATTCAGTGGCTTTTAAAGTGGAAAAGGGAGGCAGAGCAAAAAAGCGAAAACAAGAGCTCAGTGTAAAAGGGCATTTTTAGAAGATGATTAAGGCAGTTGCTGTTGTTCAGTCGTTAAGTCGTGTCCGACTCTTCGTGACCCCATGGACCATAGTACACCAGGCCTTCCTGTCCTCCACTCTCTCCTGGAATGTGCTCAAATTCATATTCATTGCATCGGTGACGCTATCTAGCCATCTCATCCTCTGCCGTCCCCTTCTCCTTTTGCCTTCAATCTTCCCCAGCATCAGGGTCTTTTCCAGGGAGTTTTCTCTTCGCATTAGGTGGCCAAAATATTTGAGCTTCAGCTTCAGTATCTGTCCTTCCAATGAGCAGTCAGGGTTGATTTCCTTTAGGGTTGACTGATTTGACCTTGCAGTCCAGGGGACTTGTAAGAGTCTTCTCTAGCACCACAGTTCGAAGGCATCCATTCTTCGGTGCTCGGCCTTCCTTATAGTCCAGCTCTTGCAGCCATACGTTGCTACTGGGAAAATCATAGCTTTGATTATACGAACCTTTGTCGGCAAGGTGATGTCTCTGCTTCTTACTATGCTGTCTAGGTTTGCCATAGCTTTCCTCCCAAGGAGCAAGTGTCTTTTAATTTCATGGCTACAGTCACCGTCTGCGGTGATCTTGGAGCCCAAGAAAATAAAATCTGTCACTGCTTCCATTTCTTCCCCTTCTATATGCCAAGAAGTGATGGGGCCGGATGCCATGGTCTTAATCGTTTTAATGTTGAGTTTCAAACCAGCTTTTGCACTCTCCACTTTCACCCTCCACAAGAAGCTCTTTAGATCCTCTTCGCTTTCTGCCATTAGGGTGGTATCATCTGCGTATCTGAGATTGTTGATAATTCTCCCAGCAATCTTAATTCCAACCTGTGATTCATCCAACCTGGCGTTTCTCATGATGTACTCTGCATATAAATTAAATAAGCAGGGCGACAATATACAGCCTTCTCGTACTCCTTTCCCAATTTGGAACCAATCGGTTGTTCTATGTCTGGTTCTTACTGTTGCTTCTTGACCCTCGTAAGGTTTCTCAGGAGACAGGTAAGGTACTCCCATCTCTTTAAGAATTTGCCACAGTTTGTTGTGATCCACACAATCAAAGGCTTTAGCGTAGTCAATGAAGCAGAAATAGACGTTTTTCTGGAATTTTCTTGCTTTCTCCATGATGCAGCGAATGTTGGCGATTTGATCTCTGGTTCCTCTGCCTCTTTGAAACCCAGCTTGTACTTCTGGTAGTTCTCGGTTCACATGCTGCTGAAGCCTAGCTTGTAGGATTTTGAGCATCACCTTGCTGGCATGTGAAATGAGCGCAATTGTACGGTAGTTTGAACACTCTTTGGCGTTGCCCTTCTTTGGAATTGGAATGTAAACTGACCTTTTCCAGTCTTGTGGCCACTGTTGAGTGTTCCAAATTTGTTGGCATATTGAGTGCAGCACTTCAACAGCATCATCTTTTAGGATTTTAAATAGCTCAGCTGGAATACTGTCATCTCCGCTAGTTTGTTGTTAGTAATGCTTCCTAAGGCCCACTTGACTTCACTCTCTAGGATGTCTGGCTCAAGTTCAGTGACCACACTATCATGGCTATCAGGGACATTCAGATCTTTCCTGTATAGTTCTTCTGTGTATTCTTTCCACCTCTTCTTAATCTCATCTGCTTCTGTTACGTCCCTGCCTTCTTTGTCCTTTATCATGCCCGTCTTTGCACAAAATGTTCCCTTGACATCTCTGATTTTCTTAAACAGATCTCTAGTCTTTCCCATTCTGTTGTTTTCCTCGATTTCTTTGCATTGTTCATTTAAGAAGGCCTTCTTGTCTCTCCTTGCTATTCTCTGGAACTCTGCATTCAGTTGGATATATCTTCCCCTTTCTCCCTTGCTTTTCGCTTCCCTTCTTTCCTCAGCCTCATCAGACAGCCACTTGGCTTTCTTGCATTTCTTTTTCTTTGGGATGGATTTCGTTGCTGCCTCCTGAACAATGTTACGGACCTCCGTCCATAGTTCCTCAGGCACTCTGTCTATCAGGTCTAATCCCTGAAATCTATTCCTCACCTCCACTGTATATTCATCAGGGATATGATTGAGGTCATACCTGAATGGTTTAGTGGTTTTCCCTACGTTCTTCAATTTAAGCCGGAATTTTGCAAGAAGCAGCTCATGATCTGAGCCACAGTCAGCTCCAGGTCTTGTTTTTACTGACTGTATGGAGCTTCTCCATCTTTGGCTGCAAGTACATAATCAATCTGATTTCGATATTGACCATCTGGTGATGTCCATGTGTAGAGTCGCCTCTTGTGCTGTTGGAAAAGAGTGTTTGCTATGCTCAGCTTGTTCTCTTGGCAAAACTCTATGAGTCTTTGTCCTGCTTCATTTTGTACACCAAGGCCATGCTTGCCTATTATCCCGGTTATTTCTTGACTTCCTACTTTAACATTCCAGTCCCCTATGATGAAGAGGGGGGCTGCGGTGGCTTAGTGGTTAAGACGCTGAACTGCAGACTGGAAGGTCGGCAGGACAGCAGTTCGAGACCCGAGTGCTGCATGACGGAGTGAGCTCCCGTCTTCATTCCCAGCTTCTGCCAACCTAGCAGTTCGAAAGCAAGAAATTGCAAGTAGATAAATAGGTACCGCTTCGGCGAGAAAGGTAACAGCGTTCCGTGCACCTCGGTGTTCAGTCACGCCGGCCACATGACCACGGAAGCGTCTTCGGACAGCGCTGGCTCTTCGGCTTAGAAACGGGGATGAGCACCGCACCCTAGAGTCGGACACGACTGGTTGGGGACACCTTTACCTTTTTATGATGAAGAGGACATCTTTTTTTGGTGTTAGTTCTAGAAGGTGTTGTAGATCTTCATAGAACCGATCAACCAGCTTCTTCGGCATCAGTGGTTGGGGCATAGACTTGAATTACTGTGATGTTGAATGGTTTGCCTTGGATTTGTACTGAGATCATTCTATAGTTTTTGAGATTGTACCCCAGTACTGCTTTTCCCACCCTTTTCTTGACTATGAGTGCTACTCCATTTCTTCTAGGGATTCTTACCCACAGTAGTAGATATGATGGTCACCTGAATTAAATTTGCCCATGCCTGTCAGTTTTAGTTTGCTGATTCCCAAGATGTCGATGTTCAATCTTGCCATCTCATGTTTGACCACCTCCAGTTTGCCTTGATTCATTGATCTTACATTCCAGGTTCCTAAACAATATTGTTCTTTACAGCGTCGGATTTTCTTTTCACCACCAGACACATCCACAGCTGAGTGTCCTTTTGGCTTTGGCCCAGCCGCTTCACTCTTTCTGGTGCTACTTGGAAATTCCCTCTGCTCTTCCCCAGTAGTATATTGGACATCTTCTGACCTGAGGGGCTCATCTTCCGGCGTCATCTCTTTTAGCTTTGTGATACGTTCCATGGGGTTTTCTTGGCAAGAATACTGGAGTGGGTTGCCATTTCCTTCTCCAGTGGACCACATTTTGTCAGAACTCTTCACCATGACCTGTCCGTCTTGGGTGGCCCTGCATGGCATAGCTTATGGCTTCACTGAGTTATGGAAGCCCCTTTGCCACAACAAGGCAGTGATCCATGAAGGGGGATTAAGGCAGGCATTCATTTAAAAGTGAGGGTGACTAATTGTTATGGGAAAATTGCCCAGAATGACAGCTTGATTCTCACTTGTGTAATTCCTTGCACTGGGGATGGGTAAGATGTTGTTATTCTGTAGTTTGAGCATGTGTACACACGGATGCCATTTGGACAAACCCCATGTCTGGTTGAATGACCTTTGACCATGGCAGTGGGATTTGTGGAGTAGGGATGCTCAGCAGGAAGGTGAGACATGCCTGCTCCCAGTGAATTACTTCCTCCCCATAGTTACTTCCCTGAACCCACCAGTTGTGTGCTACATGCTGTTCATTCTAGTGCTGGGGTCTCCAATGTGGTACCTGTGAGTACCAATGCATCTGCGGATGCCTCTTGTGATGCCCACCAAGCTCTTTGACCCTCCTGATTTTTTTTATTCAGATTTTTAAAGATTACATTATTATTTGAGCTGGGATGCTGGCATGCTGCAAAGCGAAGTGCCACCCTCCAGCACCATATTTATGTGGGTTCAAAACAGTGTTTTTTGTTTTAAAGCCCAGACCACACCTCAGCCATGTATTAGGTTCTTGAGCAACTTACTTTTCCTTTAGTCTCACTGGCTTGCCTTCAGGGAAATTAGCATTTTGTGACCAGCCATGCACACCATGGTGCCTATTCATGAATTGGCCAAGTCACCCACCCCACCCATGGCAACTATTTGAGAGCCCCCACAGCATTCTCAAAATTCCATATGTGCCCACTGACGCAAAAAGGCTGGGGACTCCTCTTCTAGTTCATTATCTCTGTGTAGATTCTGGAGTTTTCCTGATCTCCCACAGTAACCTAGGGCTTACTGTCTCCCTTCATGTCCCTTGGTGAGGCATTTGAGGCCAGTTCTCCTGTTCGCTGGTAGTATTGGCAGCTTTTATTGCAACTTGGAACGTTTCTGGAACCATGTTGGGCTCAGCTCTGAGCTTCTGTGTTCGCTCTCCAGTTCCCCGCCGTTTTTATCTCCTTCAGTCCAAAGGCCCCACACTTTCTCATGGATCTTTCTCATGGCATCTCTGCATTCTCTGCCTGTTCTGCTTAGCCTGGCACTTCCTTGCTTGTCGGCACTGTGACCTGAATGCTTCAGATTGCTTGGTCTTAGCAGAGGGTTGAGAAGGAATGTGGAGGGAGGCTGGGAATAGTCTTTTTCACTCCACTACACCCTTGTTTGTATGCCAGGCTTAGGAGATGGAGGTGAGGAGGCATGGAGACGCCTTCTGCCTAAAGAGACCTAGTTCAGGCGTGGTAAACTGCACTGGGCCACCTGTATGTCTCTACATATCCTCCCACTGAGAGCAATCAGTAGCAGCAACTGTGGATACGTTGCCCATGAGGCACATGTGTTGGCCAGGATAAGGTCCCTGCAGCTACCCCGGGTACTAAGTCAAAGGTGAGCAGATGACTGAGTCATCTCTAGGAGAATGTGGATGGCTTCTGGGTGCCATGAGAAGAGCAACTGCATACTCCGGCCATATAAGGGCTGGTGGTTGCATAACAGTTTGACTTATTAAGGGGAGGAATGTGAGTTTTGCCTGAAGGCATTTGCCTGGGAATGAACATGATGTATGGCAATGAGCCAGGACTGTCATGTGCCTGTCTGCTCCTCACGTGGCTTCCTTTTTTTGTTCCAGATGTGCATGGATTACTCCAAGAAGTTCACCCATTTAGGGAACATTGCAGAAACTACTAAGTAAGTGTGCCAGTGACTTCACAAATATGCTTCCCTTGCTGACTTGTCTGCTCCCTCTCTGTACTGCTGTACGCATGCCATGGTGGCCAGAGCACCCTCTTCGTGACTGGCTTCCATAGCTCTTCTGCATATAGTTCTTCTCACCAGCAGCTTGGTGAGGCAAGTCATTGAATAGGTTCCTTTGGAGTTTGAGTAAACAAGCAAACAAAAGGATTCCCAAAGTAAAGTATGGGAATACATCAAAGAGAACAAGGTAAGGTCATCGTCGTCATGTTGTGTCCAGACCAAACTCAGCTCCGCCAAAATGTAGCCACCGCCACACCGCCGAGCTGTGGTTCGATCAGGTGGTAGAAGGATTAGCCGGCTCAATGCACCGTTACCAGGGTATGCCCGATTGTACAACAGTCTTCGAGGAGGCTCCTTCCATGTACCCCACAAGGCAAGGTAATAGTGACTCACTGGTGAGTGCAAACATAACCAGTACCAGGAGGGGTAGAGCAGATATTTTGCCTGCCGGACATCTTCAGGTTCAGTCCAGGTAAGGCTGGGAAAGACACCTATTTGAGACCCCAGAGAGCCCCTGCCCAGTGGATGTGGAGAACACTGAGCCAGATAGACCAATGATCTGACTCAGAATTGGGTGGCTTCCTGTGTACTCAAGTCAAAAGAAGGAACTGGAAATGGAGCTGATCAGTCAGAGACCATTTCATTGTGGAGATGTCTAGATGTCCAGCAGCCTGCCAGACTTCGGGGGTTTCCATATCTTCTTTGCCTCTGGAGCATGGGAATGAGCCTGAAGCTGATGGGTGCCAATCTTCTAGCTGTCGTCTGTCCCAGTAACCCCTTTGCCTCCCCCTTGCTTCTCCTCTATCCAAGTTATACCCTGTTGAAACTTTAGGGCAGAGCTGGTGAACCTGTGTCCCTCCAGACGTCATTAGACTCCCACCTCCCATCATCCCTGGCTATTGGCCATGCTAGCTCAGGATGATGAGAGTTGGAGTCCAACAAAATCTAGGGGTCACAGTTCCCCACCTCTAGTTTAGGAGGAAACTTGGGCTCCTAATTAGTCCCCCACAGCTCCCAAGTGCTTCAATCTCCCCCTTTTTGCAATGAGACACAGCAGGTAGACAAGACAGTGTGTGGTGACCGATTAGCAGGTAGGATAAGATTGATCTCCTTATGTATGTAGAAAGGCTACATGGGTTTCATCCATATGGAAACATGGGATATCTACCCTGTGATTCTTTCTCCTTTCTTAAGGTCCATTTCCATACGTCACTTCTAGAGTATGGCACATTTGTTTACACACTTCCTGCTTTACACAGTGCATGGTTAAACTATGGAATTTACTGCCACAAGATGTAGTGATGGCTACCAATTTGGATGGATTTAAAAGGCGATTGGACAAATTCCTGGAGGAGAAGGCTACTGATGGCTACTAGTCCTGTTGGTTATATGCTACCTTGGGTATCAGAGGCAGTGAACCCATGTCCACCAGTTGCTGGGGAACATGGGTGGGAGGGTGCTCTTGTGCTCATGCCCTGCTTGTGGGTTCTTAGTCAACAGCTGGTTGGCCACTGTGTGAGCAGAATGCTGGACTAGACGGACCCTTAGTCTGATCCAGCAGGGCTCTTCTTATGTTCTTATAACTCAATTCATGGTGCATTTTGTTGTTGCCACTGAATGAAATCCATAACCAGCCCTGATCCAAATATTGCTATTTTGCATGGAATGTTCCTTTTTTAATTTCTGACCCTGTTCTCCGAACATTGTTAGCTTCTTCCCTGGGTCAGCTGCCATTCAGTTACAGCTGGAGGGCTTCCAATTGTAGCTGTTTTCTAAGAATACTGCTTCTGTTTGCTGATGTCCAAAGTTAACAATCTTACACTGAATTCTTACACTTACAATCTTACACTGCCTATTGTCACTACTTCTTCAGATACAAGCAAGTTCTTGTATCCCTGCTTTTGTAACCCGATCATCCACAATGTGCTAAGCTGGAGGTTTTTAAAACTGCGATTGTAGAGAGCAGACAGGTGGAATTCCCCACCCACACACTCATGGTATAGAGTTCAGGGTCGTCCAGTGAAGCATTTCATCATGCTATGCTTAATTGACAAAGGATTTCACTTAACATGGCTGATAGCAGAGAACGGGTGGCTGGTCGAGCCAGACTCGGCATAGAGAAGTGCCTGTGTGTGTGCTGCCTGAATGCATGTGTTGGGGAAGAGAGCAGAGTCCCCGCAACCACACCCTCTCCTGGCAGGTTGGCCTTGCCCTCTGAGGGGAGGAGTGGAGAGGAGGCCCTGCTCCCCCTCCTCCACCGTGACCACCACCCCTTCCTCCTGCTCATGCTCAGTTGCTAGCGGTGGAATCCCCCTTAGCCTGGTGCAATGCCACATGGCTCTTTGCAGGCCCAATGTGCTCTCTGTGGCTCCTGGCATAAGAAGAGCCACACTGGATCAGCCCAAAGGCCTGTCTCGTCCAGCAGTCACACACTGGCCCACTAGATGCCTGTGGGAAGTCCATGAGCAGGACATGAGCACAATAGCACCCTCCTGCTTGTGTTCCCCAGCATGTGGTATTGAGAGTCCTACTGGAGGTAATACAGGCATCATGACTACTGGCCATCCATGACATCCCACAAGCTGTCCAGGCCTGCCTTGTGCAGGAGCTGGGGCCATGGCTCCTTTCCCTGCCTGGCCTGTCACCACCAGATGCCCATTGAATCATGTGAAGACAGTCGAAGTTGTCATGTGGGCCAACTCAAGCGGCTTGTGCCGTCTCACTCCTGCCTCTCTCTGATGGGGCTGTCAGGCTGAGGCATGTGCTCCCACAGTCCTCCTGCACCAGGGGCCCGGCCCTGCCACACAGGCCCTGCCACACACCTGATCTCAGTTTGCCCAGTTAGCAAATCCATCACTGTCCAGGTCTCTCGACATTTGGCAGTTTGATCCGAGTAAACTTCCCATCTATAACTTGCGAATTCCACAAAAGGGTAACAGTTACTGCTCTTGGTGTAATGGAGCCCACGCATGCAAACTCTTGTTCAAACCAGCATGTAAATCGAGAGCCTGTGTTAGAGTGTTTGACTGGGACTTGGGAGATCTGGGTTCTAGTCCCCACTTGGCCATGAAGCTCACTGGACGAATTTGGGCCTGTCACTGACTCTCAGCCTAACTTACCTCACAGGGTTGTTGTGAGGATAAATTGGAGAGGAGGACCACGTAAGCCGCCTTGGGTTCCTTGCAAGAGGAAAAAAGGCGGGGTATAGATGATGATGATAATAAACCAGCACTTAGTACACCAGCCAGCTGACATATGGCACAGGATAACTTGTCAAACTCCAGAGGCCCATGGATCAACCTCTAAACTACATGTCTGTTTTGGTCTTCTCCCCTCCAGGTTTGAGAAGATGGCTGAGGACTGCAAAAAGAACATGGAGATCCTGAAACAAGCCCATGCCAAGGGATTTCCGCTGCCCAAATACCATTATGAGCAGCGGACTTTCAGTGTGATCAAGTACGTGAGCCATTGACTTGCAGTGACCTTTACAGTTTTGTCCCTGCTAGATGCCAAATGCTTTTCAGTCCTCCTTCCTAATCAGAGGAAGGTGCTTCAGGCTTGTACAGAGGGAGTTTCTTTCAGAGTCACAATGATAAAAAGGCTGAAAATCCAAACCTGTGACAAACCAAGATTTATGAAAGGTTGCCGACACATTTCAAGGTTGCTTGTACCCACAGCACGGAGCAGGAATGATGTCTAGGCTGAAGCTGGTTAAAAACAGTGTTGTTGGTTATAGCTTAAAGAACTTAGTGTGGTATTGGGCAAGGATCCAAACATCAGGCAGCCCACCTGGAATAACAGATACTGTGATAACATTGATGGAAGTGGCAAGAATCTCAACCCCACCATGGTATAAACCAGCCTTCCCAAACCAGGTGTCCTCCAGATGTTTTGGATTTCAATTTCCATCAGCCCCAGCCAGCATGGCCAATGGTCAGGAATGCTGGCAGTTCTAGTCCAACACATCTGGAGGGCACCGGGTTGGGGAAGGCTGGTGTAAACAGATTGCGTGGACTCTTCCTGTGATCTGAGTTTGTGGCAAGCAACACCTCAAGATCCCTTATGGGGATCCTGCAGTATGGAGTGGGCTCAGGGAGCCCACCCACCCCTCTTACCCTGTGACAGATCCACTCCAAGGCCTCCACCACCTTCAACAAAAAGTTGTGATGGAATATATGACAATGCAATTCGAAGCTGAACAGGAATCTTTGCTGTTTTAAAGGCAAAGCCTCTGCACTGCCGTGACCAGTTATGAATGCAGGTGAAATTCTTTCCCAGTCTCATCATCTGGAAGCTAACCCATGTCTGCAGAAAGGTTATGGCCAGGTTCACACAACACAACAATCCATACTCAAGGTTTGGTGTGGACTGTCTTTGAACCGTGGGATGTCTTTGAACTGTGGGTGGTTGTGTTGTGTGAACCCAGTCACACTAACAAACCATGGTTTGTTAACCGCAAGCAACCCACAGTTCACAGCCCAACAGCAGTCTATGGGTTCTCTTCATGGGTTGTTCCTGAGTTGTTAGCACAGCTGGGTTCACACAGCACAACAACCCATGGCTCAACAACAACCTACTTTTAAACAACAACCCACACTCTTCCCAGTCAACCTTGAGTATGGGTTGTTGTGTTGTGTGAACCCAGTCAGTGGGCCGGTTCACATGATAAAAGCCCACCATAGGTTGTTTGAACCATGGTGCAGGCTGGCCAGTATTTTGCATATTCAGCCCTAACTGGGGGTTCTGTCATCTGAACCTGGCCACCATAGGTTATGCAACGGTTAAACAACATCCATCTGTTGTAGGATTATGTGATGTTTAACCCTCACATAACCCACAGTGGCCAGGTTTGGACAATACAACAACCTCTGCTCAGGGGATGAATACACAAAATGCTGGCCAGCTTTGTTCCACGGCTCACCATGGCTTAAACAACCCATGGTGGGCAGTTTGATCATGCGAACCAGGTCACTGAGAAGTGAGAACTAAAACCAGGGGTGGAGGGCAGGGACATTGGTGAAGGCATGCTGCAGCCTTGGGCCAGGACCTCCGTTAAAAGACTTGCAGTGGACAAGGGGCAAAAGGGCTGCTTCAAGGCCCTGCCCCAAGAAGGCACCAGCTCAGTCGATACACTCCTGCGGCAAGGCCTGGGCAACATGGTGCAGTCAAGCAGTAAACCAGATCAGAAAGTTGGCGGCCACAAGGGTAAGAAAATTGCCCCCACTTCCTCTGTGACACCCCCCAAGACAAACACACACACACACACACACGAGACAGGCACAGTGAATCAGCCCTCCCTAAGAAGGGACCCAGGGCTTCTTCCTCAGAGCAGCAATGTCTATACAAAGACAGAGCTGCTTTCTGGACATAACAAAGTCTTTTCAGAGTATTATTTTTAGAATGATGTGGATAGGTGGGGAGAGATGGATTGTCAGTCTGTTGTCAGAGGGGACAACTTATGATTTTAGCCTATACCTCTTACCAGCCCTAGCCAGCGTAGCCAATGATGAGAGATGATGGGAGTTGCAGGCGAAAACATCTGGAGAGCACAAGTCGCCCCTCCGTGTTGGTGGATGAAGACGCTGGGCAGTGCCTTGGGCGTAGTTGTTGCAAGACGTTTTGCCTGCAGTTTCATTTGCAAGGGAAATAAATGTTTTCAAGCTTTGTGTGTGTGCAGATACATGACTCAGAGAGAGGGGGCGGGCATCCATGTGTTACACTTCTCTTTGGGTTTTGTATGTAACACCCTGACTATGCCTGAGCAAATGTGCTCCATACCTCTGAAGCCCTTGACTGCTAGTCTATATCTAGAGCTGGTAGCGATGTCCAAATAGAGCTTGCAGGCACTGCTGAGTAACCCCAGCCCTTTGGTCCCACTGTTCAACATTTGATGCTTGGGTCAAATAATTATCCTCTGCAGACATTGACTGGAACTTGTTTTCCCCCCTCTCCATGTCCTTTCAGGATCTTTCCAGAATTAAACAGCAATGACATGGTTCTTTCTATAGTGAAAGGAATGAACCTTCCAGCTCCACCAGGTAAAACATGCCGTGGTTCCTGTCTCTGAGAATGTGAGAGGAGGGAGCTGTGTCTGTTGCGGCTGTCTCTTTAAGTCAGCCAGAATGGCTGGTCTAGGAACAAAATGGGGGTGAGGGGGAAGCTTACTCATCCGCCAGAACAGGTATGGTGATGAGTTTCCAAAGTTATTAACCATCATTGTGTAGGGAAGGGTTTAATGTCTCACCGTATCTTTTCTATATTCATCCACCCTTCCAGAAGATGCCTTCTCCTGGCAAATAAGTTATGTAAAGTTTTATGTAAGTCAGGGGTGGGCAACATGTGGCCTGTGGTCTGCATGTGGTCCCCTCTGGCCCATTTTTTCTCCTGTCACTGAAATTTGGCAACACAGCGGCCAAAAATGGCTTATTTTTCCTTGAGTTAATGAACGTAAGTCACAGTTTGCTGCCGAAATTCAACTGTGCAGCCGTAAAATCGGCCCTTTTTTGCTGGCACACCTCTTGGCAGCGAATTCTGGTGTGGGGGCAGGAGTGAGGACCCCAGTAGGTTCGGGAGGGGGGATTGGCCCCTGGCCGTCAGAGGTTGCCCACCACTGATGTAAGTGGAACCTCCATGTTCAAGGCAATATACCTCTAAACAATTAACTGGATGCAGGGGACAAAGAATAGGGGAAGGCTGTTTCCAACATCCTCTCCTTGTGAGCTTCCTAGTGGCATCTGACTGGCCTTCATTGGAGTAAAAATAGAGGAACATTTGGTCCAATCCCCCCACCCCCAATTGTTTCAGTGAAATGGGAAAATGTTCATGCCCTCTCCATTCCTTTGTTACTACAATCACAAAAGAGCCTGTGTTGGTTTTGTGTGTGGGAGAGGGAGGAAAGATAAAGCTATAGAGATATCAAGTATTTGCTGCTGTTTCCGTGGTACAAACTCAGTTGATACATACAAAACTGGCTTAGTTAAGGTAGCGTAAGAATAATCTGTGGGGGAAAACATTGCATCTTTTCCCTTCTACATCACTTCTGTGCCAGTGCTGGGAAGCTGTCCATGTACAGTACACACTTCCCAACACTTTTGCAGTTGCCTTAGTAAGCTGTGTGTTTAGACAAGGCACTAGTGAAGGGTTACAGGGTGCTTTTTGAGCACTTCCAGTCCCCTAGATAGATGCTGTGCTGGAATGAGAATATAAGTGCACAGGGACTGGGCAGCTTTGGGGGAAAGAGAGGCTGTTCCCTTCCTCACCTTTCCCCTTCTCCTGACCCCCACTCCGCAGAATTCCCCCCTTTTCCTCCTCTGTATGGTTTTCCTCCAGAGACGAAAGACTGAATTTGAGGGGGAATCCCTGAATTCTGCTGAAGCACTTTCCTTCCCCCTTATCCCTTTTACAACATAAGCAGGCGCTGGATCCAAAGGTGGTTTCCCAAGACCAATCCAGTGTTGGTCTAACTTAGGTCCCTTTAATCTCAGTGGCTCTGCTCTAAGTAGGACTAACATTGGATACAACCCACTGCTCTTTGCTCTAAATAGTCCTTCTCCAGCAGGTATCTCCAATGGGCTAGCTGCTACACGTGCTGACTTTTTGGGTACCACGAGCAGAGGCCACCGTGTGAAGGCCAGCACTGTGTGCCCAACTCTGCAAAGAACCAGTCTGAGCAGAGACATCAGCCTTCACATGACAGCCAGGAGCATTTGTGGCTTGACATCCATGTATGCCTGCCATGCTGGAGGGGCTTGCAAGAACAGCTCTTTCTTCTTTTAAATTTTTAATCCTAAAAGGCTTCCTGACTGTTGTTTGGCTTGTTTCTGTTTTCTTTTTTCAGGCATGTCTCCTAATGATCTGGATGCCTTTGTACGCTTTGAGTTCCCCTATCCCAATGCGGTGAGTTAGAGCAGCTTCAAATGTTACCTTTTTATCTTCAGGGAAAGCATTCATACATGCTGGGGTCCCCAGCCTTTTTCGGCCTGTGGGCACAAACAAAAAAACAGGCAAGACATCCCGATTTCTCCCCCATTGCCTTCTCAGTCCCTCAAGCCCTCAAGCTTACCAGGCAGTGGCAGGGTCCCTTCTTTCCTCTTTTTGTGTGTGTTAAACACAGTTTTAACAGGTGATCAGGCACAGTGAAAAGCAGAGTACCGGCCTCCAGCTATCCCACCCACTTCCTTTCCTTTTCCTTCCCCAGGATGTTTCAAACCCTATTTGGGGCCCGAATACATTCTGGGGAAGGAAGGGATTGGGTGGGGCAGGTGGAGGCCAGTGCTTCGCTCTCCAACTGCCCAAGGTAATTTTTAAAAATTAAAAATAAATAAAATTGGGGGGGAGGGGCAGGGGGCCTTGGCAGATGCCCAGGGAGGAATGCAGTGGGGCCTGCAGCTTCTGCGTTGGCATATGTAGTGGAAGAGACCTATTCACAACAGTCTACATATAATATATATGTAGAAACGTTGCAATGTGTGAAACTGATTAGGAGGAGGTGGTGGTGATGATGGTGATGATGGCTACTTTGAGACACCGGAGTCAGATCTTGGGGAGGTGTGGTTCTCATTGTCTCTTCCACGTTTCTGGGTTTGCAGGAGGAAGCTCAAAAGGACAAAACCAACGTGATCAAAAACTCCAACTCTCCTGGTAAATTCTCATGTGAGAGCTTTAGGCCATGCTACAGAGAAAGGGCGCAAGCTTGCTTTCCCAACTGTGAGACCAAACTACGCAGGGCACGAACGCTCAGAAGCGTCTTTGCACTGCTGTTGTCCTCTGTGATTTGGTTCTATTCTGTGGCTGGTTGGTTGTTGTTTAGATTTGACATTGTTCTATTATATTAATCTTGGTATTAGGTGGCATAGAAATGTAATACATTAATGTTAGTCTTGTACTGATGGATTGCTATGGCCAAAGTTGTCTGCGTGCTGTAACAGGATTTTATAAAGCTGTACAGCCTGATTTCACATGCTCACCTACATCCTGTTAAAATTTGCCTGTACCACTGCATAAGCGCTTGGGGTGGGATGAACCAACAGCTACCCCACATCCCCCTGCCAATGCAGCAACAATGTTGCACCACAACAACGCTGCATAAATGTTCAGGAGTGATTTGAGCCTCCCAAGCTCTTGGAGGGGCCTTGATGCAAACACTGCCATGACCCCAGTCCCCCAAGCGATGCAAGGGGACAAAGAATAGGGGTCCCTCAGTCACGGTTGCTGTTGGCTTGCACCTCACCCCAGCTAACCTTCTGGTTTGCTGTCTCCCTCTGTCAGAATTCCAAGAGAAGTTCAAGCTGTTTATTAATCGGGGACACCGCGGGCTCAAGAGAGCCATTCAGACAAAAAGCATCAAGTTTGAGGTCGTCCACAAAGGGTGAGCAAGACGCGACTCTGGAGCCAGCGGGGCAGGTTTGAACATTGCTGGCAGAAGCTGGTGGGGGCCTTATCTCTAACTCAGCCTTCCCCAACCTGGTGCCCTGCAGTGCTTCTTATGCTGTGGGGTTTGTATTGGAACATTGACCTACACAGACAGGAGGGCAACTAGTAGCCCAGATCCACAAATGCCCAAATCATATCTAAGATAGAATTAGGCCCCCAAACCATGAGTATGTTTTCCTATAGGAATGCTAGTGTGACTTTGCTGAAACGATGCAGCAGTCTACATGGTGGTGTTATTTTGAATAGGCCACATGGTAATTTTATGGAAAAGAAACAAAGACCAGAGTGGACACTGGGACTGTGAGTGAGACTTGTGGTTTAATATTGCCATTTCTCCCCAGAGGGTTGTTCAAAACTGACCGGGTAGTGGGAACAGCACAATTGAAGTTGGAGGTATTGGAGACGGCTTGTGAGCTTCGGGAGATTTTGGAGGTAACCCTAAACGTTCCCCTTAACTTTCAGGCATGATATGCATGTAAAATGGGGCCCTCTAGCCAGATTGAGGGTGGCTGGAGTGAAACTGAGCAAGCTGCTTTTGAAACTGATGGGAAAAGTCATGGGAGGTTTAGGACTGTTAAAAGGAAATGCTTCTTCACATGGTGCAAAGTTAAACCATGGAATTAGCTCCCAGAAGATTCATTCATTTATTTATTTGATTTGTACCCCACATTTCTACCAAGAAAATGGTACTGAAGGCGGCTAGATGTAGTGATGGACACTAGCTTGAATGGCTTTAAAAGGGGTTAGACAAATTCATGGAGGATAAAGTTATTGATGGCTACTAGTCCTGATGGCTATATGCTACCTCCAGCATTGGAGGCAGTATGCCTCTCAAAACCAGTTGCTGGGAAACATGGGCAGGAGGGTGCTGTTGCATTCATGTCCTGCTGTGGGCTTTCCACTGAGGCATCTGGCTGGCCACTGTGAGAAAAAGGATGCTGGACTAGATAGTTTTGTGGTCTGATGCAGCAAGGCTCTTCTTATGATGTTAATAGTTATTGCATTTTTTAGGCCTTTGGACCTGCGTCTTAGGGAGTGCCCACACCCAATTACATCAGGTGTCACCAGGTGAGGCTCAGCTCTGTCACCTTCTGTGCTGAAGTTCAGTCTGTGAGGACACAAGGCAGAGCCTTTTCAGTGGTGGCACCTTGATTTATGGAACCCTTCCTCCAGCTAAGGCTATCAGTCCCCTTCATTGGCTGCCTTCTGCTGGTAGGTCAAGAACCCTACTGCCAGGTAGGCTGTATGATTTTGAATTCCAGATGGGTAGCTGTGTTAATCTGTTGCAGCAAAAACAAGAGGCTTGTGGCACCTTTAAAGACTAGTCCTTGAAAGCTTATGCCATAATGAAATTTGTTGGTCTTTAAGATGCCACAAGACTCGTCATTTTTGCTGCAGCAGACTAGCATGGCTACCCTTCTGGAAATTTAATAATGCATCTATTAGTCTTTACTGACCCTGGAGTCTCTTTGTGATTCTAAACAGTGTTAATCAATTTACTCGGTATGCTACTTCGAGCAATTTATTGGGAAAGCAGCCTACTTGTGATTGTAAACAAGTGATAAGCCTAGGTTGGAGCCCTAAACTACCTCCAGCTCCCAGCTTAGCCAATCTCTCTGTGTAACTTGACATAGCAATTTCTCAGGCTTCAGTTTGTCCTCTGTAGGGTCATGGAAATGATAGGTATGTCCTGCTCATCCTTCACCTACTTTGGACAGGCTGAAATATTCTGTGATGCACATGAAACACTGTGGGCTGATAGAGGGACTTATTCAGTATGTGAGAGATGAGATGTCGCTTAGACCTTGATGGCTTCCCCTTGAATGGGTTGCTTTGCCATATTTATAGCTTCCTCCTGCTCATCTTCCCTTTGCCTAGCTCTTGGATGGTCGACGGCCCACGGGAGGCAAGTTAGAGGTAATTGTCCGCCTCAGAGAGCCACTGACTTCCCAGCAGCTGGAATCGATGACAGAGAAGTGGTTGGTCATCGATCCCCTAACTATGCCACCGGTAAGAGCTGAGTAGTCCTGTGCATTCTGGAGGCTGTTTTCATTGAGAACAAAACTGATCACGGAGCAACCCTCCAAGCTTATGAGTATGGCTTTGCATAGAGTTCTGGCCCTGATCCAAACGCTGGTGGTGCCAGGACAACTAACAGTATGAAATTGGTGGTTAGTGCTCATCTGGAGGGTATCCAGTCTACTGGCTCCTTTAAGTCACTATATTTCTGTGGTCCATTATTTGTCTTTTTGGGAAAAATATATCAGCTGTGTTGCCAAAAGCAATACTTATGCTGGTTTATTTAGAAATAGATGTGGGCTGGAAGCTCGAGTAGGACAAGTGTCCCTTCTGGCCTGAAACTCCAGTGCCCTGCAGCCATTGCTGTTGTTAAGATGCTGGGTTCCTTTCCACTGGGGAAGGTACTATGATAGGAAGAAGGAGCAGATGATGTCCAGCGTTTTGCATATTTTGTGTAGGTTTTTTTTTTAAGATTACAATTCTGCACCAAGGTAGCCTGAATTTGGTGGCCTGTACAAACTTTGTGTGGGTGTTGTCTTACAACAGGGATGGGCAACGCCCCCCCCGCCTCCGAATTATTTTTTAAAATTACAAAAAAATGGCATCTGCCGTGGCTACAGAGCATCAAAAGGGGCAAATTTAGCTTGTTTACAAGCTAAACGAGGCCCTTTTGGTGCTCCGTGACCGATATGGAGCGCCCAAAGCGTTACATTTAGTTTGGAAACAAGCTAAATGTAATCCTTATAGCACTCTGTAGCACTATGGAGTGTTTTTGGCGGTTTTTTTTCTTTTTTCTTTTTCTTTTTTGCGGGGGTGCCTCATGGAGTGTGGTCTGTGGGAAGGGGCATGGGGGGGAACGGCCCCCAGATTTCCCAAAGTTGCTCACCCCTGTCTTACATAATCTATTTTGCAACTGTTAACTGTTTTGCATATTTCATTCTGTTTTTTGCTGTTGCTTGGGTGGGGCAAGACACTCTACAGAGCACTGAAGCCCTGTCCTCTGACCATTGAGGTTTTACTTGAAATGTATTTGACCATTGCAATTTGCTCCACACAGTTTCAAGTATATGGTATTGTCACAACCCACAAGGGCTAGTAGCTTGCTGTTCTCCATGCCCCTCCCCTCCTCCTCCCCGCCCCCTGAAATGTGAACATCTATGTTCTTAGGAAGCTGAATTCTGTGGGCAGTCCCACATACGCAGCTTTTCTGCATGACCATAGAATGCTGTAGCATTTACATCACCCTGGCGATGTCCTTGACTCTACTGCCAGCTTCTGTGGGTTAGAAAGAGGGCAGTTGTCCTTAGGCTGTCTTACATTTTGAGATCTCTGAATGGAAGTGGACATTTCCGCACCAGACATGCAAGGACTGAACAATCTCTGCTTTCTACATGCAGGTTGCACTTCCTAAACCCAAGCCCGCAGGAGTTCCTGTGAAGGACATGAGCAGTAGGTAGGTATTCCTTGTGCCTTTGTTGGGGTCTTCTGGGTTTGGGTTCCTCCCAGGAAGATCTGTAGGGAAATCATAAATCCTCTTCTCGCCACTCTTTCCTTCATTCTTTTTACATCACCCTCGGCTCAAGAAAGCGAACGCAAGGCCCAGAGCCTCAGCTGATAACTCAATAGGACAGGGGCTGCCTTGGGAAGTAGCTTATGGGCGTCCTTAAGGGCAGCAGAGCAGGTGATGGGACAATTTGCCCTATGGGGCACAATCGACCAGGAAGTTCTATGTAAGCCCCACTGCCATCGAAAAGAGGGGAATATAAATGCCTCAGTAAATAAATGGATGGCAGGCAGGCAGGCAGGCAAGACCGTAATTCTTTTTTCATGGGGCTTGTGCAGAAGACGTTCCTGGTGGATTGTGCCCTATGGACCAGATCTGTCCGTTTCCCACTCTGTGACCCCCTGACTGTTTCTGTGCTGCATTGCATGGTATTGGCCTGGCTTTCTGCAAGGAAGGCCCCATCAAAATGGCAGTCCTGCTGAGAAGAAGACTGCCATTCGCCGTAGTTAGACACGCTGCATCATTCCTGTCAACTGAGACCGTGTGCTCGTGCGTAGATCTAAAGCAGGAATTGGATAGCCCAGGTTGCTGTCAAAAGTGACAGCTTTCTTGTGCAGTTTTTGTGAGGATACTTCTGACGCCATTGAGACACCCCATTGCATCAGGCCATTAGTGCCTAACGGTAATGGCTAGAACTGTCAACATTCTGGAGCTGGTATCCAGAGTGGAGGAAGCCTAGAGCCAGCAGAGGCTGGTGGCTCCGATTTCACTGGGCCCGTGAATCCTTTCTGGGTTTTAATCAGAAACAGGGGGATATTGGGGGATAGGGTTCAGCATCTTGGATAGCTCCGAGTTCTGGCTGGTTCTGACTGAAACCCAGAATGGATTCACAGCCTCACCAGAATTGGAGCCACCCATCCTCACTGCCTAGAGCCTTCTTATATCTAAGCCTTGGTTCCCTTCTTTCCAGTCAAGATAATTTTTGTCCACAGCATAGGGAATCAAGGCTGGAAGACCAGAGATTTGCTCAAGGCCACACAGCGAGTCCCAATGGCTGGGAAAGGATGTAAAAGCTGTGCTGGATCACACCAAACGCCTGTCTCAGCCTTCCCCAGTCTGGTGCCCTCCAGATGCTTTGGACCACAACGCCCAGCATTCCTGACCATTGGCCATGGTGGCTGGGGCTGGTGGGAGCCAAAGTCCAAAATATCTGGAGGGCGTGCCAGGTGGGGAAGGCTGGCCTGTCTAATCCAGCATCCTGTTTTCCCAGGGACCAGCCAGATGCCCCAGTGGGAAACCCACAAGCAGGTCTCCCAGACTTGTCCAGCATTTTATCCATCAAACTATACCGGCTCTCACCACCATGCATAGGGCTTGAACAGTTTAGATACCTGAATTTTGTGAGATGGCCTAAGGCAGGGGTGAGCAACTTGAGGGCCCGTAGATGTTTTGGCCTACAACCCCCATCAGCCCTACTCAGCAGAGCCAATTTTGAGGGATCATGGGGGCTGTAGAGCAAAACATATGGAGGGTCACAAGTTGTCCACCCCTGGTCTAAGGGAGCAAGATGGACGGCTGGATGGCATCCACAGAGGCAGGTGTCCAGCCCAGCACCTTTTGTTCTGCAGTGGCTGTTGATGGTCTCTTCTAATTTCCTTCTAGAACGTCCATCTGCTCCCTGCTGTAGCCAAGCCAGCTCTGATTGGACTGCCTTCTCTCAGGCCCTGGACGCTCCCTTGCATGGAATGTTTTGCTCCAGCCAGCTCTGGTCAAGAAAAAAGATGTGGGACAACTAAGGAGGGCAGGGAGCTCTGCATGCTTGCGTTGGGAACCAGGGTTTAGTGGTGAATGGCAAGAGGGCAAAGTATTGACTGCCCCCAAAGTAGAGGTGCAACTTCGCATGCTCCTTTATCAACCCAGAGCCTGCCTGAGATGTTTTGATGCCTGGGGCAGAAAATCCAAGGAGCATCTCTTTTCCCCTTGAGTAATATGGGAGACTCCTGTGCTCTCTCACACTCCCATTCTGGGGGGTTTGGGCAGCAGAATATCCTGGTGGATTGTGCCATGTGGGGACGGAAGGGCTCTTTTTTCTCATGGTAGGGCCTCTTCCTGAATAGCTGTAGGATGATCGTGGCTATAAGCTATGAGAGCCCAGAAACACAGCTTGACCATGATCAGGGGAGCAGAGAGAGATGCCTTGGTACCATCGGATGTGGGGATTGATGGCGGGTTGATAGAAACTCCATGCCTTGCATGTGAACTTCTGTGCAATCTGGGTGGCTTCTCCCAAGATAAACAGGGAATGGTGGTGGATGGATTTTTGATCTAGCATTTCTTGTAGGGTTGAGAGGCAGAGCATGATAAGGGTGGGGCAGAGCAGCATTAGGGTGCAATAGAGGCTTTTTACAAGTAGTTTTTCTTGTTCCCAGCATTAGAGCCTGGAAGGGGAGGGGAGTTGGGACTGGCTGGTTGAGAAGGAAGGGCTGCAGTCGGATTCCTGGCTGCCTGTTAGAAGGCCACAAGAAGCCATCATGAGGAAGAGGAGAGGCACTCTGAAAGAAAAATGGGTGCTGAGGCTAGGGCAGCTTATGCTGGCTGGGAGATGCTGGGCGTTGTAGTCAGCACATCTGGAGGGCAGCAGGTTGCGGAAGCCTGGGCTAGGGTGTCAAATGGAATGCTTGACTGCAAGGTGTGTGTGACTTCTGCCACATAAAGCAGTGTCTTCCTCCAAAGGACATTCCATGGTCTGTGTGTGTGTTGTCTTGCCCGAGATCTGCCATCTAGCCACCTCCCAGGCTGTGTTAGCAGCAGGTTTGCCTGTCCCAGGTTGAGCACCAGACAAGCAGCACAGCTGAGGGTGCAGCTCCAGAGCTCACCTCTGGATCCTTGCTCCTCTAGCTAGGCAATCCCCAGACCTCCTACTGTTCCCAGCTCCCTCGTGGTCTTTTAAAGCCTGTGCTGCGGCCCATGAGGGAGTGATAAATTAGCCTTTGTGTGGGAACAGGGCTGAGCAAGAGTGACACAAGAAGCCACACGATCATGCAGCACCCCAGCATCTGTGTCTGGCTGCTCCTTCTCTCCAAGCTGCCTGGAAGAAACCCACAGCAGGTCCTGACACCAAAACACAAGCACTGTCAGGCAGGAACTCTGCCTGAGTGGCACCCTCGGGCTCTGGCCCCCAAACAAGAGAACTCGGCGGCTTCAGCTTCAGTTTCTGATCTTGGTCCTTGCCGCAGAGGGGACCTGCCTTCGTGTCATTGCACGCACCCCTTGCCCTTGCCCAAGTGGGGACTAGTTGCTTGGGTCCACAGTTGGCGGGCACTGGCTTTCTGAAGGAGTGGGGGGCTGTCCCGGGCCACTTGCTGCCTCCAGAATGGCTGCATGTTCCTCCAAGGGCTGAGGAAGTTGCCTCTGTGCTGTGTGCTTGTTGCTGGCCTCCTCCGAGGTTCACCATGCCACATTTTCTTTCCCCTGCAGCAAACCTGTTTGCACGCTGCACAGCTTCAACGTTCTAGCTTTTGACAAGGAGAGGCTGGAGAAAAAGGTCAGTGATGCAGTTCTGGGCGGCAGTTATTACAGTATCTCCATTTACATCAGGGATGGGGAACCTCTAGCCCACTTTGGGGCCATTGTATCTGCCCGGAGCCAGCTCAGCCCCCAAAAGATTCCCCACCCTGATGTGCGTGGTGCTTTACTATAACATAAGTCCAAAAGCAGGTCCCCAATTTAAGAAGCTTGCAAACTAAGTATTGACAGGGCTGGGGACAACAAAGGGATGGGAGGAACTGGGAGAGGCAAGGCTAACAAAGGGGGCTCCTGGTGAGACTCCAACATGTTTGGGGTCTTGAACAGTCGTGTCCATTGTGAGTTTTCAGGAGCAAAATTGTAAACTCATCATGTATCCTGGCTCCCATTCACTGTGTGTGTGTGTGTGTGTGTGTGTGTGAGAGAGAGAGAGAGAGTGTGTGTGTGTGTGTGTGTGTGTGTGAGAGAGAGAGAGAGAGAGAGAGAGAGAGAGAGAAAGAAAGAAAGAAAGAAAGAAAGAAAGAAAGAAAGAAAGAAAGAAACTGGCTCAAGGCTGGGTGAAGGCACTGAAGAAGGGCACTAGGCATGTCTATATTACGAAACTGAAGCTGGTTTGATGCTCAGGAGGGGGCCAGAAAACTCAGATGAAAGTCTCAGCAGCACTGTCACAAAATTGTTGCGTTTGCTTGCTTGGAGAGGATAGCGTATGTAATGGTTATGGTGTAAAATCGGCTTGCATTAATGGTAATAGTAGTTCAGTTGAAGTGCTCTAGTGCAAATTCCCCAGGTAATCAACAGCAGCTGCCCAAAACCTTTGGGCCAGGTGCTCATGAGTATCCAGGAAATTACCCTTCATATAGTCATGAGAGGAAATAAAACACCCAAGCTCTGAACAAAATAATTTCCCCAGGGAACATGTGGCTGATGCTATTTTTAAATTACCTGAAACAAAGGATTGTTCTAACACATCCCACTTTTGGTCCCTGTTTGGCATTCCTATCTTGAGTTGGATAGCAAAAAAAGGCAAACCACTGAAATAATCTTGTATTTTGCTCTCTCTAGGCCAGGGGTGCTAAGATTTCAGGCTTGTGGGATCTCCTTCATTACTAGAATCCTGTGGAGTCAAAAGACCTATGTTTAGAGTTAAAAGAATTCCGAGCCAGCAATTCATTTTGAGTACCAGAACAGTTCTGCTCACCGTCCTTCCACACGCACAAAATCCATTCATGGTTGTCCCAAGGTGCCTTTGTTTCAGCAGTATAGTTTAGGGCATGAGGGGAGTCATTTTATTGCTGCTACAACTGGGAATCCAGAAATCCTTGCCGATCTTTGCTAGTCACCCAGAGCTCTATTACTAGACCCACATCTACCTTCTGCCCACCCCTGCTCTAGGCTATTTTTGTCTGCTTCTCCTTTATAAACTGTCTTTTTTATTTTTAACCTTTGGCTTTGAGTTTCATTCTGTGGAGGAAGCCTGCCTGCCCTTCCTGAGGTTTGCATACTCCTTGCCAGAATGAATGGAAAGGAAGGGGACATAAAGACATGTGGTCAGGTCTGGCCTGCCTTTGTATTTTAGACAGAGTAGTCTAGCGACTTATCAGTGCCTGAGTCTCTCTCTTTCTCTCAGCCACCCGTTCAGGTGAGTTGTTCACAGATGCTCTAGTGCTGGAAAAGCAGGCGTTCCCTGTGCTGATGCCCAGCTGTGTGTGTGTGCTTGCCAGCCAGCCAGCCAACTGGTGTTTGGTTCCAGAATGTCTGCTCCTTACACCTGGGGGCCTTCTTGTCCTTACCTTGTGGACATACAATCCTCCTCCTCCTCCTTTTGTGGCAGATGGTGGCGTATAAGCAAGCTGGCCAAAGACTTCCCAATGATCTAGTGGAGCAGCACCAGAATGTCATACGGATGATCCAGTGGCAAAGGTCTCAGCTTCAGCATGGAGGCCCTGCAGTCAGGAAAGGTACACAGATGGGAAAGCCCAGCCACGAAGCCTTCACTCCAGGAAGATCCCGGTCTCTGTGGCCGGGCAAATGAATGCTTCCTCCGCCCTGCCGCTCCATTAGACTGGTACATTAACAATAAGTCCCATCATGCCCAGCCAGCGTGATTCTCCATTGGATTCCTGCTTAAGGCAAAGGGGGGTGGGGCTGAGGAGAAGCAGCTCAGGCTGTTCCCCCAACCATGTCTGATCTTCACTCCACAGAGTACGTGACCCAGCTGGAGCGGTACCAGCAGTGGTACACAGAAGCAGCACGGCGCCTTGGCAGTGAAGGAAAGCGGGTATGATGCCCCGGCCTCTGTTTCCCCTCCCCCACCCCAAACCTTACATAGCGGGGAGGGAAATTACGTTTTAAAACCTTGGAGCTCCATCATTACAGCTTTTTTGTTGTACCAATGCATGCCTGCTTAACGGAGCCAAAGGGATTACACCTTGTCTGGTGAACTTTGAACCCAGGTGTCTACTTCATTACCATTTTCTGAATTTATTTTTTTGGCAGGAGGCGGCCAAGGATGCCCTTTACAAGCGCAACCTGGTTGAGAGCGAGGTGAGTGCCTCCTGTAAGGAAGGCGGTTGTTTCTACTGCTCCACTTCCTTGCCCCCCCCCCCCCAAAAGAAAGTGATTGAGGCCAAGCATGTCCACCAAAGGAACCTTTCCCAGACATTGCCCCTGCCTTCCTTGGTCCCCTTTGCCTTTTGTGGGGGTGACTGAGAGGGCTTTCTCGAAGAAGGTTATGTCAGGACTAGTCAACACGGTGCTTGCAGGCACCAATGTGCCCCCAGATACTTAGTGCTCACTGAGATGCCCTGCTGTTTCCAGTTGTTATTTTTAAAAATTGTATTTTCTTACTGACAGCTGGAATAGCTTCCACACAAAGTGGGAGTCTCTAGCTGCTGCTATCTTAATTTCCCATGAAAGGGCAGCTTGCTTGTCCTTTGTGGCTAGCCATGCCCACCATTTTACGGCTTCTCAAATTTCCAGATGTGCCCGCAGGCCCAAAAGGTTCTGGTTTAAGTAGTGCATCTTAATCACTTGCCTGTGGCACAGAGGTGGAACCTTTCCAGCTGCTCAGCATTACTCCCTGGCCTCCTGAGGTTACCCATTTTCCAAGTCACCCTTAGGCAGGGTGTTCTGCAGATTAGGGGCGCCCTGTTTTTCCTGTTGCTGTTGTGTCAGGGTCAGTCTCCATAGGCACAAAGCAGCCACCCCAATCGGGTGCCCTCTTGGACTGCAACTCCCATCATGCCCTGCCAACTTGGACTGCAGTTCCCATCATGCCCGGCCAGCATGGCCATTGGGACTTGCAGTCCAACACATCTGGAGGGCACCTGGTTGGGGGGTGGCTGGCATAGAGATCCTCATTGTTCAGTGTGTTGCTCAGTCCTACCCAGCATTAAGGAATGTGTGATATATGCCCAGTTCAAAGTGCTGGTTTTGACCTAGAAAGTAGGACCAGCTTATTTAAGGGACTGTACCTTCCCACACATGGAGCTCTTCTAGGGGTGTCCCTGCCATCAGAGGTAAGGCAGGTGGCTGCCTGGGAGAAGGCCTTTGCCATGGTGGTGCCCCAGTTGGAGAATGCTGTCCCCAAAGAGGCTTGCCTAGCAACCCTGTGGTAGCCTTTTTCTCACCCAGCAAAGACCTCTCTGTTTTCCAAGGCTTTTTAGTTTGAATTCTGTTGAGGTTTTCTTAGGCTGCTTTGAGGTCTGCTGCCTTACTAGGCTTTTTAATGTGTATTGGTATTTGTGATTTTACTTGTTTCCCCTTTTTATGTAAATCTGATCATAGGGCAGTGTGTGCATGTCGTGAATGAATGAAAACTGTTCGTGCCAGCCTTCCCCAACCAGGTGCCCTCCAGATGTTTTGGACGACAACTCCCAGCGTTCCTGGCCATTGGCCATGCTGGCTGGGGCTGATGGGAGCTGAAGTCTAAAACATCTAGAGGGCCCCATGGTGGGGAAGGCTGGCTTCTGCTTTCCCTTTTACTGGAAAGAGACAGTGGTGACAGAAGCACTGATGGCTCTCCCTGTTTTGTCTTCCAGCTACAGAAGTTCCACCAATGAAGGAAAGGGCGGCCGCGTGAAAGCGCTTGGAGCACCTGGCCAAGCAGCCGCACTCTCATGCACGGCCTCCTCCCTGTCGTGGGTGACTGGGCTGGGCTGGGCTTGTGTGCTGATGGAGCAGCAATGCCACAAGGTGGCGCCGGCTCACTATGCTCTGGCAGCGGGGCTCTTCCTCGTCTTCACTCCATGTAATAAGAATGCGCGGTGGCTCCCTTAGTCATGCAACACTGCCAAGCGAAGAAAGACAATCCACGTGACAATGCCTTGGCACTCTGGCCCAGCCTGGCCTCCCCAGGGCCCCACTGAGACCCTGACTAATTCCTCAGCAGAGCCAGGATGCTGGGTCTTGGTAGAGGAGGGAAATAATTCCTCTCTCTGTTCTAGCTGCAACTACCAGGTACATCCCCATCACAAATTGAAACGGGTTTAGTTCCAATGGCTTCTCTCCCCTTCGTATCCTGGGAATTACAGTTTTGTGAGAGTACTCACAATACTTAAGGCCAGGGGTGGGAGAATGGGTGGCCCTCCAGATGTTGTTGGACTGCAACTCCCATCAGCCCCAGCTAGTGGTGAGGGATGATGGGAGTTGCAGTCCCAAAAGCATCTGGAGGGCCACACATTCCCCATCCTGACCTAGGCCCTCGATGGAACTACAATTTCCAAAATCCCTTGGTCCAGACTGTCAATTCAACAGGCTTGAAACAGTTTTAAATATGTAGTATAGATATGCCTGTAGTGTCTTCCCTTCTCTGTTTCACAAGGTGGGAAGGCCCCGCAGCATCCAACATGTACGAGTGGACTCACTGGGGAATTTGGCACCTTTTAAAAACACAAAAGAGGTTATCCTAGCACGTCCCGCAACCCACGTAGTTTGCATTCAGTTTACAGCTCCCCTCGTAGCTACATCCCCCCGCCTCCTCCCCTCCCTTGCACCAGGCACTTTGCACGCACCTCTCTGAGCTTTGCTTATTTGCTGTTTATTTGTGATTCTTCCTTTGAGAGCTAAGCCACTCACTGCTTTTGACTGTCCTGATCGCTGTCTGAGTGGCCAAGAAGACCCCTTTGGAGGCTGTATGTGAAGTCTTGCTTGCCAGTTCCCAGGAGGCTCCAGCTTCTCAACCTGCCTCGGGCCCCTGCAGATGCCTGCAAGGATGGGAGGCCTGCCCAGGTGGCATATTTTCTTTACTGGCACCTGACTCCTCTGCCATCCATACAGCCTATTTCAGGGAAGAAAATGTACTGAGCTGTGATTCGAGTTTGCTGCTGGGACTTGATTTCGGAGTTGCTGCCTCTTTTTCCCCCCTCTGAGCAATGAAAGGACCCAAACATGGGATGGAGACTTCCCTCTCCCATTGAGAAAAGCATAAGAGACTGCTGAGGGAGATTGTCCTTTCTGTTGTGACATCTAAAGAGTGCAAGAGCAGGCTTCCCTCCCCCAGAAATGGCTCGTTGATACCCAGATAGATTGAGCATCAGCTCAGTTTGGTGCAGAAATTACTTGTGGGATACAATCACTTGGCCCAGTGCTTCTGCTGATTCCTCCCATACCAGACTGTTCCTTGCACCATTCCTATTTAATGATGGTGTCTGATAATCAGTTTCTTGAGATGGCAGATGGAGAAGACACATCCTATCTATAGCCCCCCCTGGGGGGCATGCTGTTGTAGCCTGTAGGTGTGCATTTTCTGCATGCACTGGGGCACATCAGTGTGGCCTTTTGGGAATTGGCTCCCCTTTGGCAGCTGGAAATGTGACCTTTTAATGGAAGCGTTCTGTCTCCTGTATTAGATTGAAAGACATCTAAGTGTAAGAAATTAACTCAGGGTTGTTCCTGACTCAGGATAGATTAGGTGATGAACTGTGGGTTAGATCCTGGACTGTCTTCCCTGCCCCCACCTACATTCCTTTTAAAACCAAAATTTAAATCCTCCTGTCCCTAGATAGTGAGATGATAAAAGGGAAACCAATGTTCTATACAGTCTTTCTTCTCTGGCCCCATTTTCACAATCCACCCATGCACTCTGCCCGGGTATTAGGGAAATCTGATTTTTATACAAGTGCCTGCCTCTGAGGTTGTTGCTCAGCCCGAGGCCTTGAAAGCCACTGTTAAAAGCAGAGGCCACAAATCTGTGTTATGGCTTTATTTTATGCTTAGGGTGACATAAATATATAGGGGTTTTTTTTGGGGGGGGGCATTTAAAAAAAACCTCTGTAAGACCCATACTGGAATCTTGCACCAATAATAAACTCTTGCTAAAAAATCTCCTTTTCTTCCGTGTTATGTTCATGGGTCAACTCCGCAATCAGATGTTATTCTTGTGGAAACCTGTAAGTAATCCCTCTTGCTTTATCACTTTAAACTGAAACCTCCTCCCACCCCCGCCCCCTCTCTCCAGCGCCTATGAATAGGGTACAGACTGTCAAAGGGCACTGGTTCAATCTTCTTAACCAACATTCATTTCAGAGCAGGGTGGCCCAGAAGAGTTGATGGATGCTGGCTGGTGCCCTTCTGAGGTCCTTTGGTATCACTGTATTCTTTGCTTCCCTATATTTATCCTCCTCGTTCCAGCCGTGACTCCTGTGATCCTAGCTAGGGCGATGTCGTCTGGTCTTTCTACAGGGAAAACCAAGATTTTGTGGTGGGTCAGTACCTAGTAGTTCCTTGATGAAGGTGCTTCCCTCCCTCCCAGTATTGTCTGAGATCTACTCAAGCTTTTGTCCAGGTAGGACATCCAGAGAAACTGCCTAGTATTTCTGCGTGGTGGTGAACAGCCTGAATGTCATTCAGTTCATCATCTCCCTTGTGAAGAGATTAAATGCCACTGGGACTTGACACACAGAAAACAACTGTGCATTTACTGTAAGGGATAGTAATGAACGTCCTCGTTACCTAGATTAGGTAGCAACTCTATTACCAAACTAGGGTTTTGGTGCACCTGATTTGAAGAGTGATGTGGAAGTAGGAACTGAATGGTGCTCTGCCAGATGCTTCATTCCCTAGGTAACTCTGCAGTCAAGTGCAGGGTGCACAAGTAGCTTCAGCTGGTCTTGACTGCCACTTTGGTCCTAGTCCTCAGAGACTTTGCCTTCATGAGTACAGTTGCTTAGCCTAGGGTGAGCACAGATCCACTAGAGATCAGGATCCAGTAGCAGCTATCATTGGAGTACTCTTTATTTTTTATCTTTGCCTCCATCTTGTCTCTCAACCTGGAGGGATGTGGGTGAGTTCTGCCTCCTGGAAAAGCAGACAGAGCATGCTGTAGTGGCTCTGCTCCATGCAGCTGGCTTAGAGCAAACACTGGGCGGTGCAAATCCCTCCAGAAAGCTGTCTGCAGGCGGGCTGAGGCCATCTTGGCTGAGAGGCCTATGGAAGCTGCGTGGTGCAAAGGGAACCCAGGATGTGATCTGCAAAAGAAAGAGGTGCGGTCAGCTGGGCCTGTCACCTCCAAAGGTTGGCCCCTCAGCAAGGGGCCCCACTGCAAGAGAGGTGCAGAAGGCAAACCCTCATTTGCGTTAGTGGGGTCCAGACATCTTGCAGTGGCCGTTCAGTGGTTGCACAGCAGTCTACCCCTCCCTTCAGCTGAGGAAGATGTTCAGTGGTGGCAATGTACTGAAGAGTCCCAAGCGGAGGTGTTCTAGGGATGGTGTGAACTTGGTCATGTGGTGGGAGGGAGATAGGCTAGACTGCTGTAGTTTGGGGAGGTGCTCAGTGGCAGCAGAGCTAACTCCATGTTTTGTGGACTGCTGGATACAAGACCTGCAGTGGGCCCCTCCCCTGGGGACATACATAATTTCCTCGGTCCCTCCATCCCTAATCCATTCTCCACTAGTATTTTTGAGTGCCAGGTGAATGCTAAGGAGGGTGGACTAGAGAGCATGCAAGATTTGTGGCCCAGTTTGGTGAGCCCTCCCATAAGCCAAGGGGCCTAAGGCAGCTGCCCAGCCTTGCTGAGTTACCATGAGCCATGAGCCTAAAGCAAATTAGGATTGGTAGTGAGGGGAAGGGGAGGGATCAGAGAGCGTAATGGGGAGGAAGATTGGGGAACGTATCACACTTGGCAAGTCTGCATGCCTAGGTTGGGTCTGCATCATAGGAAGTCTGGGAAGGGACACAAATGACTTTCGGGGGAGGGAAGTTGCGGGGGAGGGGAGGGTGTGGGCAGCTCTGTTAGGCAGGACTTAATGAGGAACTGGCAGAAGCTTCATAAGTAGCAGCCATCCCACGGTGCATTTGCAAAGGAATGCTGCTGGCCTCAATCCCCTGAGAGTTCAAACCTATACTGTGAGTTGGGCTTTAGCCGTATGTTGGGATGTTAGATCCAATGGATCTCCCTAATGATTGCCTACACTCTTTCTCAAAGCAGCATGGCACTGATATGAAGGGAAGGGTATCTACTGTGGGACAGGCTACTGGTCGCCCAGGGTTACAAGTCTGATCACAAGGGTCCCTCTCCCAGCTTCTTTGTCCCACAAGAGGCAAAACACAGGCAAAGGGATCCCCTCTCAACCCACCCACCACCACCACATGAACAGAAACCCTTGTTAGTTCTTTCCTTAGGTCTCTGCTACTCGCTCCCACTTGTCTGATATACAGTTAGGGCCAGAAATATTGGAACAAGGATAACTGTTTTGGCAGTTGGCCTCTGTACACCACCACACTGAAGTTGAAAGGAAACACACACCCAGATGGGAGCGAAGTCTGGACTTTCAGCTGTAATTCAAGGGGTTTGACAAAAGTGGGGCACTACCCATTCAGGAAGGACAGCCAGTGGCATACACCCCCCCCCCCAATCATTGGTGGCTCATAAGTAATGGAACAAACCAACATTTCAAACTGAAGGATCGCCTTTAATACCTGGATGAAAATCCTTTGCAGTCAATGACTGCCTCAAGTCTGGAACCCATGGACATGACCAAATGCTGCGTTTCCTCCCTCGAGATGCTTTGCCAGGACTTTACTGCAGCTGCCTTCAGCTGCTGCTTGTTTGTGGGTCTTTCTGCCTTCAGTAAGTGAAAAGCATGCTCTATTGGGTTGAGATCAGGTGACTGACTTGGCCATTGAAGAACATCCCACTTCTTTGCCTTGAAAAACTCTTGGGTAGCTTTTGCTGTATGTTTTGGGTCATTATCCATCTGCATATATGAAGCAGCATCCCATCAGTTGGCAGCATTCGGCTGAATCTGAGCAGAAACTATAGCCCTAGACACTTCAGAATTCATCCTGCTGCTTTTATCAGCAGTCAGATCATCAATAAGCACCAGTGACCTGGCTCCATTGGCAGCCATACATGCCCATGCCATAACACTGCCTCCACCATGTTTGACAGATGATGTGGCATGCGTTGGATCATGAGCTATTCCTTCTCCATACTTTTCTCTTCCCATCATTGTGGTACAAGTTAATCTTGGTTTCATCAGTCCAAAGACTCTTATTCCAGAACTGGGCAGGCTTTTTTAGGTGTTTGCTGGCAAAGGCTAATCTGGCCTTTCTGTTCTTGAGCGTTACCAGTGGTTTGCACCTTGTTGTGAAGCCTCTGCATTTATATTCATAAGCCGTCTCTTGACTGTAGATGTTGACAGTGACATGTCTACCTCTGCAAGAGCATTCTTGACCTGACTAGATGTTGTGAAAGGGTTCCTCTTCACCATGAGCAGAATTCTGCGGTCATCCACTTTAGTTGTCTTCCGTGGTCTTTCAGACCTTTTGCTGTTGCTGAGCTTGCCAGTTAATTGCTTCTTTTTCAGGATGTTCCAAACTGTTGTATTGGCCACTCCCATTGTTTTTGCTATCTCTGATGGGTTTGTTTCCTTGGCCTAATGATGGCCTCCTTCACTCGCATGGACACCTCTTTGGACCTCATGTTGGGAGTTCCAGTGAACAGCTACCAAATGCAAATGTAACACTCAGAACCACCTCCAGGCCTTTTACCTGCTTGATTGGTCATGGGGTACCCAGGAAACAGGCCACACCTGGCCATGCAGCTGCTTGTCAGCCATTTGTTCCATTACTTACGAGCCACCAATGATGGGTGTGTGTGTATGCCACTGGCTGTCCTTCCTGAATGGCTAGTGCCCCACTTTTGTCAAACCCCTTGAATGACAGCTGAAAGTCCTGACTTCGCTCCCATCTGGGTGTGTTTCCTTTCAACTTCAATGTGGTGGTGTACAGTGGCCAACTGCCAAAACAGTTATCCTTGTTCCAATATTTCTGGCCTGACTGTACATAAACAAAGAACGCTGCTAATCTGTGTTGCTGCCGCTGAGAGGGAGGGAATTTGCACACAAAACTCCCTGGTTATTAAGATCCACATCCTCTCTGCAGGTCCCCAGCCCCATCTGTGGTGAGGCAGGGAGTGACCCAGGACAAGGCCTTTTCTGCTGTGGCATCCCACCTCTGGGACTCTCTCCCCAGGGAAGCTGTGCTATTTTTTTCAATGCCAGGTGAATACTCTTTTTTTCAGTTCACCCAAGCTTTACAAGATGTTTAGTTTGCTACAATTTTCTTTTGTTGTATTACATAAATATTTATTCAGTACTGGATCATTCCCTTTCCCCTACAGCACTTTGTAAACCACTTTCAAGGCTGTGCACCTGAAAAGCAGTGTATAAATCCTTAAACTGAATGCCTATATCTCACTTGTACCATCTCAAACTGCAGGGGAAGTTTACATAACTGCATGTTCCTCCATACATATGAGAAAAATCCTTCCAAGCCTGGGAAGAGGGTAGGCTAGAACCTTCCGCCTTGACATCTAATTGTCTTTGTGGAGAGAATGTCTGTTTGTATGGAGAAGCATTCAGCCATGTGAGCCCTCTGCCCTTGCAATCTGAAGTGGTACAATTTACACATAGGTTTATTGTCACAATAGGAACTGACCTGTGTTTACTCATGGCCTTGTTTCCACATGAGCTGTCTCAATGCTTTAGGCCTTGTGCAATTCAAAACAGGACCCCTCTTAACAATGACTTGCAGCATTCTGATATATTACGCATGGAATACAACAGGCTTTTGTTCTGATATCTTGTGATAATTGTCAGTGGTCCATGATCCCAGGAAAGGCTGAAAACGAGGGTAATTCAGTTTGCGGATACAATTTCCCCCAAAGTTTAGCCCTGGGTGGCTGGGTGGGTTGGGGGCACAAAGCTTAACCTGCTCTGGGCCGCCTCCCTAGGTGCCCATCCGAGTGTGGATCCAGCATCCAGCTTGCAGCAGAGAGATACTGATAGGCTCTGGGTTCCCTGTAGTGTCAACTACCTCCAGCAGTTTCAGGTCTGCGAATGCTGCTTCAGACACGTTGGCTGCCAATAAACGGTTGGATCTGGAAAACAAGGGAGGGTTTGTTTGTAAAATGGGTCAGCTGCTGGTTTGCAGACACAAGAGGAGTTTAATTTTTATTCAGACAATTCCTGGAACTTTGATACAGCTCCAGGCAATGGCTTTAATTCTAAAGTCTCAGAAATCTTTTATACCACACCCCCACGCATATTTATTAGGAAGCAAGCTTCAGTGAGGATTTAGCTGAGAGTAAGCATGTATTGGACTGCATATGTGTACAGCCTTAAAGTTCTGTTCTGCCTTATCATAACAACAATATATTCTTTTCTCTAATGCCATCAGCTGTCAGTTAAATTGCCTTTCCACCTGATAGACTTCTTAAATTCAGACCTACATCGGCTATTGCAGTAGCTATTTATATTTTATCAATTCCCTGGTTTACAAAGGCTTATGTCTGAAAATTGGGCAGTTACATATTTTTGAGGCACTCACAACATTCAGCAGGAATTGCAGCATGCTCATATGAACGTTGGCATTCACCAAGTTTTGCACCATCACTGTAACGTACTAGGGTGTTTCCTTCATTCTGTGTAGGCTCTCAGTTCGTAGGTTGTTGCTGTGAATTCCCTAATCTTTTCTAGTGACTCTTTAAAAAAATGTCATTCTGAAATTCCTTCTCTTTCTTTCTTTAAAAAAAAGAGAAAGACAGACATTGGTTCATTTTGGGGTGGATTCTGTGGATCAAGCTTATAAGGAATCAGCTAGCTGGGAATTACAAACAGGGTGGGAAGATTAGAGGTAGAGTGTATTGCCTCCCACTAGAGTAGCCTCCCCAACCTGGTGCCCTCCAGATGTGTCAGACAGCAACTCCCATCATTCCCAGTCAGCAGTGGCTGGGAATGATGGGAGTTGCAGTCAAACACATGTGGAGGGCACCAGGTTGGGGAAAGCTGCCTTGGGGATGGGGGGAGCATTTGAAGGAATTATCTGGCCACATCCAGGCCCCTCAGGGCCAAATGCTCTCTGTCATATATAAGTTTGTCCTCAATGTTTTATTTTCCCCTTTTCAGAACAAAGAAAACAGCTTGGAGTGTGCGTGTGCATGATTTTTACAGGAAAAGAGGCACAAGAAATAAGGGTTAAAAAGCTCAGCTTCCCCCCAAATGCAGTCTGCCACTTCACTTTACAAAAATGTCAGAGACCATCTACACATAAACTAGCACTGCATGTACTTTGGCCCTTAAACTAGGGTGGCCTGCTTTACAGAGGACAGTCCTCTATTTGAAGGTGTCCTCTCTGTGAACAGCTGTCCAATCCAAGTCTGGCAGAAAGAGAACCATACGAAGGGGAGCAGCAGGCCTTGAAGTTGCCTATCAGCACATAACACATCAGTCTGAACAGGCACATAGGTCACCTAGTCAGTCTTCCCCACTATGGTGAAATGTATTATTTCTATTTAAATTAGTTATTTCTAAATTTGCATCTTTACATATGAATTGGCATATGCAAATTGGTTTCCCCTTTTGTCCTTTTTTGGTGCATTTCCTCTATTTTAGTGATGCCTAACTGGCCAAGCTGTCTTAAACTAAGGAGCTTTATGTCCTGTATCAAGCCTAAGATTGGCCAGAGAGACAAAATGGAGCTAGTCCTGGCAAGGAAAGATTCTGAGAGGTCAGAGATTCAGTGCCCTGCATAATGCCTTGGCCCTTGCCATGAATAACAAAATTGGAATACATTATGTAAAACTGAAGGATTAAGTACAGCAGAATACTAATAATTTGTTCAATTTGCATAATTTATACAGGTAGTAGAATTTAGTTTTGCTTGATGTAGAACTGGTGGGGAATCTGTGATCCTCCAGACTATATTGTCTGTGCTGGCTGAGATAGTGGGAGTTCGAGTCAAACATTAGGGGTGCCCCCCCCCCCGAGTGTAGAATTTGGATTACCTCTCTGCAGATTTCTATTTTTTTAAAATGCAGAGTACACAGCAATGCAGTTCACATGATAAAACAACCCACAGTTAACCACAGGTTGTTTGGGAGTGCGCAGGAGCAAGTGAGCATTCTGGCTCCTGACCGCTCACCCGCTTCCGGTACCCTGAACAACCAGGGATGTTGAATCCATGGGTTATTCTCTGTGACATCCAAACCCGGAACTCCTGATTGATGAGGGAGAAAAAGACCAGAGTTTTAACCCAAGAACAAACCATGGGTTCAAACTCTGGGTTGTTTCTCCCTCAACAACCCAGAATACCAGGTTCGGGCATCACAGAGAACAACCCAGGGATGCACCGTTTCTGAGTTGTTTAAAGCATTGGAAGTGGGCAGGAGCCAGCATGCTCATGCACTCCCAAACAACCCACAGGTAACAAACTGCAGGTTGTTTCATCATGCAAACTGGGTCAGTCACTTTCAGGTACAAAAGGTACATGCCTGGTGTGTATTTGCTGCATTCCATCTGAAAAATACAACAACAATCAAACCCATGCCTTGCATGTATTTTAAAGAGGAAATGCAACGTGAACATGACTACATGCAAACATCTGTAATCCTTTATGAGTAGTAGGTAGGGAACAGCCATACTTGAGTATCCAGCAGCCAAGTGTCCCTTCCGTTACCTGAGAGTGATGACCCGCATGTTGGGTGTTGTGAGGAAGGCCTCGGCTATAATGACAGCAATCCTGTTGTGCTGCAGGTACAGATATTCTAGGGATTCTGGCAGATCCGGTGGAACATAGGACAGCTCATTGTAGCTCAGATCCAGGAGCTGGAGAAGCAAAACCCAGAAAATGTTAAGAGAATGAATGAGGAAGCTGCCTCAGGTGCCAATTTTGGGCACTGTTCAGGGTGGCAAGAATTGGAGATGGGCTGCTCTGACCTGGTGGGAGGGAGGAAGGGGATAACACACCCACAGGCTGCGAAAGCGGGGGAGGAGGAGGAGATGGGAAGCAGGGCCATTCCACCAGCCCTGCTCTAAGACCAGCCCCATCAGGTTCCTCCTCTACTGTCACCACCTGCAGCCATTCCAGCAGGCTGCAGCAGAGAGAGAAGAGATGGGAAACAAGACCATTCCACCAGACCTGCTGAAAGACCTTGCTTTTTTCCTCTTCCCTCCCCATTCCTTTTCCCTTTTGTCTTGCATCTTCGTTACTAGTCTGTGGGCAGAGACTGTCCTGTTTTTATTGATTGCATGTAAGCCACTCTGGGAGCCTTTTTGGCTGAGGAGCCGGATAAAAATGTTGATAATAATAATTCCATTTGTTCTCTTCTGAAAGCCCCACTGAGATGAGCTGGAGTGGCACAAAACCACAGTGGTACTAAATAGGCCAGTATAGGATTGCCTCTGGCAGATTGTGCCCTTTCACAGCAGAGGTTTAGGTCCACGAGAGGTGCTATTTTGATCCTCCGCCTCAGGCTTCAGAATGCTTTGGGCTGGCCCTATGGGTGCCATACTCTCTTGCATGTGCTAAGAGTTGCTAAAATGGTGGTTGAAGGGGAAAGGGCAAAGTAGTTGTGAAGGTATGGTGAAATTAATCCACTGTAGCAATGTGCTGAATATTGAGTATTCGTAAGCAGGGACCTGAGGACTAAGTCAGCATGTGAAATGATTACATGGCAAGGAGTCCAGGTTTTAGGCATATTTGTGTGTCCCTAAGCCAAAGCCACCAAAGGAACCCAACGTCTGCCATGGGAGGGTGTGTGTTGTGGCAAAACTCAAGTGTCACAGTATAGTCTCTATCCAGCCTGTATCAGTCTTTCCCTGAGAACCAAAATAACTGCTTTGCTGGTTCCATATAGGGCAACCTTGTGTTTCTACCAGCAGCCAGCCAGATGCCTCTGGCTGCTCACAAGCAGGACAATGAAGGCAATCTCACCCCCGCTATTTATCACTAGTATAAGGTATTCAGAGAGAGAACTTGTGTCTGTATGTGGAAGGTCATAAGAGCCCTGTTGGATCAGACCAAAGGCCTGTCTAGCCGAGCGTTCTGTTCGCACACTAGCCAGTCAGCTGCCCCAATGGGAAGCCCACAAACAGCGCATGAATGCAACAGCACCCTCCTGCCCATGTTCCCCAGCAACTGGTGTACACAGGCACACTGCCTCTGATTCTGGAGGTAACACATAGCTATCAGGACTAGTAGCCATCAATAGCCTTCTCCAGGAATTTGTCTAATCCCCTTTTAAAGCCATCCAAATTGGTGGACATCACAACATCTTGTGGTAGCAAATTCCATACTTTTAACTATGTGCTGTGTGAAGAATTCCTTTTATCTGCAACTTTATTCGGCAAGTTTTTATTGTGCCTTATGTGAAGCAGTACTTCCTGAAACTATGCAATTCAACTTAATTGGGTATGATCCCAAGTTCTAAACATGATGAGACAGGGGGTGGGTGGGAAATCCTTCTGCAGCTGCTGTGAGATTTTGCATTTGTAAATCCTGACGCGAATCTTGTCTGCATTATTTGTTCCAACTTTGCCTACAATGACTCCTGGCTCCCCCTGTATTTCTCCCCATCTGCACATGAGGAATAGGACTCTGTCCCTCAGACCCAGCCCAAGGGCTGGCCCTACCATTAGGCAGAGTGAGGCAGCTGCTTCAGGCGTCAGACAGGGTGTCATGAAAGGGCGGCAAATGGTTATTTATTATTTTCTCTGGCAGGGAGGGGAAGAGGCCGTTGTGGGATTTCCTCCCTCAGATGCCTAAACAACTTTGGCCCGCCTTGGGTACTACGCATCTTGATTGGGAGGGGGGTACCGAGGGTGTGCCATTTGTTGCTCTGCCTCAGGCAGCAAAATGGCTTGTGCCAGCCCCTCCTCAAACCATGGAAGCTTACCACGGAGATCTCTGCCTAAAAACAGCTTCTGAGCTGCTGGGATGCAAATGAGGAAGTCCCACCCCGCCTCACCTTGAGGCTGTGCAGCTCCTGCCAAGTGCCTGGAGAGATGCCGCTAATCTGCAGGCGGTTGTGCGCCAGGTGCAGCTCCTTGAGCATGGTGAGGTTGGCCAGCAGCTCTGGAGAAAGGGAGTTGAGCTGGTTCTTCTGGAGACGGAGAACCTGGAGGCTGGCAGGCAGCCCGGCAGGCAAGAGGGTGAGCTGGTTGCCAGAGATGTCCAGGCTCTCCAGGTGCCGGAGTTTGCGGAAGGCCAGGCGGTGGATGTGGGCGCTGTAAAGGCGGTTGTAGCTCAGATTGAGCTCGGCCAAGGAGTAGGTGGCCACAAAGTCGTGCAGCCCGATGTGTGCAATCTGGTTGTGCAGCAGCATCAGAGAGCGGACGCGCCGCGGGAGCCCAGGCGGGACACGCTCCAGCCGGTTGTTGTAGAGGTGGAGTGTGTGCAGGGCACGCAGGCGGGAGAAGGCCTCCGGGTGCACCCCGGAGGCGGTCAAGGTGTTGCTCTGCAGCAGGAGGTACTGGAGGCCCCGCACACGGCTCAGGCGCTCAGGCGGCAGGGCGCTCAGGTGGTTCCGGCCCAGGTGTAAGATCACAATGTTTGGGGGGAGGCCAGCGGGCACCTGCGTCAGGTTGTTGTTGGAAAGGTCCAGGTACTCCAGGCTCTTCAGCCTGCTGTGTAGAGAGGCAAGAAGTGGCCGTTAAGGGGCCCACCAAGGCAACATCCTGCCTCTGCTCCCCCGAGGTTTTCCAGCTCCCCCACCCCCAAGTCCCAGAGCCAGCTACGAGGAAGAGGGAACGCAGGAGCTCTGGCTCCCAGCTTCACCACTCCAGACCCATAGGTAGCCCCATCTTTCGTCACAGTTACCTGAAGGTGGAGGGGTCAAGGCCATCGTTGGACAGGTTATTGTTCTGCAGGTAGAGCTCCCGGAGGCGCCACTGGCTGCTCAAGGCCCCTTTTGGGACACGGGAGATGTGGTTATTCTGTAATGTAGAGCCCTGTGGTCAAGGAGGAGCCCCTCTGCTGCCGTTTCCCCACCACCACCAGCCTAGGAGGGGCCTTCAGCCTTGCCATTAGACTGCCCAGCACAGTTGGCACAGAACTGCTCTGATGTAGGAACCCGATCAACGGACATGTTTGGATCAAGGGGCCCCAGCATGTCCATGGCTGGGATGACCCTGATGGGTGCAGAACAGGAAATCTTAACTCCAAATCCGGCAGCTTTCTTAGAATCTCCTCTGCTTCTCATAGCTAGGTTTGTATAAACGGAGGAATCAAGTGGTAAAGCTTTTCCTGGACTGTACCACTTCAGGCTGTAGATAAGAGGGTGCAAGTTTGAATATTTCTTCAAGTTTAAGAATTCCTGAACATCAAATATGACATGTCACGGAACAAAAGGTTCAGAATCTTCTACGTGCAGGGAAGGGTGTGTGTTTTGTAGGGGAGCATTCAAACACATTAACTTTACTGGCAGCTTGAAGTAATACAGTCCAGGCATAGCTTTAGCACAATTCTGCTGGCTGTATAAATTAGCCTGCAGTGTGACAGAGAACCCTCCAGTTTAGCACCAGAGAGAAGAACTGGCAGGGGGATTCACAGCCCAACCCCTCATCCCTGACTCTACACCCATCCTTCCAACTGCCTCATCCTGAATTTTTCCAGTAACGCCAACTCTCTTCACCCCTCATCACCCCGAAATAGAACAAAAAATTCCAGGTTTCGCAAAAGAAAAATAGATAGTAGAAAAACCTCCCTGTTCTAACTGCTAGGCTCCACTCTCCACTTTGGGTTTGAGCTAAAAACCAGAGCTCTTGGCTTCTAAAAGCCCTTATAGCTCCCCAGTTCACTGCTGGCCCCTTAAATCTTTGCAGCAAGTCTCTGCTTCTCTACTATCCAGATGGGGAATGTGGGCTGCCAACCTGTAAGTGGAGGCGGACGATGGCCCGGGGCAAATTCTGGGGCATGTAGGTGAGCCGGTTGCTAGAGAGGATCAGGGTGCTGACAGCATCAGAGCCATTGAAGGCATCAAAGGGCAGGCCTGTGTTTTTCAGCTGGTTGTTGTGCATATAAACAGACCTGTGGCGGGGAGAAAAGGGCCAGATTAAGAGTCAGCACTAGGGGCCAGTGTCATTGAGTTCCAGGGGCAGCGCCCCCTACTGGCTCCCAGTGGTTCCCCCTTGACATGACACTCGGCTGCTGATCCTGCAGGAAGAGTGCTGTCGGCTTCTAAACCAGAGTGATCCCGACCTCTGTAAGAGGGTGAGCATCATTCACACATGGCCTTTTCTTTTTTTTGTACATGTTTACCTAACAACTACCATGATTATCCCTGACCACTGATCATGCTGATGGAATTCAACAATACCATGAGGACTGCATGTTCTCCACCCTAAGGTGTCTTAAGTGTGCACTTTAACACCTCAAGTGTGAACAAGAAGTGGAAACAAACTTCTGTTTGCACACACTTGTATTGTACACATACTTTCATTAGGATTAGCTTCAGCTTCCTGTCGTGTGTGCTTCGAGCGTGTGAAAAGACCTGTAGATTCTCCAAGGAGAAAAAAGGCTCAGCCACACATCTCCCACCCACCAACCGCCACACCATCCTGTGGCCAATATTTCTGTGTAGTTGGGACTGATTACTCAGGATGTCATTTCAGCCAGGACTTAGCCTGGATTTTTCTCAGTGCCAGGGTAAGGGACAGCTGAAGCTGAGCTGTAGCCACAGAAATGGGCCTACTCACACCCCTCCACTCCCTGAAAGTATTATGGGCACCTTCCCTGATTTTTCAGTTTTCCTTTAAAAGCAAGATGGCCAGCTGGCAGCCCATGGTGTAACCCCCATTGCAACAGTTGTGGCTCCTGCTGTGTCTCCCCACATCTTACTTACTCCCCCCCCCCCCCAGTGATCTCTTACATATGAAGCTTTTGCACCACCTGACGTGGGAGAAAACCTGTCACCGCCGTGAGCCTACCCCCCAGCTGCCACGTCCCCGCTCCCCCTCTGGGTCGCTCTGAGTAGATCGAGCCAGAGGGTGGGCTCTCTGAAGAGTTGCACTGGCTGGCAATAGCAGCCAGAGTGGCTCTTCAGAGAGCCACACAGTCTGAAATGCCTGGTTCTGCAGCAGCCCTTCCCAGAGTCAGGCACTGACTGGAGAAGTGTCCAAGGGAGCCCTGGCGGGCAGAGGGCAAGTGCACAATTTCCCACTCTGGCGTCTGAGGCAGGGGATTCACCCTGTCTCATGGGAAGCTGGCTCTGACATAAAGTATTCTATCCAACTGCTGAATAAGAAGTGAGCCTTCTGCCTTCCGTAGTTTAGTCTGAGTACAACTGTACTAGGAGGACCGATAGCACTTTTTAAATTGCATTAATATTAAGCTTCTAAAAGAGAATAATCCTGTATATGTCCACTCAAAAGTAACTCAATGGGACTTACTCCCAGATAGGCGTGTGCACCGTTGTAAGTATTGATTACTTATTTTATTTTAATGCGAATGTATGACACGACTTCCCTTTTAGGTTTCTGCAGTTCCCATTGACTTATAGTGCTCTACCAGTGTACTCTCAGCCATCACCACCCACTCCCCACAACACCCTTCTCCAACCTGGAGCCCTCCAGGTGTGTTGGACAGCAATTCCCATAATCCTCAGCCACTGGCCATGCTGCCTGGGAATTATGGGAGCTGGAGTCCAACACATCTGGAGGGCACCAGGTTGGGCAAAGCTGCCCTGTAACATTTCTTACTATAAGGCTGATGTGAACTAGTAATAAAGGAAACAGAGGAGGGGTATCTCTGAGCAGATGCAGAGTGCCTTTCTTCTCCACTTAGTAACCTCAGCAAGCCTCTGCGCCCCTAGGATTAGGAGTAAGTGGCTCCTGAACAGACTTCCAGGTGCCTCAATAAACATCGCTTTCCCCCTTCCTGGGTCCCTGCAGCAAGCAGTTTGGTATTGCAGGAAGTCTGGCAACACCTTATGGCGCTGGCCTTGCTTTCGCAGCAACGCGGGGCTAGTCCTCTATCCAAACTTTACCTGAGGCCAGGCTTATGCCCAAAGGTGAGCGGGTAGATGCATGTCAGGTGGTTGGCGGCAAGGTCCACAATGCGCAGAGTGGTGGGTAGGAACTGTGGCGCCACTGACAGCTGAAAAGGAGAACCACAGAGAACATGTCAGACTAGCCCCAGCTCCCAGTATCTGCCTCCTGTGCTCCGTGCCGGATCGGAGCTACTATAGTCCTCATGTGCAGCAGATGAGATGGTAAATCTTTCTGCTCTATATCGCTGTTCTATACCAGACAGCAGGTGGGGGTTCACAAAATCGAATGCTCCTCCCCAAAGCCCCGCATATAGAAAACAAGCCTGCCAGGGAGAAGGCTAGGCTAGGCCAGGCCACGTGGAGGATGTATTTATTGGTATGAGGACATTCCATCGTGTGAACTCCCACCCATCATCTGAAGTGGTACAGTCAAAACACAAATGGTTATGCTACTCCCACTCTAGCTAGGAAGCTAAAATTTGGTTCAGAATTAGCTCAAGACACCTTGATGATTACTAGTCCAGTCTGAAAATGGGACACTTTTACACTGAACATTAAAAGCTTGGGGCCAGCATTCCAACACAGAGCAAGCCAAGCTAAATAGGAGCTGGAGTGTCAGCGACTTCGGTTGCCTCTTCACACTCCTGAATCATGCTTGGATTTGAAGGAGGGGAATTTTGGGAAGCAGTCAAGAAGATATATCTGTGTTTGCAAAATGCAAGCTTAATTTACTAGCGTAGTGTAGTTTAACACCCTGAGTACGCCCTCTTGCTATGTACATTTAACACACCTTGGTAGACCAAAAAGTAGACTGTACAAAACTGAAGTCAGTCCATCCTGTTTAGTTGATCTAAAAAGGCCATGGCTCAGTGGTGGAGCACATGGTTTGCAGGCAGCAGGTCCCAGGTTCAAGCCCCCGCACCTCCAGGTTAGGGCTAGGAAAGGCTCCCGCCCAAGATCCTAGAAGCTGCTTCCAGTCAGTGTCGCCAGTGCTAAGCTATAGGGGCTCATGATCTGATCCAGTATAAGGCAGCTTCCTGTGTTCGTATTTATAGTCCTTCGTCACTCCTCATAATTGTAAGTCACCAGCACAGACAGAGTTGGCTTTTCACTGTGAACCTGGGATTATTTTAGGGGGAACGGTAACTGCCTTCCCCCAGGCCACAACTCCTGTGGTTCTACATACCCCAAAACACATCCTTTTAGGGCGCAATCCTATGCATGTTCAGACAGAAAAAAGTCCTACAACTCCCAGCATTCCCCAGCTACCCATGCTGGCTGGGGAATGCTGGGAGTTGCAGGACTTTTTTCTGTCTAAACATGCATAGGATTGCGCCCTTACTGTGTTAATTAAACCAGTATGACAACTCTTTCCTAGTCCTGTATTAACAGTCAGTCACTACTGTTGCATTAAAATCCTTATTTCACCTAGAAATATGGCCTGAAATCATGGGAAAATGCCAAGCTTTCCCCTAGCCCCGCTGGCTGTGGATACAATTTGATAATTAAAGGATGTTAAGAGGAATCTAATCTCTCCCAGGTTGTTGCTCGAGCTATTTTTAAATATGTTCAGTGGTATATAAATCTATTAAATAGACCTGGGCCCATGGGGCTCCAGCCTGGACGCTATTTCCCAGGGCCTCAGGTCTATTCCGCAGGCCTAATGGGAGGTTTTTTCCTCAGCTTAATTGTTATGCTGGGGACAGTTCTCAAGCGGGGTTGCAGCTCGGGAGGGAAGGGTTAACTCTCCCCTTCCCTCATGCAGCAACACCCCTGTCCTCAAATATTCTCTCTGCATAGCAATTAAGCTTAGAACAAAACTTTCTCCATTGGTTTGAAGTGACCTGAGTCAGGGTGCAAATTAATTGCAGAATTTAGTTTATTTGAGATTATTTGGATGAGAAATTGGCTTTGCCTCCTGTGAAATTTAAATAAATCCTTGTAATTATTTCAAAATTTGCATCTATAGTTATAAATGAGAATATACATAGATCTTTTAAGTGCCTAGCAATGCCCTGAATCCATCTGAAGAAGGGTGAGCTCCTACTACCGTCTTCTCCAGAGCATGGGCGGGAACAGTGATTGTCAGTGGAGCATCCCCTGGGGCGGGTCTGAGGAACTTGGGGCCCTTCAGTTGTTATTGGACTAAACCTTGGGGGACGGGGGCACTGGTTCTCCACTCCTGCCCTAGTGCCTCCTGTCCCTGACGAAATGCAGCAGTTCACTGGCTTGCTTTTCAAGGCCTATGAGAATCAAACAAGCCAGTCCTTCCTCCCCAGCCATAAACACACTCACCTTATTATTGGCCAGGTAGATGTATTGAAGCGACTGCAGGGACTCGAAGGCTTCATCCGGGAGACCTTTAAATGGAACACAGGAGAAAAAAGGCCAGGATTTGGGGATCCTTGCTGGCTTGGCCAACCTTCTTGCCCCACGCAAGGCTCCCCATCCACCTCTACCCACTCGTCCCAAGCCCAAGAAGCGGCAAACCTTGGCTCACAGTCTCTTGCTGAGTCTGATGCAGCCAGCTCTGGCGTGGAACAGGGTTGCTAATTAACATCTCTTTCACATAGAGCAGCCAAATAACTACTCCCGCAAAACTCTCTGTGTGTGTGTGGGGGGGAGATTGAGCTTGAAGAACCCAGGTCCGTCCTTTATTAAGTAAAAGGATGGGGGGAAAGCTGAAGGTTAGTCTTAGCTTCTGACCCACCAATCCATCTACTCTTAAGGGTACAGGAATCTTGGGCAATTAGGGGGCAATAGCCATTGTGTGTGGTTGGGGGGGTGGCGGCAGTGTCCCCTCTGAAATGCCAGTACACCTTCAGAATACCAGGGAAAGTTCTGTTCCCTTAGTTCTACTCACCCTCAGAGTGGATGTGGTTGTTGTGGAGATTGAGGGTTCTCAGACCAGCCAGTCGGGACAGCTCATTGTAGGGCAGCTCCTGCAGCTGGTTATTCTGCAGAAGGAAAACCAGCACAGGGGTAAGACAGGCAGCAAGGGGTTCTAAGGCCAGCCCAAAACATTTTGCTGCTGGAGGCAAAGGACAAGATGGCACCCCCTCCCATTCCATGTACAACAGGTGACTGGACTGGCAGATGAATCCGTCTTCAACACTAACATTCTCCACTGAATTTGAAAGCAGCAGGCTAACTTAGGGGGTGCAGCGTAGGCTGCAAGGCACAAATTTCTCTCCTTGAACACCTTGCTGCTGCCTCCCAGCATCTGCCACCTGAGGCAACTGCCTCACCCTGCCTAATGGTAGGGCTGGCCCTGAGGGGTTCACACAGACAGACACGGATCTGGGCGCCTTCTTTCTTGCCTCCTGCAGTTCCTCGGACCTATCCTCCCTCCCACTAGGGGCAGGCTCATCCTCTTCTCTGGTCAGTGCCAGGCCTTCATCACCTGCAGTGAAAGATGCTGGATGCCTGCAGAGATATTGCTGGGGAAAATGTGCAAGTCAAGGCCGCCACAATCCACCGTCTCCTCTGCCGGGCAGGTGCAGTTGGCTGGGCAGCCAGGCACATTCTGGGCAGGGATGCCCCCTGTAGGTTGGGATGCCACTGGTGGCAGGTCATCTTCGTCATCAGGGTTCTGAAGCAGGAAGCTGTAAGGAATGCTGACCAGCAGTAGTAGAAGACAGCCACTGCACAGATGCTGCTGGGGGCAGAGGTCGGGGCTAGTCAATAGGGGCTCTATACAACATGCTTTTCTCTCAATGCTTCCCCTGTCTGCTTCACCGGGTAGGCCAGGAAACCCCCCCCCCCCAGGCAGCTCCAGTGGAAATGTAGACAGAGCCCCTTAACACTGAAATGCCTCATTGATTGCAAGGGGGGGAGCAGAAAGACACAAGGGGTGCTTGTCTCTTCCAGGGGTGCTAAGCGAATGAGTGTATTGAATGGGGAAACTGGGGAAGCATCACATAGGGGCAAAAACAAAACAGAGGGTGGCCTGTACAGAAATGTTTGTGTAGAGCTCCTGCACATATGGAAGAGCTCAGAAGGATGTGTGGACTTGTAAAGGGTTGCTAACATTGGGCGGGGGGAGGTGTGCCTGCTCGCAAACTGGCTGTGCAAGCCAATAACTTTATAAGCCTGCTATTTATCGGGGGGAGGGGGAGAAAATGCAAACATTTTGAGCCTTACAAGGCTGAGCTTCAGGCAGATATAAAAAGCAGAAAAAGCGCAACTGAGAGATGGGTTACGGCAGAGTGTGTGTGTGTGTGTGGAGAATGAGTGAGGGGGGAATGGATGGAGACATTCAAAGGGTTCCTCTGGCCTGGGTTGGTTGAGATACTTTTAATTCTTCCCCCACCTACATCCTAGTATGCTCCCACTCAGGACTGGCTCAAGACTTTGTGATGCCTGAAGGAAATAGAAAACCCAGACAGGATCCTTTCCTACTAATAGAAGGCAATCCACCATGATGTTCTCCTGTGGACACCCTGTTGAAATTAATGGGAACCCTGACTTTTTGGGACCTGAAGTGGGTGTAAGAGGACTGCCTATTGAAAGACAACCGTACAGCAATAGCCCCCCCCCCCCATCTGCATCCTTGAGGACAGTTTGACTGCACAAGCAACCCAAGCAGTCACATGGGCTGGTGGTAATATTTTCAACAGCCCCCATAATCTGGGAGGTGCAGAACAGGAGCCTCTCCAGGAAGGAATCCTGGATATGTACTTCTCAGGTCATGCAGTGCAGCTGCTTAAATTCTGCAGTCATTGCTGCTGTTTGACATCCTCCCCTTCCCTCTGCACTGACACTGCCAACTAAAAAGAATGACTCTGGATAGCCCTGGAAATGTATTGATTTCTTCCTAATAGCCAGAGCCATTTCTGAGGGGCCACTGGAATGCATTGAACGAAGCGTGATGGATTGCTTACACCGTGGTCTGATGGATTGCTTACACCGTGGTCTTTAGGGACTGTCCTCAAATGGTCCAGCAGAAAACCAATGCCACTGAAATGCATTTATTCTATGTATTCCCACGGTCAATGCATGAAGGAAAGAGTATATTCCAATGGCAATCTGGTATCATTACCCCTTTGAGAAGGGACGAGTTTTCCAGAGGGGCTTATCACAGAAAACTGTGTGTCAGTCTTTAACTCCATTCTAATGTACAAGAGAATGGATGCTGGGTTCACCACAGTTCTGAACAGAAGAAACAGAAGCCTGAAGTTCTGGCCCTGAGTTCTAGAGTGTTTGACTTGCTTGCTTCTTTTAGAGTTTATATTTAGAAAAAGCAAAACAATAGGAAGGTTACAAGTGGAAGACGGTGTCGGTATCGTCAGGCTCCCCCACACACACCCGGGAAATTCCGTGAATGAGGTAACAAAAGCCTGGTATGGAAGTAGGTCTCTGTGCCTTTTTAACATCTTCCTACCGGGCTGAAGTTCCCCCAGTGAAAATTTCTCCATCATTTCTGTTTCATCTCCATACCCGACAAAAGGCTGCAGGCACCTGTAGAATGCCTGCCTGCGAGGCAGCTGTTAAATATACAGGAATACTGCAAGGAAAAAACAGTTGCACAAACTGGAAGCGATCCTTCACCATACCCACACGATATACGCCACTATACTCTGTTGCGCTCATTAATTCAGAATAACATTTAACCAGCTTTAACATGGATTATCCCCACTTTACCAATCAGCAGACATAGGAGTGGTGGGGGGGGGGGGAGGCATTCTTTTAAAACTCGGCCAGGATAGTTACAGAATGATATGGCACGTAACTCACCCGAATTAAACGAGCCTAGCCGCTCCTCCGCCCTCCCATTCAAAGGACGTAACTCATCCGAATTAAGAGAGCCCAGCCAGCTGCACCTTCTACCCTCCCATTCACACGTTCGGCCTGTGACCCGTCTGAGTGGACCTCCCCATTCCTCCTCATCCGCTCAGCCCCTAATCCGCGCAAGCGGAACGGAAGGCTTGCCGGCCGCCCGGCTCCCGCCCGGCTCCCGCTCCGCCCCCTAGAGGCGTCTCTGTCCTGTGGTGCGCCGGCCGCCTCGCTCCGGCGCGCCCCACGGGGAGAAAACGCCCGGGCCACGCTCTTTGCTCACCATCGCCCCACTCGGCTGGAGCGCCCGCCTCTCCGCCGCGGGAGGCTGTCACGGATCGCTAAAGGGATCGAAACCCGCGCGGGTCGGGCGGCACCCCTTCCCGCCCGGGTCCTGTTCGATCAAAGCCTTCCTTTTCCTTCGGAAACCAACCTCTTTTGCCCAGAGACGGCTCACGGAGAAGTGCCCAAAAAGTGCACGAAAGAAGCCCTCCCCTTTCTTCCCCAAGGGCAACCGGGACGGACTGGCTGCTGCCGTAGCTGCTACTACTGCGGGATGGGTTGGGGCGGAGGGAGAGAAGGGAGAAATGTGATGTCTCTGTCTCCTTGTTTTCCATGCGATCAAAGTCGGGAAGGGGGGGTGTTGTTGTTGCGTAATGCTCCCTCCGCCAAGGGAGGCTGATGGAACGCTAGCCAGGCGCGACTCTCCTGGGGCAGATCGGCCGCGTTTCGCCGGCTGCTGTTTGCGTTCCCCAGTCAGCGCGGGGAGGAATCTCCCCCCCCCACACACACACATATCTTTCTCTAGTGCGTTCGTACAGCTTCCAAGACTCCATCCCTTCCTTTGGATATCTGCACAACGTTACGCCGCCTTTTCTTTGTCCTACAGATCCAGTAAGTGCATCTTCCCTCCCATCTCAGACTTTGCGCCCCCTCAAGCTTTTCCAGTTAACCTCTCAGCAGGAGGAACCAATTGCATGTTATCGGTAATGAAGAACAGAGTGCTCCTGAGCATGCAGAAAGTGCCCATCCTGTGCTAATCAAGAAAACACCATCAGCTTGCCAGCATTTGCCCATGCAAAGTGGCTTAATGAATTACACAGATTCAAATAGCGAATGTAAAAATTGTAAGGGTCAATATACTAATGGTGTTAATTACATTTAAATTGCCACTTGCATTTTGAATTACAGACTTAACCGTTGGCTTTTGTTGCTGTTTTTGTTTTTGGCTCACATGCCACCTCCCAGAATGCTTCAAAGACCTATCTAGAAATATCTGTAAAACTTTGTACTGCAGATCCCAGCAGCAGTAGCCGCCGCCGCCAATTACTGGGACTTAAATTTGTCATCCAGTCAGCTGGAACTTTTAGCCTTTGGAAGAGAAATTACCAATCTCTGGCAGGGCTGCCACTGTCCTAGGACTAAGTTTCAAAATTAGGTCATGCTAGGTTCAGTTCTCTGCCCAGTTATAAAATGCCCTGGTTCGTTCCCAGTGGAAGAACTGTAGGAATAGGCAGGACAGATGGCACCATGATCAAGATACTTGAACAGGGTACATATGGATAGTAAGATAAACTCTTGATTTCCATTCTGGCCCTGGCCCATTCTTTACAAGGCTGCAAAGTGTCTTGAGATCCTTTCACATTAGGGGCTTGAGTCATTGAGGATGAAAACCTATTTCTAAGGGTAACCCCTGGGAAATGGGGCAGCTGCAGGATGTTGGGTAGACATTTCTTCATCTCTCCTCTAACACTAGAGGACACGAGGTCACCCAGTGAAATTGATGGGTAGTTGGTTTGGGATAGACAAAGGAAAAGTACTTCTTCACACAACATATAATTAACTTGTGGAATTCACTGCCACCCTCTGTGGTGATGGCTACAGGCTTAGATGGCTTTAAAAGGAGGATTTATGGAAGGCAGATGTCTATTTGCATTAGTTATGTTAACTAAATGAAACTTCCATCTTTAGAGGCAGCTTATCTCTGAATACTAGATGTTGGAGGGCAAGCAATAGGGGAAGGCTGTTGCATTTAGGTTCCTCTTGTAGGATTTGTGCCCTGGAGTAGCATCTGGCTAGCCATTGTTGGAAACAGGATGCTGGATTAGATGAACCAACAGGAAACAGGATGCTGGATTAGATGCGCTTTAAGAAAACTCCCATTAGGAAAACTTGTTCTGTGCCTTTTAACACAGAGGCGGGCAACTTGTGGCTCTCCAGATGTTTTGGTCTACAACTCCCATCATCCCTCATCACTGGCTATGCTGGCTAGGGCTGATGGGAGTTGTAGGCCAAAAAATCTAGAGGTCCACAGGTTGCCCAGCCCAGCTTTAACAGATGCCTGGAACATTTTGGTTTGAGCTGTTTCTTCTCTCATTACAACACCACCACAGGAAGAACAGCTATTGAAGTCACCAGAGTTCTGTCCCCCAAGTAGAATATGGCACCTAATCAGATTTGCGGTGTTGCAGTAAAGTTAAGCAGCTGCAATTTTACTACCATCATCCCCAGCCTTTGCACTTACAGGGTTTTGTCCCTGAATTATGTTAGGAGACTGTCTGTAAACAAGAGCAAGTGGTTCTGGTTTTTCTGATTGTCATGCAAATTGATACAGCTCTGAGGGCTGATGCCAGAAATATTCCCAGAGACTCTGGAACTGATCACTTGTATTTTCCCAAAAGTTACTGAGTTACATATGAGATAGAGGAATGCTGTGAATTCACGGGCAGGGCCTCACTTTCCTTGGCCAAACCATCTTCCCAAATTGGCCTACGTGTAAGGTTTAATTTGAACCAGGGCTGTGCTCCAGAAATTCTTTCCAGTGCCAAGGCTTAGCTTAGCCCAAAAACATACAACTGTTTGTTAATGTATTTGCATTGCAATGTCCTGCTAAGGTTAGATTGTCTCCCAAACCACGCTAGCACCTTTGCAGACACTTCACCTTGTATGCTCCTGGATGTTTCCCGCCTCCCAGCTGAGCAGAGCAGAGCAAACTGCTCCAGCTGGTCCAGGGACTACAGAAGCAGGCAAGCTCCCAGAGAGCGAGCGAACAGGGGGAGCAAAGAGGAGTTGGCCAGGGGAGTTGCAGTGGTTGAAGAGACAAAGGAGACAGAGGCTAAGAGGTAAGTGGGTTGCAGGAAGCCCAGGGGGCTGCCCTTTATCCTTCTGATTGGCTGTGAGCTCACCAGGTGCTTCTGAGAGCTCCAACTGAATTGGAGGGGTGTGGCCTGAGTACTCCCAGCAGCTGACTGGGCGGGAAGCTTCAGTCTGTTTCCCGCCTCCCAGCTGAGCAGAGCAGAGCAGAGCAGAGCAAGCTGCTCCAGCTGGTCCAGGGACTACAGAAGCAGGCAAGCTCCCAGAGAGCGAGCGAACAGAGTGAGTGAACAGGGGGAGCAAACAGGAGTTGGCCAGGGGAGTTCGGCAGGGGAGGTCAAGGGGAGGCCCCTAACATTTTTTTTCATTTTTTTATTTTTTATTTTAACTAACTTTTTCCCATTTATTTGTCTTGTAACACACACTTTCACACCAGTGGGACTCTGCTTTTAACCTCTACTGAGTAGAGGAGCAGGCACAGGCTAGTCTAGAACAATCACAAAGCTAGACACAAAAAGGGAAAAGAGGCTATGGAAGGACAAGACTCTCCAGTGGTGGTGACCTGCAAGGTGTGTGCAATGTTTGTTTTCTTGCCTGAGAACAACATGGCCTAGACCTGCAACAAGTGCAAGTTGATCACGCTGCTGGAGGAAAAAGTAAGTGGACTGGAGTGGTGACTGTCGACCCTCCGGGGAATAAGAGAACACGAAGAGTTCTTGGACAGAATGGGGGAACTACAGCAGCAAAGGGCAGACCAGAAGCTTGAAGAGCAACAGCAAGATGAGGCAGTGGGAAATGCTGAGGTGAAGAAAAATGGAATAGAGGATACTCCTTGGAAAAGGGTGACAGTTAGGAGAAGAAGAACTAGATGCCACTCTGCACCAGTGGAAGCAGTGGAGCTGTGGAACCGATTCCAGGTACTTGCGGATGAGACTGGAGGACAGCCTGCAGAAGAAGAATCACAGGGGAACCTGCATGAGAGTGAGCAAGAGGCTAAAGGTCAGTCAAACAGAGGCAATGAAAACCAGGCCTACAAGAAGAAGAAGAAGAGAAGAGTGGTAGTAGTGGGAGACTCCTTGCTGCGTGGGATCGAGACCCAAGTATGTCGCGAAGACCCATGACTCGCCAGGTATGTTGTCTCCCGGGAGGACAGATTAGAGACGTGACTGAAAAGTTGCCTGCACTCATAAAGCCCACTGACAGGTACCCCTTTCTTCTCATCCATGTGGGAACAAATGATACCGCCAAGCGGAGCTACGAAGAGATCACGTCAGACTTTGAAGCTTTGGGAAGGAAACTCAAGAACTTTGGGGCCCAGATAGTTTTCTCATCCATCCTTCCAGTAGTCAGAAGAGGGATAGAAAGGGAATGAAAAATACTCCGGGTGAATGACTGGCTACGAAGGTGGTGCCGACGAGAGAGATTTGGATTCTGGGACCACGGGCTATATTTCCTGGAAGATGGGCTGTTGGCTAGGGATGGGTTGCACCTCACAAAGGCTGGGAAGAATGTGTTTGGCCACAGCATGAAGAACTTCATCAGGAGGGCTTTAAACTGAATCCTACGGGGAGGGAAGATGTAATGTTGGGGGTAACAATGGACGTAGGCGCATGCACTGCAATGGAGAGTACAGCTCTGATAGCTATGCCCAATAATAGTCTTCAGACACATGTAGGAAGAAAGCCAGACTATGAAGCACATGGTCTTCAATGTCTATATACTAATGCCCAGAGTATGGGAAACAAACAGAACAAACTTGAACTCTTAATACAAGAGGGAAATTATGACCTGATAGGTATAACTGAGACTTGGTGAGATGACTCTCATGACTGGAATACTGCAATTGAAGGATATAACTTGTTCAAAAAGAACAGGAGGAACAGAAAGGGAGGTGGGGTTGCACTGTATGTGAAAAATACATATCTCTGCACAGAAATACAGGAGGAGGAGCTTGGTAGCCCCATCGAGAGCATCTGGGTTGAAATAAATGGAGCAAAGAATAAAAGGAACCTGGTGGTCGGAGTCTACTACCGGCCACCCAATCAAGGAGAAGACAAGGATGAAACTTTTGAAAAGCAAATAGCCAATGTTTTAAGGAAGCATGATGTAGTAGTAATGGGGGACTTCAATTTCCCCGATATTTGTTGGGAGACAAATTTCGCAAAACATGGCCCCTCCAGGAAATTCCTGACTTGTGTGGCGGATAACTTCCTCCTACAGAAAGTAGAGGAAGGAACTAGAGGATCGGCTATCCTTGACTTGATCCTAACCAACAGAGATGACTTAGTGGATAAAGTAGCAGTTACAGGAACTCTGGGGGAAAGCGACCATGTTGTACTTGAGTTCTTGGTTCTAAGGGAAGCAAAAGCTGAGTGTAGTCAAACGCGTACCCTGGATTTTAGGAAAGCTGATTTTCATAAACTCAGAACAATGATCAGTAAGGTCCCATGGCAAGCGATGCTAGCGAGAAAAGGAGTCCAAGATGGGTGGGAGCTTTTAAAAAAGGAAATTCTCAAGGCACAATCACAAGCAATTCCAACAAGAAGAAAAGGTGGAAGACAACAGAAGAAGCCAATGTGGCTTCACAAAAAGCTTAGGGATGACCTGAAAACAAAAAAGGACACATACAGGAAGTGGAAAGAAGGCCAAGTAACAAAGGAAGAGTACAGGCAGATAGCACAGAATTGCAGGGATGGCGTCAGGAAGGCTAAAGCTGAGAATGAGCTGAGATTAGCAAGGGATGTTAAAAACAACAAAAAGGCTTTCTTCAGCTACGTGCATAGTAAAAGGCAGAGGAAAGAAATGGTAGTTCAGCTATTAAATAAGGATGGCAAAATGATAACAGATGACAAAGAAAAGGCAGAGGTGCTCAATTCCTACTTTGGCTCAGTCTTCTCCCAAAAGAGGGTCTATGACCCCCCTGGCAAAGGCGAAGTACAGGCTGAAGGGGCAGGATTGCAGCTTGAGATCGACAGGCATATGGTCAAGGAACACCTCATTACTTTGAATGAGTTCAAATCTCCAGGGCCAGATGAACTGCATCCTAGAGTCATCAAGGAACTGGCAGAAGAACTCTCAGAACCGCTGTCTATTCTCTTTGAGAAATCATGGAGGACGGGGGAAGTGCCAGATGACTGGAGGAGGGCTAACGTTGTCCCTATCTTCAAAAAGGGTAAAAAGGAGGAACCTGGGAACTACAGACCAGTCAGTCTGACATCAATCCCTGGGAAAATTCTGGAGCAGATCATAAAGCAATCCATCTGGAAGCACCTTGACAACAATGCCGTGATTACTCGAAGCCAACATGGATTTGTCAAAAACAAGTCCTGCCAGACGAATCTGATCTCATTTTTTTATCAAGTAACCTCCCTTGTAGACCGTGGGAATGCTGTAGACATCATATACCTCGACTTCAGCAAAGCTTTCGACAAAGTGCCCCATGATATCCTGATGAGCAAACTAGCTCAAAGTGGGCTAGAGGAAACAACGATCCGGTGGATCCACAGTTGGCTACAGAATCGGACTCAAAGAGTGCTTATCAATGGGACCTTCTCAAACTGGGGAGAGGTAACGAGTGGGGTACCGCAGGGCTCGGTCCTGGGCCCAGTGCTCTTCAACATTTTTATTAATGACTTGGAGAAGGAGGTGCAGGGAATGCTGATCAAATTTGCAGATGACACAAAATTGGGAGGGATAGCTAATACTTTGGAAGACAGAAACAAAATTCAAAGTGATCTGGATAGATGGAGCGCTGGGCAGAAAACAACAGAATGACATTTAATAGGGACAAATGCCAAGTTCTGCACCTAGGAAAAAGAAACCAAATGCACAGTTACAAGATGGGGGATACGTGGCTCAACCACACTACAAGCGAGAAGGATCTTGGAATTGTTGTCGATCACAAGCTGAATATGAGCCAACAATGTGATGTGGCTGCAAAAAAGGCAAATGCTCTTTTGGGCTGCATTCATAGAAGCATCGCTTCCAAATCCCGGGAAGTACTAGTTCCCCTCTACTCAGCACTGGTTAGGCCTCATCTGGAGTACTGTGTCCAGTTCTGGGCACCACACTTTAAGAAGGATGCAGACAAACTGAAGAGGGTTCAGAGGAGGGCAACAGAGATGATCAGGGGACTGGAAACAAAGCCCTATGAAGAGAGACTGAAAGAACTGGGCCTGTTTAGCCTTGAGAAGAGAAGACGGAGGGGAGATATGATAGCACTCTTCCAAGTACTTGAAAGGTTGTCACAGAGAAGAAGGCCAGGATCTCTTCTCGATCATCCCAGAGTGCAGGACACGGAATAATGGGCTCAAGTTACAGGAAGCCAGATTCCGGCTGAACATCAGGAAAAACTTCCTGACTGTAAGAGCAATACGACAATGGAACCAATACCTGGGGAGGTGGTGGGCTCTCCCACACTGGAGGCCTTCAAGACGAGGCTGGACAGCCATTTGTCAGGGATGCTCTGACTTGGATTCCTGCATTGAGCAGGGGGTTGGACTCGATGGCCTTGTGGGCCCCTTCCAGCCCTACTATTCTATGATTCTATGATGTAGAATATAGAATACAATAACCATCTCCTTCTTCCTCATGTATGTCCCTTGCCATAGAGCAATAATTCACCTAGTTTCAGTGCTTTATTTCAGGCCCCAGGATTGATTTCAAAAACGTGTTCAGGGTCGCTCACGTTTCCCTGGAGCTCATTTTCTTTGTCCCTGCAGGCAGCCTGCCTCAGTGTCTCTTGGCACATGCATAATGTCTTTCTTGCCACAGCCAGCCCCTAAGCATCTAGGGTTAGGGGACAGGACCTCTGTTCAGAGTGCCCAAGACCTAGCACCTCTCCTTTTCCAGGTTAAAGCACAACCCTGCTGAAGTGACAAAACTGTGGAGAATTAAAGGGAGTTGGGTGAGGTCCTTCAAGGGAGATCACAGGACATCATCTGTAGGCCACTAGCATGCGACTCAGCTTGCCACAGTACTCTGAATTCAATCCTTCACCTTCCCACCCCATTCCCCCACTTAAAGAGAGTAACTATGATGCTCAGGTCAGTTTTTCAGTGGCTGGATAAACCCTGTGGTTCACACTGCACTCCTTATCAGGCTATACATGCCTGCAGCCCATCTGGGCCCTCATTAGGAATTCCAGGTCTCAAGGTCAGACCTGAAGTTTCTCAGTTGTAGCCTCCTTCCAAGGGTTTCTTCCCATGAGAAGGAATCAAATTTCAGGATAAGAGGCCAGTGCTAAACGTGTCTGGACTTCTTCCTTTTTTCTTTTTCTTTTTTGCTTGGCAAGAACTTTTGATATTAGCTCTACCCCCATGTCCATCAAGCTCCACCCTGAGCTACATTCTGCCCCTTGACCAATCAGATGGTCTCCCCTGCCCCTACTAGGTCTCATTAGGTTCCACCCATGAAATTCTGCCTTTTGATCTGCCAAGCATTACCCTTTATCTCCAAGGCTTCTCCCCAAGTCTCATCAGGATTTGAGGCTTGAGGAACCAGGCAACTGCACATAACAGATGAGTACAGAGTGTGCAACCTGCACTAGGAAGGACTAATGCCACCACGGAGGTTCTCTTCTATCACACTGTTCCTATTTTTGTAGGGACCATTTGTCTTCATGGGTTCATCAGGCCAAATGCTGATCACTAGCTACATACCAAGGTTTGCCTAATGCATGAACCTTTCAGCAGTCTCAAGTGGGCTCCAAAAACAGGAGGTTGGTTTGGTAGGTCCAAGCTGTGCAGGCCAATCTAAGAACAGTTTCTTGCACTCCCTTTTCTACTACTGAAATGCTGAACAAGAATATCCCTGGCACACATGCCCTAACACTTTCCTGGCTATAAGTCCATTAAAAACAATGGGACTTACCTCCTGGGTAAAAATTCATAAGATTAGATTATAAATAAGCCAATTATATTTTTTTATTTATTTACAATATTTATATACTGCTCCACTTCAAAGATTTCGGAGCAGTGAACAACAAAATAAAAGAATAAAACCCCATAATTAAAACAGTTAAAACATTTTAAAAGAACAGATTCTGAACTTAATAAACTGCAGGTGGTCACTCAGGGAAGGCCTCTTGAAATAGCAATGTCTTCAGGAGGCACCAAAAACAGCACAACGTTGGCACATGTCTGACCTCCAAAGGCAGGGAATTCCACAGGAAGGGGGCCACCACGCTGAAGGCTCTTTTCCTGGTGGACTCCAACTGGGCCATAGGTCCATGTGGAACCACCAGGAGCAAGCCCTCCGACGACCTCAGTGACAGGGCAGGTTGGTAAAGAAGAAGGTGCTCTCTCAGGTATCCTGGTCCCAAGTTGTTTAGAGCATTGTACACTAGTACTAAAACCTTGCCTGGTAGTGAATAGGCAGCCAGTGCAGTTCCCTCAGCAAAGGAGTTACATGCTGAAAAGGGTCAGCTCCTGACAACAGCAGAGCTGCTCCAATCTGCACTAGCTCCAGCTTCTGGACCAGCCTCAAGGGCAGCCCCACATAGAGCGTGTTGCAATAATTCAGTGTTGAGGTTACTAATACCTGTACCACCGTGGCCAAGCTATCTCTGTCCAGGAGAGGTGGTAGCTCGTGAACCAGCTGAAGCTGGTAAAAGGCACTCTGAGCCACAGTGACCACTTGGGCTTCCAGCAACAGTGATGGATGTAGGAGTACCCCCGGACTACGGACCTGATCTTTCAGAGGGAGTGCAACCCCATCCAGAACAGGCAATGAGCCTATCTCCTGGACCCGGGAACCACTCACCCACAGGGTTTCCGTCTTGCCAGGACTCAGGTTCAGTTTATTAGCCCTCAGTCAGCCCATTCCTGAGTTCAGGCACTGGTCCAGGACTTGCACAGCCTTGCCTGATTGGGATGTCACACGGAGACAGAGCTGTGTGTCAGCATACTGATGGAACTTGGCTCCAAATCCCCTAAAGACTGCTCCCAGTGGCTTCATATAGATGTTAAACAACATTGGGGACAAGATGGTACCCTGTGGCACCCCATAGCTTAATAGCTGAGGGGCCAAGGTATAGTCACCTAATGTTACTCTGAAATTGGCCCTGTAGGTAGGACCGGAACCACTGTAACACAGTGCCTCTGATACCCATCCCACGGAGTCGATCCAGGAGGATACCATGGTTAATGGTATCAAAAGCCGATGAGAGATTGAGCAGAATTAACAGAGTTGTACTCCCCCTGTCCCTCTCTCAATAAAGGTCATCCATCAGGGTGACCAGGGCTGAGTCAGTCCGATACCAGATTGAAACCCAGACTGGAATGGGTCTAGATAATCAGTATCCTCCAAGAGCACCTGCAGTTGCTCCATCACAACCATCTCAAGTACATAGGAAATACCTAGGAAAGGGGTATTTGTGACTGGGCAGTAGTTGTCTGCTGGGTCCAGAGTGGGCTTCTTCAGGAGTGGCCACACGACTGCCTCCTTAAGGACATCAGGGACCACCCCTTCCCGCAAGGAAGCATTTATCACTCCCTGAACCTACCCAGTCATACCCCCTCAGGTAGCTTTTATTAGCCAACAGGGGCAGGGATTGAGAGGGCACATGGTTGGTCACACTGCTGCAAGCACCTTGTCCACATCATCAGGTCGCAGCAACTGGAACTGATCCCACAAAATCGGGCAGAGGGTGACATCAGACACCTCAACTGGAACTGTGATCACAACAGCATCAGGTTCACTGTGGAGACAAGTGATTTTGTCTTCAAAGTGTGACGCCAAAAGGTCACAGTGGGTCCTTGACAGGGCCCGGGGCCCATTTGCTGGGTAGGGTGTTAACAAACCCTGGACCACCTGGAAGAGTTATCTTTTCCCATAATAGGTGATTTATATGTCACATTTGGATGGAGAGGTTGCTGTTAGGGCTACCAACAACACAGACTTCAAAGGTGTGGATAATGAGGTTTCCTGATTTTCACCAATATCCACAGACTTGAAGTCTCATTTATACATATTCTGAGTTTGGGGAATGTACAGGAATCAGACTAGCAAAATTATCAAGTTGGAGAAACACAGAAGTGTTGTGGTTGAACTTTACTTGGCAGCAAAAGGACACAGTTCTCTGTCCGAAGACTGCCAAAGAGCAATAACTTACCAGCTGGCTTGAAAGTCTTATTTATAGCTTCCTTCCCTGGCTTGGCTTAGTTGATGGAGATATAAACACTTTTGTTGTTGCTTCTTTATTTTGTTCTTGGTCCCCTTACTTCCTCTCTTTCCTGCTTGCTAGCATATTCTGTGCTCTCCCAGGCCTTGAAGCACACAGCCAGGGCTTCATCTCCAGCTCTACTGACATCAGAAGTGGCTGAGTCACAGCCATGGTCCAACATACCCTGATTTCTAAAAAATAGGAAAACAAGACATTTGTTATCCCTCCTCTCTCACATAACCTGGGACATAACAGTGGTAAGCACTTTTAGCACAAAGCAAGCCAAATACTTTGTTCACATACTCGAAGCAACCTTAAATTGAAAGACCATGGGATTTGCAATGGAAGTCAAGAACATGTGTCCAAACGGGAAAGGCATATGTATGAGAGGCTTAGCAATGCTCCACTGGGGGAGGGGGCGCAGTGCTTTGCATTAGTAGCTAGGAAAACATTCTGAGCATCAAGGGATATATCTGAACATGCAACAAAATGGGGTGGTGGTGGTGACAGCAATGGAGACAGAAAGCACACTACCTCATGGAAGACTGTTGGCCAGTGGTAACTGGAACCTGTGAACTGGAATAAGCCAAACAAATACAAAAAGATACGTTTATGTTAAGAGTCTTAAATGAACTTGTTACATGTACTACTAACTGAACTAGAAGTTATAGGCTTTAAAGAATGAACAATGAGGGTGAAGGGTGTGGGGAGGGTTATAACTATTTAAATTTTTTCTTGATTGTAATTCTGAAAAACTCAATAGAACAAAAAGTCATTAAAAAAACCTGGAGGGTGAGAGGGAAGTCCTTGGATGTTGGGCAGCAAAGAATGTATCTTTGAATCTCATCTATGTGTGTTTACATGGAAGTAAATCCCATTGACTTCAATATGGTTTACTCCCAGATAAATGAGTATAGCGTCACCTTGCATAAACTGTGGCAATACATACTACATGTCACTCTACCTGCAGATGAGAGTCGAACCCAAGAATCCCAACTCTTGTCCAAGCTTCCTTGCTCCAAACCACTAGATCCTACATACCAGTCTGGAAAGAGACTAGATATGCCCTACTATCCAACAAGCCCCACTTGTTTCCCAGATTTGAATGGGCTGGATTTCAGCTCTGGGATCTCAGTAGATTACTGCCAAACTTTGTCCAATAGTGTATTTCAGCAGTTTGCAGACTCCAGGCTTGCAGGATCTACTTTGTTTTTTATTAGATCCCCAAGATCCACCACACAGAGCCAGGTGCAGAAGACATACAGTTATAATTAAAGACTTCTGAGACCAAGAATTTGTTTTGAGTGAACTGAGCTCCATGTCTTTCCATATAGAAATCCATTCCGGGATTTCCCCAAGGTTTCTTCATTTCAGCAGTATAATTTAGGGTTGTGGGGTGGGGGAGTAATTCAGTTGTTGCTGTTATTTAACAACTGGGCATCAGAAATCCTTGCTGCTCTACTGCAAATCTCTCCCTCTCTCAAATGATTTCTAGGCTATCTTTATGGGCGGAACCCTCTAAAGGTGGTGTAAAAGACAAAAACCACACAAAATGGATACAATAAAATCCGTAAAAACATATCCAGAGCTGGCGCAAGCTCTCCTGCCATCTGAGATAGGAGAGAACACATGCACCTCTGTTGCGTCCACCCCACCCTTGCCATGTCTCCTTCCTATCCCACGGCTGTCTCCAGTCCCACCCCTGCCACATCTCCCAGCCCCCCACCATGTCTCTCACCTGCCCCAACCCCCATCACTTCTCCCAGGCCCCCCACCACATCTTTCTCCTCTGTCTCCCAGCCTTCGGTGATAAAATGCTCCACAATCTCAAATGTGTTTGTGGTGTCATAAGAAGTGTGATTTAAATTCAAAATATTAGAAAGGTATCATAACCTGTCAATGTAAAATTTTAGGCAAAACTTTATTATTACTAAAAACTAATGCTTTTTCATCATGTGGGGAGTTAACTAACCCCATAAGAAATCTGTCTTTGGTGAGGTAAATGTTCCCCCAAACATGGCTTCTCATGGCTTCTGCCAACCTACTGACACCCAGAGTATTTAAGCCTGCTTCCCTACACCAGTTTCCTTTGGGAAAAACCATAGGACATTTTTACACCCCAGTACAATGCTTGTGTTTGGGGCATAAAGACACAATAGCAAAATTAATAGATTATCGGGATATTTTATGCCCCAAGTATGTTTTTCTTTCCAGAAAAACAACAACAGTAAGTAGTAAGTGACTGAAATTTGGGAACATGATGCGAGTGACAGAATACAATGATATGATGGGATGACTATGTTGTAGATCTACTTCTGTGTAAATTCAGCAATGTAAAGTGCCCTTGGGGTAAGTTTGTCTTATGAGATTAATAATATTTGGATGAGATTAATAATAATGTGGATACTAAACTTCAAGTTTTTAATATTTAGTTATTTATTTTACTTCTATCCCACGATATCCTATATCCTCAGAGTGGCTTACATAATTTTTTAAAATGTTACTAGTCCTCTCCCATGGTGGTGGGGGAAGACCACAGGCAAGAGAAGTTAAAGAAGCTCTTTAAACAATTTAAATATTCCTATCAGTCAGTAAAGTCCATTTGTGTATATATATCTACATATATGATGATGTGATTACAGAACAGAGAGTTACGGATGATAACATCATCTACAATGAAAAGAGAGAGAGAGCTCCTGAGGTAAACAGAATGGGTGACAGCCTTGTGTAATTTAAATTGTGAGCTTTTGCGCTGGAGAAACATTTTTATATGGTATAAATATTATAGCTCACCCTGAGCCCTCAGGTCAGGACAGGATACAAATTTAAAGAAAGAAAGAAATGAAACAGGAAGTATATGGCCCGAGGAAATCCCATGTCATTACTGTTTGCTCATGATACTGCCTGATACTACAATGGCAGCCATTTTTGCAGTGCAGATGATGACAGAGCCTAGAATGGACAGAAGAGGAAAGTCAGCAAACTCAAGCACCAGTTCTTCAAGTTGCATTCTTCGTATAACACCCAGCTTAAATGGAAACAGTGCGGGAGGGGAGGAGCCAAATGCTCTCTCAGCTAAGCCAGTGGAGCTGCTCCACTGTCTCATCAATCCCTGTACAGCAGCCATGTTGAATGCTTCCCAATGTTAAAACAAAGAAATGAACACCTCCCTGCAAGCAGAAAACTAGTAAGAGAGCAGACTGGGTTTGAATCTTTCTTTCTCATATGCTCTTTTTCTACTTGCAGGTAGGTGTTTTTTGTTTTGCAAGAGAGCACCCAGTCTGAAGTGATACCATTCCAACATCTCAGCACCCTACTACCCAAGGCTGGCCCTACCATTAGGGAGAGTGAAGCAATTGCCTCAGGCAGCAGATGCTTGAAGGCAGTGGGGGCGGCATTCCAGCAGTTCCTCATGAACACTCTGTCTATTCCCCTTTGTTGGAGGACCGATCAATGTATGCCACACTGCTGCTCCTGCCCTCCGCTCTAAACTTATCTGCTGCCTCAGGTGTGGTGGAGGATGCTATCCAATCACCAGCACTGAAGTAAGATTCAATTGTCCGTCCAGTCAGCTTCTGTACGTGGTCTAGGGAGCTGAGATGCCATTTTGTCCTTCGCCTCAGGCAGCAAAATGTCTTGAGCCGGCCAGGCTACCACCTCCTTCTGCTGCCTGTGTAACCCAGGCTCCTTTCTGTGGTCCTTGCTTGCAGGACGTACAGACCCTAGCCTCGTTGCCACAGCAACAAGCATCCCTCCCTTCTCCGCTTATCAATGGCGTTCTCTACCTTGGCAATGGGGCGAGGCTAAGGATCCAGTGAGGCGGGGCCTATCACGTATCTCTCCCGTGGCAACGAAGCTATGTCTAAATTGAAAAGCGTTCCCGCCAATCGGAACCCGGCAACAGGTCCGACACGCGCGGGTGCGGACTCAAACTGCTGTATTGCTCTTCTCTCGCTTTCTCCGGTTGGGGGCGGGGGTGTATCCTCGATGATTGACAGATACGTATACTAATGACCACCCAGAGTAGTGCCGAAATTCAGAGCAAGCACTAATAGGAGCTGGTTCACGTGCGAGAGCTGGCCAATGAACGGAAAGCGGTGGGAGGGCCCCGGCGTGGGCGCTCGCGGGAGGGAGGAGAGGGGGGCCGTGGTGGCGAACAGCAGAGGCGGTGGAGGAAAATGGCGCCGAGCTCGAAATCCGAGCGGGGCGGCGCCTCGGGAGGGAAGCGGGGCTCGACGGAGTCGGGGCGCGGGGGGAGGCGGGAGCATGTGGTGAGGCAGCTCGAGCGTGTCAAGGTGAGTGGAAGCAAAAGCGGGAGAGGCCTGGCCGGAGGAGAGGAGGACCGAGCACCACCTCGGGCGAGGAAAAGGACGGATGTGTGGGAGGACCGTGGTGGGATGGGGAGACGAGAGGGGCAGGCAGGCAGTACAGGGCCCCGGGAGGTGAGGAGAGAAAAGGCGAGCCCTCGGTCGACGGCGCGGGTGTGGAGATGAAATAAGAACGTTTGAGCCAAACGGCGAAATCAGCTTGTGCTTCGAAGTAATTGAGGGAGGCTGGTGTGCATATGACCTGGGGAATAAATCGGATTTATTTTAAAATCCAATTTATGGAAGTGGGGAAGATGCGCTCTAGTATGTCTGCTATCTGAGGATAACACTTCATGCCTTTGATGAAGTGGGCTTTAAGGTGCCACAAGACCCTTTTGTTTTTGCTGCAGCAGACTAACACGGCCCCCTTCTCGGAATTGGGTGTGTATGTATATATATTCTCTGTGTGAGTGTGTGTGTGAAGGGAGAAGAACCCCACGTACCGGGAAAGCGAATAGCATACTGTGGTGAAAGTGCCGTCGCAGGAGGGAGAGGGTAGTGTGACACCAGGAAGGATGGAGTGTTGGTGTCCGTGATGGAGTGAGAGGGGGTTTGCGGTGGGATGTGTTTGCGTGATATCATTAAAAATACTTCAGCCAAAAAGCTGGGTTAAAAATGTGTTTTTCAAGGTAAATTAGGGAAGGCGTATGTGTGAGATGGTGAGGGGCAGCAATGGCAGTGTGTGTGTGGTAAGAATTCTTCAGCTAAAAGGAAGGGTATAAGTTGGCACTTCAGATAGATAGATAGATAGATAGATGGAGATGAGGGGTGTATAGAAATACTCTGAATGCTGGACTTGGATCAGTGAGACTCCAGGTTCAAATCCTTGCTTTGCCATTAAACTCACCAGGTTCCTTTTGACCAGTCATACTTTTTCTCAGGGTTGTTAAGAAAGAACAGAAGGGAGAGAGCCAAAGGCAGATGTAGTAATTGTCCAATATGGCATGTTTAGGGGAAGAACAAATGTACTGGCAGATGGAGAAGGGGATGTGGGTGGTAATACGGTGGGTGAGGAGACAGAGGGGGCTTATGGTAGGGTATGTGTTGGAGGGGCGTAATGCCTTTAAGAAAGCTTAGGCCAAAAGGCAGGTGGGTACTATTGAACTCGTGTCCTCCTTAGGAATACAGGAAGCTGCTTTGTACTGAATCAGACCCTTGGTCCATCTAGCCCAGTATTGTCAAGACAGACTGGCAGCTAGGGCTCTCTGGGGTTTTAGGCAAGAGTTTTTCCAACCCTACCTGGAGATGTTGGGGACCTTCTGCATGCAAGGCAGGTGCTCTGAGCTACAGTCCCCTCCACATCCTCTTCTTGTGTGGGGTTCTCAGAGGCAGCTGTTTGAGAACAGAATGCTGACTAGATAGGTGTTTGGTCTGATCCAGCATGGCTCTTTTGTTCTTACATATATTGGTGGAGGTTGTGTGGTTGGTAGCATAAGGTTCTGGTTACTTGTACAGGGACCAGGAGCATTCAGATTCAGCCTTGGTGGGCAGCATTGGTTATGTCATTTGCTCTAGGCCATGTTTACCCATCTGAAAAAAAGGATTAATTAAACTTTTTCTATTGTGTTTCTTGTGGATGAAGTATTTCAAATGTCCATCTAGCCCAGCATGCTTCATTCAGCAGCCAGATGCCTCTGGACAGCTCACAAGCAGGGCATATTGATGATGGGGAACAGGAGGGTTATCCCCAGTATCTGGCCTTCAGAGGTATATTGGTACATGAAGGTTCCATTTCGTATTGTAGTTAATAGCCATTTGTCTGACCTGTTCTCCATGAACATGTCAAATCATTTTAAAAAGCTATCTAAGCTAATGGCTCCCACCATTACATCTTGTATTTAATTCCACATCCTATGAACTTTAAACGTCCAACTAGCCCAGCATTCCTCTTCTTGTTTCCTTGAACCCATTGCCAGTTAGCATCATGGAGTGACTCTGACCCTTAATCTTACATGAGGGACCAACATTTTTGTTCACTCTTGGTCACTTATTGATATTCTCATTTCACAGATGATACATTAAAGGAGTTGGGATTATTTGTCAAACATCGTGGTGAACTGGGGGTTGAACATTTGTCTCAACCTCTAGAGTGTGTCTGTTATTGTTGACTTGTAACCAAAGGGCTGCTGTGGGCTGGATGAGGAAGCATTTTTAAGGAGCCCTGAACTTTTGTAATCTAGTGGATATTTAAACAATACACTGAACAACTGAGTGTTGTGCTTGTGTGGCAGGCAAAAGGATCCAGCAAGAGATTTAAAATCACCCAGCCTTGAAAAAGGCTTTTTACTATTGAGTGGTAGGGAGAGAAGTATGGCAAGCATAGTAGGGGCCATAGTTGCTCTAGAGAGGCAAAACAGTTAGCCAGGGGCACTTTGCTGCCATCAGGAACAATCTTTTTGTGCTTTTGATGTACTTTGCTGTTAAGGTACAAGCCAGAAGTTGGCCACTTTATGTCCATTTCTATTCCTTTGTGCCATCTTGACCTTTGAGTGGGGCAGTGACATTTGAGGTGTGGCTGGTTTGTCCAGGAAGGCTTGCAATTGATTTGTACCTAACGCCATGATTTGTCAAGGCTACAAACACTGCACTTGATGCACGTGCCACTGTTTTAGCCCCATTAACGTCCATGTGACCCTGATATGGTCAGTTCCGCCTTTCCTCCATTTTGTGGCATTTTGTGTGTTACAGTTCTTGAGATCTTTAAGAGAAACTCACTAGCTTTGATACCCCTTGCAGATCAGCGGACAGCTCTCACCTCGTCTCTTCCGTAAGCTGCCACCGAGGGTTTGTGTGTCTCTGAAGAGCATTGTTGATGAGCATTTCTTGTGTGCAGGGTAAGGTTATGGTGTGCCGTCCACCCTTTGATGAGCTGCCATGGAGATGGCTCATCTCCTAGGTATGAAAGGATTGATTGCATATGTGAGCTGTGTATTTGAGAGTCCCACAGTCTGAACATGGCTTCTTTATTTTTCTTGCATTGCAGGCACATTTTCCTTGGCTTCTCTAAGTGTGGGAGATACGTCTTGTCCTACACCAGTAGCAGCGGTGATGATGACTTCTCCTTCTACATCTACCATCTCTATTGGTGGGAGTTCAATGTTCACAGCAAGCTAAAGATGGTAGGGACCATGCTGCATGTGATGAGTATAGAACTGAGATATGACCCCCTTCCTGTGATTATGAGCGTTATGGCAGTTGGCTTGGCTTGTGGTATTAAGCACAGTTTGTCTTCTCATTGGTAGAACTTAGTGGAAGGTATTTGGGCAGCTTCGGGTAGTTGAAACTGGATTAAGGGAAAGAGTACATCAGCTTCGCAGCAGGAAGCAGTGTGATCTTTATGCAAGACTTCAGCTGGCAGCCCAGCAGATAGCTGGATGCACTGTAATTGTGGCATCAATTAGCAAAGTGTGCAAACCTTAGTTCTATGTATAGTGGCTCCCAGATGTCATCTAGGAAAAATTACTATACCTATAGAAACCAATGGGTGAGTTTGCACGGCATGACAGCCCATCATGGGTGACAAGCTGTGCAGTGTGAGTTGTTTTGGGAACAGCCCACAGTATGTAGTTTGTGCACCCAACATACGATCAGGCTTATTGTGGGTTCTCCCCTCCTTCCCTCTCAGTCCTCCAGCTGGCTCTGCCCAGTATCCCAGGGGACCTGGCAGCAAAGCCCAAACTTGTTTGCTGCCAAGCCGCCCCATCCCCACTCCAATTGCGATCCCAGTCACTGTCAGAACCTTGTAAAAAAAACAACAAAAAACACCTTTTGTTTGCACAAAAATGGGTCCAGGAATGTTTTTCACATTTTCCGTGCCCCTGGGAATGTGTGCAAAAGCTCCTTTTAAAAAACCCAATTTTTTAAAAATCAGATTTTTGAAGTTGCGCACTTGCATAACTCTGCCTGTCCAAAATATGCAGGCTTGTCTTGCTGGGGGCCTTGTGTGTTCGAGCTATCAGACATACAAGGTAACAGTCTTGGCTACACTGGATATAGGCTGGTTTGACAGCCTTGGACAGCTGACAGGTGGGGAAACAGGGTGTAGATAACTCCCTTAGCAAGGGGATCCCCAGGGTTCAAAGGATTGTCCTGAACTTTGCGATGCCCTGCTTTGAATCCCCACTTACCTGAGTCCTCAGCAACAGTTTTTCATAGAAAAGTGCACGCCACCCCCTTTCCCCCTCTGAAATGCAGTAAACGCATCTCGTTTGACAGCTGTCAAACTAGACTCAGTTACTGTGGTTGGGAGTGAAAAATGGGGTGGCATGCACTTTGCTATGAAAACCAGCTGCTGCACCCACCCACCCTTTTCACACTTTTTTGCCTTATCCGTGCCTATATTTGATAGCTGTCAAAGGAGCTGTGTCAGGTTGTTGTTGTCAGTGCAAACAGGAGGGAAAAGGGGGTGTAGATCTCTGTTAAAAAACAACAACAACGGTCTCTCCTTGTCATAAGGCAAAAAGGTGTGAAAAGGGGGATGCACTTTTCGGTGAAGAGGATTTGCTGATGACGTGGGGAGGGGTGGACTGGAAAGGAGGCACTCCCAAGGGTCGGGGCAACACTTGAAACACCAGGGATCCCCTTTCTAAGTGGATGATCTTGAACCCTTTTCCCCACCTGTCAAGGCAGAAAAGGGCTCAAGATCACCCACTTAGCAAGGGTATCCATAGAATTTAAAGGGTTGCTCAGCCCTTGGGTGTGCCCTTGTCCTAGTCCCCCCTCCCTGAGTTGGCAGCAACTGGTTTTCATAGGAAAATGCACACCAGCCCCATTTTTCACTCCCAATCACAGTAACGGAGTCAAGAAACGCTGTGCATTCCTGTGTCACTTGTGTTCTTTAATAATCATCAGCCTAGACCAGTTATGTCTGTGGAGTTTTACTTAGTGTTGGCTTTAATGTCATAACTAGTTTTCAGAACTAGATAGTTAATTTTTGTATGCTTCTTTTACAGAGTGAATTTTTTCTTTACTTACTAACCAATAATTGTAGAAATATAGGAATACGTTATAAATTGGTGTAAATGGTAGTGTGGAGAAGACAGTAAATAAACAGAGGAAATAACACTTTAAAAGAGAAACATTTGACAAAAGAGGGGATAAGTATGACTTTAACGGAGGGCAATATAAAATATATAGTAAATAAATTATTGGAGACCCAGTTTCCCACATTCTTAACACGGGATCCTTTCATGAGGAATCCAGCTTTGTATATCTGGGGGAAACATAGATTCATAATGATTCCTTTTTAGTAAGAATCTTATATATGCTTACAATTCTATAACACATGTAAAAGGGAAGCTTTGAAAGTATTACATTACATAGCAGATATTCTCTGCCACCTCTTCAAAAGGGGTAAAAAAGTGAAACTCCAGTGGGCTAGCACAAGCCTTTTGCATGAACCTAAGCATCTCTTAGGATCCTGGCTTCTGTATATTGTCCATCTCAAAAGTAAGGAGAGGCTCTTAGCCATTATTTCAGTATTGTAAACACACATTTTGGCTCTTTCCCAGGAATGCATTCATTTAATTATACATATAATTATGTATACCTTTTCTGGAAGTCCCAGGCAGCTAACAAAGTGAATGCATAAAAATGCCTAATACATACAATACACAATGTAAAACAATTCTAAAAATAAAAAATAAGGTAGCTTCATTTTAAAACCAGTTGCGGAGTAAAGGCACCGATGGACAGATTATCAAGGTTGAAAGGCTTTTCTAAAAAGGAACGTGTTTGCAATTTGGTGGAAAGCTAGCAAAGAGGAGGTAAGACTAGCCTGTCTTGGGAGGGAGTTTCACAGCTTAGGAGTGACTAACGAGAAGGCTTTCTCCCTGGTCCCAGATGGACAGTTTGCAGGATTAGATAGAAAACTTAAGAGGGCCTCCATTGGCCTTGGTAAGCAGGCAGATTCATATCAGTGAAGGTGGTCCTTCAGATATCCTGTGTTCAAACTGTAAATGGCTTTAAAGGTGATAACCAGCAGTTAGAATTGGGCCTGGAAATACATTGGAAGCCATTGCAATGGTTTCAGTAAAGGCATTCTGCATAATTGGATTCCTGCATTGAGCAAGGGGTTGGACTCGATGTTCTTGTAGGCCCCTTCCAACCGTACTATTCTATGATTCCCACAGTGGAAATTAGGGTTCAGGTGTTCTTACTCTTCAGTCCTGAAGAGTAAGAACACTTGAAGGCTAAGGCTAGAAAGGGGTTTGGGGGTAGGGAGGGGAAATTTAGGTAGAATTAGGTTAAGAAATGTCTGTCACTCTGCATGGTAGATAAAAAATTTCTGTTCAGGTGCTCAGAAATAAAAAAGATAGGCACACAATCACTAAGCCTCTTTAACTGGTTTATTCAATAATTTCAACACTAAAGAATTACCTTGCAGTTGTTTGACTAGTGGTAACTATGTCCTGAAGGCTCTCTTCTCCTATACCATCTTATAAATAGCCACAAAGTTTCTGTCTGTGGTAATAATGACCACTAGTTCAACAGGCAGGGAAGTTTATGTAAATTGGAAGAATTGGTTCATCTCTACCACAAACTACTATCATGGGTATGTGCAATCAGGCGCGCTAGTCAGAATGTTTGTAGGCTAATAACTCTCAGCATATTTACAAGCCTGTGCTACTTACATTGAGAGAGAACCCCTTAAAAGAGATTGGAGAAAAGCCAGGAATGGAGGGAAATACAGGCCACTTGAACATGCTGGTTCTCGTAGGTGTAAGCCATAAAAGAGTGGTGCCATTAAAACCTGAAGCAAAGGAGATTATAAAATATGCAAACATGTTGATCCAACAAATTTAAGAACATAGGAAAAGCCACCTGCTGGATCAGACCAAAGGCCTACCTAGTTGAGCATTCTGTTTCCACAGTGGGAAGCCCACAGCAGGACATGAATGCAAAACACCCTCCCTCCCACTCATGTTTCCCAGCAAGCTGGTAGTGAGAGGCATACTGCCTCCAGTAATGGAAATAATAGATAGCTATCATGACTGAGAGCCTTTGCCTCCATGAATTTGTCTCATCTCCTTTTAAAACCATCCAAGGTGGTGGCTGTTGCTACATCTTGTGGTAGCAAATTCTGTAGTTTAACTATGCACTATGTGAAGAAGAACTTCCTTTTATCTGTCCTGAATTTATCTCACTATTCAGCTTTGGTTGTAGTATGAGAGGAAGAAAAATGTCTACCTATCCACTTTTTCCACACTATGTATAATTTTATACATCTCAATCCTGTTGCTCGTTACTCACCTTTCTTTCTAAGCTAAAAAGCCCCAAGTATTCTAACTTTTCTTCACAGTGCAGTTGTTCTAGTTCCTTGATCATTTTGGTTGTCTTTCCCCAGCTCTCCGATACCCTTTTTGTGGTGCAGTGACCAGAACTGTACACAGCATTCCAAGTGTGGTTGCAACATAGATTCATATAAAGTCATTATGATACTGGCAGTTTTATTTTTGATTCCTTTCCTAATTATCCCCAACATGGAATTTGCGGTGCATAGGGTTGTAATTGCACTGCAGCAATTTTGTGGAGCTTCCACTTTTTACAACAATTGAGAAGATACTATTGTTCTACTACCTCACTAACTCTAGCCTTGGGTATGTGGCAGTGGTATATGTAGGTCAGAAACGTAGGCTGCTCGATATCAAAACGGATTAAACTTAGTCCTAATTCATAGCCTCAACAAATGCTAGTAATGCTAAAAGCCAGAACAGGCCGCATTACCTATCAATACCTATTTGAAATCTTGTTTTTAATGTAGCTACACATGGTCTATATAGCAAATATTCTCTTGAATAAGGGCTGAACAGTCCCAAAGCAGATTGGAACTAATAAGTTGAATAAATAGTTTTCTGTGTGCCTTGTAGTTTTTGTTGGGTCTCCCAGTCCTTAGTCTCTCTTCTGAGGCCCAGCCATGTTCCAGCAAGTGTCTTGCTGTTCCTTTAGGTACGTCAGGTTCGATTGTTCCAGGATGAAGAAATCTACAGTGACCTCTACCTGACAGTATGTGAATGGCCTAGTGACTCCTCCAAGGTCATCGTCTTTGGTTTCAAGTATGTTACTTTGAATGAAACTTGGTGTTCAGATTGAGAGTGATATCTGCCACTTGAACTTTCCATGTTCCTATGAAAATCAGGAGGTCACTGCACTTGCTTGAGGCATTCTGGATGATTCCTCCTTGTCTTCTGCTGTATCAACAATGCTAAAAACCTAGGGCAAGCAACTGTGTTACATGCTGGCATGACAAGTTCTGGAACTGACATGATCCCATAGCTTGACTCTTCAGTACTTTTAAGCTGAACGAAGGGTATCCCACTCCCATATTGTTCTAAGCTAAATTTAGGAATTTTGCCAGGGCACCACAGCCTGGGAAGTTAAGAAATAGGAGTGGCACTTAGCTAGTTCTGTGCCCCAGATGAAATAAATGTTATGATGAAAAAGGTACTGTGATTTTAGTTTAGGAGCTTGTTGCTTTACTATTGACTGATGTTAGTGTGACTATAAGGTGTAGTTGTAGCTCAGTTGTGGAGCACATGCAAAAGGTCCCTGGTTCAATTGCTGGCAGTTCCAGGCAGGGCTGGGAAGAAACCTGTCTGAGACTCTGAAGAGCCACTGCCAGTCAGAATGACCTGATTTGGTTATAAGGCAGCTTCCTGTGTTCTATGCTTCTTTCATTTGTTTTAACTAATTACAATGTTGACAATCCATTCTTCTGTGTTTGGTCCTTGCATGTCTAATTTCAGTTCTAATCCATCTGAATTGGGCCATGTTTGAGTAGTAAACAATTTTGGCCTGTGTTTGAATTGGATCTACTGAATATTAGTGAGTTGTAAACTGATGAAGGTTCTCTTCCTCTTGTGGTGGTACAAGATTATTTGCTTTCCGTTAGTGACTAAGAGCCTTTTGGAGGCTTCTGAGTATCCTATGCCTTTCCGGGCTACTGCTGGCAGGGTGGGAGGAGCAGCACAGGTGATTTTTGGCTCTCTGTTCTCCTTTCTGATTTCACCCTTTAGGTGGACCTCTGAGCCAGTCTAGAGGAGTCTCATTGCTGGGCCTGGGGCAGGGCTGCAGAGGCCACAAGATACAATGTATCCTGGCCTCTCCTCCTCTCTTCCTTCCCTGCCCACTGGCACATCCCCCGTTCCCCCTCCCTGAAGTCACATTTGTGACCTCAGGAAGCAGCCACTGCAGCAGGGGGAGGAATCTGAGCCCAGGGCCCCCCTCCTGAGGTCACAGCAGTATCAGGGCCCTTGGGAGGAGGACTCCAAAAAAATCCTGTGACCCTTGGGATGTTCTCCCAAGACCATACGATTGCTCTCTAAGCCTACAATCCTAAACATGCTTATTAGGAAGTAAATACCATTGAATTCTGTGGTGCTTAACGTCTGAGTTTGAATGTAGTTAGGGTCATCCAGCAAGGGGCTTTTAACAGGTTGCTAGCCGAGCAAGCACCCTCGGTATCTGGAGACTAGTACTGGAAGGTGGGTGGGCAAAAGTTTTTGTGGCCTCTGAAAATGATTACTACTTCCTCTCTTCTGGTAGTACCCGTTCAGCAAATGGCCTACTCATGAACATGATGATGAGTGACGAAAACCATCGGGATATCTACATTAGTACAGTTGCTATGCCTCCTCTTGTGCACTGTCCAAGCTGCAGGGACATGGCCATTGCACATCCAGGTGGGTGAGGCATAATTGGCATATAAGAATTATTTGGCAGGGTGCCCTGAATAATGGTGACTCTTGGAGGGGCTGGTTGAAACTGTTAGCAGAATAAATACGCAATAAGAGAAATTAGTTTTGTTTATTTAAATGTGGTAAACACTACATGTTCCTTTCCATGAAGCCAATAATCAATGTGAGGTATTGAAAATGGACTAAATTAACATTTGTCAATAGCTGCAAAGTACTTTAACATCAGTGCCCGCCCTGTTCCAAGGCTCTGAACATGTTACGTTTCTGTATATTTTCTGGAGATGTGCCCATTACTTCCATCTTGAAATATAGTTCCACTGTTAATCCTTTGGGAGGAAAAAGCCCCACAACCTTCTGTAAAGTGTTTTATAGAGAGCAGCTGCCCCCTGACTATTCCCTATGTTCGCAGCTCGTCCTGTGTTGGTGCTGATGTTTCTTTGTATACACTCCCCAGGTGACCCAAACGCCAAATGTTTGCAGCATGGATTCATGCTGCACACCAAGTACCAGGTGGTATACCCTTTCCCTACATTCCAGCCAGCATTCCAACTCAAGAAAGACCAAGTGGTACTACTTAACACCAGCTACTCTCTAGTGGCCTGTGCTGTTTCTGTGCATACATCAGGTAAGAGAGTGGGAAAGTGTGTGCGAGGATGAGCACTGCACAAATTCTGTTCTGTTTGGGGAGCCTGCTCAGGCTCCATGCCAGGCGAGCTTTGAGACCTATAACTACTGAATGATAGTGTTGCATGCCTTGTTGGTTTTAAGGACTAGGACAGCACAGTGAAAGAATTGATAGGTATTCAAGTGCATTTAGGTTGTTAGCAGCTCTGGGCTCTTTCTGAGGAAGGGCAGGTTATAAATCAAATATTTAAATAAATCTGCAATTGCTGGAGCTTTAGCTAAACCTTTTACATTTATAACACTTAAGTTCAATTTTCCGTCCTGTGCCACTGAAGTCTGTTCCACGTGTTGTCTTGACAGCTGTATCCAGACAACAGAAATCTTCTTGTTGCATAGGTTCATCCTGCACTTACCCCAACAACAGCAGCAGTAAATAAAACAGAATTCCTCAGTCCTAAAAAGCTGAAATGAATATGAGATTAATTTTGTGTGTTTATTTTTATTTCGTTACATTTATATCTTGTCTTTCTACCCCAAAGGGGTTTTCGAGTGACTAACAAAATAATGAGAACAGCTGTCAGTGAGAAATAAAAATAAAACAGCAGACCATTTAGAAAAGCAATAGTTACTAAATAAATAAATAAATAAAAAAATCCAGAAGCAGGAGGGTAAAAACACAGGATAGCTCAAAAGCCTGGGAAAATGAAAAGTTCTTCAACTGGTGCTGAGAAGGTAATAAAGTCAGTACTAGGCAAGCCTCTCCGGGTGGGCATTCCAAAAACAGGTTGCCTCCAGAGAGGTGCCCCCCCTCCCCATTGGTCTCTGTCTTGCCTGGTGTAGCTTGACCAGGCTGCTTATGAGGTGTGAGAGAATACGGTAAGGGGCAGAGCTGAGAAAGCTGGTGAAGATGAGAGGAATTGGCTCTTGGAACATTGAGATGATATCAGCTTTTCTAAGCTGTTGAAATCACTTGGCAAACGATTGTAATTTCGATTGTATTACAGTGATTGTAATACACTGAGAGCCAGTGTAGTGTAGTGGTGAGAGTGACGGACTGGGAGCCGGGAGATCCGGGTTCTAGTCCCCACTTGGCCATGGAAGCTCACTGGGTGACTTTGGGCCAGTCACAGACTCTCAGCCCAACCTACCTCACAGGGTTGTTGTTGTGAGGATACAACGGTGAGGAGGAGGATAATGTAAGCCGCCTTGAGTTCCTTGCGAGAGGGAGAAAGGCGGGGTATAAATGCAATAAATAAATAAATAAATAAAATTTTGTGGAAACCCTAAACTTGACACACACCAAACATGAGAGCTTCAGGTGACTTTAACTTTCTTTTCAGAGAGATCTTCAAACCTGGGGTGGTTTCCTATGGAAGAAAACCATGTGGTTGATGGAATCTCCTGGGATAAACTGGGCTACTTAAAAAAAAATTCTTGATTTTCAAATGTAACAATATATTATGGGTGCAATCCTATGCATGTTTAGACAGAAAAATGTCCTACAACTCCCAGCGTTCCCTAGCCAACACTGGCTGGCTGGGGAATGCTGGGAGTTGCAGGACTTTTTCTGTCTAAACATGCATAGGATTGCGCCCTAAGTAACTTAACAATGTGAGATCAGTAAGAACATCCATACAACTTCATCTTGATCCTTTTTGCATACAATTGTGTTGCTTGTCTGATCTCTTACCTTTATCAGTTTATACTCTGTTAACCCAATAAATTTTTCCATAAAAGACCATGTGACAGGTAAAGACCATGATTTACCTCTTTGTGCTGTATCATAAAGTTTATAAAATCCCACCAAGTTGTGATTAACTTATCCCCTCCTTTCACCATTCTGTATGCCCTTCATGTGTTGGTTAACTTTTCCATTAAAGCTATTGACCATAATTTGAGTCTCCATTGTTGAACAGATGGACTGTGGGTGTTTCTCCAACTCCTCACTATTTCCATCCTTGCTGCTACCCAAAAAAATGTCAGAGGAGCGTCGTTTTTTTAGTTGTATGTTTTCATTGTCATATAATGACAGCAAACTCACCATTGGGGAAATATCGATCACTTGATCTGTGATTAAAGCAGCCTCCTTAAACACCATTTGCCAAAATGGATAGACACACACGGCCACCACATGTGAAAAAACTTGCCTATTTTGTTACAGTTCCTCCAGTGAAGTATTTTGTAAATATAACAGAGTTTCCTAGGAGTGAGAACTTTTGCAGTGGTGGATTTCATTGGGGCTTGCTGGTACAATTTAGCCCATTTCCCTTTGTCATTGGTTGTTCCCAGGTCATTTTCCTATACATGAATAATTCCATCCATTGTAGGAAATTGTACGTCCAGTAATAATCTATATATAGTTGAGGTCAGACCTTTTGTGTCTATTGTATTTTGTATTATAAGATTTTCAAATTGTGTTTTAGGACATAGTCTTTGTGCTTTTACAGTCATTATACTGGAAAAATGTTTTAAGGGCACAGTCCTATGGGTTATGCCCTGGGTACTCGTAAGCCCCTGAACTCAGAGGCTTACGAGTATCCTATGCAGAAAGAGAGGTGCAAGGCGCCCTCCTCTCTGCATTTTAGCTAGACAGGCGATTTTGCCGGTGCAGTAGAGGCTTCAGGGAGGGGGAGGGAAGGAGGCTGGGGTGGCCATAGGAAAGATCGTAGGACTGCTGCCCCGGTCTCCTCCTGTCCCTGGGAATGCCCCTTTCCCCCATCTCCTCACTGTTTACTGAGCACAGAGAGGCAGCCAGCCCAGTTCTCTCTGTGCCAGCTATGAGGGGGAGGGAGCAGGAAGCATAGTTTCCTAGCTCAGAGCCCTGTCTTCAAGCTTGGAGCCAGGAAATCGAAAAATTCTTTGTTCCCCGGACACTGTCTAGGGGACATAAGATTGCTCCCTAACTTGACTTATTTGTATCCAATTAAATTTTCTGTTTTGTAGTTGAGATTTCAACTGTTCCCCAGTTTGGGGTGTAACTCCAATGAACAAATACATCAGTCTGTAAAGGCCATGGTCCTCTCAGGGCTGAAACTGACTAAATTTATCCTCATTTTAAAAAGAGGGTGGAATAAAAAGGGAATGATTGGAGATGGATCTGACATAAGCTTTGACCTCCATTTATGCCATAGTAATGAAGTGCACTTTAAAAAGGGATTATCAAATTAATTGATGTTTTTAATGTATTTTCCTGTAAATTAAACCCTTATTTTTTACTCTTGATTTCCTTCCAATTTCCATGTCTATCCATACTTTTTTTAATGATTATCAAAAATGTCTATCAGTTGCCTAAGTTGGTGTGCCGCAAAATAGATCAGTATGTTTGGCATTCCCAAGCCTTTTGGTTTGTTGAAATAGGGCATTGTTGGCAAGTCTGGACTTTTTGTTGCCATGCGCAAATAGTCTCTGCCATGTATTTAAATAATGTTCTGACAGATGTATTGGGAGGGTCGGAAATAGGTAGTTAAGCTTTGGCAAGGCTGACATCTTTACTGATGCAATTCTGCCTAGCCAAGACAGGTTAAGCTTTGTCTATTTTCAGAACAGATCCCCTATTTTCCTGAAAAGAGGTGTGTAATTCAGCTTAATAAGTTTTTTCAACTAATTTGGAATATAAATCCCTAAGTATTCAATACCAGGAAAGGTAATACTATTACAAGTCTTAGGCAGTTTAATTTTTTCTTCCTGTGTCATATGAAGACCAAGAATGCTTGATTTGTGATAATTGATTTGTAAACCTGCATGAACCCCATAATCTTCTATAATTTGCAAAGCTCTAGTTAGCTCCAACTGGGCTACTTCTTGAAGACTAGGCCTGCATGCCCATGATAGTGAACTGGCAGTTGGGACTTGAGTCTTATGCCAGCTTCTGTATCTGATGCTATATAATACTAGCAAAATAGCCATAATTATGATTGTGTATGTTGTGTGGATATAGGTCTTTTATAGTGAGGACCTGTGGTGAAATGGAGATACACTTCATCCTTTGCAGGATCTCTGTGGTAGTTTCTGGGCCACCAAATGTTGGGGTGGTGGATATGTTTTGGCCCCAATGTAATGTCCGTAAGTGTAGCACTTCCTTTTTCTTGATAGGAATGAATGGCAGCTGTTTGCTTAAATGGAAAAAAGTTATGGAAGCACTGATAATTTATTGGAGAGGAGGCTAAATGTGCTCCCTGCCCCACCCCTCCCTCTGTTGACCCCAGCCATTAAAAATCCAGGCGCTATCAATATTTGTCCATCTGGGGTTGTGGTTTTTGGTCACACTAAACTGAAATATGAACTGGGCCACTGCAGTTCAAGGTAAGGAGCTGCCTAATAGTCACTTGCACCATTGGTTCATCTAGCCCAGTATTCTCTTGCAGATCTTTAAACTGAGATGCTGAGGATTGAAACTGAGGTGTTTGTGCAATATGTATGCATGTTCTGCCTCTGAGCTAAGCCAGTTCTATGCTTGCGGTGTCATGGAATGCTCATAGCCATAGCTGTGACCTCTGCTTTAAAAAAGAGGCAGTCTTGAGGATTGGCTATCTGAAGTACAGCTTGTCTGTGGGAAGGGGAAGGTAGGGAGGTCTTTGATATAACCAACACATTCCTTACATCTTATCACTGTATCTAATCTCTTCCAGAGCAGGAGCAGAATCTAGGAGTGTCTCCCGTTATTGTGTTTGAATATCTTGCAGTCAGACTAAACTGATGGTGATTGAAAATGTTGCCGTGTTTGCTGCAGAAATGGCAGTGCATTCAGCATTTCTGACTTTCCTTTGTTACTTCCTTTCAGTTGACAGCAACTTTTGCCAAATCCTTTATGACAGGAGTCGTCAGCCCTGGTCCTCTGCTGGTGAAGTCAGCCACACAACTCTTGTGTCTCAGTGCCCCACGGGCTTAGAGGAAGGGCTGGAAAAAGACAGCTGCTCTTGCCGGAGTGGAGTTGCCTTGCAGCAGCCTATTGCTGTGCCTCTGCAGGACATAGAAAACCATGTTTCACCTGCTGTAGCTATGGCAAAGGAATTTGTTGCGGACATCTTCCGGAGGGCCAAGGAAGCCAAAGGCACTGCCCTAGTGGAAGAGGTGGCAGGCAGAGGGCTTGAGTGCCTTCTTGACTCTGATGGGGTCCTGGGCCAGGGCACTTTAGCCCCTTGGGAGCTAGAGAAGACTTTGGGGTCCTGCTTGCATGGCAGTGGCACTCGCAGCTCCACACCTTCTGGGTCAGACAGCATTTCTGATGTTGGTGGGTCTCCGAAAGATTCTCCCATTGCCAGTGCTGAACTGGAAAGCCAGCCAGCCGAGCCAGGCTATGTGAACTATACCAAACTGCGCTATGTCCTGGAGCCCAGTGACTCCTCTGAGGCGGAGGATGGTGAGTATCCCTTCAAAATCAAAGTTCAATGTGTGGGGAAGGAGCAGGTAGTGTGGTTTGAATCTCTGTCATCAGGATCCACAGGCATAAGCCAAGAGGCTCAGCAACAAAAGTGTTAACCTCTGCTGATAGATAGACACCCTTTCCCAGAGAATGCACGGTGTGTCAGACCCATACTGCTTTCAGCTTTCTGTATATATAAGGGAAAGCTGTTTTCTCTGTCCTCGGGAATGTTTCCTATGCTACCCCGTTGTACAGCTATAAGCAATGGTTTCCTTCCTGTGCCACCTCTTATCCTGTTGGGTTGTCCTTGTACACTCGACTCGGCATTCTCAGGCAGGACTGGCAGTGGGACAGAGGCTCCAACATAGCTGCGTGAGGGACCTTTGTTCTGGAAATATTCTTTGCAACACAAGGATTTAAAAGTTGCTACCCCCTCCTGTTTGTGTGGAGCAGAGTTGTACTGGGCATGGATCCTAGTTGCCCTAGGCTTAAATAGTATACTTCTACTGCAGTGCCTCTTTTCATGGGCCTAGTAGTTTCTCATAATTCTAGCATGCAGCAGTTGAACCTCTTAGAAATAAAATACAGGTTTAGGAGTTAGTATTCTATTCCTGTATCAAGGGCAGGGGCATTGGAAAGTTTTAATAATTATATGTAGCTTGGCTGAGAGAATGTTGGGTGTACATCTAGTTTTTTTATTTGGGTTGTTTTCCTAGCCCACTCTCAGTGTTGGGCAATACACTTACAGATACATGAAGGAAGGAATGTTTGTACTGTTGCAGGAAAAAAAAATCTAACTCTGTGCCAAGGAAAGCTGAATTCTGTAATCTGAATAAGTTTTGCAAGTCAGGCAGATGTACAGGGGTGGTTATTTTGCCTATTAGTCATATTGATTACCAAGAGCTGAGCACAGCTAAGACCTCATCCCAAGACCATTGAGACCCTGCTTGGCTGCCTACATCCCTTGGTGAGGGAATAGAGGGTATGCTTCTGATTTTTTTTAGCAGGCATTGCTACACAATTTCAAACTTTAAAAAATTTAAAACCAAGATTCAGAGGATGCTGACTTGTTGTTGTTCAGTCGTTCAGTCGTGTCCGACTCTTCGTGACCCCATGGACCATAGCATGCCAGGCCTTCCTGTCCTGCGTTCTCTCCCGGAGTGTGCTCAAGTCCATATTCATTGCATCGGTGATGCTATCTAGCCATCTCACCCTCTGCCGTCCCCTTCTCCTTTTGCCTTCAGTCTTTCCCAGCATCAGGGTCTTTTCCAGAGAGTTTTCTCTTCGCATTAGGTGGCCAAAATATTTCAGCTTCAGTATCTGTCCTTCCAATGAGCACTCAGGTTTGATTTCCTTTAGGATGGACTGATTTTACCTCCTTGCAGTCCAGGGGACTCGTAAGAGTCTTCTCCAGCACCACAGTTCGAAAGCATCAATTCTTCGGCGCTCAGCCTTCCTTATAGTCCAGCTCTCACAGCCATACATTACTACTGGGAAAACCATAGCTTTGAGTAGACGGACCTTTGTCGGCAAGGTGATGTCTCTGCTTCTGACTATGCTGTCTAGGTTTGCCATAGCTTTCCTCCCAAGGAGCAAGCGTCTTTTCATTTCATGGCTACAGTCACCGTCTGTGGTGATCTTGGAGCCCAAGAAAGTAAAATCTGTCACTGCTTCCATTTCTTCCCCTTCTATATGCCAGGAAGTGATGGGGCCAGATGCCATGATCTTAATTTTTTTAATGTTGAGTTTCAAACCAGCTTTTGCACTCTCCTCTTTCACCACCAACAAGAGGCTCTTGAGATCCTCTTCGCTTTCTGCCATTAGGGTGGTATCGTCTGCATATCGGAGGTTGTTGATAATTCTCCCGCCAATCTTAATTCCGACCTGTGATTCATCCAAACCGGCGTTTCTCATGATGTACTCTCAATATAAGTTAAATAAGCAGGGTGACAATATGCAGCCTTGTCGTACTCCTTTCCCAATTTGGAACCAATCAGTTGTTCCATCACTGGTTCTTACTGTTGCTTCTTGACCCTCGTACAGGTTTCTCAGGAGACAGGTAAGGTGGTCTGGTACTCCCATCTCTTTAAAAATTTGCCACAGTTTGTTGTGATCCACACAATCAAAGGCTTTAGCGTAGTCAATGAAGCAGAAATAGACGTTTTTCTGGAATTTTCTTGCTTTCTCCATGATCCAGCGAATGTTGGTGATTTGATCTCTAGTTCCTCTGCCTCTTCGAAACCCCGCTTGTACTTCCGGTAGTTCTCGGTTCGCATACTGCTGAAGCCTAGCTTGTAGGATTTTGAGCATCACCTTGCTGGCATGTGAAATGAGCGCAATTGTGCGGTAGTTTGAACACTCTTTGGCGTTGCCCTTCTTTGGAATTGGAATGTAAACTGACCTTTTCCAGTCTTGTGGCCACTGTTGAGTGTTCCAAATTTGTTGGCATATTGAGTGCAGCACTTCAACAGCATCATCTTTTAGGATTTTAAATAGTTCAGCTGGAATACTGTCATCTCCGCTAGCTTTGTTGTTAATAATGCTTCCTAAGGCCCACCTGACTTCACTCTCTAGGATGTCCAGCTCAAGTTCAGTGACCTCACTGTCATGGCTATCAGGGACATTCAGATCTTTCCTGTATAGTTCTTCTGTGTATTCTTTCCACCTCTTCTTAATCTCATCTGCTTCTGTTAGGTCCCTGCCTTCTTTGTCCTTTATCATGCCCGTCTTTGCACAAAACGTTCCCTTGAGATCTCCAATTTTCTTGAAGGGATCTCTAGTCTTTCCCATTCTGTTGTTTTCCTCGATTTCTTTGCATTGTTCATTTAAGAAGGCCGTCTTGTCTCTCCTTCCTATTCTCTGGAACTCTGCATTCAGTTGGATATATCTTCCCCTTTCTCCCTTGCTTTTCGCTTCCCTTCTTTCCTCAGCTACTTGTAAAGCCTCATCAGACAGCCACTTTGCTTTCTTGCACTTCTTTTTCTTTGGGATGGATTTCGTTGCTGCCTCCTAAACAATGTTACGGACCTCCGTCCATAGTTCCTCAGGCACTCTGTCTATCAGGTCTAATCCCTGAAATCTATTCCTCACCTCCACTGTATATTCAGAAGGGATATGATTTAGGTTATACCTGAATGGTTTAGTGGTTTTCCCTATGTTCTTCAATTTAAGCTGAAATTTTGCAACAAGAAGCTCATGATCTGAGCCACAGTCAGCTCCAGGTCTTGTTTTTACTGACTGTATAGAGCTTCTCCATCTTTGGCTGCAAAGGACATAATCAATCTGATTTCGATATTGACCATCTGGTGATGTCCATGTGTAGAGTCGCCTCTTGTGCTTTTGGAAAAGAGTGTTTGCTATGATCAGCGTGTTCTCTTGGCAAAACTCTATTAGCCTTTGTCCTGCTTCATTTTGTACACCAAGGCCATGCCTGCCTGTTATCCCGGTGATTTCTTGACTTCCTGCTTTAACATTCCAATCCCCTATGATGAAGAGGACATCTTTTTTTGGTGTTAGTTCTAGAAGGTGTTGTAGGTCTTCATAGAACCGATCAACCTCAGCTTCTTCGGCCTCAGTGGTTGGGGCATAGACTTGAATTACTGTGATGTTGAATGGTTTGCCTTGGATTCGTACTGAGATCATTCTATCGTTTTTGAGATTGTACCCCAGTACTGCTTTTCCCACCCTTTTGTTGACTATGAGTGCTACTCCATTTCTTCTAAGGGATTCTTGCCCACAGTAGTAGATACAATGGTCACCTGAATTAAATTCGCCCATGCCTGTCCATTTTAGTTTGCTGATTCCCAAGATGTCGCTGTTCAGTCTTGCCATCTCATGTTTGACCACCTCCTTCTTACCTTGATTCATTGATCTTACATTCCAGGTTCCTAAACAATATTGTTCTTTATAGCATCGGATTTTCTTTTCACCACCAGACACATCCACAGCTGGGTGTCCTTTCGGCTTTGGCCCAGCCGCTTCACTCTTTCTGGCGCTACTTGGAAACCCTCTGCTCTTCCCCAGTAGTATATTGGACACCTTCCGACCTGAGGGGCTCATCTTCCGGCGTCATCTCTTTTAGCCTTGTGATTCGTTCCATGGGGTTTTCTTGGCAAGAATACTGCAGTGGGTTGCCATTTCCTTCTCCAGTGGACCACATTTTGTCAGAACTCTCCGCCATGACCTGTCCGTCTTGGGTGGCCCTGCACGGCATAGCTTATGGCTTCACTGAGTTACGCAAGCCCCTTCGCCACAACAAGGCAGTGATCCATGAAGGGGTGCTGACTTGTACTCTGGAACAATTTTTTACTAGGACAGTCACAAGATGGGTGCAGCTCTGCATAAAGTAGGAGTAGTGGAGAAACCTGTCTTTTGCATGCACATATTTTGAACATGCCTATCCAGAGAATTGGGTGCCCTACCCATCCACTGGTGCCATTCTGGGGGATCTAATCTGACTGACCTCATCTGATTGTCTGACAAACCTAGGGTGCTGGGCTTGTAGGCTCTCTCATATGTGCTTGTTTGGGTTTTGAGATCAACTTTCCCCAGCCTAGAGTCCTCTAGTTGATTTGGACTACCATCTCCCAGGATTCCTGACCACTGACCATGCTGGCTGGAGCCGATGGGAGTTGAAATCTACAACATCTGGAGGTCACCAGGTTGGGAAAGGTGACTCTAGTTTAGACCAACCAGAGAGGGTGTGTGTTGGAGGCAGCATATAAGGGAAGCCTTTAAGCAAATTGGTTGTTCTGCTGCAGGGGTTGGGGACTGGATTATGATGGCTTGTGATGAGGCCCTTGACTTTGCGCTTGAGTTGGCTGTGGTGATAATCCTCTAGCCACTGAAAAGATAGACTTGGGGAGCAATCTTATGGCCACCAAACAGCAGCTAGACGGTGTTTTCCAGGAACCGACCTCAGAGCCCGCGCTCCGAGGTCGGTTCCCAGAGAACCGACCTCCCCGCACTTCTGTGCTGCCTCAGAGGCAGCATGGAACAGCCCCGTCCTCCGCACTTGCAAGAGGAGCGCAGAGCGACTGAAAAGGGGTGTTTCGGGGCGGGGAGGGCAGAAATGCCTGTAGGACACATCCTGTATGTCATACAGCAGCCTCCTTCCCCGCTCTGTGCTCCTGCAGCTATACAGCCACAATCGGCTGTCTAGCCAAAAATGCAGGGCAGGAGGAGCGCAGAGGGAACGATCCCCTCCATGCTTCTCCTGCCCTGCTTTGGATAGGCGGTTGCCTCCGAGTTCGAAGGCGGCCGCCTATCTCGATAGGATTGCACCCTTAATGCCTGTTCTTATTTTTTAGAGACTTATTTTTTTGCTTCACTGTGTCAGAATCCTCTGCTCTCTAAAAGATCTTTGTAGGTACAAAGCTGCCTCTTGTATGTAGCCATCCAGTATATCCATGCTAGCTAGTTCTTGTTCAGCTTTGTGAGTTGCATTATAGCATCGATGACCTGGTGCATTTGGTGTCTTGCCTGTAAGAGTGAACTGCAAAGGTTGTAGGGCCTCATCAATCAGCTCAGTTGCTAACATAGTTCCTGGCTTCCTTGAAAGCTAAAGTTTTATTTTGTGTGTTGTTGGCCACTGCTTTAGCTTGAAATACTTGGATTGTACATATGTCCCCAGGTGAGCCTAGTATCTCCCATGCAGTCTGATTAGGGCACTGCATGACCCTTGGAAATCAGAATGGATGAGAATGCTGAGTGATATGTTGCCCAAGCAGGGTGGATTCACAGACTTCATGTTGGAGCATAATGTCTTCCTGCTGTAATTGGACTGATGTGGGGAAGCCTGGGTTCAATTCCTTTCCAGCCATGACGCTGATCAGGTGGCTTTGAACAGTGCTATCTGTTAGTCTTGCCTGTCTTACAGTGCAATTGTGAGGCTAGGTGAGAGAAACCATAAAACCCTTGGCATGTTCAAAATTACTAAAGAAATTATATTTTAAGCTCTTCTTGAATTTCACATACTGCAACTTGCCTTGAGCCCTAAAGATAGGGCAGTCTCCAAAGCAGAATAGAAGTATATGGAGTTCATAGCTGTGGGGCATGAGGAAGAGTAATATAATGAGGTTGAAAAAAGGAAAGGCCTGCTTATGGCTATTGGAGTGGTTGAGAAAAGCAACCTCAACTTTGTGTTGTCAGACGGGAAAAGACAAAAGATTCCTTTGGAGTATTCTTTTCCAGAAGGTCTGTTTATTTTGGCCCCACTTCTGTTGTTGTTTTCATTCTTCCTAATAGTGAGCTTTGTGCAAAGGAGTTTCATCTTGAAATCTATTTCTTTTGGCACTCTGTGTGGACTTTATCCTCTGCTTGGCCTCACACTCCATTTCTTCTCAGAGTATGAGGATGACAAGATCTCCCTGCCATTCGTTGTGACTGACCTGCGAGGAAGAAATTTGAAGCTGCTGAAGGAGAAAGCTGTTTGCCAGGTGGGGGTAGTTTTAGGAACTTCCTGTTAATGAATGGGGGAGATGCTGTTCTCTCAATGAGGGAAGGGCACTAAAGGATTATTCCTGACCTGAAATCCAACATCATTAGTAAAGCAGGACTTTCCGCCAGCGCACCATTGTGACTGGCTCACTTGATCGGCAAGAGTCATGATGGTTTGATTTAACAAGGTGACTTGAACTCATCAAGAGAAGATTATTTTAGCCATTGATTCAATATGTTTCCCATTCATACTTAATAGATTTCCTTTGTTTTTGACTTCCTGTTTTTGTGCTCAGCTTCCAGTTTATTGATGTATTTTATGAATTTTTGTTTTAATTGTCAATTTTTGTTTTTTTATGATTACCTCTGATTGATTGATTGTGTAGCATTTATATACCACTCCACATCTAAAAAGATTGAATACAATTCCCTTCATAATCACTCCTAGTACCTGGTTATATTTATTATTTATATTTATTATTTAATTTATTAATCGCCCATCTGGCTGGTCACCCAGCCACTCTTGGCGATGTACAACATACAAGAGAACAATAAAATTCTACAATAAAAACATTTTCTCAAATACCCTAACCCACCCCAAAAGCCTGCCTGAACAGCCACGTTTTTAATGCATGATGGAAGCTCATTAAAGAGGGGGCATGACGGAGTTCCCTAGGGAGGGAGTTCCACAGAGTGGGGGCCACTACAAAAAAGGCCCTCTCCCTCGTCCCCACCAGTCTAGCTGTCCTGGCTGATGGGACAGAGAGAAGGCCATCCGAGGCTGATCTTGTTAAGCGGCCTGTCCGGTGCTGCTGGAGGCGCTCCTTAAGATAGGAGGTTCTGAACCTATATGGTTCTGGGCCGGAACCATATAGGGTTTTAAAGGTCAAAACCAACACCTTGAATTTGGCCCGGAAAACAACTGGTAACCAGTGCAACTCCTTCAGCACTGGAGTGATGTGATCTCGCCGGCGGCTGCCTTTAATCAGGTGAGCCGCCGCGTTCTGTACCAGCTGCAGCTTCCGAACCGTCTTCAAGGGTAACCCCACGTAGAGCGCATTACAGTAGTCTAAACGAGAGGAGACCAGGGCATGTACTACCGATGGGAGCAGATGGTCGGGAAGGAAGGGGCGCAGCCGCCGTATCAGATGTAGTTGATACAGCGCTGTCCGGCTCACAGCTAACACCTGAGCTCCATGAACAGCTGGGAGTCCAAAATGACCCCCAGGCTGCGGACCTGGTCTTTCAAGGGTAGCCTTACCCCATTCAACACCAGGTCAACATCCCCCAGCCTCCTCTTGTCTCCCACCAAAAGTACCTCGGTCTTGTCAGGGTTCAGCTTTAGCCTATTCCTCCCCATCCAGCCACTCACCGTCTCCAGACATTTGGACAGGGATTCTACGGCCAACCTTGGTGAAGATTTGAATGAGAGGTAGAACTGCGTGTCATCCGCATATTGATGACACTGCACCCCAAACCTCCTGATGATAGCCCCCAGCGGCTTCACATAGATGTTAAATTTCACCGGGGAGAGGATGGAACCCTGTGGCACCCCACAAGTGAGTGGCCACGGGTCCGAAACCTCCTCTCCCAGTGCTACCCTCTGGTACCTGCTGGAGAGGACATAACGGAACCACCGCAATACGGTGTCTCCAGTGCCCAACCCCTCCAGGTGGTCCAGGAGGATACCGTGGTCAACGGTATCAAAAGCCGCTGAGAGGTCGAGGAGAACAAGGAAGGAGCATTCACCCCTATCCAGAGCCCTCCTCATATCATCTACCAAGGCGACCAAGGCCGTTTCTGTCCCATGCCCAGGCCTGAAGCCCGACTGAAATGGGTCAAGATAATCAGTTTCTTCCAAGTGTGCCTTCAACTGCACCGCCACCACCCGCTCAATCACCTTGCCCAAAAATGGCAGATTTGAGACTGGGCGAAAGTTGTTCAGAACTTGAGGATCCAAGGAGGGCTTCTTTAAGAGCGGTCTTATCACTGCCTCCTTGAGGGCTGATGGCATCACTCCCTCCTCAAGGGAGGCGTTCACCACCGCCCTGATCCCCTCACCCGGTCTCTCTCTGCAGCCCATAATGAGCCACGATGGGCAAGGATCAAGTAAGCAGGTGGTCAGCCTTACAGATGAAAGCACCTTGTCCACTTCATCAGGAGGAAGAAGCTGGAACCGATCCCACAAAACCGGTTTGCCACAGGCCGCCTCTTGCTCACTAACTGTATCCACAGCATGCAGAGTAACACACCTAATCTGATCAATTTTATCTGCAAAGTGCCTTGCCAAGGCCTCACAGTAGGCCTTAGAATGCTCCAGTGGTTCCGGAGCCACAGGACCGACCAGGCTCCGGACCACTTGGAACAGCCTCCTGGGACAGCACTCTGCAGACGCAATGGAGGCAGCATAATATTCCTTTTTTGCTGCCTTCACCGCCACGTGATAGGCTGAAGATAGAGCTCTAGCCCATGTCTGATCGTCTTTGGAGCGAGACTTCCGCCACCGGTGCTCTAGCTGTCTCACCTCCTGTTTCAGAGCTCGTAACGGCAGATTGAACCATGGTGCAGTCCGAGCTCTGTTCAGGGGGAGAGGGCGTTTTGGAGCCACCTGATCTAATGCCCCAGTGATCGCGGCATTCCAGCCACCCACCAGGGTCTCGACCGAGTGGCCGTTGGCGTGCCCCAGAGAATCCCCAAGCGCGTTCAGGAATCCATTTGGATCCATAAGACGCCTGGGGCGGACCATTTTAATGGGTCCTCCACCCCTGCGGAGGGGTTGTGGAACCGAGAAGTCCAACGTCACCAGATAGTGATCTGACCATGACAAGGGGGTGGTGGATATACCCCCAACTTCCAGATCACTCCCCGCTTCTCCAGAAACAAACACAAGGTCTAGCGCATGACCGGCTACATGGGTGGGCCCAGTTGGAATATGGTGCAGCTCCCAGGAGGCCATGGTCTCCATGAAGTCCCAAGGTGCTCCTGTGAGGATGGCCTCCGAATGTACGTTGAAGTCCCACAACACCAATAAGTTAGGGGACTGTACACACACATCAGAGACCACCTCCAGCACCTCGGCCAGGGAGTCAGTCGTGCAGCGGGGTGGACGGTACACGAGCAGAATCCCCAGACTGCCCTTCGGGCCCCACCTCCAGTACATGCACTCAGCAACCTTGGTCTCCTGGAGAGGGGGCCTGGTGAAGACCAAGGACTCTCGGTAGATAACAGCCACTCCCCCTCCCTGATCCCTAGCCCTCGGCTGCTGTGCATACGAAAATCCAGATGGACACATGGCTGCAAGGGTTGGAGCAGCAGCCTCGGCCAGCCAGGTCTCTGTAATATATGCCAGGTCTGCACCCTCATCCAGGATCATGTCATGGATGAGGGAGGTTTTCTGGGTAACAGACCTGGCATTGCAGAGCAGCAAACGAAGGCCAGAAGATGGGGTCACGCCTCCCCCAGCCATCCTTTGGCTCTGGACAGGCCCGGAGCAGGGGACAGATATTACACATCTCTCCCTTGTTCCCCTTACCTGGCATGGCCTGCCCCTAGCGCTCCGCCAGTGCCTGCCGCCCAGCCTCGGGATGTTCTGGCCCCCACACTCCCCCCACTGCCTCCATCAGGTGGCCACATGCCCCCTCGCTCCCGCCTATCAGGCAGGCTACCCACCCCTAAAAATGCAACAAAATCCCCCAGAAAAACAAACAAAAAACAATTAAAAGGCTTGGGTTAAGCCAGGCAAATGTTCACTGTTGTCTTTCTTGTAGGGTAGTTATTAACTTTACTGGGGGATGATCAGAGATTATGATCAGATTATGATTTTAGGGAGGTAGGGACCTAGGGAGGTGGTGGGCTCTCCCACACTGGAGGCATTCAAGACGAGGCTGGACAGCCATCTGTCAGGGATGCTCTGACCTGGATTCCTGCACTGAGCAAGGGGTTGGACTTGATGGTCTTGTAGGCCCCTTCCAACCCTTCTATTCTATGATCTTTCCTATCTGAGCCTCTAGAACCCTTGACCATCTACCCTGAGATATTAATATAAATATTAATATAAAATCAGTTCTTGAATAGATACTATGCTTTGGGGAATAAAAGTTTTGTGGCTTGCATTTAGTGTCTTCCAAATATCCGTTAAGTTCTGTTAACTAATAACTGCTGCTACCTCCATTATCCCCATTCATGAGTGGAAGCTCTGCTGCTCCTGTCAACTGGAAATCTGCCCCAAAATTACTTAACACATTTCCTAAACAAATGTGCATACTAATTACTTGATATAAGTAATAAAACATATCGTTTCTCAACTAAAGAGAGCCTTCATACTACTTAAGAAATTAGACTGTAACTAGAAGGCATAAGGTTATCCAGCTGGGCACAGTGTATGATCCTTGAAAAGATATAAGATGGTGTCTTCTGGGATAGGTGCTAGACCCCAGTGTCTGTGATGATTTGCCAATCTCAGGCCTCTTGCATCAAACCCCCAATAATAAATCCAGTGTATCTATTATGTCATATTTTAAAGTTTTCAGTCTTTACATAGGAAAACAGTCCTTAGCTCAGCATGTTTGATTAGGGGGTTCTGGATTCAATTTTAAGAGGCCGTCAATGTATATTTACTCACTGGAAAAAATCCTGATGCTGGGAAAGATTGAAGGCAAAAGGAGAAGGGGATGGCAGAGGATAAGATGGCTAGAGAGCATCACCGATGCAGTGAATATGGACCTGAGCACACTCCGGGAGAGAGCGGAGGACAGGAAGGCCTGGCGTGCTATGGTCCATAGGGTCACGAAGAGTCGGACACGACTTAACGACTGAACAACAACAAAAATGTATATTTTTCCTTAACACGTTGTATTAAATTCCAATTTTGAACCTGGCTATTCTACAAAGATAATCCCAACTACAGTTGATTATTTTTTAAAATCTGATTTAAAAATTTAAAAATATCCAATTAAAACAATGATTGGGCTTTTATTCACACCAAGATGAACCCTGCCTTGTTGACGGGAACTTGGGGAGGGTGGGCAGCAGCTCTCTGGCTGAAGATTAGGCACTGGAGAACACTGATGGTGTAGATGTTTCCTCTCTATTCAAGCCACATCTCTTCTTGCCTTTCCAGGGCCAATACCTAACAGTGGAGCAGCTGACTCTGGATTTTGAATATGTCATTAACGAGGTGATCCGGAATGATGCCTCATGGTCCAAGCAGTTTTGCTCCTTCAGTGACTATGATATTGTCATCTTGGAGGTAGGAACATGGTGGGTGCATGATCCAACTAATAGTACCTCATTTTGGACCAGAGTGGACTATTTAGTATTTGACGTTGAGCAGCCTTCCCCAACCTAGCACCCTCCAGATCTGTTGGACTGCAACTCCCAAAAGCCTGCTTATCCTTAGCTAATTAAGACTCTAACCTTCATGGCACTGACGCATGTATATCGGGCATGACTTGAGCATAAATCATGATTGGTTCCCAATAATTTTGCCTCCAGAATGGGTGTGGGTCAGGCTGCAGCTGGCCTTAGGGGAAATCATGGGAGCAGACTCAATGAGACTGTCACGTGGTGGCCTCCATACGAATGGGCAGTGTTCTAGCAAGCAGCTTCACCTTCTAGAATCCAGTGGGCAAGACGAAAGCCCCTCAGGCAAGAGCAGAGACACCCGGTCTCTCTCGCAGGACTTGTGGCCATCTCCTGTACAGCTGGCTGGCTTGTTTACATTTCTATACTGCCTCTTAATACAAGTGTTCCTGTGAAAGGAGGAAAGGGGTTGCCCTAGCTCCCAGCAGTGTAGGCAGGGACAAAAGGTTGCTCGGGCTGAACAACAACCTAGAAAGGCTGCTACCACCCCTTACATCTGCCTCAGCCAGGGGACTCTCAGACCTTACACAACACTCCTAGGGCTTATGAAATAGGAGCCCAAACTGGCACCCTTTATTTCAAAGCCCTAGGCCTGAAACTTTAAACAGTAGCAATAACCAAGCAGAAAGCTTTGGATTTAGTGCCATGGCTTACTTGGAAAGAAGCACACACAGTACTTGAGGTAGGTGTTTATTTAGAAAGGGAATAAGACATAAAAACCAGAGTAGGTTTGGAAACCGTGCTTCAAGGTAAAAACAACAAATCTTACCTGAACCTGCCTATAGGCACCCAAGCATGGGTCTTTGAATAGGACAGGACCAAACAGATATACAGGGAGACCAAAAGAAAGGCAGAAGCAAAGATGAAGACAAAAAAACCAAACAAAGACAGGGGGTAGCCATATCCCCGCTGGGAAAAATTGAAGGCAAAAGGAGCAGGGGGCGGCAGAGGATGAGATGGCTGGATAGCATCACCGATGCAATGAATATGGACTTGAGCACACTCCGGGAGAGAGCGGAGGACAGGAAGGCCTGGCGTGCTATGGTCCATGGGGTCATGAAGAGTTGGACACGACTTAACGACTGAACAACAACAAAGCCATATCCCCCTCCCTTTGTTTTATACTCAAAAGCCTTTGACAGCTGTGAAGTGAGCCTCCTTAGCCAATCACCCATTGGCTGAGTAATTTCCTCAGGCTCTCTGGGAGGTGGGAAGTTCTCATAGAAGCCCACCTGAACTCAGTGTAATTCGCAAGAGTTCTCCTTCAGCCTTGAAGGGCCTTGAGACCAGAATAGCACAAGATAACACACGCAGGTGTTTTAATAAGTGTGTGCGGACCCATCTTCGCGAAATGGAGTTTTTACAGATAGCTGAACAATAACAAGACCGCAAAAGGAAAATGGATTTCTTGACAGTCCCCATAGCAGTTTACATGTAACAGCATGATTTAAAAATTTAATATATATTTATATATAAAACTATTAAACAGTATAAAATATTCAGAAGAGGAAAAAATCCCAAATGTTTGATAGAGTAAGACAGTTTCTGAAATATATCTCTGAATTGATGATAGTGGAGGACTCAATGTTGTTGGGCAAATGCCTGTTCTGGATGGGTTCAATATGTCTCTGAATGAAGAATATAAATGGGTCTCTTGTAGGATTGTGTTTCACAGCTCTGGAGCCTGAACCAAAAGCCTGTACTCAATGTAGACGCTAATCTTGGCCACCAGCAAGATGGTACTCGGAGAAGAGCCTCATCAGCAGAAGTTTAAAAACAGGGGGACAGGGCTGATATGGGAAAAGGCACTTCCAGAAATAGTTGATGCCCAGGCCTTGTGGAGATTTCAGGGGCAAAACCAGCATTTTGAATTTGGATTGAAAACTGATACTGATGCAGATATTTCAGAACAGGTCTAATGTATTCTTGCCAGCTCACATCTGTTAAAACATGGGCAGCAACATTCAATATAGGAAGCCTTTGGGCCATTTTCAAGACAGCGGTATGCACAACACATTGTAGCATTCCATGTGGAGGCCACCAAGGAATATGAGTGACAATAGCTAATGGACACAGCTGGTGAATCGTCTCATAGGAGATAAAAGGCACGCAGCCACCACTGTAGTGCTGGCTCAGAGAATGTCATCAAGTGACACTCTTCTTCCTTAGGAAAGAGAGTGTGAACCAATCTAGAACAGGCATTTCCCCAACAAGCTGGTTCATTGAGTCTTCCACTATTGTCATTTCTTATGTGGATTGAGCTTAAGTTTATTCACAGTCGCTCAAAGGGGTCTCAGCAGTCTGGTCTATTTGGCGCACAGCCATTAGTGGAAGAAAAAGTTACTGCAGCGGAGGGGTCGAGATACGTTTGCATCATTAGTTGGAAGACCAGCACCCTCAGCACGCTTGCCATTGGCCATGCTGATTAATAGTGCCAAGCCTTATTTTAATGCTGTGACTGCGACTAGTGATTCTGTTCAGTGCCAACTGGTGTTTGTCTCCCTCCAGGGGCAGCTCTGGCCTTTCCACCTCAAGGTAGTGTTTGAGTGTCTCTGTATTAATCTGGAGGCCTCATGTACTCAGGGCCCAGTCAAGATAGATTCTTTGGATTACCAAGATGAAACTAGACCACTTTTGAAAGGAATGGCAGTTTTTTGACAGAAAGTGAATGCAGAATAAAAGTACAAAGAAAGCTTACACATCTCTTCAGCTGATGAAGCTGACATCTTTGTCACAGCTGAATATATGCTGGGGGGCCCAGTCAACAGCATATGAGGTGTTGTTCCTAGGACCAAAGTTCCCCAGGCTGGGTGTGCATGTTTCCCCCATGAAACGAGACCAAACTGGTTAGGCCTCAGCCCAATCTTTTATATCCGTTTCTGATATTTTAGGACATGTTCAAAGCATCACAGGAAGGTAATGAATTACCTTCCCTATGACTCAGAGATCCCAACATTCCATCCCGGGGGGGGAGAAACCCTCTCTATCTCCTGAGTGAGATAAAAAAGTAAAGCAAACAGAGGAAATTAGACAGCTGAGTAACTGCTGACATGAAGATTACACCTTTATCCTCAGACAGCTATCGGTTTTTAATGTGGATTGGTGCATTGGACACTGTGTCAGTTCAACACCTGACCTGACTCTTCACCATTTCTTCTGGTGTCAAACTCACTACAGTCCCATGCTGCTTTTGGACAAGGTCTTTGATTTTATAGAAACACTGATACTGTTGACCTAGTAGTGAGGGAGAGTGGGATTTGGAGGAGGGTTCTCCTAACTGTACAGGAGGCAAGACAGGATAATCAGTGTGTGGTGGTTCACTGGAGATCACTGGCTGATCTCACTCTCCAACTATGGCTGCTTTTGCAGGCTAACAGTTGACACCAAATCCCCCTGTGACCTCCCTGCCATTTCGAGTGGCCATTCTGGGTGGGAAAACAGAACTCCCTTGCTTCAGATAAGTTTCTCTGAGTAGAAAGTGGGAGAAGGAGAGCTTCTTTCCCACTCCTCCAAAATAGGCTGATCTGGATTCTTCCTTTATTTCGAACAGGGATACCCAGCTGGCAGCTCCCTGTTGCATTTCAAAATCAGGCAAGTCCTGCTGCTGCTTACCTCCCATTTCTGGAGAGGTGTATCTTCCATGTTAGAAGTGGTATATGTGCCCCACACTCTGGCATAAGGGAGGAGCGGAGAGTGCTGGGAGAGACTTGAGGACTTGCCCAGTGGACCTCCTCTCATTTCTTAGAGGAGTTCCTCCAACTTCCTGAGCCTGTGTGGCTTGGGTTCTCCCTAGCCAAGGTACTGTGTGGGTGTGTGAATGGTGGTGTCAACTGCGAAGGGGGAGTGCAACCCTGGATAGCGTTTCCAGGAGAGCATAGCCCTCTGTCTCCTCAAGAAGTGAACTGTTGTTGGTTTAAAGCACTGGTTAGATAGTCCTGCTGTCTTTAGAAACATAATGAAACAAATGTCTGGGTCCCAAGGCCAGCAGTTTGTTCTGACCTCCTACACCAGCCCTGAGTGCAACCTAATTCAAGTAGCTTCCTTTGCCAGCTGTTGAACTTATCTTTCTAGGTGTGTCCAGAAACCAACCAAGTTATCATCAATATTGGACTCTTGCTCCTAGCCTTCCCTTCCCCTGATGAAGAGGGGCAGCTCAGGTGAGTCCAAGCCTTTGTCAGGACCTCTTTGATTCAAGGGATATTTCAATTGAACCATTCAGATAGGTCAGGGGTGAGGAACCTGTAGCCCTCCAGATGTTGTTGGACTCAAACTCCCATCAGCTCTAGGCAGCATGGCTGATGGTCAGGAATGATGGGAGTGATAATCTAACATCAGAAGGGCCACAGGTTACCCACCCCTACAAAATACTCGTTTTGACAGCAGAGAGCTCCTTTCTCCCTTCAGATTGATCAAGTAATAATTGGAGGTATTTTGATGACTGAACCTCATGTATTAAAAAGAGGTTCCTTTTTAATTTTGCACCTACTTTGCTAGGTCACTCTTGCATTTTGGATCTGGTTTTGGATAGAGCTGAATGCGAATTTGCAAAATCTCAATTTGACAAAATTCAGATTTGAATTTTGAATGAAATTTTATTTCATCTTGAAATTTGAACTTGCCAGCATCTTTCAGCAGCTGGCAAATAGGAAGCCTCATAAGCTCTCAACAGATTGTCAAATATTCACTGCATGTTGTCTGCCAATTATTTAAAACCGTTGCATTCCAGCTATCAAATACTCTTTAATATCTACTCTCTCAAGTACTGAAATCAAATATCAGGTACAACATACCAGTCGTAGTTATTTGGTGATTACTCAGATAATATCTGATGAATATATGGCATCAGTGTTTATGGGGAATTTATTGGGAGCAAAATAATGACAGCTCTGGTTCTGAGTTTCTAACTTAAGTGACCTGGTTCAGATTATCACCGTGGCTTAAATAAGCCACAGTCAGTTGCAGCACGTGCCAGTTGGCTTTTGAATAGTCAGCCCGTGACTGCAGCTTGTTGTGTAGTCCATGGCCTGTTTTGGGGTTATGTGAGGGTTGTTTAACCCTCGGACAGCCGCCCACGTGGGCTGTTCCAGTTGTGCGAACCAGCCCGTTGGGGCTGGCTGCACAAAATGTCAAGCCACCATGAGTTATTTAATCCACAGTGAGGCTGCGCTACATGTGGGGTTTGTGCAGCTGCCATTTTTTAATATGCTATGTCAACCTGGTGAGCGTGAGTTAAACAACCCTTGCGTAGCCCATGGTCTCATTTATTTATTTAGGTATCCTGCCCTATATCATTAAGATCTCAAGGCAGCATACAGATAAAACCAATTAAGCAGTATAAAACAATTTAAACAGCTAAAAGCATGTTAATCAAGCTAATACTAATCAAAAAATCTAAAACAATAAAACAGTTAAAACTGTGCAACTTTAGAGAATTCAGTTCACCCTCAGAGACTTTGGTGAAAAGCCATGTTTTAACTTGGCGCCAAAATGAAACCAACATATGCGCCAATCAGGCCTCCAAGGGAAGGGCATTGCACAACCGGGTGCCACAGCCGAGAAGACCCTCTCCCACGTTGCACCATAGTGTATGTCTCGCACTGGTGGGACACAGAGGAGGGCCCCTCCCACAGATCTCAGTCCTTGGACAGGCATATATAGGGAGAGGCGCTCCCTCAAATATTGAGGTCCCAAGCTGATTAGGGTTATGCAAAGGTTGTTTAATCCTCACATAACCCACACTCACTGGATTTTCACAACACAACAACCCTGAGCAGGGGTTGCACATCCATAAGCTATGACAAGCTGTGCCGTGTCGTCTGAACCTGGTCATTCTCTTCCAAGAGACAAGAGCTGGGTGTGGACTGGTATAGGTTTGGCAGATGTTGATATTTGTTTAATCTCACCTGGCAAGACAGAATGAGGTTGGGAAAAGGATGTTGAGGCACAGTTACTTGATAAGCACACATTTATCTCCCACAGTGACTTATAAAGCTTTCTGTCTAAACTGACTTTATATCTTCTTGCAGGCCAAAGACCTATCATACCAGCCTCAAAGTAGCTTGGGATCTGAACACTGGCATCTTTGTTACAGTCAGTGTGGGAGACCTCACAGAAGTCAAAGGACAGACCAGGTAAGGCAGGGCTCTTTGTATTACATGGCCTACCCTAGAGTGAGCCTTTTCCCATACGTACCTACCTGTATCATTAGATCTTCAGAGGTTCTGCTCCAAATGCCTAAGAAAATGAGTCAGGTAACCACCAAGGAGAGGGGCTTTTCAGTAGCGGCACAGCCTTCCCAGAGAGGTTCACTGGCGCCATCTTTGGGATCTTTTTGGCACCAGGTGAAATCTGTTGTTCATCCTGGCCTTTTAAGTAACTTCTCAGTTTTAAAATCTGTATTTTAACTCTGGGTTGCTGTGAGTTTTCTCTTGTATTTATACTGTTTTTGATTTTATGGTTTATTTTTGTATTTCAGTTGTTTTATATGTTTTTATTGTAAGCTGCCCAGATAACTTTCTGTTATGAGGAGGCATTCAAATGTCATAAATAAAATAAGCCCATTTTGGACCGCTAGTTCTAGTGGCTGCTTCTTGACTTGTTGCCAAATAATATTGGTGGCCTGTATGAGTTGGGGGCGCGTGTGTGGAGAAAACATTCCAATGCCATGAGCACTGAGACTGCACCCAGAACAAGTTCAAGGCCTACCACTTATAAACAAAGAGGGGCAAAGTCAGTACTGGAAGACGTATCGCTTCCTGGATACAGGAAGTCTTGCATAGATCCCACACACTCCTTATCTAAAACCATCCCCTCGTTTTAGATAATCCCGAGAGCATCTTTGGAGATTACAAAGCACTATCAGCTGCTTGCATGTTCATGTGTGCATTTGGTTGACTGTGGGCATGTTCACATGACAGGCTAGCCCATGATGGGTAACTAGCTACACACTGTGGGTTGTTCTGCTGTTCCCCTTCCATATCAAGATCACTCATCGGCTTTGATGGCTGTCAAAACTGAGGCGGTGAGAGCGATCCTTAGGGTTAAACAGGATACGCATCTACTTTCACAGGAAGGAACAGGGAGGGTGAGGAGGAGTGGGGTGCCAATTGGGAGACCCCCTTGAGGGGCTAGTCCACCCATAAAAGCATAGGAATCCCTCAGGTAAGTGGGTAATTTTAAACCTTTTTTCCCCCACCCATGAGGTGCTGAAAATTGGCAAGGGGGGAATCCATCCCCCGCCATGGACTCTCTTGCCCCAAGGGTCTGTTTGTGGGGTTGGATTCCCGCCCACACAGTGATTTTCGGCACAGGGTGTTTTTAAAATCCAATGCAACCCTATGGAGCTGATGAGTTGCAGCAGATTTTAAAAGCGCCCGTGTCACGTGAACCCAGTCTATGTGTCTTTGTAATGCCTGAAGCTGCCCTCAAGTTTGGTTCTTTAAAAATGACTCTGCATTAAACTGTCTTCCCTTTCCCTCAGTTTTGCTTCCTGTTTTTGATTCATTAAATCAGCTGTGTGTGGTACCTTCTACTCTCTCATGATTTTCTGTTCTTCCCCCCTAATTCTGCTCCCACTGTACCTCTTTCAGAAGTTTCTCTCCTTTTTTCTGTTTTTGCCTTTTAGACCCCAGATTATTTATTTGGTCCTGTTTCACTTTTATTGTTTAGTCCCTCCTTACTGGTATTAATTTTGTCTTTTTCCATCTGATTTTAAATAGCTATTTGTCATCTTAAACAGCATCACTTATTACCTGTTTCTTCTCGGCTTCTCAAATGCACTTATTCTCAGTATCTTGAACTGTTCCTTCTTTCATCTTCTTCCATGGAAGTCAGCCCCCTTCTACCACGCCACCCGCCAGAGGGTACATATGCCAGGGTACATATTTTTGCCTTTGCTATGGAGGTTTTCAAAGTTTAGCATTTCACTTTTCCCGTTATTGGTGAAGGGAGCATAGCTCAGTGACACTGGTGGTCCTAGAATTTGTGGGGGCACGGGGGCCTCTAATGGTCTATAGAGTCAGTTCCCCTCTCCAGCCCTGTTTGTTTTGGCCTATAGAATCAAATGAGAGCCACTGATGACTGAGTGTGCCAGGTTTAGTTTCTCAATCACATTAGAGTGTGATGTAGAGAAAGTTGAAAACTAATGCCCTTGGTAAACTCATCTGTTCTCTATGTCACCATCCAGTGGTCCAGTTGTTTTGATATTTGAAACCAACTCTCTTCTCAGTTTTTCGCAATATTACTGATGATCTGTCTCCAGTGTTTGCTTTGTTATCTGTGTAAAATGGACAAAACCAAATGCAATCAGATTCCCTATGAAACCTTCTCTTCTACCTCTCCCTTTACTATTGATTTTTCTGTTCCTCTGACTAGATTTGTCAGGGCACTCTTAACTGCACTGCCACTTAAAAAAAAACAAGCAGAAGTCTGCTTCTTCCCTCCCTCAGTCATGGCCCCCACATGAGCCACAGTGGCACTTTTGCCTCTGCACCTGGCCTCCTCAATCCTCAATTTTTTGTGGGGAATAGTGAGAATTTTCAATAACTGGCCTAACATCCAGCATTGGAGCTAACTGTACTGGATTTTGAATTTGGTATTCTTTCTGCCCTAATCTGAAAGGCCTCTCAACTTAGTGCTGGCGTCTAGTTTTCAGCTCTTCTTTCCAAAGGTTTACAGGGGCAATGTTCTGAAAATTTTAAGGCTGGGAAAAGTTCCCCCACCCGTTCTTTGATCTGCCTAAAAAGGGAGGTTTGATACACATTACTACAATGGGTGATAGGTGACTGTTATAATACCAGGGGGCAGCAGAACAGCCTCCACAAGTGAACATAGTTTAGTTGCAAATGGGCGCTCCAGCCTTGGGAATCTTGGTGATTATCAACTGGGGGCAGGGGGTGTTTATAGTGAGGGGAATAAACTTTCCATCTCTTTTAGTGTCTCTTCCCAGTGGTAGCCAAATGCTAGAGCCTGTGTTGGATGTGGCAAACTGGCCTGTGGCAGGCTGGAGACATTATTATCCCAGCATCTGGAATGAGAAATCTTGTCCTGCTCAACACAGCCTGTCTGGCAAGTGACAGGGAGCTTATTGAAGTCACTGTGAACTGGTGTGACCATGCTGCTTTGTCTAATACTGTTCCCAGAGCCCAAGGAGGGGCTACAGATCTAAACACGTAGATGTGCCTTGAAGGAAACGGTGACTCTCCACTGTACTGGTTTCTGAGTACCCTGTGGAGAGGGTGCAAAGGCCCTTTAGAAAGCCCTGCCGGCAGGCTGTGCTTGCTGACTGGCAACCCCCCTCCTTCTCCTCCCTCAGTGGCAGCGTGTGGAGCTCCTACCGGAAAAGCTGTGTGGACATGGTAATGAAATGGCTGGTGCCAGAGAGCAGTGGTCGCTATGTCAACAGGATGACCAACGAGGCCCTTCACAAAGGTAACTCTTCTCCTCAGCTCTTGACTGGAGCCCCCTGGGTGGCTTCCTGGCCAGTGTTGACATGGTAGCCTGCTCGCTATACCTGGCCAGCTCCTACTGCATTTCTGGTGTCAAATGGTGGTGGATGCATGTTTTACTTCTAGGAGATGGGCGATCTCTTTCCTGCTCTTGCTTTGTGGCTTGCAGCCAGTCCTACTTCCCTCTCCTGCCCCTCTCATTTGCACTAGGGGGATAGCTTCAGACCGCTTTGGGGGACCATGGCTCCTGTAGTAATGCCACTCAACAGCCGTGTTGGTTTCTAGCTCCGGATAAGAGCTTTCCACAAATCCCATTGATAGCTTTACGTTCTGGCTTGTTCCCATGCCTCACTCCTAAATTGTAATATAATAGATCCTTGCCTTTTGATGGGTTGCAAGCAAACTCACTCCTGACCCTGCCTAAGAGCATGCTCAGACTGCAGAACGTAGCTGACTTCTTGTTTTTCTGCTTTCCCCGGCAGGCTGCTCCTTGAAATTCCTTGCAGACAATGAGCGTTACACATGGATTGTCTTATGAGGCCAGGTTCAGAGACGACGCTTGCATCAGTAGTTCATTTCCTGCCATAACTGTGTGTCAGATTCAACTACCTCCTTGTTAAAAGTTGTTTTTAATTTCCCCGCCCCTTTTGACTAGACAGTTATCCAAATGACCTTGAGTACATTGGTCTTGGTTTGTGGGTAGAACCACATCCTCAGCTTCATTGTCTCGGCATGTGGGGTGGGAAACACAAGGCTGGCCCAGGCACTCTGAAAAACCTACCTCTCCTTGCAGGCTAGTCTTATTGGGTGCACTGCACAAGCTCCAGCTGAGCTGCTTCTGCTCTGCTGGGGCCCTCCACAGTAAATATGTCTGTCTACTTGGTGAAGCTGCAAGGAGTCTCTAGCAGGTAGCCCCTGAGGCTAGAGCACTGTTAATTCCAGGGCAATGATTCTGCTTAAGGAGACCAAAAACCTGTCTGTGTTTTGAGTGTCATTCTGTATTTCAGGCACTTCCTCCACCCCACTGATTCCCCCCTCCTAAGCATAGATGCTGTCCCACACTGGTGGATGAGCCACAAATGTGTTCTCCCCCACCCCCTTTTTAATTTTTCTCAAGCAGGTTTTCTGTTTCCTGCAATAAACATTTAAATTTGAGTTTGGCTCTTAGTGTCTCCTTTGCTCTTTGAGAGAAGACTTCATGGGGATTCTAGGGCCACAGCTTGAGCACCTGACACTGTGGCAAGGAGAATAGTCACTGTATGGACTAGGGCTTCCCAAAGCCAGTAGCTGCAAACCAAACAGATGCATATGCAAGCTTAAGCTGATTTTTGTGGCCCACCTTACCAAATGTGGAATTGTGTGGATAAAAATACAAAGAATTTGCTAGCTCACAGGAGCTGGGACGATGCTTGTTTATATCCCATATAATTCAAGGCAGTGTACATGGAGTTCTTACATGGTCTGTCCAGTCCTAGCCCTGCTTCAGTTTTGTCCTGTATTGTGTGCCCTCGTGAACCTCTACTTCCCTATGGTGCAAATAATACACTGGCTTGTGGGAGCGGAGGGGAATAGTGGTAAGATTCATGATGGATGTGGGAGGAGGCATTACTCCCCCTCAGTGCTCACTCAGCATCTGAAGTATTTTTTTCATAAATTTCAGACTAAGTACTAGCAAAAACACAAATAGGTTGCAGTTTCAAGGCCCTGTGTCTTGATTTATTTAGGAATTTGGTAGAAACTCCTTCCTTTGTACCATTATGTTAGCTCATAGCCCTTACATGTAAAAGCATTTTCACATAACAGCAGCACACTTGCTTGCAGACCTAGGATTAAAACAGTTGCTATTTCAGAGGCCTTGTTTCAGAGGAGCTTGCTTAAAATCATTCCTCTCTTAACCGACAGCTTTCCCCTTGCTTTGCTTTTCTTTACATGCAGCTGGTACAGGACACTTGATGGCAGCTAGATGATGAGCATCTGAGAAATAGCAATGGGGAGCCAAACCGGCATCTGGTACTCTTAATAAGAAAGTCCCATTAATTTTTGTGCTCATTTTCCTTCCCTGCAAAGTGGCTGTTAGATGTAACATTACTTGTGTGTTAGTTAGAGGTGGGCAAAAAAACGCAGCTCAAGGACTGCATGTGGTCCCCAGTGCCCACTGCCATTGCCCCTGCTTCCCCCTCAAAAGAAAAAAGTGTCCATATGGCATGCCCAAAGGACCAAATTTAGCTTGGAAGCAAGTTAAATTTAACACTTGTAGCATTATGGAGCAGTTCACTACTGAATTTTGGCAGCAAACCTACAATGTTTTGGTTTCTTAAAAAAAAAAAAAAACTTTTGGGAGGACACACCCTTCAGACTGTGCAGTGCCCTATAGAGTTTGTGGCTAGTGGAGACCTGGGAGTGAAAAGGGCCCCTGGACCTGCTGCAGTTGCCCACTCCTGGTGTAAACAATTTGGAAGCAGTTTTAACATTTTGTATCTCCATCTGCAGCCTATGGAGAGTGGATCCCCCCTCCCCTGAGCTTGTATTTTTCTCAGGACTATGGCAAGAGGGGAAGGGTTAGATCCAGTAACTCCCCAAGCCCAATGTTTAAAAGGTATGCTAATTGCTTACATATATTTAATGTCTCATCTAGTTCGGCTCTTAATATAGCCAAGTCACAGAGCTTGTGTGGCGGTTGCCGCCTGTGCACTCAAATGTGAAGTTTTATTTTGACAAGAGTAAGCAAAGAATCCTAGGCAAAGAACACAGCTGAATTTATTTCTTAAGAAAGAACTACAAAAGGTAGAAAACAGCTTTTGCACTCTAGACTACACACACGTACATCATCTGACCACAGGCACTGCCCATCTCATGGACCCAGGACACCTACAAAGCTCTTCAAACTCCACTTGAAGTCTATAGTGCAGCTAAAGCTGCTGTCGCCGCACAAAAGATTGACACAAAATATATATTTTATACAATATGTAGATTTTGCAATAAACATCTATATCACAGGTTTAAAACACTGGAAAAATTGAACAAATAAGGCCATGATGGTTGAAAAACCCAAAAATATCAAGTAATTTATCTTCACCAATCGCACAATATTTAGGTGGTTTATAGAACAAGAATTAGTAATTACATATAAAAGCACAGATATTTTTCTGTTTAAAACTAGAATATCTAATATTCAGTTACAAACCATAAGAGTGATTACTTTCTCTAGAGTAGGAAGTAACCAAACCTGTTTGCTTAATTACTAGCACAGAGGGAACAGAGGGTTGGTTTCTTTTTAAAACTGAGGGCTACTATGTTCTCAGCTAGCAAGTATTTCTTCAGTCTGGAGCATCCAGACAGTGTTGGATCTGCTAACAACTGTCCCTAGCTGCTCTGCAGCCAATTTGTGTGGCGGACAGAGAGAGTCCTGGTTCAGAGGAAAAGGATTTTGTTGTGGCGTAAGGCAGCAACTGAATAAAAAGGTAAGCTCATTCATGTTGTTGAGTCCTGCGTGATTGGAGGATCCAGCATTTTGCACAGTTCGTAGAGGGAACAGCTAGCTTACAGAAGCAAGGTTTTTTTTGCAAACAACTAGATCCATTTTCCTTACCAAAGTTAGGACTTTCCTAAAGCTAAAAGCCAATCTGCATACATTTCAGAGAGCAGGGACTGGGGGAATGCTGGATCAGAGAAGTCTATTTTTTGAACCTTGATTAGTGCCTGTCCCTTCTAGATCATTGGTTTATCCCTGTTGGGGTATGGAGTGCACATTTACTCACTGGTGGACATAACTTGCTTTGTGAAGTGCATGAGTATGTTCACTGTCCATGACAACAGAGTTAATGTACATTTTACGTTGCCCAGAAACAGCATATTATAGAAACAAAGCACATCATGCCTGAACGCTCACTGTTTTGCTGTGAATTTAGTGAAAATGGCAGAAGAGGCAGGTATGATCACTAAGGTGCTTCTCTGAGAGGATGAATGCTTGTGCAAGGTGGGAATTGGCTATGAAACCTCCAGCAAAGGAATAAAAATATCTCTTTGCCACCTGCATCTTGAAGATGCTGCCCACCCCACCTGCCGTAGTTCAAAACTAAGATGCTTTATGTGCAAAAATCTTCTTTCAAGGTAGCATTTTGCTACAGGAGCAAAGCAAAAGGGTTGGCTACCTGTGCGTTTTTCTCCAGTCAGTTCACTTCAAGGAGAAACTAGCTGGCTCACAGGCTGGGGTACACTCTTAAGGAGCCTTTCACTAAAGTAGGCTGACTCAGGTTGCACTTATAATAGAGACTACAAAGTGGGTAAGTTCTGGTTGAGTACATGCTCTGCTGCAGGAATAACAGCTGGCTTGGGGATTAGCGTCACTAGAAGGAGCAGGGTCAGAGAGCCAGTCTGATCCTGCCATTTGCAGCAGCTAAGCAAGCTGATGTGCTGGGTCAGATGGAGGTGCTGTGCTCTGAGCAATCACAGGGGCCAGAAGCAGCTGGGTGTTGCTAATAGCAGTTGCTTGCCTATTTGGCTGAGGCTGAGAATAAGATGGTACAGTGGTGTCTGGCATAATGGGTTTCTCTCATTGTGGTTTCTGCTATGACGAGGTGGGTCTAAACAAGAGGGGGCAGCTGTGGGCTATCTGCTTGCTTGCATGTAGCCTCAGTATTTCTTGCCCAGAGAACTTGGACAAACCAGAAATTAGCTATCAACTTGACAGGCTGATCAATCTCACTCAGCAGCATGCCTGTCTATGGAAGCTTAAGCCAAAATAGGCACATGAAGCATCCAGGAGCAAGGAGATGGGCTGCTAGAAACCCAGGGGCTACAGAGGTGGTCTAGAAGGTTTTAGTCTCTTCTCCCCTCCCCCTTGGTGTCCATTTATAACTCAATAAAGGCCCAGAGACATTTCCTTAAGCTGCCCTGGCTGCAGGAGTTCTGTAGGGGACAGAGAGCAATAATATCACTGATTTGGATTCAAGCAGTAGGGGATGCTACTGTTTGAATAAGTCTACCCTGAAAGCCAGCAGTGGGCAAGTGGTTTTCATATAGACAGATGTGTTTTTTTTTTTACTTCTACTTTCCAGAGCTGGCTAGGTCAATATCAACAGTAAGGAATGGCACCTGTAGTTCTAAGGGCCTAGGAGAACCCCGTTGTTGTAGCCTATGAGCCCAGCCCAGTCCTACTTACAACCATCACTGCTACTGCTTATGCCACCTCTGGAAGGCGAAGGTTAGCATTTGCACTGCTAAGGCTCTGCACTGAATGCTGCTACCCAATTGCTTTCCAGTCTGGTTGCTTCCTCAGCATGTTACCAGTGCCATCAGGTGGGCTAAACACATTTCTATGCAACTAGTGTAGCTTAGTCCAAATCCTCTGGCCTGCTCTGCAATGTGGCTGCTAGTGTGAATGGAGGCTGGGATGGAAGTGCCCTCTGTTCCACAGTCACACTGATTGTAGTAGCTCTTGCAGCCAAGATTCCATCTTACTGCTGTGTAACAGGCAGTCATTGGACTCCAAGAAGGCCTAGTCCTGCCCACTGCTCCGATAGCCTTAATGAGACATCAGTGAGAGAAATGCCTCTAAAGCCTCCTCCTCAGTCAGTGGCAGGGCAGGGTTCTCTCTCCCCTGCCCCATCACCTGGAAAGGCCAAGTGTATTTTTAGTGCCACTGCCAGTAGCATACAAAGTAAGGCTTCGAGAACAAGTGGAACATGAACAGAGATGGTGCAGCTGAGCCATGTTTGAGGGAAGGCAGTACAAGCAGTGCTTCTGTTCTACACACCAAAGAAGGAGCCCAGCACTGCAGGCTTTTCTGAGTCAGCAACAAAGAAGAGCATGGAAGATGATCTCGGATGGCTAGGGTGTGACAGCACTTGGTCTCAGCTGTGACGGAAGCCCAAGGCAAACAAAGGAAACTAACTCGAAGGTGCTGGTAGTGTATCTCAACCCACTCACAGGGCCTGTCTTGCAGAAATGAAATGGATCAGTTAGCCTGGCTTTGTATGAACAGCAAGTGGGATTTCCTGACCTGTCTCAAGGTAAAGTCTAAAATCTGCCCGAGAGCCAGGCAGGAGCAGTGCCAACAGGCTCAAAAATTGCGTACAAAAAGGCTAATCAACAGGGACAATAAAGCTGCTGCTGGTCTCCATCCCCCAAAATGAACCAGAGGGAGCATGGAAACAGTAGAATCCAAAAGGCTTCGCAGTAGAAGTTCCATTGCATCTTATGAAAGAGGCATCTGTGAATGCAGACATGCTGATTCTGAGGCTGGTTCCATCTTTTTCTGCCTAGCAGTGACCTGGGATGAATTACCTAGGGAGCCAGTGCCCTGGACAATAGACCTCTAAGCTGCTAGAGAATCAGAATGAGCTCTGTAACAAATCTGGAACTGTCAGGCACAGTTTCCAGGTGCACCAACTGCAGACCTTGATGCTGCAGGCTCAGAGCTCCTGTTCTTCCTGTTGGCTTCACAACTGCCTGCAGACTCCTGGCTCTTCAAGCTCAGATCCTGCTGGCCTACAAAGGCAAGCACAGCAGATGGCACATGCCTGCACATGCACATGGTCATTAGGCACACATCTGTAGCAAACAAGAACTGCCTTATTCCAAATTACCATATCACACACACCCCTTAGCTCAAGGCAGCCCAACCGTCCAATGCCACCCACCACGCTGTGAAAGCCCACAGCTTGGTTCAGATGTTGCCACAGAAAGCAGTACAGAGTAACCCACATTCTGTACTGTAGCTATGGGATGAGTACAACACAAGACCTTACTCCCAAGCTGGCATAACTCTTGTTGATGGGCACTGTCCTAAACCCAACACTTCTTGAAACCTAAATCCTGTGCCCAACAGCCTTCTGAAGTGCAAAACTAAGGCAGATACCCTCCCAGGCAGAGACAAGGGCAGCTTCCCACAATATAGCAACATTCAAGCTGATCCAAGCAGGTGGCTAGAGTCACTCACCAGCAGCTGTCTCCGTGGCTCATCTGGACACCCACATAAAGTAGCTCAGGCTTGCCTGGTCCCGAGCATATCCTAGTCCTTGCCAAGAGGCAGGAAAGGCCAGGCCCGAGGTGAGCCCGGACACATTTTACTATTTAAAAACATGGACTTAATCCATCCCCACCAGTGTGACTGGAGAACCCGGGGGCTGGGAACCATGTTTGGGCACGCACACACTCACCCCCTCCAAGTGACAATGAAAAGCAGCCATGGATGAAGGGTGTTGGGCACAAGTTCTAAGCCCACTTCTGACCACCCCTGTTAATCAGGGAGGCAGCTGGGGAGAGGCAGAAACCAGCCCAAGCAGCAGCAGCAAGACCAGCACCCCCTCAGTGCTGCCAAGGGCTGGGCAGGCCTTTAGGGTGAGTGCACCTAACTGGGGACTTGCCTGGGCTGCACTGGAGGGCAAGTGGGACAGGGGAAGCGTGAAATGAAAGCGCGTTGCATACCACTTGGAGACAGGGAACAGCTCATCTTTATCGCAGGGCAGCACAACGCAGCGCAAGACGCCCCCTGGCCTCCTGCTGGCCACTAAGCAGTCAGTCCCTCCTTTGACACTGTTTAACTGGAGGGCAGCGCTTGCACAAAGATGCCCCGCGCGTCTGTCCGTGCCAGCTTCGAGGGTGGCTCCATGGGCTCGGTTGTTAAGCTACTGGACTCATTGGAGCTGAGAGACAATTCCTGGGGCATCTCCTCATCACTCTCTTCTTCCTCTTCCTCTTCCTCATCTGATTTAAAAAGAGAGGCCGTTACAGCAATCCTGGGGCAAACCCAAGTACTGATACAGTGGAAGCTTCCACCTGCTTAAGTTTCCAATTGTTCCTTAGGGTTGCCTATTTCAAGCAACAATCGCAATGGTGAGTACCTCTCATGTCCAGCTGACTGTGAACAGCAGGGAGAGAAACGGGTAGGCTGCAACAGCTATTATGCAGCCTCCATGCTTAAGAGGCCCAAAGCCCCTCTGAATAGCAGATGCCAGGGACAAGCAACGGGGAAGGTCTATCTGCTTTATGCCCTGATCGCAAGATTCCCAGAGGCATCTGGAGGCCCTGTTGCAAACAGAAGGCTGAACATCAGTGCGAACTTGCAAATCCATTTGTACGCTCCGGCATTCACTGCTTTTGTCCTGGCTTACTAGCCAAAGAATGACAGGGAGGTGTGCTGTCCTTACGCAAGAGTAGACCCAATGAAATCAGTGGGACTTAGGAAAGTCAAGACTAACCTAAGTCTCACTGATTTAATGGGCTTACTCTAAGTATGACTAAGTCTCAATCCAAATATATGACACAATCTCTTATCTACAAACAAGTTTTACACAAAATTAATCAAAATCATCATCCTAATAAATTAATAAAAATAGTGTAAAATTACTTCTTCATATATTCATTTCTTAATAAAATTAGCAGAATAAAATAGCATAAATATATCTTGATTTCACACAAATAATTCATGTACAAATCATGGACTAACTAATCAAATAATTATGAACTAGTAAAACATGAACGAGTAGTTTCTGTATCAGAATTTGTTTGCCGGTATTAGATACAAGAATTCCACGCTTTCATAAATTTAGGATTCATTTGTCTGCATCATCTCTCAATCTGTCACACTAATTTTTAATAACTGCACTAGTTGCCAGACTTCATTAATCCATGTGTTTTCTCTATTTTTAGCAAAGATCAGTTTTGCTGCTTTTAATAAATTAGCTATCATTAGTTGATGTGTTCTAAATACCTGCAACTGAAAATTTTATAGTAGTATCATTTTGGGATCAAGAGTCAAGTTATATCAGGTTATTCTAGTTCTATCCCCTGACATGTCTCCAAAAAGCTTGAATCTTTGAGCATAATTACTACAGCTGATTGCAGCTCACATTTCCAACATACACAATTTTCTTTCTAAAAATTTTGCTTATTCTTAGAGGTGTCAAATGCCAACAACAAATCAACTTATAATAGTTCTCTTTTAAAGTAACACAAATTGAATTAGTCATCCCTCTTGTAGATATTAATTTCTACTTTCCTTCACTAATGGTTTTAATTCCCATTTTACAGAAAGAAAATGGAAGCAGGGAGAATGCAACTGCGCCATGGCCACTCTCTGAGTTCACAGCTGTACTGAGTTTCCACAGTGGGTCTCCCGGGGTGCAGCAGGTCCTTGATTTCATTCTGTGTTCTGACCCTCAGATGAACAGTGGAGGGGACCAATCCAGCACTGTAAGGCTGGGATCTTCAACATGGTGCCTGTAGGCACCAGTGGCAGTCATTTTGTGAGAGTGCCAACAACATGCTCTCAAAATTCCAAATGTGTGAAAGGGTATGATTCTGGTAGTGATCACAAATTCAGGGGCTCAAAATGTGCTCAGAGACACCTGGGTACGTAATTCTTAGCATATGTCTGCCCACCTCAGCCACTATTTTGCCTCTGGCTTTGGCTGGTAGACCTCAAGGTTCTACTAAAAAAAAAAGAAAAATAGATCCCACAAGTCTGAAGCCTGCCCATCTTTGGCCTAGGCAGCAGACATGCCTTAAAGTTGGAAGATCTGGGCTCAAATCCTGGTGCAGCACTCAACTAAGTGAGTAGCCTCAAAGTAAGCCCCCCTACATTAGTTTCTTCTTCACACTAGTAAAATGGGAACAACAATATAATCTCACACATTTATATGTGGGGGAGTAATGATCACAGAGTTCTCTTAACATCTACTGCTGACAAAGTCCTGAATAAGTGACTGGCCTCCCAAGGGGCCAGACAGTACCTTTATCCGGGTCCAAAGGGTTCAAGGAGCTCGCCAGGTTTGCAAACTGAAAAAGAAAAAAAGAAACATAAGCAAAGATGTTCTTTACTTTGCAAATGGCCCTGCCTGCAACTGAACTCTACCCAAGAGAGACCCCACACTGCAACTTTATTCGGGTGGACATGGCTATTTTTCCCAGGCAGAGGCCCAGATGTGGAGTAGGGGGTGGAGCAGGCAAGGGGTTCTCCTCTCCAGAATGCAGCAATCCACACTCTTCACACCCTAAGAATTCAGGAGGAAGGGGGCCTCCCTCTTTGAATTATGACGACTTCTTGGCCTCTGCAAAATGAGTGTAGGCAGTCCCACCACAGCCAGCCCACCCATAAAGCAGGGTGAAGTGCCCGCATGAGGCAGAGGAGCTGGAAGAGTGGAGAATTGCGCTGCTCCCCCAGCCCAGCCCCAGAGTGGAGAGCCCACTGCCACCTCCAGCAGGTGCCCTAGAGAGCCCTGCCAGCTACTTTCCTGCTGTGGCATTTGCTGCAGTGCGACAGTGGCGATCAGGGCTGTTTGGAGGAGCTGCCAGCCCTCTGTTGCTGTGGGGCTCTGGGGCTCTCATGAGATCTCGGCACATGGTCAACATCTTGTGATATCTCAGCCATGTGCTGAGATCTCTCGAGAGCCCGGAGCCACCGCGATCTCAACCCTCCCTCCTGTCAAGGGCTCCTTGGAGGGCTCTCAGTCTAATCCAGTAGCCAAGTCCAGACACAGACAAAGGGATTCTTTTCAAAGCTTTATTCTTCTTTTACAACTTAACAGCTCTACAGGTAGCAACTAGATCTGAGCAGCAGCATCCCTATGCCCTAAGTTAGAACAGTTGGTCCCCATTTGAAGGGCAATTACTGGCAGACCCCTGAATATAAGGACTAGGGAGAATCCCTCCCCTTTTCCCTTGGATCCTCTGGGCGCAACCGTTCGAGCGCGAACCATTTGGCACCGCTCTCTGCATCTGCGCCGCGCATCCCCCCCAGTCTGCTATCTGTGCTGAGTCACTCCCTGGACTGCTTTCTAAACTAGGAATGTGGGTGGGAGGAAATCTCTGTCAGCTGTTGGTCCTGGGAAAAAAGGAGCGCGCTCCTCTCCCGAAGGAGCGACTGCTCTTCCTCAGCATCAGAACTACTCTGAGATTCTATGGGCTCAGTGTCCACCCTGACATCTCCTGCCGCCAGCCCTAGCCCGGAGAGCCCACCGCCTTTCCTTTGTTGCCGCGTGGGGGTTCTCCCAACTGGGGCTGGCGGCAGCAGGGAAGGACAGAGGGTTGCACTGTAGCAGTGGCAAGGAAGGGGGGTTGCACGGCGGCAGCACAAGTTCTTCTGCTTCAGGCGGCAAGAGAGCTCTTGCCGAGCCGGAGTCCAACCAACTAATAGAAAGTCAGATTGCTTACCTGTAACTGGAGATCTTTGAGTAGTCAAAGATCCTGTACATTCACACATAGGAGCTCTGCACCTGTGCAGAGCCTCGATTCACGAAACGTCTTTAGCCGAGGAATTTTGGCAGGAACCCATCCTGCACCATCCCACTGTGCATACTCCAGGGGGTTCCTGCTCCATCCCTCAGTTCCCAGGAGACCGCCAATTGTGGCCCCCTTAAGTCCAAGGAACCCTGGTACCAACACCAAACATGACATTGACACCAAAGTGGGGATGGTGGGTGGGTTGTGCGAATGCACAGATGGCCACTCAAAGAACTCCAGTTACAGGTTAGCAACCTGACTTTCTTCTTTGTGGACTCTGTGCATTACACATATGGGTGAATAACAAGCTTACGTACCAGGACATGGGTTGGTGTCCTCATCGAAGAACATCAGACAACACCATCCAGCAAAATGAGCAGCCTCTCCTGGCTTGAACGTCGAGGCGATAATGCTTGACAAAGGTGGAAGGGATTGACCAAGTTGAAGCCCGACAGACATCTGGAATCGGTACCCCTCTTTCAAATGCCACCGATGTCGCTACCACTCTGGTTGAGTGCACTGTCACCGAACCAGACAATTCCAAACCCGCAGTTCATACAACAGCTTAATAGCTTGGACTACCCAAGACTCCAGGCGATGGGAGGAGATGGGGAGTCCCTTCTTTGATCCCCCCATAACAGACAAACACTGAGATCAACAAAATGACTCCGTCCTAGCTTTATAGAACACCAAAGCCCTGTGAACATCTAATGTGTGCATCATCTGTTCAATTGCTGTTGAGGGCGAGACGAAAAAGGCAGGACGAACTATAGCTTGACCCAAATGAAAACTTGAAACCACCTTAAGCAGGAAAGCAATATCAGGACGAAGTACTACTTTGTCCCTATGAAAGCCTAAGTAGGGATCGTCCACTCGAAGGGCACATAATTCTCCAGAGCATCGGGCTGAAGTAATGGCTACTAAAAACACTACTTTCAGTGAGAGAAAATGATAATCTGTTGCAGCAAGTGGCTCAAATGGTTTTTGGTAAGCGCATGCAGTACTACAGACACGCTCCATGCCAGCACCGGAGGTTTCAGAGGAGGAGCAAGATTTCTAACTCCCCTCACAAACTGACGCATCAGAGGATGTGAGGAAACTGTGAAGATATTGTTAGCAAGACGGGAAGCCAAAATGGCTGCTATCTAAACTCTAAGAAGAACTTTTAAGTTCTTGCTCATGGAACAAGAAAAAAACCTTCAGAATATCCTATACAGTACAATGGACAGGATTGAAGTCATTGTCCCGAGCAAAAAGAGTAAAACATACCCACTTCCTCACAAAAGATTTTCTGGTACCAGGTTTTCTAGCTGCCTCAAGAACAGACTGAATAAGCTTACCTGTTTCACTTCAATCACCCGCCAGATCCTCCACACTGTGAGACATAGGGTAAGTAGGTCTGGATGTCTCACTTTGCCTCTGTCCCTGGACAACAAGGCTGGTGTTGGCAGGAGCTGAAGATAATCCCCTCTGGACCGATGGAGGAGCTTGGCAAACCAATGCTGCCTGGGCCACCATGGTGCGATCAAGTTGCCCTCCGCTTCGTCTTTCTCCATCTTCGTGACCACTTGGGTGAGAAGGGGAAATGGTGGAAACACATAGAGGAAACATCCCCTCCAATTCCAGGCAAAGGCATCTCTGAGAGACCTTGCACCTCTGCCTGCTTGCCTGCAGAAATTGCAGCACACTGCATTCTCCTCTGACGCAAAGAGATAAAAAGAGGAGTGACCCCATCAACGGAAGAAATAGTTGTGCACTCTCGGATCTTGCTCCCGTTCGTGGGAGACTGGAAAGGAGTGAGTCAAATGATGGGTCCGGGAGTTGTCTTCGCCTGTAATATGAATTGCAATAAAGTTGATGTCCCACCACTCGAAGATCTGTATCGTTAGCTGAATTAATGCCATCGAATGAGTCCCCCCTTGCTTGTTGAGGTGGAACACCACTGTTGTGTTGTCAGAAGCGATCTGGATGAGATGACCATGAAGGACCATTTCGAAAGCTTTCAAGGCCTTGTTGACAGCAAGAAGCTCTAGGCCACTGATGTGACTGTTCGCCTCTGCCTTCAACTATAGTCCCTGTACCTTCAGGTACCTGCAGAGAGCTCCCCAACCTAGCACTGACACATCCTTCATGACCGTCAACATTTGGGTGGGAAGCTGGAAAGGCAAGCATTGTAAGAGATTCGACAACACCGTCCACCACTGAAGCGAAGCCTTGACAGCAGAAAGGAGCTGTAGCCTGACTCTTCGAGAATCTTGCCCCAGGTCGAATGCCCTGATGAACCAGTTTCGCAATGTTCTCATGCGAAGATGGGCATACGGGCCCACCACAGTTGTAGCCGCCATCAGCCCAAGTAGTTTCTGTACCATGTAGGCTCGTACAGTATGGCATGCTAGAACATCTGTCGCAAGCTGGACTAACACTCATGCTTGATCTCGAGGAAGGAAAGCCCAGTCTTCCAGGGAATCCATGGAGGCTCCAAAGAACTGGATAATTTGGGATGACACCAAAAATGATTTCTCTGCATTCACACACAACGTGAGGGAACAAATCCAACGTATGCAAGACGGTCTTTCACCAACGGTCCTTCGACTGAGCAACTAGGAGCCAATTGTCAACGTAAGGATAAATCTGGACCCTTTGAAGCCTGAGATGGGCACATACCATAGCCATGCATTTCATGAAGACCTGTGGAGCTGTAGCGAGCCCAAAAGACAGCACCCTGTACTGGTAAATAAGACTGTCAACTGTGAGCCAGAGAAAATGGTGGCTGAACTTCTCTATTGCAACATGCCCATGGTCCATAGCTGAATTCCCAAATAAGGTAACCTTGGTCCCTTCAGATAGTTCTAGACAGGATATTACACGAGACATCTTGTCGACTAACATGCCCTGGAAATGGCAGCTAATGCAACAAAACCTGGTATTTATTAACTACCCAAAACCAACAGGCTAGCTGCCTCAGACTGAATTACATTTTTCAAAATTAATTTCATCTTTCACAGCAATCCCCCAAACAGTAGGGGATATTGAAAAGGTTGAATATCTCTTTTACAATTATAACTCAGCCCGTGCAGTTGTAACCTTTGCCCAAAGAAGGGTAGCGGTGGAAATATACAGTGCTAGAGATGTGCTGGTAAGGAAGGGCATAGGAATCAATAGGCATTTCCAAAACACCTGTCCCAGTATATCTTTGGGACCCTCGTGTATTAAGATCTTAAAGTTACCAAATACTATACACGTTGAACCACCAGTCAGTATTCTAGTGGAGCTGACCCCAGATGTGAAATTCAAAGCTGCATCCCCAGACCATCTACCCAAGAACACCCTAACTAAGGGAAAACAGCAAAGCACCACTAGCTTGGGGACCTCTACAAATGGTAGAGATTTACAACAAGAATATTTTCTTCCAGAAGAGGCTGGATTAATAGAAAGTTTCTGTAACCTCCCTCGCTCAGCTCAGGAAGATATCCTGCTGAGATTCTCCTCTCTGAAAGAGATCCTGATGACCAAACTCCAGATGGATAATGTTTCCTCAGAAGTTCTAAATTCCCAGGATGGGGCAAAGGATTACTCCGACTCGTATAGACAGGCTGCCCTTTCGGTAGATCCTTCAACTGTTATTGGCTCTATGAAATATTCAAAAGCCATGGGGAGAAATCCTCCTACCCAATATTATGCTTACCCCCAGACAGAGAGAGGACTACAGGACCAAGTAAATCAGCAATCTTCAGCCAAGAACCAGAGCACCTATTCACAGCAAGGCATAGCTGCTGAAATGACTAAACCTCTATCCCGTAGTACGGTACAGGTGGAAGTGGAGGTCCACCCCTTTCCAATCAATTGTAGAACACCTGAAGAAGAAACCCAACAGGTAAGCAACATTCCCAAGCCTTGTCCCAAACATAGTGAGAGTGCTTGGCAAGAAATGAGATACCTCAACAAGGAAGAGTTGGGCATAAATAAGCCCCAGCTACCAACTTTTACAGAGCCCACTATGCCCCCCAAAACAATCAAATGTGATCAGATCACAACATTTTTTTGACAAGATTGAATCCCTCCACTCAAGTAAAGGTGAAGATAGAAGTCTCAGTATTCCATTATTTGAGGACAAACTGACCTGCACTCCATTTCTCATGAACCCATTTATTTCATCATTAGACTGTAAAAAAGTAACGGACCCCTGGTTTCCCAGTTGACAAATCCCAGCAAATCGAGATTTGTTGAAACATATGGGTTTTTCTTTCTTAGTATGGAATACTGTAGGCTGGAACACACAAAGACAGGATAAAGAATTCCTAAAATTACTTCAGGAACGTGATATAATCTGCATCCAGGAGACGTGGATAACGGACATAGAACCAAACAAGATCTATCTAGAAGATTATTCATCTAGAACTCTCCCTGCAAAAAAGCTTTCTTCCAAGGGCCATCCAGCTGGTGGCCTTGCCACCTTAATTAACCAAAAGTGGAAGCTTCACATTGAGCAGATCGAAGTGGAAGCTGCCCCATCCCTCCTGACAGTAAGGGTGTGGTCAGGGAATAGTTTTTCCCTAATCATAATTAACGTCTATATCCCACCCCATAGTACAAAAGCCCCTTTTAACACGCAGTGGACTGAATTGGATATGGCCCTTGATTACGTAGAAAATGAATTCCCATTCGCTATTATTATAGCAGTAGGAGATTTTAATGCTAGAATTGGAGGAAACAAAAATAAGTTAGCAGGCCACCTGAATATTGATGAAGAAGAATTGTTAGCTGTCTTTCCACAGAACTTGAGAGACAAGACTCGATATAGAGGGTTACAACTTTTTGGAGTTTCTGTTTAAAAGGAACTATTCAATCTTGAATGGCTCCTATCCAAAAGATACCCCAGGAAACTTTACCTGTTTATCAATAAGGGGGCAAAGCATAATTAATTATGCCTGTGCTCCTCTGAATAAGATTAAAAACTTCATTAATTCTGAGGTCATGCCTACGGGCCATTGTGACCACCAGCCTCTAAGGTTCGAGTTCTTTAGAGAAGATGGAAGCCTCCAGATTTTTGCCTGTGAAGAGTTCCAGGCCAGTGTCGATCTACTTGGTCAAAGGAGGGTTAAATGGAATAACATTACAATGGATATAATAAATCGTACCCTCCTATCGGAACAGATGTTATCCCTTCATAATAATATACTACAATTAGATGTTACCTCAGCAAACATTGTACCTCTGTATCAACATATAATGAGTATTCTAAAGCCTAATTTGATCAGAGGCAAATGTAGAGCTTTCTGCAACCAATACCAAGAAAGCTGGTTTGACCTGGATTGCAGAAAGGCTTGATCAGCAGTAAGAAGCTATGCTAGGAAAATAGTCTAACCATTCCCCTAAAATAATTGAGACACTTGTGAATAAGAAAAAAGAATACCGGGAATTAATCAGAAATAAGAAAATGACATTTCAAAGACATCTCTGGCATAGCTTGGATACTGCTTTGAAGACAAAAGATATGTCAGCCTTTTGGAAGATCGTAAACAACAGCTTAAATGGTGATATAGCAAATGTAGATCCACAGATATCAAAGACAAATTGGGAGGAACACTTCAGTGTTTTATTTAATGCCGATAGCCCACAATTACATCTGCCTTTATGCTCCATCCTTGGCACTACAGATCCATGGCCCCCCGTATCCCATAAAGAGAAAGAGTTACTAATTAATATAATGCTAGCTAAAAAAGCCCCAGGAGAAGACTATGTTCCAGCAGAGATAATCAAACATAACATCAAGTGGTGGCTGCCTATTTTGGCCAAATTGTTCGATCATATAAACCTACTTGGGGAATTCCCAAAGGGTTGGAATACTTCTATTGTAATTCTGATCTTCAAAAAAGGAGACCATAATCTCCCTTCAAATTATAGGCCAATTAGTCTTATTGATACTGCAGCCAAATTATATGCTAGACACCTGCTGAACAAACTGGAGGATTGGGCCTTCAAAAATAACATCCTTATAGAAGAACAAGCTGGTTTTCAAGCGGGTTATTCAACAATGGATCATTGTTTTGTACTAGACCACCTGGTTAATAAGTACAAAAATCTAAAAAAATCTAAATTGTATGTGGCATTTGTTGATTTCAAAGCAGCTTTTGACTCAATTAATAGGAACAGGTTATGGGCAAAACTGGCAGACTTAAATTTAGATCGACGGCTCTTGATTCTATTACAACTGTTGCATGAAAACTCAAACATTCAGGTGAGATTTTCTACTGCTGGACACATGACAGATAATATCGCAGTATCTCGAGGAGTTAAACAGGGGTGTGTCCTGGCCCCTCTTCTCTTCAATCTATTCGTAAATGATAGAGCTTTTGATTTGACTGGTGATTTCTATTTCCCAGTAAAATTAGAAGAAAGGAAATTGTCCTTTCTTCTTTATGCTGATGATCTGATTCTCATTTCATATACCCAGATAGGTTTAAGGAGATTACTATCAGCATTGGCTGAATATTCCCATAAAAACCTACTATCTATAAATTATGGGAAAACCAACGTCATGGTCTTTGGACATAGATCCCCATTACACAAATGGAGAATAAACACCCACCCTATTGAGCAAGTATCCTCGTATCGCTATCTGGGTGTTCTTTTTTCAGCTTCAGGAGGCTGGGACGCTCATTTCAAATCCTTGAAATTAAAGAAAAACCAACAACTAAATGGTTTACTGAAGTTTTGGCATACAAGGGGAGGTTACCAAATCCACCCAATGTTAATTTCGTTGAAATCAAAACTTATCTCTCAGTTTGTATATGGAGGAGAGTTATGGGCTTTGAAGTCTTCCTATTATATGGAAATGCTTCAAAACAAATTGCTGAGAACAATTCTAAGTTTGACAAGGTGTATCCCTGCTTCATTTTTACGTTCAGAAACTGGTGTAATACCAGTTAAATCTATCATGGTCATCAGGGCCTTTAATTATTGGCTCAAGATTTTTTTCTCTCCTTCAACTAGATTTCCTAAACTGTGCCTTTTAGAACAAATGAGAGTTAGCCCATCAAACACATTATCCTGGTTTCAGACATTAATTTCTTACATTCATTATTATGTTTTTTCCTTTAAATATTTTACCACTTTGAATGTTGCCCATAGCAAAGAGGTTTTTAAGGAGAAGGTTTACAGTGTTTCTATCCAAACGGATCTCTGTTCACTGTCTAGTAATAAGATGGCTTGCAAAAACCAAGCTTAAATTTGAATGTGAACACTATCTGATTTTAATTACAAACCCTCATCTTAGATCCGCTCTCACACGATTGAAGATGGAGCAAATAAAAACAGCAGTTTTAGAAGGGCATTTTAACAAGACTCCCTATGCCTCGAGACTCTGCCCCTGCCGTAGTGGCAAAGTGGAAGATCTGCCTCATTACTTATTCTACTGCCCTATTTATTCCCGAATTCGTTCTAAATATTTGCATCATTTTCTTCCAAAAAAAGTCTAGCTGGTCCGATTTACACAGAATACACTATATGTTTACTTCCAAAAGTAAGACAGTCTTATTGGCATTGGCCAATTTTGCTCTCACAGCCCAATCGCATAGAGCTAATTTTATGACCTTGCAGGAAATTAAAAATATGATTTGTGTGATTTCTTTTATGTATGTTTTATCTTTATTATTTTGCTTGTTGTAACCTCTGGTTGAAACAATAAAAGCTTTGATTGATTGATATTGCAACATGGAAATATGTATCCTTCAGATCAATGGTTGCAAACCAATCTCCTCTGCAGCAAGAGTAGAATCGAAGTCAATGTAGTCATTCTGAAATTTTTGGGTGGAATGAACACATTGACTCCTCTGAGATCCAGAATCAGGCAAAGCCCACCGTCCTTTCGGGGTACCACAAAATAACAGGAATAAAACCCAGTTGAGCCTGCGACAGTCCCATTTTCCATGCCATGGTCTTCACCTTCTGGATAGTATCCATGGCTTCATCAGCCTTAGAGTTAAATAAACCTTCACCGTCGAACGGAAGGTCTTCAATTCGGTGCGCGCCTCCTGTGTGAGGCCTGCTGGTCTCAACCACATGTGCCGTCGGAGCGCTATAGCTCCCACCATCGCCTGGGCATCACAACTGACTTGTTGCCAAGCAGAGTTAATTTGTTGCCTCGCTAGCTTAGTCGCCTCTGACTGAAATACATGCACCAACTCACGCTGATTGTCTGGAAGGTAGTCACACAGGGAGCTAACCTCCCTGCTATGGCTGCTTGGTAATTTGTGACCCATAAACCAAGAGAAGCAGAAGAGTATATACGCCTGCCCATTACATCCAATCACCTACCCTCCTTGTCTACTAGAGAAGTCTGAACCCAATTAGATCTTCCTGGCCATGACCCCACAATAACCGAGCTAGGTGGAGGATGAGTAAACAGAAATCTCACATCCTTCTCCTGAATCCTATACATGGTCTCCAGCCTTTCAGAAGTGAGAGTCATGGAGGACAGTGCCTTCCAGGAAAGTTGCACAGTCTGGAGTAAGGTCGACAGAAAGGGAATAGCCACCGGAGCACTAGAGTTGGTATGAAGAATATCAAATACCGGAAGTTTAGCTCTCTCCACTGGTTGTCGAGTCTCAAGGTTGAGTGACTGAGACTTGTTCCCAAAAATGTCCCATGTCCTCCAGAGGTGAGGATGGATCTTGAGAGCATACCACCCCATCAGGCGACGAAGAGTCAGATTGGTAGTCCTCCCCTGGGGAAGAAGAAGAGTCTCCAAACCTCTATCTCGTCATGTTTAGAAGACTCTGCTTGAGGGAGCAGAGAAGATACTCTGTGCTCATCAACTTTTTGTGTCTCAGATGTCTTGCTAGAGAGACCGCCAGAGATCAGCCTGGAGTTGGCAGGGCATAACGGCTCATGGCTAGAGCCAGAGCTGACTGAGAAGGTGAAGTCGCTGCTTTCTTGACAATCTCCTTTGGAGGGGGCTTATCTGCTCCCTTAGCCATGGTTATTGGCCGATCTATCCCCGATGCCATAGATTTCTTAGGGACATCCACTGCCTTCAAAGCCTTCTCCCAAAGAATCACCTTGAGTCTGTCAGCACAGTTTTTCTCAGCCTGCTTGCTAAATGACATGCAATGGTGACAGGTCTCCATAATATGTCCTTCACCCAGACAGAGCAGGCACAGTGAGTGACCATCTGTGGGAGGCAGTTTACCCTAACCCCACAGTGAACACGCTTCCGAAAAGGGGCCTTAACGGCCATACGCCCTAAGACGACACATGATCAAACGATCGCCTATAACCAAGAACCAACAAAAATAAACCAAAAACGGATAACCGTAAAGGCAGAAAAACTAGAAGAGGAAGAATGAAGAGAAAGTAGGAAAAAAACACGGAAAATCCTCTCAGCACACAGTCACAAGACTAAGAAGTCCCTTCTGTCAAGTACTACCACAATAGCAAAGAACTGAGGGACTGAGCAGGAACCCGCTGGAATATGCGCAGTGGGATGGTGGGGAAGGGTTTCCCGCCAAAATTCCTCAGCTATAGAAGTTTCCCGAATCGAGGCTCCAACAGGTACAGAGCCCATATGTGTGATGCACAGCGACCCCGAAGAACATGGGTAGCGTCATGGGTAGGCATGGCTCATAGGTAGCGTCATGGGTAGGCATGGCTCATGGGTAGCGTCATGGGTAGGCATGGCTCATGGGTAGCGTCATGGATAGGCATGGCTCATGGGTAGGCATGGCTCATGTATTACTATGCTCTGGCTTTACTGAGGTGCATTACAGCAGCATCTGGAGTCCCAGCCCAGAAGGAACTACAACATCCAAACAGAGATACAGTCCCAGTCTTATGTAGCTGAGCAGTATAGCACATGCCAATGGTCCTAGATTTAATCCCTGCCATCTTAGACTGGGCTGGGGAAGACCCATGCCTCAGATTCTGCCAGAGAAGACCATGATGGGCTAAAGGGGTCAATATTCTGACACAGCAGTCATATATCCCAAAGCTCCCTGATGTCCACATGGGGCTGGGCACAGAGCTAGAGGCCCCCTCTTGATCCTGACTCCCAAACCAAGGATCTAGCTCTTTAAGCAGGGAGCCCCACAGGTTCTACAGCCTCAAGTCTAAAGGCCCCGAGACCTACCTCTCCCATGACAGCAATGGGAGTCTCGCCCTTGGCCTGGGCCACACGGTGCTCTATCAGGTAATACATATACTCATCGTAGAGGAGGCGAATGAGATGGAAGGAGCCAAAACTGGCCGCACTCCGCAGGGTCAGATCCCGAATCACCATGGAGCTAGGAAGAAAAGGAGCCCAAGGCAGGAGTTAGCATCCAGGCGGCACCACAATGGCTCATTAGTCATCCCATGTTACAGACAGGGCACAGAAGCTGAACAGCAGGGAGGAGTCTATGGCTGTGCTGGATAGTATCCAAGGACCAAGCCTGACACTCAGCTTCTCACCTTCCACTTACCTGTAGAAGGACCACTTGAGGAGGAAGAGTTTGGCAGCTTTGGGGAAGTTGGGGCTGCCATGGTAGGGCTTGAGGACCTGGCTGACGACACCGTCCAGCCACCCTGCCCACTGCTCCAGAGAGTTCTGCTGCTGCAGAGTCATCTTGAAGTCCTGCTCGAGGCGCTGCACCACGCGATCCTCGCACCGACATACCCACGAAGCCTGCTCCTAAGGAGCAGCAAGCAGAAGGAGAGGGGCACCTTCAGTGAGGTTGCTGCTGCTCCTCCGCTGGACAAGCCGTGGACCCATCAGAAGCTGCTTAAAGGAGCTTAAGAGACAGAGGAGCCAAAGCAAGCTGGCACTGTGGGATTGGAAAGGCCGCCAAAACATGATGAACAGCCAGGAAGGCAAGCTCTGTCCCCCTAACGACTGAGCCAAGGAGAAGATCCCGATGGCCCACAGAGCCCAGATTTCCCAGAGCATCTGCTGTTGGAGAGGGAGGGCCACCAACTGGTGGAAAGGGAGGAAGAGAAGGATTACTGGCGACCGTGGCAGCGGGAGCTATCCTAGATCAGCATGGTCCTAGCCAGATACTTGCACTGTCCTGTTGGTCCCCACTGGGCACCAGCTACCTTGAAGAACGTGTTCATAATTGTGAAGCAGCAGCCTTTATCACAGCACACTGTTGACGCCTGGAGCTATCTGCCACAAGATGTGGTGACGGCCACTAGCTCAGGGCACATCTAGGGGAATGTCTAGTTAGCTGAGGATGAATGTGCTTCTGGGACCCAGAGGGATGGGCAGGGGTGGGGTGGGGGAGAGGCAGTGGGATAATTTGGAGCAGAGAAGTGGCAGAGGGAAAAGGATTAAGCACCCGCTCCCCACACTTCTTATTGCACACATACACACCCTTCCTGAAGCTGCTTTTTGGAGCACGTTTCATGTGTACATGTAACATCTAATTCAACTTTCCCCAACCTGGTGCCCTCCAGATGTGTTAGACTACAACTCCCAGCATTCCTGGCCATTAGCCATACTGGAAAAGGCTGATGGGAGTTGAAGTCCAAAACATCTGGAGGGCACCAAGTTGGAGAATACCGCCTTAGACACATTCACTGAGCCATCTATCAACACCTATTAACCATCACAGCTAACCGAGCGAAGCTATGCTAAGAATGGAAGATCCCTCTGGGAACAAACAAAAGCATGGGAGGCTACTGCCTTTGTGCCCTGATCGTGAGCTCCCCAAGGCGTATGGCTGATCACTGTTTCAAGGAGACAGCCAGACTAGGTGGGCTCACAAAGCAGATCTTGGGTCTACTCTTACCTTGGCCACTCAAAGCTCCCTCCACCCCGCAACTCAAAGGCTCCAGGATCCAAATGGAAGAGGAAGAAAAAAGTAGGTAAGGCAGGCTCAGCGTTTAAACCCGGAGCAATTTAGAGCAGGCAGCACTCTGTGGTTGTTACCTGGACATTAGCAAAATCCACCCGGTTGAGGTCGCTCAGCATCTGATTGATTTGGGCTGTGTTCTGTAAGACGGCCCGAGCAGCCTGGGCAAGGTGGTTCAGGGAGGTGTACCGCCGCAGGGTCTGGGCAAAGGCACTTGCTGCCGCCACCTAAGAGACAAAATACAGAGGGCACAACTTCTTCTCCCAGAGTACACAGTTGTGGAGGGAACAAGGGGTTGAGAAGCTGGGAGATCACTCCAACACCAGCCTCAACAGGATGTGGGGGAAGGGCCGGTTCAGACCCCTAAGGAGAGGGAGAGCGGCTGACTAGTGGTCACTGAGGCAGACGGAGAAAACCTAGCTCAATGTCACTTGAAAGCTGTCTGTCAGTCTGCCCTGGCACAGATTCCAGGGAGTACCACCTCCAGGTAAAAGGTGTCCCCAACCAGTCGTGTCCGACTCTAGGGTGCGGTGCTCATCCCCGTTTCTAAGCCGAAGAGCCAGCGCTGTCCGAAGACGCTTCCATGGTCATGTGGCCAGCATGACTGAACACCGAGGTGCACGGAACGCTGTTACCCCCGCCGAGGCGGTACCTATTTATCTACTTGCAATTTCTTGCTTTCGAACTGCTAGGTTGGCAGAAGCTGGGACTGAAGACGGGAGCGCACTCCGTCATGCAGCACTCGGGTCTCGACCTGCTGACCTGCCAACCTTCTAGTCTGCAGTTCAGCATCTTAACCACTAAGCCACCGCGTCCCTGCCACCACCTCCAGAGCACCTCCTAATGTCAAGAAACTGTAGGCTAAGACCAACACTGATCCCAGCCTTGCTGCCCCCACAATTTCTCTTCCTTCGGCTCACCTTCACACGGACCATCTCTTCTGGAATATTCATCATGGCATTCGTCAGCCAGCTCTCCAAACTTTTTGCAAAATTTCGGATTGCTTGCGTCAAGGCACCTGGATCAGAATGGAAGTGCTCTAGAACAGCCAGTTCCAGTGTGGCTGGCCGTCTGCAGTATACAGGGGCAGGGAGTAAGTCCAAGAGTAACCCAACTCTCTGGGGATGGCTTCAATGCCTCCCATTCAGGCTAAAAGAGCCTCCCACCCCACCACCTACATGGTGCCATGTGGCCAACTGGCTGAGCCCCCTATGGGCAAGGCAGAAGAGCCAGACAGAGCCCTGCCAACAGCTGAAATATCCTGCTTTTGCCATTGGTGCTGGCAGTGGCCCCAGGTTTGTGATAGCCTATTCCTGGCCGCAAATATGAGCTGTGCAGTTTGGCCTTACTCGGAATGGGCCGGAGCACTTCTGGGATCAGGACCTCTACTAGCCCCTGGTACAGCAGGTTGTCACAGTCCTTTGTCCATTTGAGGACAGGCTCATACTTGGACAGTGTCACCAAGCAGCTCTTTGGGAGACGCTTCTCTGCTTCATCGTGGCTAAAGACAAAACACATATGGCAGATTAGAGAGCACCACCACAAACCACAATGCAGATTCTCAAGACCCAGCAGCTGTGCCAATGTCCCTTCCACAGGGGCAGTCAATGGCTTTTGGTTACTCAGAGGTTTAAGAGCCTGCACAGCTACAATGGAAGTAACATGGTAGGCTGTGAATGTGAGAGAACCTATTTCGCTTCCTGTGCAAGGTTAACGTTTCCTCTGCCACACCAACAGTCCTTCCACAATGGAATCTGCCAAGGTTTTGGGCACCAGGTTATGGGAGATTCACTAAGACACCATGAGATGGGATGGCAGGAAATTTTTTTTGTAATTTCTTACACTCCCTCCTGCCACCACTCTATGATCTCTAAATTCAGCCTTCATACACCAAGGTGGCTGTGCCAACCCATATCTGTGCACAGCCTAAATCAACAGCCTCATTTTGAGACAGATCTTGGGAGGCAAATTCCGTAGCAAAGGAACTCACAGACGATAATCAGGGGCTGCTGGCAAAGGGGGGGGGGAGCAGGGAATGTGTGGAGAGGCTGGCACTGGAGCAGAGCATCAGTCTAAATCAAAATTGTGCATCAGCACTGGCCAATCTGTCCTCAAGTGTGACAAAAGCCAAGTCCAAAGGATGAGACAAGGCCGTTCTAGTCTGCATTATGGTACATATGCAGCACCTCCCACCATCCCCTCCCAGTTTTCACTCAGGACAGCTGAGTGAAACTGCCCTCGCCTCAATAGTCAGAGGCAGTTTTAAGCCAAAAGCAAATCCTGTCTGCTCTGCAGAAGTCACCTGCAGATGCCCAGCCATGACAGCCTCACAGTCATACTCACATTACGATAGGGGTGGTTTCGCTGGGCTGGTTCAAGTTGTACCGCCAAAAGGTCTTCCAGAGTGTCTCCACCAGTGTGAACTGCAGGTTTACCATCACATCAACAATGGCCTGAGGAGGAGGAAGAGGAGAAGTAGCTCCTTGCGATCTAATTACAGGGGCACCAGCAGGATCCTCCCTACTAAATTATAGCTCCATCAACTAGATTACAGGCTGCTTATAACAAATCAATCCAGCTGTCTGGTGTATTTTTTTAATCATTCAGAGCATTCAGTTTCTGAAATCAAGGTCATGATATTCAAGAAAAAGATTTCAGACAGTAGATAAGAGGATGGGGCTGCTCAACTAGAATTCAAAGACAGATATAACACAAACTCTTTCGGCTGGAAACAAGACCTTGGTTGGTCAACTTCAATTATTCCAGCTGTGTCACACGAATTCAGCACCTGCCTGCAAGGGCTGAATGTGCTTAGACACAACTACACCTAAGGTAGGGGTGGACACTTGTGACCCTCCAGATGTTTTGGCCTACAACTCCCATCAGCCTTAGCCAGCATAGCCAAGGGCGAAGAATGATGGAGTTGTAGGGCGAAACATCTGGAGGGCCACAAGCTGTCCACCCCGACCTATGGGCTTGCTGTTCTCTAGTGCGGGGGTCCCCAACCTTTCTGGGCCTGTGGTCACATTCAGGAGGATGAGAAACTGCAGTGGGCACCACCACAAAATTACTCCCATGGAGGATGTGGCTAGTGACCTAGTGACTGCCGTAGGCGCCCGGCTGGTCAAAAAAAGTGGGAAGGAGAGAAATAGTGAAGCTAGAGGCTGGGAAGGAAATAACAAGACAAAGGTGTAGAGGGGAGAGAAAGAGCGAGGCTAGAGGCCAGGAGTGGGAGAAACAGCAAGGTAAAGAGGTATGAGGTAGTGAAATAGTGAGGCTAGAGGCTGGGCCTGGAGAGAAACAGCTAGATAAAGGATGAGTGGGAGAGAAAGAGCAAGGCTAGGGGCAAGAAAGGGAGAGAAAGAATGTGGCTAGGGACAGTGAAGGGAGAGATATAGTGAGGAAATGGGTTGGGTGGAGAGAAATAGCAAGGCTAGAGGCTGGGAGTGGGAAAAGAGAGAGAGAGAGGGAGAAGGGGAAATGTCTGTGTGAAGGAAGAAGAGAAGGAAGCAACTCTTTCCTTCTCTTCCTGCCTGCTGAACAGCTGATCAGTGGCAGGTTCAGGATCAGGAAGGAAAACCTGACACCCTAATGTTTTTCAATGTTATTAAAAATAAAATTTTGAAGGGAGGAGGGAGTGTAGAGCTTCATGGGGGCCATTGGAGGTCCTGGGGAGTGCCACGTTGAGGACCCCTGCCCTAGTAACTGAACCTCATTAACTTCAATTGTTTACACATGTGTAGTATCTCTGCTTTCAGTACTTGTTTAGGAATATTTTAATATCAAAACAGATTTTTCTCACTCTCCCATTGTGTATGTGTATGTGCGTGTGTATGTATATGTGTGTGTGTGTATGTATATGTGTATGTACGTATGTACACACACACACACACACACACACACACACACACACTCTCCTATTCACTGTCCACTTCACACATATGGGCTCTAGCCTATGAAAGCTCATGGTGCTGGAGCCCATATTTAGTCTTGAATAAATATATGCAAATGCCAAGATGCTTCTGAATTCTCACCAGTGACGTTTACAAAAGGAGCTTGGAAGATGGCAGAGTGCTGCAGCAGTGTCACTGACCCTGCATTTTTTTTAACTGAAGAGCAATACAGGAATCTTTTGAATAAAATAAACCAATGAGGGAAAGCATTCAGGGAAGGAGATCCAAAAAGGCTGAGTTAGCCTGATTCTGGTTCCGCAGACGTGGCTTGGCCTGGAAGCCGCCAGAGGAGTGCCTGGCCTGTAAGCATGCCTGTGGTGCAGCACAGTGTGGCTCACTTAATGCCAGCCTCCCAGGGAGTCATGCTAGCCTATTTTATTATTTATTTATTTATTAAATCTGGCCGGTCACCCAGCCAATCTGGGCGATGTACAATGGTACAATTTAAAACAGTAAAATTATACATTAAAACATTATTTAAAAATACCCTAACCCACCCCAAATGCCTGCCCGAATAACCAAGTTTTCAACACGTGGCAGAAGCTCATTAAAGATGGGGCATGACGGAGTTCCCTAGGGAGGGAATTCCACAGAGTGGGGGCCACCACAGAGAAGGCCCTCTCCCTCGTCCTCACCAGCCTAGCTGTCCTGGCTGATGGGACAGAGAGAAGGCCATCCGAGGCTGATTTTGTTAAGTGGCCTGTCTGGTGTTGCTGGAGGCACTCCTTGAGACAGGCTGGGCCAGAACCATATAGGGTTTTAAAGGTCAAAACCAACACCTTGAATTTGGCCTGGAAAACCACTGGTAACCAGTGCAACTCCTTCAGCACCAGAGTGATGTGATCACACCGGCGGCTGCCTTTAATCAGGTGAGCCGCCGTGTCCTGCACCAGCTGCAGCATCTGAACCGTCTTCAAGGATAACCCCACGTAGAGTGCATTACAGTAGTCTAGACGAGAGGAGATCAGGGCATGTACTACCGATGGGAGCAGATGGTCGGGAAGGTAGGGGCGCAGCTGCCGTATCAGATGGAGTTGGTACAGTGCTGTCCAGCTCATGGCTGACACCTGAGCCTCCATGGACAGCTGGGAGTCTAAAATGACCCCCAGGCTGCGGACCTGGTCTTTCAAGGGTAGCCATACCCCATTCAACACCAGGTCAACGTCCCTCAACCTACTCTTGTCTCCCACCAAAAATACCTCGGTCTTGTCAGGGTTCAGCTTCAGCTTATTCCTCCCCATCCAGCCACTCACTGTCTCCAGACCGAAACTCTCCCCACAACCTGAGTTCGATCCCAGCGGAAGCTGGGTCCCAGGTAGCCGGCTCAGGTTGACTCAGCCTTCCATCCTTCCGAGGTCAGTAAAATGAGTACCCACCTTGCTGGGGGAAAGGTAGTCATGACTGGGGAAGGCAATGGCAAACCACCCTGCTATAGTCTGCCATGAAAACGCTAGCAAAAGCGGCGTCCCTCTAGGAGTCAGCAATGCACAGGAGGAACCTTTCCTTTCCACAGCCAACGCTGGTGAAGATTTGAACAAGAGGTAGAGCTGTGTGTCTTCCGCATATTGGTGACACTGCACCCCACACCTCCTGATGATAGCACCCAGCGGCTTCACATAGATGTTAAATAGCGTCGGGGAGAGGATGGAACCCTGTGGCACCTCACACGTGAGTGGCCACGGGTCTGACACCTCCTCTCCCAGTGCTACCTTCTGGTACCTGCCGGAGAGAAAGGACCGTAATATGATGTCTCCAATGCCCATCCTCTCCAGGAGGTCCAGGAGGATACCATGGTCAACGGTATCAAAAGCCGCTGAGAGGTCAAGGAGAACAAGGAAGGAGCATTCACCCCTATCCAAAGCCCTCCTCATATCATCCACCAAAGCAACCAAGGCCGTTTCTGTCCCATGCCCAGGCCTGAAGCCCAACTGAAATGGATCTAGATAACCGGTTTCTTCTACGTGTGCCTTCAACTGTATCGCCACCATCCGCTCAATCACCTTGCCCCAAAATAGCAGATTCGAGACTGGACGAAAGTTGTTCAAAACTTGGGGATCCAAGGAGGGCTTCTTTAAGAGCGGCCTTATCACTGCCTCCTTGAGGGCTGATGGCATCACTCCGTCCTCAAGGGAGGCATTCACCACCGCCCTGATTCCCTCACCCAATCTCTCTCTGCAGCTCATAATGAGCCAAGATGGGCAAGGATCAAGTAAGCAGGTGGTCAGCTTTACAGATGAAAGCACCTTGTCCACTTCATCGGAAGGAAGAAGCTGGAACCGATCCCGCAAAACCGGTTTGCCACAGGCCACCTCTCACTCGCTAACTGTATCCACGGCACACAGAATAACACTCCTGATCCGATCAATTTTATCTGCAAAGTGCCTTGCCAAGGCCTCACAGGAGGCCTTTAGAATGCTCCAGCGGTTCTGGAGCAACAGGACTGACCAGGCTCCAGTCCACTTGGAACAGCCTCCCGTTCTGGGACAGCACTCTGTGGATGCGATGGAGGCAGCATAGTATTCCTTTTTTGCTGCCTTTATCATCACATGATAGACCGTAGATACAGCTCTAGGCCGTGTCTGATTGTCTTTGGAGCGAGACTTCTGCCACCAGCGCTCTAGCGTCTCACCTCCTGTTCCAGGGCTCATAACCATGGATCGAACCATGGTGCAGTTCGAACCCTGTTCAGGGGGAGAGGGCGTTTCGGAGCCACCCAATCTAATGCCCCAGTTCCAGCCACTCACCAGGGTCTCGACCAAGTGGCCATTGGCATGCTCCAGAGAATCCCCAAGCGTGTTCAGAAATCCATTTGGATCCATAAGACGCCTGGGGCGGACTATTTTAATGGGTCCTCCACCCCTGCGGAGGGGTTGTGGAACCAAGAAGTCTAATGTCACCAGATAGTGATCTGACCATGACAAGGGGGTGGTGGATATACCTCTGACTTCCAGATCACTCCCCGCTTCTCCAGAAACAAACACAAAGTCTAGTGCATGACCGGCTACATGGGTGGGCCCAGTTAGAATAGGGTACAGCTCCCAGGAAGCCATGGTCTCCATGAAGTCCCAAGGTGCTCCCATGAGGATGGCCTCTGAATGTGCATTGAAGTCCCCCAACACCAATAAGTTAGGGGACTGCACACGCACATCAGAGACCACCTCAAGCACCTCGGCCAGGGAGTCAGTCATGCAGTGGGGTAGACGGTACACGAGCAGAATCCCCAGACTGCCCTTCGGGCCTACCCTCCCGTACATGCACTCAGCAACCTTGGTCTCCCGGAGAGGGGGTCTGGTGAAGACCAAGGAGTCTGGTAGATAACAGCCACTCCCCCTCCCCGATCCCTAGCCCTCGGCTGCTGTGCATACGAAAATCTGGCAGGACACATGGCCACCAGAGTTGGGGCAGTGGCCTCAGCCACCCAGGTCTCCATAATACATGCCAGGTCTGCACACACATCCAGGATCATGTCATGGATGAGGGATGTTTTCTGGGTAACAGACCTGGCACTGCAGAGCATTTTCCAGTGGCCTTCTGTAGCAGCCATCCAGTGGGATTCCCTAGGGCCAAGGTTCCCCTTTCCAACCTAATCCCCTCACATACCTCACAATGTTCTCGATAGAGCAACTGGAAAGCCTTCACATCTTCAGCCCCAATGCCCTCAGGGAGGGTCTTCCCTTGTAGGTCTAACTCTGCAAAGTCAGGCAGGCTGCGAGAAGCATCTGCATGGGGGAGAGAGAAGTCAACGCCCTGAGATCAGCCCTGGCTCCTAGTGAACAGCCCCACTTTGCCATCGTTCATCCATGTCTGAATTCAAAGTTTGGAGTTTATTTGGACCATGATCTACAGCTTCTTAGGAGAATGGGGAATTGTGTCCCCATGGCCCATTCTAATTATTGGCCCCAAAGGTGAGACTACCAGCACTGAAGTCATGTACAGCTGCTTCAAAAAGAACACGGCCAACATGGCTGTTGCTGCACACCATTTCCTTGTGCTGAAAGAACCATGCAGGAGGTTGGAACATTTGCAAATGACTTCCCACCTAGAGTGGTCCAACCACATGGAAAATTTCCTGATAGCTCTGCATCTTCCTGGGACATGGACATTCTGGATCCAGCCCATAAACTCTCACAGTCCCCATCAAAGAGCTATCTTCTGTGAACCAGGCAGTCAAAAATGGGACCCTAACAACTGCACATAGATGCTGGTCATACTTCCCTCACAGTGATCTCACAGCTGGAAGTTTCCTGGCACATAACAGAATGGGGGCTGCCTTACCCAGGAACTGCTGGTACTGTTGCACTTGGGCACTGATGTCAGACAGCCCTGAAGCCTGCTGCTGCCCCACAGCCACTCCGTTGGTCATGCCCTCCATCTTCTGAATGGGTTTGAGCCTAAAAGGCAGAGCAACTCAGGGTCAGGGCATGTCAGAGCAACAGCCATTGGGTGTGAGGAAGGTAGGGGGGGAGCATGCATGCCTGACCACCTGACACCATCATGCATCTGTGTCCTGCCAAACAAGTGGGATGGAGGGAGAAAGAGCTTGCTTGAGGACTGAGCACTGCTGTTGAGCGAGAGAAACCATGGAGGCCAGGAAGTGGGAGAGAGCTTAGGAGAGCACTTAGGAAGCTGCTTTATGCCAAGTTAGATCATTGATCCATCTAGCTTAGGATCAGCTCTCCAGGGTTTCAAACAGGGTTTCAAACAGGGTTTCCCCCAACCCTACCTGGAGATGCCAAGGATTGAGCCTGGGATCTTTGGCATGCAAACAGGTGCTCTAGGACTGAACTCTCCTTCCCATGCACTCTCTCCTACCTTTGCTTCTGGGAAAAGGGCTGTTGCCTCATGGCCAAGTGTTGCTGGTCCTCCATGAGCCGCAGCAGTGGAGAGTTGGCTTTGATGCGCAGCCCGTAGTAGTGGTATTTGGAGTTCCCTCTGAAAGAAGAGTGAAGCAAGAAAACATAGCCTGCATGCATATAAATGCTTTGGCCCACAACGTGGACCCATTGGACACTTGAGTACTGCTTTCACATAACTGTTGCCACATGAGATAATGTATGCAAAGTATTCTGAACACTCTAAAGTGCAATAAGAAAGCTAAATCTTTTCATTACTTACCCATGGCCACCTAGTGAGTTAATGGGGTTGGGTGGGATTTGAACCCAGACCCCTCCAGGCCTATTGCCTGGACTACACTGTTTCTCTCCATGATTAAATAAAAAACATAAATGTTTTAACCTCCACTCCTGAAAAAAGAATCACCCTTGTTCCAACATTAGTAAACAGTAGGGATGTCAGAGAATTCCACCACGGATCTCGGGGAGGCCGAATGCCAGCGCGTTCGGCCCCCCGAAATCGGTGGCAGAGTGGTCTGCCACCCCCCCGCCACCCCAGGATGCGACTTACCTTGGGCGGATCTTCCTGGTGGTGGCGGCTCCGGCGGCGGTTCGGCGGCGGCCAGTCTTCCAACCGGCTGCCGCCGCCGCCATTTCCAGTTAAAAAAAAAGAACAAAAAAAATGATAGGCTACGTAAAGATTTACGTAGCCTATCACGGCTAGATTTTTAAAAAACACTGTGATAGGCTACGTAAATGTTTACGTAGCCTATCACGGCCGATTTAAAAAAACAACAACGCACGTACGCAAATGGCGGCGCCCATGGGCGCCGCCATTCACATTCCTTATTTTGGCACGTCTTAGTCTACGTAAACGTTTACGTAGACTAAGACAGCGAAAATAAGGGTAACGCAAATAGTGTAGGCACTACGCTATTTGCGTTCCCCTTATTTTCGCCATCTTAGTCTACGTAAATGTTTACGTAGACCAAGACATGCCAAAATAAGGAACGCAAATGGCGGCGCCCATGGGCGCCACCATTTGCGTACGCCCGTTGTTCTTTTTTTCTTTTAAATCAGACGTGACAGGCTACGTAAACATTTATGTAGCCTATCACGGCTGACTGCAGGGACGCAAACGGCGGTGGCTACAGCCGCCGCCATTTGCATCCCTGCTAGCCAGCGGCCGGATGTCTGGCTGCTGGCGGAGCCAGCCGGCGGCTCCGCAGAATCCCTGCGGAGCGGAGCCAGCCGGCCAGGATTCGGAGGGGAGGGACGGAGCGCCTCCCCCCCCGGCCAGAATTTCGGGGGGAGGGATGGAGCGCCTCCCCCCCCCACCGCAAATGTCACCCTTCGAAAAGGTAAGTGACTTTCGTACATCCCTAGTAAACAGGGAGGAAAATATAAATAATGTTTTAGTCTATCTGACCACCGTGAAGTTTTGCTGGTATAGCAAACATCAGATCAGATTGAGCCTAGAAATAAGGTTTCTGGATTGGCTGACAAGGTCCCTTTTAGGGTCAATGGATGAGTCCTACTCTGTTTACCTGGTCCCAAGCCGGCGAGTGCGGAGTCCCATAAACACTGAACGGATCAGCTTGCCAAAGGACGCTGCATTGACTGGCTCCAGTTTCTGCTCCTGGCAATGCAGGAGGTAATGGCAGTACAAGGTACTACGTGGAAGGCTCACACCTTCAGCAGTCTCATAGTTATCCAGCAGCCACTGTACCTGCAAAGAAACAGGGCTGCAAGTTACAGGTCTTCCACCTTCAAATTCCCTTTCCAAATGTTGATGCCTTCCTTTGTTTGCAGTTATTAACTGACAGAGTTCAGGCTTTTGCAACAAGTCTATCAATACATAGTCCAAAAACTGCAGCCTGCATTTGGGAGGTGGATGCCTATCTTAGCAGCCCACGTGAGGGTTCAGTTTCTCCTCCTCACCCCACCTGGGCCCCCAACTGATATACAAGAGAAGGTCGCACTAATGACAGAGACAGCCATCTAACACATCTATACTCTTAGCCTCTTCGCAGGCCTTCACTGACTTTTGCAATCCAGTCCCTGTTCCATCAAAACAGACAGTGCTTTCAAAAACTTCACTGACATGGCTTCATAGGACTTGTTTGTTTTTGTGCTAGTCAGCATCATCCTGTGGAGTCAAGGTGAGAAGAACTAAAGAATCATGATGGATCTAAAGTAAGATATACGGAAGAGAGCACAGGGACATTTCACAATCCTTCAGCTAGATCTGCCCTGCGACTTATGTCTGGTGAAGTGTCTCGTTGCTAGGTGTGCCTCGGAGAACAACAGCTATGAAGTGGAAGAAGTAATATTCAGGGCCAGATAATCCTTCCCATAACATCAGACACAATCCACTAGGAAGTTCTCCTGTGAAAGCCACATTAACTTGTAAACGAAATGCTCACTTATGTCTATTTTGAAAATAGACATCGTGAAAGAGACATGGTGACCTGTGCCCCCTGGTGAAATTGGTCTGTCTCTTAGTTTGTCACCGTTAATGGCAACCAAAACTTTGCATCCTGATAGGGCTGACTCTGGTGACATCTTCTATTGAACCAGCTTCGGCTAGTAGAAAGTGAGTTTTCAAATTTGTTAATGTATCGGTGCATGTTAGTCAGATGAAAGTGGTTGCCTTCCTTTGGGTGACAAATCCCATATTCTGAACAGACCAACATCGCCCCCTAGGGCATCTGCGATTTAGCCCACCTGGAGTGCAAACTTGAATAGACAGATATCCAATCTTTTGTTCTCCAATAATATTTCCAGGCTAAGATCTTTTTTGCAATACCCTATCTGGCTGGAATCAACCACCTCTTTTATAATGTAAGTTTATTTTTGTTATGAGTTTGGGTCTAGCCTCTAAGTAATTTTCTGATTTACTAGCTAGACCAAGGATATGCAATTTGGTGCTCGTGCGCACAAACGTGCCCCCAGACACTTTCCTTGGTGCCTACTGAGACACTCTACTTTTATTTTTAAAATACTTATATTTTCTTACTGTCAGCTGGGATTACTTCAAAGTAAAGTGGGAGCCTCTAGCTGCTGCCATGTTAATTTCCCATAAATGCCTCTGGAGAGGTTACTTGTCCTTTGTAACTAGCCAGGTCCACCCATGGCAGCCATTTTACAGTTGGGCCCAGGACAGTTTCTCAAATTTCCAAATGTGCCCATGGGCCCAAAAGGTTGCCTACCTCTGAGACAGACCACTGACATCAGAAATAGAGCTAAGGTAACCATAGATAAAACCACACTCTGTCTCAGCTAACGGACCAGCTTTCACTGCCCATAAACATGTGAGATATCGCCCTCAGTCTTTGCCTCTTGAAACCGCCTAAATCAAGAGTCCAAAGATGTGCTCTCAGAAACTATCCTCTCTGCAAGGAACTCTGTGTTTACTCTGAAACCCAAGATTCTACTCAAACAGATAAAATGAACTATTAAAATTAGGCTGACTTTGATTTTTATTTACAATTTAGTGTGTGTGCTTGTTGCCTTCCTTTTTCTTCCGTGAGTTCTTAAGGTATTTCACAAGGTTATGTTAATTCTGTGTATTCTAGGGTTTGGCCAAGTAAATCCAATACACCTTCCATTTTAATTTTTCCTAGAGCTGGGATGAGGAAAAGTACCTTGGTAACAGGGCTTAGAATCTCCCCAAGCAGCTGGACAGTAGTCTTCAGACAAAGCAACAGCCTGTGGTGGCAGCCTATTGTAATCCTTTTTTTCTTTTTGAGAACCCTTGTAAAGAAGGGGAATCCAATGGTAGAGAAAGTCAACCCCCAGCCCAGTTCCATAACAGGGTCTCAGAAGCACCACAAACTACACCATATTTTCCCACACCTGCTGTTATACAATCCTTCAGTGCCCCTTTACAAGATGTACAAAGATTCCACCAGGAAGAGCCCCAATTCTACTAAAAAAATTCCTGCCTCATGACACCACTGTCCTCTGGGAACTCTCAGATCAGATAGACATAAGTGTTTAATTCCTCAAGCCAGTGGTTTTCAAACTTGCTACCTTCAGGAAACCTTCTCCATATCAGCTGGTCTGCCACGGAATCCCTACATGCCACGAAGGTGTCTGGGGCATTTCCTAGAATACACACTCAGTTCGCACAGGGGTGCTGCCCTTGTTTGCTGAGCCCAAGGTTATTCTGTGTGGACTGAGAGTGACTCCTAGAAGATGCCCAACATTCTTGCAGTTGCGCCTTCCAAGGAGAGATCAGTAGTGGGCAAGCAAGCTGTCCAATCATTATGGATCTTCTCACAAGAGAACCCTGAGAAGCTTCAGAGAAACCCCAGGGTTCCCCAGAACACAGCTGTGAAAACCACTGCACTAATGGGAGCACTTGGATTGGCTGCAGAGAAGAGCACGAAAACTCCCAGGAGCTTCCAGTCCCCCCAAAATGAATTCAAAATGAACAGCAAGGGATTCAAAGACTCACAGTTGCTGGGGAAGCACGGGTGGTATGTGAGTAGGACTGGCTTGAACTGCCCAGCATGTAGCCTCCTTGAATCACATACGTTCCTGTGCTGCCGCCGCCAGCGCCAGCGCCACCGCCAGCAGTACTGCCACCGCCACCACTTCCTCCTCCTCCTCCTCCTCCAGCACTGCTGCCTCCACTTGGGTTGGCTATGATTTGCCCTCCAGAGACATACATGGGCACTGAACCACTGCTGGCCACTGTCTGGGATGTTGCTGGGGTGGAGACCTGCGTTGGGGTGGCTTGTGATTCATAGTAGTTTGCTCCAGCATTCTGAGTGTAGAGAGGGGTCTCCGTGTAAGGATAAGTGTTGGAACGTCTGAAAGGAAGAAACCCAGTCAGGTTATTAGTGCCATCCCCCTCTCCCAAGTGGAAAAACAGCCACCCACAACAGAGGGAGTGCTGGCAGGTAAATATATACACCAGGGAGGAGTAGCATGTTTTAGATCCGCCCTCCCCTTTTACCAAGTTAGATTTTTTTGTTTGGCTGCTTAGTTGAGGGATGGCTGCGTGATGGCCCTTGGGTCAGATCCAGCCCTTAAAGCAATTCTATCTGTTTCTTGGTGGCGCTACCAAATTTTAAGCAAGGCGTGATCACTCTGGTGTTTTGGGATCTTGTTTTTGAGGAAACAGAAAAAAAATCACCCATCAGTCCACTGTTCCTTCCCCTGAGGCCACGCTCTGGAATATCTTCCCCAAGTTTCTACAACATTTTCTATATTAAGGTTCAATTATTTCTTTGTTCACTGCAGTCTCCAAAAACAGAAAACTGACAAACTTTCCACCACAGCTGCTTTATACTTGTGAGTGTGGAATTGGGAAACTATAAAAACTCACTCAGATGTTTCCATGTAACTGGCTAGACCAGATGCTTTTCATGCATCTTTATTGTTGTTTTTGATGCAGAAAAAGCTTTTGATAAAATTGAGTAGTATCCAATGGTGACATTCTGCAAACTGAAACAGTGCTAGTGGAGCTCCACTGAACCTTTCCTTTGCGCAAGTGGCTGCCCATTGCGTTTGCGCAACCGGTTGTGTGAGCAGTTGCACAACCGGTTGCACAAGCGTTATGCAAAACCATTTGTGCGACCACGCTTGCACAAATGTAACTTTAGTTGGAGTCTTCTCTTGTGCATAGTTCAGAACCTAGTTTCTGCTAGAGCAACATCATTGGCACTAATGGAATGACAAAGTTGAATATTGCCCACTGAACTGACATTCTAATTTGAATTTCTGAATGTCTTTAATTTTGGACAAATGTTTAATAAATGGGTACAGGCTACTTAAACCCTAAAGCAAGAGTACGTACAAGTGGGATACTATCACCAGTATTTGAGTTAACTAAAGCCACTAGGCAGGGATGCTCATTATCTGCATTGCTTTATTGGTATTAGAACCTCTAGCAATAAAAAACAGAGAAAATACAAAGCTTTGTGGAAAGATAGGAACCTACACAGAAAAATAAAACTCTATGCAGATGATATAGTTCAAACAGTCACAAAACCTACACATTCCTTACATGAAATTGAACAGGCAGTAAAGGAATTAGAACCACCAGCAGGATATAAATTAAAGAAATTATTGGAATAAATGTAACTAATAAATTTTTTAAAATGTAAGAGACAATTATAATTATTCCTGGAATAATAAACCAGTAAGGTATCTTGGAATTACATTGACAGATAAATTAAATACTTCACAGAAAAATAACTTTGAATCTTGATATAATTACTGTGCTTTACTAATTAAATAATGGGGAAAATTATACCTGTCCTTTTCAGGAAGAATTGCTGCAATAAAGATGATATTACTGCCCAATTTTTTTAATATCTCCCAATTGGTATCTCATCAAAACAAATTAGTAAACGGCAACAACTTTTCTTAAAATTTATATGGAACAGTAAAGAACCTAGAATAAAAGTTCTGATATTATATGATGAAAAAAAAGAGTTAGTTCAGATTTGCAATTGTATTATATTACAAGTTGTATTAATTGGATTGTAGATTGGTTATCAGAATATAATTCTTTTATCTGTTTAAAAGAGATTTGATAAAGGCTACTTTGCATGAAATGTTATGGGGGATAATATCTGTAGAACAATTGATGCAAAAAAGTGTTAATTTCAAATTTATTGGAAGTATGGGATTGATATAAAAATCTGTTAAAACCACTTATATCTTCTTTGAGATTAGTGATAGAAAAATTAGCAGGGTAAGCTTAAATTTGATAATCTGGAAAGAAAAGAACTTTTTTTTAGATATAAGGATTTTTTGGAGCAGAGTAATATAATATCGTACGCAGAAAAAAAAACGAACTTAAATTCTCCCCCATGGTTTGATCTTTTTCAAATCCAATCAATTATAACTGAATATCTTAAACCGAACCAACAGCTAAGAGATATGGCAGAGTTTGAGCAACTGATAATCAGGCATAAAGAGCATCTATTACCTATGATCTATAAATTACTTTTAAAATATGAACCAGAACCAGAACAGGTTAAAGATGATACGGTAATGTCGGCACAAAGTATTGGAAAGAATATTCCAATGGAAATTTGGTAAAACATGTGGAGTAAGAGCCTGAATTTTTCATTAAATATGTCAATTACAGACAATCTATATAAGGTGATGTAGTAGTATATAACACCAGTTAAAATAAATATGAATTATCCAATTAATTGTTGGAAATGTCAGAAACAAATAGGGGACTTTTATCATTTAGGGTGGGAATGTCCTCTGGCAAAAAATATTGGAGAAAGATTAATAAAAATATGGAGAAAAATTAGACTATAAAATTCCATTAAAATTCCATTCATTTTTCATCTTCTTAATGTTATGGACTGATTTGTTGGTCAGCAACATAAGCAATTAACAGCTTATATATCGGCTGCAGGAAGAATATTGCATGCAAGAAAGTGGAGAGGACAAATAACACCTTCTAGGGAAGAGTAGTTGGAAAAAATATGGGATTTCGCTCTTGTGGCAAAATACATTATACTAGAATTACAGAAAAAATACAAAGCAGGGATAATTTGATTAAAAATTGACATCTTTTATTAATTTTTGTAGACATAATGCAATATGTCCAAATACCGAATTTTGTTTTTCAATAACTCGACTGAGTTTATAAAATTTAAGGATATACAAAGAAGAGTAAATTGTTTATCTGTAATTTTGGATTACACACAGGAAACATATAATGCACATAGAACTGATTGTGAAAATACCTTAGTCAAGTGATTCAGAGAAGGGATGTCTTATTGACTGAAGTATACAGTGGCTTGGTTCATACAACACACTAAGCCACCCTGCGAATAAGCCACAGCGGGTTGGTTGTTCGCAGAACAACCCAAGGTACGTCCAACCGTGGATTGTTCTCCCCCTCCTTCCCCCTCAGTCCTCCAGCAGGCTCTGGCACGTATCCCAGGCACCTTTGTGGCAGAAACTATCTTGCTCCTCATCCCATCCCAGTACTCGCTCCGATCACGTCTCCTTTTTGTTCATCACCTTTTTTTCCAGTGCTTCGGGCATTTGCAAATTGGGTCATATATATGCTTTTCCTCCATTCCTTCACAAGTGTGCACTTTCATCTATCTGATATGTGTAGCCTTGCCTTGTCAATTTCCCAGTATGTTTCAGCTGCCAAAGGGAATGCTGAAGTGGAGTAAGTAACATACAAGGAAACTGATAAGGCGAGAGAGCAGATAGGCTAATTTGTGCAGAGTAGGCAAGGGCTGGGAGAAAAAGAATACTAGGGGAGAGAAAGAACCCATTTTGGGCAATTGAGAAGCCCCCAAAAAGAGAAAAAATGTGAGAGCAGTAAGTGCACCAGGGCAGGGAAGGGGGGTGGGGGAAATACACACAATATCTCTCACTTGGCAAGGAAATCCTCTCCCTTTTAAGTGTTGCATGGACACTTGTCAATGTCCTCCTCCCATTCAACATTTCCTTGAGTCTCCAGCAAGAACAGAAAGGGGAGGTACTGCCCCCCCCCCAAGTACAGTAAGGGCAGCAGTAACTGCTCCGAGAAGGAGCCATGAAAAGCCCCCCCCCGGGGGGGGGGCAGTATCTTCCCTTTCTGGACTTGCTGGAGACCCAGGGAAGTGTTGAATGGGAGGGGAATACTGCGTGTCAATTCAACACTTAATAGTGAAAGGATTTCATTGCCAAGTGGGAGATACTGTGTGTGTGCGCATTCCCCACCCCCAGCTTTTGATGCACCTAGTTCTCTTACTTTGGCGGTTGCTTTGACAGCTGAAATGTACAAGAAAACTGACAAGGAAAGGCTAGATACATTGGACAGGCGAATCTGTGGTCTTGCAGTCTTGCGAAAGAACGGGAGAAAGAAGAATAATCTTAAAAGGCCCTGTTTCCGTATTCCTGAACCCCTGAAATGTTTTTGAAAAACAGGTGGTGAACAAGTGACAGTCCCTCCAAAGTGCAGTGGGAGGCTGGAGGCAGTACTGGTGAGATTGTGAAGACTGGCACAACTTTTTTGCCATTCTTGCCAAACAGCTCTGTAGCCAATCCCAACAACCCACGACAAAGTAGCTCTCCTGGGTTTGGACAACATGACAACCCACCATGGGTGTGAATCCTACAACAAGCCATGAGTTCTCAAGGTGGCTTGTTCAAGAAAAATAAGCCACCCTGCAGAAAACGCACCAGGTTCGGACAACACAACAGCTCACCATGGCTGGCTGCCCATAGTATGTTGTCATGCTGTGCGAACCCAGTCAATATGCATTGGAATATGTACTGTACCATATGGTGGCAAAAACGTTTAGGATGATTGCATTAGCAGAAGAACTTTTTTTAAAAAAGTTATTGGCTAAACCAGATACTTTTGATGCCAAGTTATATTTGTTTGCCTCTTACACTGAAAACAAATCTTCTGTTCCGCAACTTCCTATTACCTTTTTAAACCATTGGTCCAATTCACTTTTATGTCTTTAAATATTATTTCTGTGCTTGATGGCCTTATGAGTCATTCCAAAGCAGTAGCCATATTCACTTCTAGCAAGAAAAACAGTGAAGAACTGTGCAGCACTTTAAAGATGGGCATAGTAGTCCTAAGCAGGGGGGAGTAAAATGGCAAAGTGTCCACCACTTCCAAAACATGGCCAGCCAGGTCAAGCAGTGTGTGTGTGTGGGGGGGGGGGCTTGCCAGTCGTACCACTCACCCCCACCACCACACCCAGTTTCCAGCCATTTTTTTCTATTTTCCCTCCCACTGATTCCAACAGGAAGAAATATTTAGGCCAGCCTGAGTCTGGTGCAAGCAAAGGGTCCAATCCTAGGGCCTTGAATTCAATGGATCCAAAGCACCGTCCTTGGAATGCCCTGTTTCAAGGCCTATGTGCAGCAGGAACACCACTGATGGTATATTTACACCCATGGAGTTTTCCATTGGTGTACTGGGGACCTCTGTGGACAGCTAGCAGAGCACTTCCTTGCCAGCAGAAGGACACTTCTGACCCGTCCTAACCTGCTTTTCAGAATGCCAAGGTTGGTAAGATTGCATGCTAACAATTTATTGTGGCATAATCAATCAGTTGGTCTTTAAGGTCCTGCAAGATTCTTCATTGTTAATGTGCAATAAATTTGCCTCTAATAAGCAACTTTATTTTGGGATTCTTTCTTTTCTGTTTTAGGTGCAAATTTTCATTCCTTACTGCTTATAAAGCAAAAATAGCTTGTATAGATTAAAAAAAGCAAGGTATGTGTCCACTATACACTGAAAAGACAAGAAGTTTGTAATGTTGTGTAAGCGATATTGTCCAGACTTTAATGCTCCATCTCTCTTTGGATTTTATATGTATTGTTCTGGCTAAGCCTAAGGGCAGGTGCTCCATAACCATGAAACCCTCACTGAAGTTATTATAGAGCCTGACTGACGATCCAGAAAAGTGGTTTGGGTGGCTGAAAACATTTCCAGCCCCTGGACCACTGTCTGGAGAATCACAGCTACTGAGTGTAGAGACGCTGGCCATCTCTGGCATAGACACAACATGGAATCCATTTGCACCCGTGTGAAGAATTATATTATGCGACTCACGAGTCCTTCATTGAGCTGAGGTTCTGGGAATCTGGACTTGACACATGTTGGCTCAAGCCCTGGGGCAGCACAACTAGGGTAAGCCTTCCTTCTCTCAAAGCACATACTCAAGCAGGCCTTTGGCATGTAACCTGTTTTGTTGGGTTGGATGCTGTTTTTATTCTGTTACTGCTGTGTTTTTATTATGTTTTAATGCACTATTTAGATTATGTTTTGTTTATGGTTGTAAGCCATCCTGAGTGCCATTTTTCTTGGTAGAAAGGCGTGGTACAAATCAAATAAATAAAGACTCACATGGTACTTGCTGTGTAGCTGGCATCTCCTCCTTCCACATACTGCACTTGGTTAGGATAGACATGCTGCACAGGTACCTGCTGGAGCTGTTGGACCTGAGGAGGCAGGAAGCAGCAAGGAGAGGAAAGGCAAGTTGAGGTGAGGAAGGAAGGGCCACGTTCATTCTCTCTTGTCTCTCCCCGCAGGTTGCTCTAGGGAAAAGGCCACCTTTCTGCCCTTACTGCCATGCCTACTGTAGAACTGGTCTGTGGCTATCTTCACCTGTCTTATTATTTACATTTGCCTTTCTCCTGCACCTGATACCGAGCTACCACGGATCCAATAAGAGCAATAATCCTAAAGAGACAAAACAAAACAAACACTCTGGAACTATTATTTCTAGGGACTAAGGGTTCCTCCACAAATCAAAGGCTTGTCGAAGAGTCCAGACTCCAGGTCCTCTGACCCAGACAAAAGAAGCGCAATGGCATCACCTCGAGAATGCAGTGCTTTGGGACTCCTGCTGAGCATAACAGATTTCCCCATCTTGGAATGCAAGGGCACACAACTCCAGCATTTCTTAAGGGTGCTTCACATACTACATTTTTAGGGGTAGATACAAGATGTGTTTTTGAATGCACACCTAAAAAAGTAAAGAGCAAGTGTGACAGGCACACGTCTGCATCATACAGGAACATCTGACAGGGAGCCACAACTGGCTGCAGCCGCTTGCCGAGTGCATGCTGGGTTCGCCCCTGTATAATAGGCGAAACAGCCCTTTACAAACATGGCACAATATTGCTCTATACATTGCTTTCACGACAATATTTGCTTTATGGTCTTATAAAACAAGAGGCATTTACTTGCCATGGTGGTTTCAACTCCTTACAATCTGATGGAGTAATCTACAGAAAACTAAGGTCCCCTTAGCGTCTCCTACAAGCCCTGATCCCTCAAGACTTCCATATTTACACTTAAGTAAATTAAAGCAAAATCAAATCCAGTGCTGAAGAGATCCAAGAATTTCAACTCCTCTGGCAGGTTGTGGGAAAGGAAAGATGGCTGCTTTACCAAGGGGAGAGTCACATTTGAGGAGGAGGGGAGCAGGGGGAAAGGCTGGCTAGCTGTGGTATCTGTCTCTGTGAGAAGTGACATGCACAGAGCTTGCTATTCTTGGATCTCAGTGGGTGCCCTTCAGAGGACCTACTTTAAGCGCCGTAGCTGCTGTTCCGAACACTAGCACCTGAGGGACTCTCTGAATCTTGACTCTCTGGTCGGGACTGGAGTGATGAGAGGAGAGGAATGGCAGCTGCTCTATCACCACCTTCTGTTGTGGCAGGAGGAGCGGCTGAGGAAGCATACGAACCAGCTCCACCCACTGCTCCGAGGCGGAATCTAGGGAGTGCATGTAGTGGAGCCTGTGCTCCTGGCTGGATAAACAGCAGCTGGCCAGCTGGGGGACACTGCTGCTGCTGCACTCTAGGGAGAGACCTTGCTGAACTCCTTGTTGCTCCTGCTGCTGCGACGGCTGACTGCTCTGAGAAGGGCCACTGTCTGCGCTCTAGACAATAAACAGAAAGACTGAAGCAATCAAAGCTAAGTGGAGAAGTCAAGGGGCGCCCTATTGGAAGGCCAACGGCAGTGGGTCCCCATATCCTGGCTCTTCAGCATTTTATGCAATAGTCCAACGGATTCTACAACAGTAGCCGAGACGGCACCTTACAAAGCAAGAAACTGGCAGGACTCAGAACCTTCCCCCATTTCACTGTATAGCAGCTAGAGTGGTCATCGGGGTGGAAGAAGAAACAATCCATAAGAGAATGAGACTTCTGGGTGACTGCTAACCACATCCACAGAGGGGGCAGGGGGGATATCCAGAAAGCTGGTCCTGGACTGGGATGTCTGCTGCTGTTTAAATGGAATTAAGCTGGGAGTATCTCTGCAGGGGAGAAATTTAAGATGGGGATGGGTGTAAAGGCTTTAATGCCTCCGAGACTGGCTATCTATCTTGGGGTGCAGCAGGCCTAGCTATGTTCTGCCATGCTTAGATCTCACCAGCTGCAAATGCAGAGCAGCTAGAGAGCAACAGATGAATGACACTTACCTCTTGAGTAACATGAACCTGTTGTAGTCCTTGCACCGTCAGCTGTTGCACTGTGCCCGCTTTGGGAGTTGAGGGAGTCGTCTGCACAACAGATCTCTGCAGAGTGAAACAAAACAGAACCCGTTAGTGCCCTTTGGTAGGCCAGCTGTAGCCTGGCTTGGGATGGGGCAAGCTGCACAGAAGGCAAACCATTCTCCCTTTTGCTAATGGTTTTCCAAAGTGACCCAAACAGGGTCCTGTTAGCTGTCTGGCAAGAGGGGGCTTCTTTTCCATACAGTGGTCTGTATCTTTTGAGAAGCCCAGTTTTCAAAGGGAGAGGCAGCCCATCCTCAGGGGATGTAGGCAACTGCTTGGGGAGAATTAAGCTCCTTCCCAATTCTCATATCTCTCTGTTTTTATAAGAGACTTGATCAGTTTGTCCATGAATTGAGAACTGAGAATGCCCAAGCAGGTTTGTCAATAACTTCTTGTGTTTCCACAGGGTTCTCTCTTTGGCAATCTAAAAGACCCTTATAAGCCCAAATAGCTTAGATTCTTCCTTTGTCTTTGATTTGCCTGCTCACAAAACAGGCCAAGAGTGGGCAATGTCCAACAGCTGAACTGTCTATCTCACCTGAGAGGCTTAAAATGTTTTTCTTGACTAAGGAAGGCTCTTTATCACAACACTTCTAAATCCTCAGCCTAGAAGATCTCAGTCTTCCAAAAGTTGTGAATTTTCATCCTTCCTCCACCCAAAAATTCATGCAAGCAAGCCTCCATTGCTTGGCCAGTACTCATTAGCTAAGCTATGGCAGAGAATTTTCTGAAAATGCACTTCCTGCCTCTGATGGCTGCTTAGTAAGTGCCAAATAATGTGAGTGTGAGCAAATACAAATTTTCATCCCAATGGGAAATTTGTTTTAATCTAAGGAGAATTTAAGGGGCTGCTTTTTAGGAAATCTAAATGTGTAAAGCCGAGATCTGACTTTCAACAAACGAAAAACTAATTAGTCCAGACAAATAGCACAAAACAATGAAAGTAAGGCTGCAGTCCTATACACATTAACATGGGAGAAAGTCCCTTTGCGCTTGGTAAGGCTTACTTCTGAGTAGACACATATAAGTGCACTGTAAATAATGCCAAGTCATGATTTAATTTTTTTTTAAAGAAGCCTTAATGAATTGCCCCACAAAATATTATTTTGTTTGAGAATCCGGTCTATATTAAGAAGAAAGGAATTAATTGTATATAGAAAAGTTGTAGCCATACATCTCATATAGAAAATATTTGGTTTCTGAACACAAGAGATACAAAAAAAACCCACCCTCTTGTTTTGCAAATCAAAACAACAAAATGTTTCACAAAATATTTTTTTTATTAGCAGCAAAACACAGGAAAGCCACATAAACCTTCCCTTGGGAGCAATGTGACATGAAGCAGGAATGGGCCACAGCCTGACAGATGCTCACATAATTGTCTTTTGGAGTTACCCAGAAAATATGGGTGTTACTGACACAAAACAAAATCAAACTAGCCCAAAGCTCACAACTACCTTAACTGAAATACCAAACAAGTGGCTGGTTGAAGTACGATAAAGATTCCCAGGTATGCCTAGAAACTGTTAGCAGTCAGCAGTTTGAGAATCCAGGGTGACACCTTAAAAAGCTTGACCTTTTGTGGGCCAAAATCTGGTTATGTTACTGAGACAGGGGAGTGATCACAAGTCTATCATAAGGAAACATACAGCACCTCTTGTGCAACAGGCACTTGCGGAACTCCGTGGACCTGGAGCTGTTGTACTTGTCCTGGTTTAGCGGCAGAGCTGCTGTTCTGGACAGGGGATCGCTGAAAGGCAAGGAGGAGGACTTTACCTTCTGGGTATAGCCAAAGGAGAATGGCAAAGCCTTTTCACAGTTCTGCTTGCTTGCTTTCAGCCTGAAATCATTCAGGTTACACATACACAAAACCTGCAGTAAAGCACTCCCCTTTTTCAGATGACTTCTACACAATCACTGTCTTTTTGATTAACATTTATAAAACAGAAGGGGTTTTTTTTGTTACAACAACAAGAGGGAAAAGACCATCCCCACCATTAATGGAGTTAATGTATCCACCTTCCAAATATCTTTTGCTTAAGTCTAGAGACTTTGAGGACAGAGATTAAATATTCTCACAAACCCACAATTCCTCCCATGTCATATATGACTTCAATGTCTAACAATGCTCTTGTCAGGTTTATTTAGGGCAAACATGAAGGTCCAAATGGTCCTAAAAGATTGAATGGCCCTAAATTGGGCATTAAAAAAGGCAGCACTCAGAAACCAGTAGGTAAACATTATGATCTCCCAGAACATAAATTGTCTGACCTCAATATTTAAGCAAAGGATGCTTAAGGGACAGACAGAATACAAGGCTGCTAAATGAGATGTCATCAACAAGCTTGAAGTAACATCCCTTGGTGTGAATCTAAGTAATTAGTGGTTAACTCATCACAGAATTAAAAATCAATCAAGAGTCCAAGTGGCACCTTCAAGATTGCCAAGCATATTGTGACAAACTCTGGTGGCCCAGAAGCATTAGCTGTATGAAGCGAGCAGTGAAGATGCTAGATATATCTATATGTAAGGACACACACATATTCAGCAAATTCCATTTTTTGCATCACTGATAAGTCCATTTATATGGATTCCAAAAGAGTAGCTCGGTTATTTTATTGTGGCAGAGTTTGCAGCACCTTCCATATATATATTTATTAATGGAGGAATGGAGGAAAGAGTTTTGCAAGACAAGATCAAAAGATAAACAAATGCATTCTGAAGCAAATGCATTCAATCTCAAAATTTTCAGTGCAGTTCACAAAACAGCATTAAAATATAATAAGCAAATTAAATAACAAAGCAATATTTAAAAACTGCATCAAACATTAAGACAGACAACAAAGATAAAACCAAAATCAACTATTTTAAAGGCCTGAGGGAAAAAAAGTCTTTGCCCAGCGCCTAAAAGACAGCAACATGCCTACCAGGCAAGCCTCCTGGGGAAAGAATTCCACAAGCAGGCACCATAGCCAAGAAAACCCTCTCTCCAGTCATCATCCACTTCAACACATCTCACTTGGTGATATGTGGAGCAGAAATTCATACACTGATCATAGCACCTGAGCAGACAGATGTGGAAGCAGACGATCCTCAGGTGCCCAAGTCCCAAACCATTTAGGGCATGAAAGGAAAGCACCAGGACTTTGCTTGGAAATGGACTGGAAGTCAGTGAAGCTCTTTAGGTAGTGGTAGTCCCACTAAATAGCCAGGAGGCAGTATTCTGAATAACTTATGTTTCCAGGCAGTCTTCAAAGGCATCTCCACATACAAATATATTCTGGAAGTTACCAGAGCATGGTAACCATGGCCAGGCTGTCATTCTAGTGGTGGGCAGAGCCAAAGGCAAAAAGGGGTGAAGCCAAAATAACAGCATATTTTAGCTTAAAGTTCTTACTGCCAGTAATTAAGCTTTAGGAGAGTCATTTCAGCCTTTTAGAATGAGTGAAAACAGAGCAAAAGCTGGGAAACCAATGATTGGTGGTTGGGAGAAAGGCGAGAGGCCATCTGGAGAACCCCAGAAAGCCAGAATGGGGCTGCACGCAGACCAGAGCTGCCCCATGGCCTTTCAACATCCCTGTTTTAGGAGTACAAGCTCTTCCAGATCAGGCAAACCACCTAGCAACAGGACTTCCATCTTGTCAGTAAGAGGTTCATTTTTTGGTCTTCACTGAGTCCATTAGTGACTCCAAGCATCAATTTAGCATTTCCATTACCTCACCTGAATCTGATATAAAGGAGAAATACAGTTGAGAAGTCACGAAGAGTCAGAAGCGACTGAACAACAAAACTCATCGACATATCAGTGACACCCACCTTCAAAGCCCCAGATAACCTCAGTCACAAGCTTCATGTAGATGTTAAAAAGCATGGGTGACAAAATGGAATGCTGCTGAACACCACAGTGTAAATGCCATGAAAGTGACTACAGCTTCAACAGGAGCATCAGCCACACCAATAGGAAATTTCCTGAGAAAAGTGAGGAATCCATAGGTCTCCAGAGGCAGACCATCCTAATGGGTTTACTATCCTTGCAGAGGGGAATAGCCCAAGCCTAAATCTCAACAGGAAGTGGTCTGAAGTTAACAAAATTCAATCCATATGAGTCAGCATGGCAATGACCTTGTTTGCACATAACAACAGCCCAGAGTATGGGTTGCTGTTGAATTGTTACATATGAAACCTGCACTATGCGTTGTTAGCCACAAATAACCCAGAGTTCACAACCCAACAACAAACCATGGGTTCTCTTCCTGGGTTGCTCATTGTTAAACCACAGTGCAGGGTTCGCACATAGCAACAACCCACAATTCAACAACCCATGATTCAATAACAATCCATACTCAGCTCATGCCCCGGGTTGTTGTTACAGGCCAGTAAGTATCAAATGCTCTGAGTGCATTCAATCATCACAGCCTGGTGCTTCATTTGCATAACACTACTGGTGAGAGTAAATTATGGCTAACAGGGGAAGTACCCACTTAGATCTCTATTCAAGCCAGAACAAATGGTGTCAAATATGCCAATGAATTCAGTGAAATTATTTATACGTGTAGTGTTATATAGACTGAGCATCAGTCAACGAGAGTTAGATGCACCGGGCGACCATCCATATTAGAGTGTTGACTTCAAATTATGGGATCACTTTGATTTCAGCTTATTGGATAATGCAATATATCTGTGCTAATAGGATGTGTTCCTTTATTTTTTCTCATCTTACCTTATACAAAGCTTTTTCCTCTATCTCATCATTAGTGTGTACATGTATGTATGTATGTGTCTCCCAAACACATCCAGTTCTTGTATCTGATGAGGTAATCTCTTCTTTATGAAAGTTCATGCTTAAAACAAATTGGAAACCCATACCAATGGACTGGGTCAGTGGAGCAAATGACAGAAGTTGCTGACTTGTTAGTAGAATTATTTTCATTACATTAATAGGAAACAGCCTACAATAACCACCAGAATTCTCTGTATGCCATACAAAATGCTGGCCCGCAGCTGGAACCTGTACATGGGTCCTTTGGGCAGTCTTGCAGTTATGCCCAAGGGAAGGGAAGAATAATCTCCCCCAACTTTGGTCACCTCCCCCACCCACCCACCCTGCTTGAAGAAAGGGGAGACAGAGAAAGCTGGGCCAATCCCAGCTACTTCTCTAAGCCGTGCATGCAGGTGGTGGCAGCCCCCTGCAGCTCCATGCATGGCTCAAATTTGCCTTGTACATGCTTTCCAAGAGGCATTTTGTAAGCCCACCTTTAGTCCTGTGCTACTCATGGAAGCAGAACCACCCCACCTCTCCCTGTTCTTTCAAAGATCTCTCAGGCCCAGACCAATTCCCAGTCTAGCCTACAGATTGGCTGGGATATAACCATTTGTGGATCAGGACAGCCTTAGTCAGGAGCATTCAAAAGGGCCTTGCTCCCTTCATCCCAGCTCCACTTGATTCTCCCTCTTCTGCTCTTGACATTTGATCTCTCTTGCCAACTCTTGGCCCTCTACTAACAGATTGCTCCAATGCACACGAAACTCAGCCTTTGGGACATTTCTTACATTAACAGGGCAGTACGGCTGCTGCTTCCCAATGGCTTCTTCCCACCCCACTCCAGTAACATCTAAATCCAATATTTATATGGCATGGCGGCTGGTGGCTGGCATGGTTATGTCCCACATCATCTACCCATCCTACATAAGTACCAGATTTAGAAGTTCCCAGAGAAACAACAGCTACATTGCTCTGATTATATATATCAGTTCTCCAACAAGCTGATGTAGCCCAGTGTCTCTGAGCTTCAATGCAGGGAGTCCCTGATTCAAATTTTATCTCTGCCATGAAGTCACTAGGTGGCTTTAGGCAAGCCACACTCTCTCAAATTCTTCCCTCCACCCACCACAACATGGAAGTAATAATATTGACCTTTACAAGGCCTGTTGTAAGGACTACAAGATAGTGGATGCTGGATCCTTTGAAAACTCTAATGCGTTATACAAATTCCTAAGAATGATTAAGTATTGTTACTACTCAGACTACAGTGCAAACTGAGGCAATCAACAGCAAAGTTCTTGTGCAGTTCCTGCTCATTTCAGTATGGCCTATGCAGGAAGACTCCCAGCGGGCTGCATCCTACAGGTCAGGTCTGTCTATCTCCCACTCTTGTGCTTAATAATACCCCAAATCTTCTGCCTGAAATGGCCACCTATGCCTACCAAGTTTTTTTTTAATGAATTTGTTACTTAAAGTATAGAGCAAAATAGCAATGAAAAGCCATCCCAAGCCACTGACCCATACTGGAATACCTCGTAGGAGGATAAAGATTGTCCCCTAACTTCTTCTAATATAATTATCAAGGCTCTAGTGCTTCATACAGTCATGATCATACCACACAGCACAGAATACACCTGCCTCCAACATGGAATCAGACAGCAATCCAGGTATCCTGAGCATCTGAGTTTACTTTGGAGGGAGGAGAGCATGCTTCTAGCTATTAGAAAGAAAAATCCTTGAAAGAGATGGGGGCACACAGTGCCAGAAGCAGAGGGGGACTGAATGAAGTTTCTAGGGACTGTAGCATAGGACTTCTTATTTATTCTTATGTATTTCTAACATTTATATCCCACTTCCCAACCAGTAAGTGTTCTTAGAGTATCACAAATTAAACATGAAAAAACAAACACCACCCCAAAAGCACCCTTAAAAAGCAATCACAATAAACAAGATAATAAAATAATAACAAAGAGCTCCATAAATTCAAATCCCACTTAAAAAACAACTATCCCCGCATCAGCTATATCCTGTATATGAAGGGTAAATTAAACCAAGTCCCCAAAGGGCAAAGGTAGCCAGGTGAGCTCCCCTTGATAAAGAGTCCCACAAGGAAGGTACCACTACTGAGATGGCTCCAGATCTAGTAGCCACCTGCCAAACCTCAGATGGAGTGGAGCAGGACCTTCTCCGAAGATCTCTCTGTGGGGATGACCCCAGAGACAAGGTTGGCTCCACTGCCAGGTGATGGAAATATACTCCCTGAAGATGATAGTCACAAGGGAGCTGGGCAGGAAACAGGAAGTGGGTTTTGGCTAAGACGCAAAATTTAAGGGCTATAGGAAGGCAGGCCAGCCTGGATGGTGCCGGAGAGGAAAATAAGGAAAGCTGATTGCTATTTAACCCCCTTCCCTTGAGACGGGTTGCCCCAGGGCTCTTGAGTAGGAGCCCTGGTTCAAGAATCCTGCACTCCCTACTGAGTCCTATCGCAATCCCCCTAAAAGACTTTAAAGAATGAGGGGGAACATACAGATGTTTCTTCTCAGTGTAGCACAGGCACCTCTATTCTTCTCTCTCTCTCTCTCTCTCTCTCTGACCACAACACTCTAATCACATCCATCCAGAGCACAGAATAGGATCCTGCCTGCTTCAGCTAGCAACGCTCCCCAAAAAGCTGAATGCAGCTCAGGATTTCTGAAGTGCAGCACTCTAGCTCTGATACAGTCTGCAAAAATAACCCAGCCTGTCTCTTCAGCTGTATTTTCCAACTGTCAGCTAGTTCAAGCCTTTCTTGGTGAATATATCAGAGGGAACAAGGTTTTCATATGAACCTTTTAGAGCAAGGAATAGAATTAAATCCTTTAACCACCACTTTTTTTTTAACCAGCCCTCCCAATTGTAGTAGGGAGAGCATACTGATCTCAGGATCAAAAATATTATAATCAAGCCTTTAGCCCTTGATGATGTCCTCTTAGAGATGATCTCTGTAACTTAACTTAGGTGGACAGCATCATGTAGATCCCTTTTCAAACTCAACAGTATAGCAAGGGCATAATTAGAAAGTAAAGTGAACTCAACTCAATGAACACACCTCAAAACTGACCCTCAGTACTGAGATCTGGATAATGCCCAGAGCCACACAGAAGACCAGTTTGAAAAGCAGTGTTTACTCTTCAGCTTTTCATCAGAACTTAAGATGAAAAGCTGTAAGAGAACTGATTGGTTTGGGAAAGCAACTGGAGTGGGCAGACAGATGAAGAAATGAGCGCTGGATTGGGGCAGGCAGATGAAGAAATGAGCAACACCAAAACACAGTGAAGGCCAAACAGCCATTTCCTTAACTCATGGTGGATGGAACATCTAAACATGCTTCCCCCAAACCTGCCAGGTCTGAACATCTGGCCACCCACCTCAGGTGAAGAGTGGACCTGCTGCACTCCATGGACGGCCAGCGCGACCGCTCCTCCTTTACTAGCCTGTGAAGTACTCTGTACCACCAGCCGCTGAAACAGGATGACACAAAAGAAGCAAGCCCTGGTTAATTGTTGCATCTCTAGGAGAAGTGTACCACGTTGAGCCAGCTGTCAAAAGATAGGCTAGCCAGGGGGTTACTCAGGGACTGCTCACTTGGCACACACACATTCCATGAATTAGGATATAGATCATTCTTCACTAACCACCCTCCAGGTAAGCATTAATGTCTGCTGAAATACACAAGATTGGTTCAAAGCATTTTGGTGCCTGAGACAAAAATGGCATCAGTTGACATAGAGCACAATGCACTGGAGGATCTCGTACACAAGCCAATTGGAAGACCAGGAGCTGTGCAAGAACACTACCAAGCTCTAGCACAGCTCCAGTTCATTTCAATGCTTGTGCAGGAGAAGAACACAATGCTTGTGCAGGAGAACTTTACGAGGAGATCCCTTTGGCCCGATCTGCCCATCTCCAACTCTGCCTTCCTTAATGGTGCCCAAAATCTGCCCTATGAGGTGCCCACCTCACCTTGCTGTAAGAAAGAGATGCCTCTGTCTACCTGGGATCACCTCCTTTCACACAGAAATAAACCTAAACAGGGTATAGAATGATACTGGTTTCCTGGGGAAAGCAGCAGTCTCCCCACTATGCCAGAGTTCTAACTCTATGGAGCAGAGAAACAGCTGGGACCATGCCCATCCTGGTTGCAAGATAAAACCAACAGAAGGCCTCTTCCCATAGTCTTTCTTTGGCTGGCTGAGAAGTAATCCTGTAAAATGGCCATGCCACTTTTAAGCATAAGAACATAAACCCCCCGCTGCTGGATGAGACCAAGGATCCATGTAATCCAGCATCCTGTTTCCTGATGCCTCTGAAAGCTTTTCCAAGCAGGACAAGAAGGCAATGCCAACCCCCACTGTGTGTATACACACACACACACACACACACACACAAGCAACTGCCCCTCAGAGGCAAACTGGTTCTGTTTAGCGACCAGGACTAATGGATCCATCCTTCAGGGATTCGTCTGATCACTTTTTAAAGCCACCTAAGCCGATGGACATCACCTTATCTTGTGGCACTTTAACTACCAAGAGGCTGACCAAAGGCTTTTGTTCAAGTACATGCTCTTCCTGAATGCAAAAACAAGGTGTCTAAAACAAAGAGAGTCAAGCCTGCAGTGGATCTGGAACTGGCAGTCTGAGGGAAGTCAGGCAGGGGATCACCCTGTGGGTCACCAACCTGCTCTAGCAAAACGAAGGTGCTGCAGGGAGACCAGCCATAGCTAGCAAGAAAGCCTTTTAACCTTCACCCTTATAAAAGCTTTGGGTCAGGCATGCTTGCTGGTCTGAGAAGGTAGCTGAGCCTGCTCATGCTGCTTCACTACAGACAGCCTTTGCCTTTACGACTGCCTCACCTTGCCCGCCCGCCACAACCTCACCACCACTTGACAGGAGCACAATCTGACACTGGGTTTTTGCGGCATTTATCCTATATTCTGCAGATCAGTATTTCCATGCCTCCTTGGCCCCACCTTCAGGAGTTACCAGGCCACCATGCTGTTAGGTGGTTTCTTGCTCTTTGGTATGCAGAGAATCCAAGACATGATTTTGTGTTAAGTGCAATCTCACTCAGCTGCCAGAGCAGCTGCATCAGCCAAGAGAATGCTTCTCAGGTCACCTTAAGAAGAAATAAGGGCAGGACATTCCATAACAGGGGCAAAAAAAGGGTGTAGCTTTGGAGGAGGAAGAGGAGGAGGAGGAGGATGCCATAGGTAAGATGGACCAGAAAAGCCTGTTGGTAAGATCAAATAAAACAGGAAACTGTCTTATCAAATGGGGTGCTGAAAATTGGAACTGGACTGAACAGGAATCACCATAAAAGAAGAAAAACTAGAAGAGGAACATTGTGAAGGATATTTGCTGAATTTTTAGTCTGGTCAACTAATTTAGCTATTTCCATAGTTGAGGCCTATCTCATTGGAAACAAACTGTTTGTTCAGTTATATGTGTGTGCAATTCCCTTTGTGAATTGAAGCCTGTTTATTTACCACACACCTCCCAAAACCTTCCCCTATTTCATTCTGTTGGACAAGATAATCTTAATATGTGTGAATGGTTAAGACTATCTGACATCCTGGAAAATGAAGCTGGAGTGTGTATGAATGGGCCAGCACTTCATGGTGTTCAATCCAAATTCCTTTCTGAATGGTCTTGCCCTGCTCGCTGTGGCTGATTGGTTCAAGGTTTGGAATGAAACGCTTACAAAGAAGGTTTGAAGAAACTGACCCTTCTCAGAGGTGGTATCACAGAATCGTTTTTCAAACATGTACAAAACTAGTAAGCACATGAAACCCAGTTGGCTATAGCTTCTAAGACCAGAAGAGTGCAAACTAAAGAAGGAAAGATCAACATCAAGAAGATGTTTTTAAAGTAACTGTCTGGCAGGGGGTTATATTCCCACAGGAAACTGTACCCAAATATCTTCTCACCCAATGCCTAAACTAAGGCAGAATTCTCCATACACTTAAGCTGTAAATTGTTTCAGGTGCACATGCAGAGAATGCAACAGATACCTTATTTGCTCACTTCCCCTAATATACTGGTCCAACCATACCTCTCATCCTTTCTGCAGGCAGAGAACAAAAGCAATCGAAGTGTTTGAACAGGTTCTGAAATAAGAACCAGACTGTAGCCCAACAAATCCAAAGGGTTTATAACAGGAGAATCAGGTGCACGAGCCCTGCTATACTTAAAAGTTCAACTCAACAAGCCAAATTCTTCCTATATCCTAACTATAGCAACCTGCAGCTCATCCACCAAAGTTTCCGAACAGTCAGTTCCTTGAACTCTTTAGCAGAAGTACCCACTATTCAGCACATTATTTTCAGTTATCAACCACTAGGATTCTTTTATGCATAAATTATCTTGCTTCAGGGTCAGGAAGACAGAACCGATAGCCTTGAAAAGCACCAACCAATCTATCATCCTAGAATTCTCTTCATTCAGAATTATCACTGGGATAACCACAAGGGTGAAACTTTGGCTAGTACTACAGAGTTAGAAAGGGCTAAGTGGATCATCAAGATCTACCCTTTGCCCTAACAGGAAATGCCCTATACACAAGTGATTACCCAGCCTTTCTTTAAAACATTCCACGGAGTCCCTCAAAAGACCACTGCAAAGGAACTAGGGGATGTCTAATAAAGAATTCTCAGTATCCCCACAAACAAACTCACAGGGTTCCTTGGGGAAAACCATGCCAGAGAGACCAGTCTGAGCTGGTAGCACAGATGTGCCCACTTGATGACAAGAAGGCACTATAGCTTGAACACATTCTCAGATGAACATGTGTAGCACCCAGATGTGGCCCAGTAGGTAGGTTGCTGGGCAAAAGAAGGCACTTTAAAACTGCACCAACCACTTGTAGCAGCATCGCAGAGAAAGATCAGACTCACCTGCTGGGGAACCTGCACACTTGTGAGCTGCAAAGGGGACACTGTTCCGGGCTTCGTCTGCACGCTGGCTTGGACCAATAACCTCTGCCAAATAAAAGAGCCCGGGATCAAGGCAAGCGAAGACAATTCACAGAAGTAGCAGGGGGGGAAAAGTTAGTCTTTGTCACATTCATCACCAGAAACTTCCCCTCAGAGAGAGCAAGGCTCATGATAAAGCCCATAAAGCACTAATATTTGCATTTAACAGAGAACACTGAGGACAGCTGAGTGGAGGATCTTTGCTCTTGGTTACTTATGAACTGTTTCAGAAAAAGATTATAGGCACTCTTACTTACAGACTGCCCTCTGTAGTTACAGGACCTGGTGCCTCTTTTACAGGTAGAAATGGCTTTGGTAGCCTGTTTCACCCCTCCCAATATCATTGAGAACAGAACACAGTAGACTAATTATGTCCCGCTCTAATCCACAAAACTAACCCAGGAGTCCTAGTTCCCAAATCCTTCCCTTGCTCTCATCCCCTACATCCCACTCCCCTCATATATTTAGGAAAGGAATCCAGGAACTTGGTTCACAGCTCTGCATACCAATTATCGTAGCACCACTAATACATATTTTGAAAGATTTTTGCACATCTAAGTACCAAAGTTGTCCTGATTAAGTACATCTTTGCTTCATCTACCTTTGTCATGCTAACAGCAGGATCCCTGGTTTGATCTACATACCTGCTGAGTAGTCTGAACTTGCTGGACCACCTGGGTCGGCACCCCTGACTGTGTGGCTGTGGAGCCTGGACTGGACTCTGAAACCGTGTCGCTGGGCCTCATGGAGCCATCTGAAGAGAGGCAGAAGAGAGAAGTTCACACCAGCAGCCCCAGGAAAGGTCCAGTTCTCCAACCACCGATTTAACATGTCATTAGAAAAGCAAAGTAGATGGAGCACAAGACTGGACTCAGGATTCCTAGAAGGGGAGGAACATCTAGCAGCTCAGGCATTGGGGGTTCAGGTCTCTGTTTCTAAGGTGAGCATGTGAATGACTGCAGGCCAAGAAGCACAGCTCCTATGTTCTATTACTAGTTCTGTGAAGAGCTAATACAAGACCTGTTGCTACTCAAAACAAATATACCACACATAATATGAAGGCTTTGTACTCACTACTATTTGTAGTATTTGTACTATTTCAAGGTATCCTAGGCCACATTTCCCAGACTGCACACCTGCTGATGCCGCAGCCCCAAGAAACTACTTGAGTAGCTTGCGCATACAGGATGGTCCTTGCATTGGAGGGCAACACATTCTGGGACACTGGGACCAGAATTCCTTTTCACTGACTAGATTTCTACAGACTGTTACCTATCCAGGGCTTTTGGGACTAGGCAGTTAATAAATATCTAACTCCTAACCTGAGATATAACAAAGAATAATGTTTGGCAGTTAAACACAAAGGGTTCACTTTCTCAAAGCAGGAATAAACAAGAAGTCCTTCAAATGTAACAATGCCTTTGCTCCCAGAATCCTGTGGCTTGCTAGCATGTTTTCAGTCTATTATTATTTTGAGAAATAAATGTGTGGTTGTTGCTTATTTGCTGAGAGAAATCCATATGTATTTCTTTGAGGCAGTGCTTCTGCTGAAAGGATACTTTGTTTCCCCTGCACTCAGTGTGCAATCTTTGGGCATAGTGCATGGCTATAACATGTTGACTCAGAAGTCCCACTGAGTTTGAGGGTGTTTACTCCCAAGTAAAGTGTGCATACGATTGTAGCATGAGAAATTGCTATCCCTTCCCTCCCAGTATTACATGCTATCATATCCACTATGATTGGGAGTCTGGAATGAGTTTGTGTGTCACAGCTATCTAATGGATACTGCCTGCAATACTGCTAGTGATGTGGCACTATCCCTCCATCATTCCTGCCATTTTAGGAGCTTCCTGAAAGTGTTATTATTTTACTATTTTAGAGGTTGAATGCACCCTTGCTGTGCCACTCATTTCAAAAGTGCTCACTGAACCCTTTCACAACAGAAACAACAAGGAAAAAATACAAACACCAGAAAGGCTACCCACTCCTGACACAGCAATATCCCACCATTTCATAAACTCCTTTGGCTTTGGTAAAAAAATATTTTTTTGCCCGCTTCCTATAGTCAGCACTAGAACGCACATCTCTTCTGATTTTTAGATGTGGCAAACAAGAGTAAGACTGCCTCTCTGGCAGCAAGATTATCTCCTCCACTTCGACCCTGAATTACGTCAGAACAGGATATTGTCCTCCTGGCATTTAATCCACACCAGAGGAAGTTATGCTGTTAGAAAAAATGGCACTGTTTTCTTATTTTCTAGAAATACAGCATCTCACTCCCCTGTTATTTTTCATGAACTGTCCTAGGCAGCAGGTGCATCTCTTCCCCAAAAGCAAAGATGGACCACGTGCGCCAAGCAGCAATAGTGGTAATCAAGAAGCTTCCCATGTTAAGAGCAGAATCCTGAACTCTTGGTGCTCAGGAGTTAGTTTTAACTATTTCCTGCATCGACAGAGCTTGTTTCTTCTCTGCTGTATTTCCACTGACCACAATAGATTTGCAAGAAAGCAAACAGTGCAGCTGATTTGGGAAAGCTCTACCTTTGACACAGGCTGCCAGATCCTAAGCAGAAATCCCTTTTGCAAGTACTTACGGTCAAAAGGCATTGCATAAAAGCAATCATAATACATGGTGAGGCTGCCGAAAGGGTTTCAGCTCTAGTTGTTCCTTTTCTTGAAAATAAAACAGGCAAGGCTTTTATAAACTGGAACCTTGGCCAGCTAATCCCTGCTAGTTCCTACCAAAGCTCCAGGCAGGTTGGTTTCGAATAAACATTCGCATCATAGTAGGTACACCCTCTGTTCTTCGCAGGATGGGGTGGCGGATGCCGGCTGTTCACCCGATTGTAATCACGAAGCAGGAGTTCACGTTTCATGAGTGTCTCATTTGACATGCTCAGCGGGAGGGGGAGAAAGGGTAGGGGAAGTCACTCTGGGCCACCTGCATTAGGCCTATGAATTTGTTTATGCTCTTAGAAAAACTACTATAATATGTAGGCTTTCAAAACTGTTCCCCTGAAAAGCTGAAGCTCCTGGAATACAGAGAATGGTCGGCACTACCTAACCAATATGACTATGCACATGGCTGACTCAAAAACTGCCAAACCACACTGCAAACACTCTCTCAGGGATGAGAAAGTGTTCTGCCCGTTCAGCTCCCACAACTCCTAATGTATGATCGCAAAGCTACCTTTGGTTTTGGAACATCTGAAAATCCTATTTTAGCAGATATATATTCTGAGGTCTACTATAGCAGAGGGCCTTGTGTTTCAGGTGAGAGATCCACAGACTGTGATAATGAGCCTCTCTGACTTGAAAATACAAACACTTAAGCCTCCTGTAGTATAACTAAAGAAAATGCAGACAAATCACCTGCAAGCAGTTGCTTTTCTTAGAGGCAGGAAAGCAAATAATATCAAAGCAAACAGGAGGAAGCAAGATCAGAAAAGAGGGACTGCAGAAGAGCCTGTATTAAATAAATTAAAAGACGGATGGGCCTGCTAGAAGTAAACTTCAGCTCACCAGGACTGGATGTTATTTTCCACACAAGGCCCTCAACACTGCCAACTGGGAGCATTTTTGACCAGCCCACCTCCTGGTACCGTATGGTCGCCTACTAACATTCAGTTAGAGCCGAAAGACCAGATTTCTTGATTTAAGTCAACTTTGAGATAACAATCTAGGTAACATGGACTGGTTTTATTCCCTGGAAGACAGAACCTTCCACAGCTGCCCCTCCTCTCACTATTACTCCACCTCAAAGCCAGAGGATAAGCAAAGCTTTCATTATCATTCATCATCAGGCTATCTTTCTTTCTGTCCCTCCCTCTCCCCCCACCCCTTACTAAGGGCAATGCAGTGCAGGTTTACACAACATTTTGGTTCTAGGATTATTTTCACCAGGCTATTAAAGCGAACAGACTTTCAGTTACAGCAGGAGTTATTATACCCTGGGGGCTCAGCATTGACAATTCTATTAAAGCCAGTGGGGAGTAGCAGGATGTGTGAGCGTGTGAGCACGTGTATGTGTGCACACACACGCACATCTGAACTCCTTTCATAAACAAGTCACAGGAACGATCCTGAGGGAACAGAGCCCTCTGGGACTAGCACTGTTCACTCTACTCTAAAGAACCTGTGAAAGCTGTCCATGTAACAGTTTCCCTGAAACTTGGTTCCTTTTACTGGGTGCCATTACTCAAGTAATGGAAACTTTGCAGAGTAAGCAAATAATAATAACAAAAATAAATAAATAAATAAAGTAAGTAAGTAAGTAAGTAAGTGAGTGCTGAATGTACTTGAAGTGCTCTGAACACTTGTAATCTCAAAAATCCTTACAACTCTGTAAGGCCAGTGGTATTATCCCCCTATTGCACATGGAGTGGCTGAGACTGGGAGAAAGAGTTGCTGCATAAGGCAATAGTGGCTTGCTGACAACGACCACTGTCATCTTGTTAAAGGAACTATGTGATCCCCAAGCATCTCCACGTTCTTTTCACTGAATCTTCTGGATGCTCAATTATGGCCTTAATTTTCTCAGCAACTCAGTTTAACTACAACTAAAAAACAGAAAGGCAATCACAGCAGCATTATCCAGCAGAGACTCTGAGCCAAATCCTCAGCTGCTAGAAGTCTGTTCAATTCAGCTCCACTGAAATGAAGGTAAGCTAATGATCGAGGTACTGGCCCTTTATCTTGAGAAGTAATCCGGGGGGGGGGGGGGGGGACTGACTATGACCACAGAGACCATTCTCCCAGCCTGTTCAAATGTGTTCTATATTGTTCTGGGATGGCAAATGCCAAAAAAGGGGAACAAGGTAGTGTGAGCATTCCGAATACCCAGATGAAACTCTGAGTTATGAAAATTATCAAAACCCATTCAACAGAGTACATGCAGCAGAGCTGGACTTCACCTAGAGTGAATTTAAAAATGGCTTTTGTAGCCATTTCTCTCTCTCTCTCTCTCTCTTTTTCAGTGCAGATGAAAATTATCTGCCTCTTCCATTTGCAGGATGAAGGGGGTCACTGTAACTCAAAACCTTGCATATCCCTACATCAACAGAAGAAGATATCACCTTACCCTTTTGTTATCTCTGATTTTGTCCAACACACGTGTTATACCAGCAGTGAAGTAAAAAAAATGAAATTAAGATTATGATTATGACAACAACATACAGAAAAGGAAACCTTAAGATGAATAACGATTGATTTTTAAAGGTGGATACATTCAGATAAATTAAACCTGCCAGTAAGGTAAAAAAGAACAGAGTGCGCTTTCTATTTCTAAAAGAGCAGAAGCATATAATTTGCCCCATGACTACTTATGGGGAACAATGCTACACAGGGACAGAGCAAAACAGTGGTGTCTGAGAATAAAGGTCAACAACAACAGCAGCAAAAAAAACAGAGACATGTCCTGTTTTAAACTCATGTACTGAAATAAGGGGAAGTTAGGAGGCTGCCTTATACCACGCCAGACTATTTGTCCATCTAGCCCAGTATTGTCAACTCTGATTGGCTGCAGATCTCCAAAGCCTCAGGCAGAGGTCTTTCACATCACCTGCTACCTGATTCTTTTACCTGGAGATGCCAAAGATTGAGCCTGCAGCCTTCTGCATGCAAAGCACCTGCTTTTCCACTGAGTTATGGCCCCTTCCCATGAGGGAAGGTCCAGTATTTTTCAGATCCATGACTTGAACATATGAAGCTGTCTTACACAGAAATAAACCACTGGTCCATCTAGACCAGCTTTGTCTACTCTGACTGGTGAACCAGTGACCCTCTATATATGCAAAGTATTTGTTCTATGAATGATCTATAGCCCCTCCCGTCCATTTACCACCAGCCTTCTTGTCTAATTTTACTGATATATGAGAAAAACAGTACAAGAGAAAGCCTTAAACACAAAGAAGGACTATTCAGAAGAGATAGCATTTGGAGAAATGTGTAAAATGCAGAAATGGCAAAAGACTGAAAGAGGAGACAGGAGCTGAGTTCATAAGAAGCAAAATACTATCATAGTCAATAGTCTTCTGGATTCACAAAGACACCCTATGACCTGGAAGCCTTTCTCCCTAATCTGTACTCTGTACATGCTTAGAGGCACTGATTCACTTACTCAGTGATTAAGCACCAGCACTGAAAGCAAGTCCTGGGCTTGGGCCCTGGCAGGCCCAAGTCAAATGTTGTTTCTCAGGAGGCATGATAACCTTTGCCAGAAAAATCCAGGAGAATTTCCAGCCATCCCTACTGCAAACAGTTCAATCTGGACCTGATTTGAGGGAGAGAATGGAACTAGGATGGAGTGTTACCTTGGTAAGGAAAATACACCATCTACAAGAGACAGTGCCTCAACAGGACTCAATAAGGCAAAGATGAATGGTGCCAGTTGTGAAAGTTGCTTTCTATAGCTGGGAAAAATCTAAGTTCTCGGTAAAACTCCTAGCTACAACATAAATCAAACAGTTCGACTCAGCAGCTTAGGAGCTACCTGATTAGAATCAGATGCAGGCCAGGTTTCTTCAGATAATATTTCAGGCCAGATGAAGTGCCACATTACACTAACAAGGACACCAGGGATTCTATCTGGCCATTTGCCTCGCCTTCTTCAAGATACAAGTCTGGTTCGCATGACTTGGACTTATTTAAGCAACAGTGGGCTGCAGTGCATCCTGGCAGCCATTTTGAATATTCAATGCCCATCTGCAGCTTATTTTGTCGTGGGAACCCAGGCAGCGGGAGTTGTGCGAGGGTTAAACAACAGACCATGGGTTCTGAGGGTTGTTTATCCTTTGCCCTACCCCCGCCACCTGGGTTTGCAGAATAGACAAGCTATAGCTGAGCACTAAATATTCAAAATGGCCACCAGCACACACCTCAGCCCACCACGGCTTAAATAAGCCATGGTGGGCTGTTTGATCATGCAAACTGGGTCACTGAGAAAATCTGCCAAACTCCTGTGCAGCCAAGCTCCATTTACTTCAATGAGCCTTGCAGAGGAAAACTTCCCCATGGATTGTACCCCATGTTAATTAGTGAAGGCAGATGCATTTGGATGTTTTGCCTCAGGCACTACAATGCCTTGAGCCACCTCAGTCAAGCTAACAAAAAAACCCTTGTACAAGGAAGTGGTTCAAAATCTAGGTTTGAACACTCTTGAGCTATACAGGTCAAGTGTCATGGAGGGCGGTATTATTAATTAGTCCCTTCCACTGATTATTCAAACAACATGTTAAAATTTTCACTGAAAATGACTGTGCAGATTCTCCCTGTGCGTCCATGGCAAGAATGAGGCTGTGGAAAGCTCAGAGCAGTATGTAGCAGCAATGAATGCAGCTCAGCTCTAAATGCCCATTTGTGGTAAAATCCAGCTGAAGCTAAGTGGTTTCAAGTATCATTCATGTAAATCAGAGAGTTAAGCATGTGCTTAAATCTCTCCCATTCAAATCATTCTTAAGTTGGCTGGAATCTCACCCTTGAACAGTAGGCCTGGGCAGAGCTCTGATGAAGAGTTCATGACATGTTTCCCAATAGACTGGATACAGACTGATACTCCAGAATAACTAAAAATGTATAGATAAATTCACTGACTACCATGAAAATCCAATTAGTGACAGCAAAGTCCTGTTGCAGAAGACTAAGCTGGGTACTATTCTCATCCTCACACCTAAGTTCTAAATGCAAATCTTCATTGTTGATGCAGAATCCAGAAAGAATTCAGCAAGCCCCTTCTAACAACTGTGACTCAGTATACACATTCCAATGTTTTGTTTTGTTTTGTTTTGAACATAGTTCCTTTCTGAAGTGTGGCTACTGCTCTGCTCCTCCTTTAGGGAGCCAGGTCGTCCTTCTTGTTCCTGAACCTGCCGCTGATCAGCTTTTCAGCCAGCAGGAAGAGAAAGCAAGGCGAAGGGGTCAAGGGAAGAGAGAGGCTAGGGGAAGGCGGGGGGAACAGCAAGGTAAAGAGGCGTGTAGTGGGGAGAGAGGCTGGGAGTGGAGAGAAACAGCAAGATAGAGGGATGAGTGGGAGAGAAAGAGCGAAGCTAGGGGCTAGGGAGAAAAAGAAGGTGGCTATGGACAGGGAAGGGAGAAATAGCAAGGAAATGGGTTGAGGGGACAAAAATAGTGAGGCCAGAGGGCTGGAGTAAAGAGAAAGAGAGAGAGAGAACAAAGGAGAAAGATCTGTATGGGTGGAAGAAGATTGGGTGGACCAAGAAGCAACCCTTTCCATTTCCCCCTCCCCCCCAGTCTCTAGCCTCGCTATTTCCCTCCCCCACCCTTGACTAGCCAGGCCCCCACAGAAGCCATTATGTGACTAGCAACATCCTCTATGGTGCCATTTTGTGGTGGTACCCACAGCAGTTTCTCAAATTCCCAAATGTGTCCACAGGTACAAAAAGATTGGAGACCCCTACCCTAATTGGCTTGGGACCAGAATAACTTAAAAGAACATTTCCTCCCATATGTACCTCCTTTTATCCTTAAGACATCTTTGGAGGCCCTCCTCTGGATGCCCCCACCAAAGGAAGTTAGGCAGGTAGCTATAAGAGACAGCCTTCTTGGCTGTGGCACCCCATTTATGGAATGCCCTCACCAAGAAGGCTCACCTGGTGCCTACATTGCTATCTTTTCAGCACCAAGCAAAGACTTTTCTTTTCCCAGAGGCATTTTAGAGATTTGGTTTTTAAATTTTATGGCTGTTTGTATTTATCTTCATATTTATCTGTCCCTCTGTCATTTTGTACTGTATTTTATTCCTTTAACTATTCGTGTTGGTATTTCATTCTTTAAACTGTTTCTAATTCATCCAGAGAGCATAGACTCAGTTGGTGCCCTCCAGGAATTATGGGAGTTGTAATCCAAAACATCTGGAGGGTACCAGATTGGAGATGGCTGAAATGAAATTTTGAGAACTGTATATATATTGGCTAGGGCTTATGGACGTTTTAGCCTAAAACATCTAGAGGGAACCAGGTAAGTCTTTTCTCATAGGGAACATGTTCCAATCCCTTTAGCATGTATGTGCTGGCACTGTCCTAGAAGGCATCAAAAGGAGATTAGCTAAATTTAAGGTGGGGAAGGAGGATATGTCTATCACAAGCTATTAGCCATGACTCCTAACTGAAGCTTCCATGTTCAAGGGCAGTGTACCCCTGAATAGCAGTTGCTTCAGGACAAATAGTTGGATAGGTATGTTACCTTCTTGCTCTGCTTATGAGCTTTGCAGAAGCATCTAAGTGACCACTGCTGGAAACAGAATGCTGCACTAGACATTTGATTTGAATCAGCGGGGCTCTTAACTTCTTAAATACATACATATAGTTGTAGAATATGCAGCTGATGTGACAAGGTACTTCATTATCTCTCAGACGCAGTCACTAGGGACTTCTGATCCAGCCCCAAGGCAAGTTTGCTCTATTGACTCATATTCCTGTGATGTGGCTGCCCTGGAGGCCACCATGCACACTCTATGGCTTCATCTATAACCACAGCTAAAGACCAGTTTGAGAACCACAGGCCTGATATAAAAAGCTATGGAAGATGAAATACATGCTGGCTCAAATTAGCTGTCATGGTATAAACTATTATGGACCAACAGTTGTTCCATGTTTGAAGAGCAAGGGTGGGTAGGTGGACAGAGTTCTTCTTAGAGGCTGCCAGAGAACTAGGAAAAATCGTTCCTTTGGACTTCAAAGGTTTGGAGACTCATAAGAAGCCTGACAATCTTTTGTGAATGCAGGAATAACTTTCTAACAGGGTTGGCTTTTGAGAGCCAGGTTGAAATTGATGGTCAGCTGGAGCTATTTTCTGTTTTGGATTTTTTTAAAATCCTATCTGCTCTGAGCTTTCAAGGGGGAACGGCTTATATATTTAAATATATTGAAATTTTGTCTAACCCAAATGCAGTCACCTACAGAATGGTCTACACAGAGACTACAATGGAAGAGTTCCAAAACACAGTGGTAAGTTCATGCCATTTACACTTAGACCTAGATACTTGGAGAGCCCTGGATTCGCCAAACAACCACTTCAGAGGCATCTGATTTTTTTTTTTCATTGAGAATAGGCCAAGAAGCAATGGGATGCAAATCATGCGAAGGCAGATTTAAGGGAAATATCTGTGGAAGTTGTCTAGCAATGCTGTGGGATCTCCATTCTTGAAGCAAGGGGACGATATCCCTTAAAAGTCACCCAGGGAAGGACAAATGCCTCCTGCTTAGTTTCAGTGTGTGCCTTGATTGGATCAGGAAATAGCTAATGGTTGGGCTTAGCGGAGCCTCCTGGCCTATCTAAGTGTTGGGGCAGAGGGCAGGTCAGCAGTGGCTGAGCCGAAGGCAACAGCAAAGGCAGAGCTGTCTTGGAATCCCCAACAGACAGCAACCCAAAGCACAGAAAAGAAAAATGAGGCATAGGAACATACAAAGGAGTGGGTGGAGAAATCACAAAGCCACACCAAAGCACTCCTTTAGGTCCACATTCTCCTGTTCCAGCAACAACTCACATTACAGAAAATCAAGATCATAAGAGCACAATGGGGGAAGAATTCACACAACCATACAATCATGATGCTGCTGCCGCTAATGATGATATCCTTTTATGATATCCTCACAGCCATGCAGCCAGGGACAGATCAAGGTTGTGATGGACCCCAGGGCTAGCTGTCTATAGCGACTCTCTACTCCGCACTCACTAGTGAACACACACACACACACACACAACATACAATAATAATGCAAAAACATTTTTCACTATATATTTTAATGGAAATATTATTCCATGCTTCCCTAGAAGCAAATGACTGATACCTCTTCCATGGTACAGAACTCAACACAAGCTTCCCTTTTTTCAGCACATAGACACAAGATATGTAAGCACACATCGAAGCTCTCTCTCTCTCTCTCTCTCCCCCTCTCCCTCCCTCTCTCTCACACACACACACGCACACACTCAAGCATGAGGCATAGTCTGACTTACTGACATACAGACTCAACAGTCAAACGGGGCATACACAACTAGTGCTGGCAGAGGACATTTATGCTGCCTGAGGAGGACCAGCAAATGTCTCCCATTTCTCACCGGATGATCTGGGGTAGTCACTACTTCAAAGCCTAACTTGCCTCACAGGCTTGTAGTGAGGGTAAAAATGGAGATATCTTTTGTTCCCAGACGAAAAGCAAAACACAAACATAATAAAATAAACAATTCTATACTAGAAAAACATATTTGACTTACAATACGTTCATAATAAGCCTCCCTAGCATGTAAAATGTCCATCTGTGCATTGCATTACCGTGTGCACTCATTTATATGCATGTACACTAGAAACAAGATGCAACCAGGTCCCCACTTGGAAATTTATCTTATAGAGGCCCCAGGGAAGGAACCTGAAGACTGACACCAACTCTTATAACTCATATTAAATGTTCAAATTTTTAAACACATCCTCTTGCTTCTCATATGCCCCACCCATATGCCTCCACCTTCTGCCTGAACATCAACTCAAAGAAACTTTATTAACAGCGAAAACAGCAAAGAGTCTTGCAGCACCTTAAAGACTAACACACTGAGACACACACAAATGCTTTTTAGAAAGTGCACACAAATGTTTTTTTTCAAAGAATTAGCGTAGCCACTTTAATAAAAATATCCTTTAAAAAAATCAATTTGGCCACAGATATATTCCTTTTCCCCCGCAAAAGAATTCTACGCTGTGTAATCAAGAAACAAAACCAAGGGCAGTATCCAACTGTGTCATTCTGTTAGCATAAATGATGTTGCACTAGCGGAAACTATCCCAAACTATACACAAGAGGAGAATCCAACTAAAGTTATGTTTGCACAAGCGCAGTTGTGCAAGCGGTTGTGCATAACTCTTGTCCAACCTGTTGTGCAACCTGCTGTGCAACCGCTTGCACATGCCAGTTGCACAAGCATAAAGGGCAATGGACGAGGGCTAATGTTGTCCCTATCTTCAAAAAGGGTAAAAAGGAGGAACCTGGGAACCAGGTCAGTCTGACATCAATCCCAGGGAAAATTCTGGAGCAGATGATAAAGCAATCCATCTGGAAGCACCTTGACAACAATGCCGTGATTACTCGAAGCCAACATGGATTTGTCAAAAACAAGTCCTGCCAGACTAATCTGATCTCATTTTTTTATCAAGTAACCTCCCTTGTAGACCGTGGGAATGCTGTAGGCATCATATTCCTCGACTTCAGCAAAGCTTTCGACAAAGTGCCCCATGATATCCTGATGAGCAAACTAGCTCAAAGTGGGCTAGAGGAAACAACGATCCGGTGGATCCACAGTTGGCTACAGAATCGGACTCAAAGAGTGCTTATCAATGGGACCTTCTCAAACTGGGGAGAGGTAACGAGTGGGGTACTGCAGGGCTCAGTCCTGGGCCCAGTGCTCTTCAACATTTTTATTAATGACTTGGAGGAGGAGGTGCAGGGAATGCTGATCAAATCTGCAGATGACACAAAATTGGGCGGGATAGCTAATACTTTGGAAGACAGAAACAAAATTCAAAGTGATCTGGATAGACTGGAGCGCTGGGCAGAAAACAAGAGAATGACATTTAATAGGGATAAATGCCAAGTTCTGCACCTAGGAAAAAGAAATCAAAGGCACAGTTACAAGATGGGGGATACGTGGCTCAACAACACCACAAGCAAGAAGCATCTTGGAATTGTTGTCGATCACAAGCTGAATATGAGCCAACAATGTGATGTGGCTGCAAAAAAGGCAAATACTATTTTGGGCTGCATTCATAGAAGCATAGCTTCCAAATCCCAGGAAGTACTAGTTCCCCTCTACTCAGCACTAGTTAGGCCTCATCTGGAGTACTGTGTCCAGTTCTGGGTACCACACTTTAAGAAGGATGCAGACAAACTGGAGAGGGTTCAGAGGAGGGCAACAGAGATGATTAGGGGACTGGAAACAAAGCCCTATGAAGAGAGACTGAAAGAACTGGGCATGTTTAGCCTTGAGAAGAGAAGACTGAGGGGAGATATGATAGCACTCTTCAAGTACTTGAAAGGTTGTCACAGAGAAGAAGGCCAGGATCTCTTCTTGATCATCCCAGAGTGCAGGACACAGAATAATGGGCTCAAGTTACAGGAAGCCAGATTCCGGCTGAACATCAGGAAAAACTTCCTGACTGTAAGAGCAATACGACAATGGAACCAATTCCCTAGGGAGGTGGTGGGCTCTCCCACAATGGAGGCATTCAAGACGAGGCTGGACAGCCATCTGTCAGGGATGCTCTGACTTGGATTCCTGCATTGAGCAAAGGGTTGGACTTGATGGCCTTATAGGCCCCTTCCAACCCTACTATTCTATTCTATGATTCTACCACTTGTGCAACAGAAAGATTTGGCAGAGTTCTACTAGCGCTATATGAGTTTTACTTATGTTGGGCGGCGGAGGTTAACAGGGTACATCACCTGTAATTTCTGACTAGTTTCTCTCTCTCCCACTTGCTCTCCTAGATATTATCTTTTAGGGCCAAACTAAACATTTACTTCAATGTAAGCGTGTGCACAGCCCTATTTGGATCACAACTGTGGCACTCCAGGAGGGGGGATTTAAGCTCCCCCCCTCCAGGGGTATGAAATTCTACATAACCCTGGGGAGGGGTTTAAAAATGAAAAAAAGCCTTCATTTTCCAATGAAGGCTTTTTGACATTTTTTAACCACCACTCCTGCGGGGAGGAGGGGGTGGAATTTCAGCATGAAAACGGGTGAGGGGGAGGTTTAACCGCCTGCCTCCTGGAGTGGCATGGTCCCGATTTTTTTACCAAAGTAAAAAAAGTTTGGCCCTTTCTTACTCCTGTGTAAGTGCATGTGGCCCTGATTTGGACTGGGACTAAGGTGCTCAGGGAGGGGGGTGTTATCTTTTTTCATGCTGAAATTCCACTCCCACATACGGGGGGAGGTGGGTTAAAAAATGACAAAAAGCCTTGATTGGAAAAAAGCCTTCATTGGAGGCCTTTTTCTGTTTGGGGGGAGGGGATTTCAGCACAAAAACCAGTATGTATGTGGGGAAAGAAATGTAACCTCACACCCAGATCACCATGGTCTGGATCCAAATCAGGGCCACATGCTTACACAAATGTAAATCAAATTTCTCTCCTACCTGATCCAGGCGGCTTCTCTCATCTCCATGACTCTGTCTTGTTCCCATGCTGTGGAAAAGGCAAGGGAAGGTCCAGCCAAAGCTGTGACTGCTGCTGCCTCTCTCTGAATCTTCCATGCTAAACAGGCTCAGTATTTATTTAAAAAACAACAACACTGAGCTGGGATTGGCTTTGCCTGGCACCCTGCCTGATAAGGAAGGGATGAGAGCCACCCTGAATGGCACTCCTGTTAATTCCTTACCTCCCAGTGAGGGAGCACTATGGAGAAATTCCAGCTTTTGGAGGAGCGATCAACAGGTTGGCCCTGCCCTAAACCCATTCCCCTCATCCTCATTCTCACGTGCAGACTCGCAATTTAAAAACAAACACCACACACAGAGTATTTGCTGGGGGCACATTCTGAGCATGTACAAATATCATGTATGCTCAGAATGTTTCCCCTAGCTGGCAGCTGACTCTCCACAAGTAGGGAAGAGGAAGACATCACACACTGTGCTTCCACAACATATTTTAAAGCTTGCTGGCTCTGGGGTGACTGGGGGAGGTAGAGAAAGGAGGCAAGAAGCAAAGGAAGTGCTAGGCAGTTTGTTTCCCCGCACATACATACACACACACACACACACACACACACAGAGCTGGCCATGACTGGTTGGGCTCTGTGGTCCTCCATGTTATTTTTCTGAGAAGTGGTACTCAGAATCAGTGGGGAACCCTTGGTTTTTCACAGTCTACTTTCCCTGAAGGCTACAAAATGTGTCCTTCACCCACCCCCCTACTGGTTCCAGGACTCAGTGCTGGAACCAGTCACTTTCACTGCTATTCCCCCCCCCTTGCCCCCCCCCCACACTTACCAGGGACAGTCACTACAATGTACTGCTGTGGGGCGGGTGTTGGTGTTTGCTGTCCGGTGGGTGGAGCCTGCGTCTGGGGAGGCGGGATTTCTGAAACATACTGTTTCGGAGTGGGCTGCTGCTGCTGCGCACCTTGCAATTCTGCCACATACTGTTGCTGAGCCGCTGCTGCCACCACCACAGGTGCTGCTGTGGCCGCCGTTGCTGCTGGCTGTTGCTGTGACTGTTGCTGCTGTTGTGACTGTTGTTGGGCTGCCTGTAATTCCGTTACGTACGCCTGTGTTGCCATGCCAACAGTGGGGAAAATGATAATAAATAAGGCTTTTTTTTGCTTCCTTTCGTTGAAGAAAAAAAAGAGGAAAAACAAATAGAACAAAAAAGAAAGAAAAAAACACAATTAATCGATTATAAAGCATTCCATAGACAGAAAGAACTCCCTACAGTTCTATTCACTGAGCACTAACTTAATAATACACCATGCTTAACACCTAATTACAGTCAATTACAGAAAAGAATAACAGTAGGTACGCTGATTACTCCATGTGGAAGATCAGCCTGGAAATCTGACAGCCCAGAACACAACACTTTGTATTTACCCAGGTGTAATCTGCATGACTGCACAAGCCACATTTCCAGGGTTCTTCCCATTTGCAAACAGGCGCCCATAACCTTGAGAAATTCAATGTTCTTCCAGTGCCCAACATCCACCTCACATTAAACACAGGGAACTGAGGACCAAGCACAAACTATGCAGTCCCCAGGGCAAGAGGAGTGATATAAGCTTACAAAACCCAGAACCACATTGCTGCTTATCTGGCAGATACTGCTCCCCATATTTCTCACGTTGTGCTAAGGAATGGAATTGGGAGGACAAGAAGCTCCCGTGGTGATGTACCCTTAATTATTTTATGAATCCCAATGGAATTCTGCATTCTATTTATGAAGGGAATCCAGTACCTTCAAAACAGCCTTTGATTTTGAATGCAGCCAACAGCCTAAATTTGTATTATACACATATGAACAAACTTACATCAATCAATCAATTCTGCGTGTGTTTATTCTAGCCTTATAATTCAGCATTATCTTATCACCTAGGGTGAACAACAGTAATCTCCAAGTAACACAGGTATATCTACTTCTAAAGCTAGAAGGGAGATGCCTACTCAGCCTCCATAACAACAAAGGCTGTGCTATGAAGGCTGCATGTATGACTCTATCAACAACTGTCATTCTCCATCGTAGACAACTACCTAGAATAGATCAGAGGATACCCTCCTGAATATTTCTTTATAGTTCAGACTTAATACACCTAACTTTCTGAGCCCTGAAATACCACAGTTTGCAAAACTTCTGAAAAACAGTGGGTTTTATTCTCTCTGTGACAAAAAAATTCATCAGGCTGGCATATCATGAATTGTGTGATGTGCTCAAACCATGACAGTTTAGTTCAAGATCAGATTCCTTCTGAGGGCTCAGTGTGTCTTCAATGCAGGTAGAAGATGGTTTGGGAAGCAGAGAGAAAATCCACTCAATCAGATCCACACTGGAGAAGGAAATGGCGACCCACTCCAGTATTCTTGCCAAGAAAACCCCATGGAACGAATCACAAGGCTAAAAGAGATGATGCCGGAAGATGAGCCCCTCAGGTCAAAAGGTGTCCAATATGCTACTGGGGAACAGCAGAGGGTAGTTCCAAGTAGCGCCAGAAAGAGTGAAGCGGCTGGGCCAAAGCCAAAAGGATACTCAGCTGTGGATGTGTCTGGTGGTGAAAAGAAACTCCGATGCTGTAAAGAACAGTATTGTTTAGGAACCTGGAATGTCAGATCAATGAATCAAGGTAAGCTGGAGGTGGTCAAACATGAGACGGCAAGATTGAACATCGACATCTTGGGAATCAGCAAACTAAAATGTACAAAAGCATGGGCAAATTTAATTCAGGTGACCATTATATCTACCACTGTGGGCAAGAATCCCTTAGAAGAAAAGGAGTATCACTCATAGTCAACAAAAGGGTGGAAAAAGCAGTACTGGGGTGCAATCTCAAAAACGACAGAATGATCTCAGTACGAATCCAAGGCAAACCATTCAACATCACAGTAATTCAAGTCTATGCCCCAACCACTGAGGCCGAAGAAGCTGACGGTGATGGGTTCTATGAAGACCTACAACACCTTCTAGAACTAACACCAAAAAAAGATGTCCTTTTCATCACAGGGGATTGGAATGCTAAAGTAGGAAGTCAAGAAATCACCGAGATAACAGGCAAGCATGGCCTTGGTGTACAAAATGAAGCAGGACAAAGGCTAATAGAGTTTTGCCAAGAGAACATGCTGATCATAGCAAACACTCTTTTCCAACAGCAGAAGAGACGACTCTACACATGGACATCACCAGATGGTCAATATCGAAATCAGACTGGTTATGTCTTTTGCAACCAAAGATGGAGAAGCTCTATACAGTCAGTCAAAACAAGACCTGGAGCTGACTGTGGCTCAGATCATGAGCTGCTTCTTGCAAAATGTCGGCTTCAGTTGAAGAACGTAGGGAAAACCACTAAACCATTCAGGTATATTCCTTATGAATATACAGTGGAGGTGAGGAATAGATTTCAGGGATTAGACCTGATAGACAGAGTGCCTGAGGAACTATGGACAGAGGTCCATAACATTGTTCAGGAGGCAGCAACTCAATCCATCCCAAAGAAAAAGAAATGTAAGAAAGCCAAGTGGCTGTCTCATGAGGCTTTACAAGTGGCTGAGGAAAGAAGGGAAGCGAAAAGCAAGGGAGAAAGGGGAAGATATATCCAACTGAATGCAGAGTTCCAGATAATAGCAAGGAGAGACAAGAAGGCCTTCTTAAATGAACAATGCAAAGAAATCATGGAAAACAACAGAATGGGAAAGACTAGAGATCTCTTCAAGAAAATTGGAAATCTCAAGGGAACGTTTTGTGCAAAGACGGGCATGATAAAGGACAAAGAAGGCAGGGACCTAACAGAAGCAGATGAGATTAAGAAGAGGTGGAAAGAATACACAGAAGAACTATACAGGAAAGATCTGAATGTCCCTGATAGCCATGATAATGCGGTCACTGAACTTGAGCCGGACATCCTCGAGAGTGAAGTCAAGTGGGCCTTAGGAAGCATTACTAATAACAAAGCTAGCGGAGATGACAGTATTCCAGCTGAGGTATTTAAACTCCTAAAAGATGATGCTGTTGAAGTGCTGCACTCAGTATGCCAACAAATTTGGAACACTCAACAATGGCCACAAGACTGGAAAAGGTCAGTTTACATTCCAATTCCAAAGAAGGGCAATGCCAAAGAGTGTTCAAACTACCGTACAATTGCGCTCATTTCACATGCCAGCAAGGTGATGCTCAAAATCCTACAAGCTAGGCTTCAGCAGTATGTAAACTGAGAACTACCAAAAGTACAAGCTGGGTTTCGAAGAGGCAGAGGAACTAGAGATCAAATCGCCAACATTCGCTGAATCATGGAGAAAGCAAGAGAATTCCAGAAAAACGTCTATTTCTGCTTCATTGACTACGATAAAGCCTTTGATTGTGTGGATCACAACAAACTGTGGCAAATTCTTAAAGAGATGGGAGTACCAGACCACCTTACCTGCCTCCTGAGAAACCTGTACGAGGGTCAAGAAGCAACAGTAAGAACCAGACATGGAACAACTGATTGGTTCAAAATTGGGAAAGGAGTACGACAAGGCTGCATATTGTCGCCCTGCTTATTTAACTTATATGCAGAGTACATCATGAGAAATGCCGGGTTGATGTGATGAATCACAGGTCGGAATTAAGACTGCCGGGAGAATTATCAACAATCTCAGATACGCAGACGATACCATCCCAATGGCAGAAAGCAAAGAGGATCTAAAGAGCCTCTTGTTGAGGGTGAAAGTGGAGAGTGCAAAAGCTGGTTTGAAACTCAACATTAAAGAAACGAAGATCATGGCATCTGGCCCCATCACTTCCTGGCATATAGAAGGGGAAGAAATGGAAGCAGTGACAGATTTTACTTTCTTGGGCTCCAAGATCACTGCAGACGGTGACTGTAGCCATGAAATTAAAAGACGCTTGCTCCTTGGGAGGAAAGCTATGGCCAACCTAGACAGCATAGTAAGAAGCAGAGACATCACCTTGCCGACAAAGGTCCGTCTAATCAAAGCTATGGTTTTCCCAGTAGTAATGTATGGCTGTGAGAGCTGGACTATAAGGAAGGCTGAGCGCCGAAGAATTGATGCTTCCAAACCGTGGTACTGGAGAAGACTCTTACGAGTCCCCTGGACTGCAAGGAGGTCAAATCAGTCCATCCTAAAGGAAATCAACCCTGAGTGCTCATTGGAAGGACAGATACTGAAGCTGAAGCTCAAATATTTTGGCCACCTAATGAGAAGAGAAAACCCTCTGGAAAAGACCCTGATGCTGGGAAAGATTGAAGGCAAAAGGAGAAGGGGACGGCAGAGGATGAGATGGCTAGATAGCATCACCGATGCAATGAATATGAACTTGAACACGCTCCGGGAGAGAGCGGAGGACAGGAAGGCCTGGCATTCATGGGGACACGAAGAGTCAGACACGATTTAACGACTGAACAACAACAAAATACTTTCTGGAGTTTTCTCCCCCTTGTAAATGTGCTATTAACCAGACGTTTCTATCATGCCAATGGATCTGGGAGAGACAAGATCACTTTCCTGCAGACAGGCACCATGTCATCCACAGCACAGGCAGCACTCTTCTTAGGCTACATTCCAAAGGTTCCTGCACACTTGGTCACTCCTTTTGGAACAAGACAAACTTGGAAGTGACCTGGCTGTTTTTAGACCCTGGGAGGATTCAGGGAGTCACAGCAAAGAATAACTGGGCCTGATCCCAACAGGGATTGCATACTCAAGTCTCTCACTGGCAGACGCAGATACTATCTTTGAAGATCAGACTCTCAGTAAGTTGCTAACTTCAGGGGCTCATACTGATATGTATGTTTCTCCTCTCACTTTCACAGAGCAAACAAACACTCCTGTTAACTGAACTCCACAATCAGGTATGAAGACAGGAAATCCTCCCTGGCCTGTAGCTAATAGCATTATTATTCCACAAAGTAGAGGAAACAACCCACCACCCACTGCAGAATGTGATTTGGCAGAATAGAAATATCTAGACAGCATCTCTATTTATTTAGGATGAAGACTTAAGGAGAATGCCACATTCAGCATAAACTATTGGAGGTGGCATGTGATTACTTCTGGAGTTATGACCAAAAAAAATTCCATTAACACCCTGAATGTTGCAATGAAATTGACTCTTTCACAAGATTACTTACTTGGCCTTGTTTTATGTGAAACATAAGGGTTCAAAAGGTATCTGTCTAGTGCAGGGAATGACATTATTCTAGATGGAGAGCTGGAAGCTTTTGGCCACAATTTACTGGGAAGTAATTCAGCACAAACCCCACTAAAATGAAAAGGAGCTGTGAAGGGCACAGTAGAGAACATGAGCTGTGCAAGAGCACTGATAGCATTGGCAGCTGGCACTGCTGCTGCTGACAGGGTGGAGCATTCCCAGGACCGGGGAACAAACATCTACTTCCCTCCCAAGCAGGGCTCTTGGGATACAATCACCAAAAGTATCTGTAACCACGCTCTAGCCCTACTCAACCAGCAAACCCTGCAGATCCTATTGCCAATTGGTGCTCCTCCAGCAGGAGGGAAGGAGCAGTTCAGGGTCTACTTGTCAGACCCACCTCGTGTAAATCCCTTTCCCACTGATGCCTCAGACACTGAAAGAAGCCAGTGCTAAAGTGGGCAAGGAGAAGCTATGTGCTTCCTGCTTGGTTCCAGGTCGCAGTTAGAGGGGAGTGACTGAGAAGGTTCCTGCAAAGATTCCCTATACCCACCTCATAAAATCCCCTTCCCATTTCAGCCTAAAATCCTAGGTTGTGGTAGTACAAAGTAAGCAAGACCACTTCTTTCAGCAAGCAGAGTGATAGAAAAAAATTCCAACTCTCTTCCAGTTTACACAAACTTCCATCACTGAACAGGTTTTTACTTGCTACTTCTGTTTACAAGTCTACAGGAACTGATGAAAATAAATTCCTCCAAATGCCACAGTTTAATTGTGGGAAATATTTACAACCTTTGTTGCATTTTAAGGTAAAAAGGTAAACGTGTCCCCAGCCAGTCGTGTCCGACTCTAGGGTGTGGTGCTCATCTCCATTTCTAAGCCGAAGAGCCAGTGCTGTCTGAAGATGCTTCCGTGGTCATGTGGCCGGCATGACTGAACACCAAGGTGCACGGAATGCTGTTACCTTTCCCGCCAAAGCAGTACCTATTTATCTACTTGCAATTTCTTGCTTTCCAACTGCTAGGTTGGCAGGAGCTGGGAGTGAAGACGGGAGCTCACTCCGTCACACAGCACTCAGGTCTCGAACTGCTGTCCTGCCAACCTTCCAGTCTGCAGTTCAGCGTCTTAACCACTAAGCCACCATGGTCCTTCTTGCATTTACCCCTTACTAAAACCCTGAGTTAGGTTGCATTTATTTTTATTTTGCAGATGCCAAACGTAGGCTGCCGAAACATTGCCCCAAACTCCAGCAAGTCCACAACAATGGTGCAGTTTGAGCCTAATCCTCCCATTGAAATCTTATTTATTAAACTACTCTTGCTCTGTGAGCTTTCGACCTGAAAAGGGTATAGTCAGGAAGGATCCTAAAGCACATTTATTTGGAAACAAATGTCATTGAAATCAAGCAGGTTTCCTTCAAGCAAAAGTTTTGAAAAATGACTATATGAAACAGAAAGATCTTGATCAAAAGGAAGGCTCTCCTGGAGCATCACTGGAACGCCTTCCACTGGAACCAGTAAGATTCAAAGGCAGAACAGGCACTCCTTGGGATAGAGTTGCCAACTGACCAAAGTATACAGTTTTCTCTTGGCCAACAGCAGTTTGATTAATATGTATGCACATGTAAGGTTTTAACATCATAGAAATAGGCAGTGAGCTGGTTCGCATATCATGGCAGCAATTCATGGGCTGTTTAACACAAGAATTATGACGACAAATGGAGCATGCAAACCATACACTCATTGTTTCTGCTTTAATTAACTAATTTTAATTAACAACCCGGCAATACCCTGTTCCTGGGTTGTTGCATTATGTGCGAACCCAGAAACTCTGGGTTATTTGTGGGTTAAACAACCCAGAGTTAATCCAACAACAAACTATGAGCAATTGTTGGGTTAACTCTGTGTTGTTTCATATCATGCTTGGCATATCATGAAACAACCCAGGAATAGGGCATTCTGGATTCTTAATTAAAAGTGAGAACGATGAGCGTGCGGCTAGCTCTTCGCTCATCCCTGCAATCTGGGTGAAACAACTCAGGAATTGTCACTGTTAAATGCAAATCCACAAGGCTGTTACACGGTGATTACCACCAACTAATGCCTGCATATCAAGTTTCTATTAAAGAAACAGCTAGGGTGACCAGCTGAAATGTTGGCAACTCTACCTAGGGGCAGGGAAAGGGGTAGAATTAATTATCTCCTTGCATGAACCAGGCGAAAAACACATCCTAGTAGCTTGACTTGCTTTCCAAATATAAGATTTCATTATCATTTGCTTTCTTGTTCACTTACTTTGCTGCACAGGTATTTTTAAAATTCCTACATAGGAATATATGCAAATGTCACATACAGGCCAAGAGCCAATGCTATTCCACTGGAACAAGGGGATACAAAAGAGACATCTAACCCCAGTTTAGCTAAATTAGTGAAAGAATAAGGGATGTTCCCCAGGCACAACCGGCCCTTTACCCTAATTTGCCTGAATTTTCCGAATTTTTCAACAGGATACTCTGTACCAACTATGAAAATTGTTCTAAAGGCTGCAACTGCTATGTTGTTGTTGTTCAGTTGTTAAGTCGTGTCCGACTCTTCGTGACCCCATGGACCATAGCACTCCAGGCCTTCCTGTCCTCCGCTCTCTCCCGGAGCGTGCTCAAGTTCATATTCATTGCATCCGTGATGCTATCTAGCCATCTCATCCTCTGCCGTCCCCTTCTCCTTTTGCCTTCAGTCTTTCCCAGCATCAGGGGGGTTTCTCTTCGCATTAGGTGGCCAAAATATTTGAGCTTCAGCATCTGTCCTTCCAATGAGCACTCAGGGTTGATTTCCTTTAGGATGGACTGATTTGACCTCCTTGCAGTCACAGGGACTCGTAAGAGTCTTCTCCAGTACCACGGTTTGGAAGCATCAATTCTTCGGCGCTCAGCCTTCCTTATAGTCCAGCTCTCACAGCCATACATTACTACTGGGAAAACCATAGCTTTGATTAGACGGACCTTTGTCGGCAAGGTGATGTCTCTGCTTCTTACTATGCTGTCTAGGTTGGCCATAGCTTTCCTCCCCAGGAGCAAGCGTTTTTTAATTTCATGGCTACAGTCACCGTCTGCGGTGATCTTGGAACCCAAGAAAATAAAATCTGTCACTGCTTCCATTGCTTCCCCTTCCATATGCCAGGAAGTGATGGGGCCAGATGCCATGAGCTTAGTTTTTTTAATGTTGAGTTTCAAACTAGCTTTTGCACTCTCCACTTTCACCCTCAACAAGAGGCTCTTTAGATCCTCTTTGCTTTCTGCCATTGGGATGGTATCGTCTGCGTATCTGAGATCGTTGATAATTCTCCCGCCAATCTTAATTCCGACCTCTGATTCATCCAACCTGGCGTTTCTCATGATGTACTCTGCATATAAGTTAAATAAGCAGGGCGACAATATGCAGCCTTGTCGTACTCCTTTCCCAATTTTGAACCAATCAGTTGTTCCATGTCTGGTTCTTACTGTTGCCTCTTGACCCTCGTACAGGTTTCTCAGGAGGCAGGTCAGGTGGTCTGGTACTCCCATCTCTTTAAGAATTTGCCACAGTTTGTTGTGATCCACACAATCAAAGGCTTTATCGTAGTCAATGAAGCAGAAATAGACGTTTTTCTGGAATTCTCTTGCTTTCTCCATGATCCAGCGAATGTTGGCGATTGATCTCTAGTTCCTCTACCTCTTCGAAACCCCGCTTGTACTTCCGGTAGTTCTCGGTTCACATACTGCTGAAGCATAGCTTGTAGGATTTGAAGCATAACCTTGATGGCATGTGAAATGAGTGCAATTGTACAGTAGTTTGAACACTCTTTGGCATATTTAAGGGATTAGACCTGATAGACAAGAGTGCCTGAGGAACTATCGACGGAGGTCCGTAACATTGTTCAGGAGGCAGCAACTGCTATGTACCCTAACACAATTGTTATCCCATATAACCCTGGAATAATATTTTAAGCAACACCAGTAACACATTGTGCTATACCAGGGGTACAGAACTACTTTTGGGTAGGGGTCAAATGACCCCCCACCCAGCCCTCAGAGGGCCAGATGACATCAGATGGGTGTGGCCACACCCACCAGACATCGTTTGCTCCCTTGCCCAAGCACCAGCTGCATCTTCCACCTGAAGCTTGGGCCAGGTCCAGGGCTAAATATGCGCAGGCTTTCCTGGTTAGGGAAGCCAAGCTGGACTAGCCCCGGTCTCTCCTCCAATGGGGACTAGATTGGCTCTACCTTGCCTTAGGAAGGAGCAGCAGCTGAGTCCCATTTGCTTCTTCAACAGAGGAGCAAGGGGGACTCAGCTGCTTTGCATACTCCCCACCTCCTTCCCCCATGGCGGAAAGCAGGTGGGGGGCACAAAGGGGAAGGGGACTCCAGCACACACATGAGGAGACTGGCCAGTTTCCTCAGCACGGGCAAGTCCCAGCACCTGCTGCCCTGCATTCCCCACCCCCCCTTTCTCCAATAAGAGATAACAGCCAGGGTTCCATTGCTAGCACATGCCAGCAGGAGAATCCCCAATTATCACTGTTCTCAGACTGGAGATAGCAGCAGTGGGATGCCCTTTGAGGGGATTCATCCAGAGGTGGTGCTTAGAACCTAAGCCCTGCCCCCTGGAGGAACCCCAAGGGGCAGCACAGGAGGTTCTGCACCCTGTGCTATTCAGTCAGCAAATTGCAATTATCAGATGCTTTAACATAGGGGTGCAAAAAGTGCAGATCTTAAGCCTTAACTGGCAGTCCCCACACCCCCAAGCATCTGCCACTGCCGAAAAAAGGGAGGAAAAAGTGCTCTCGGACCACGCTCTATGGCTCCTGCCATAGAAGCCTCATTACTAGTGTCCTAGAACATTCTACGAAGCAGTGCTTGAATGTTCCTACCAGCTTATAGGATGCTCTGGGCTGGTATGAGGCTTCTGTGGCAAGAACAGAGCCCAATCCTAGCACATTTTTACTTCTTTTTTTGGCAATTGGTTTGGGGTGGCTGGTGAGGGGGAGAGGGAGTTTCAGCACCTTGACGCTGTGGCACAGAACACATGCAAGACCAAGAGCTGTTGCTGCCAGAGTGACAGAGAGCAAGTGAATGAGAGGTGCATGCGTATGTACATGCACACATGTGTGGCCCCCACTACCCCAGCTGATACCCAATAAGGCTCTCAAGGCCAAAAAGGTTGTACATCCTTGCTTTAACATACCAGCATGTTTCCATATGAGGAGTGAGACCTCCAAACATTTGCTTTTGCCCCACCTCCAAAGTAGCATAAGCAATATGGGTGTAGATGGGAGATTACACAATGATGGAGGGAAGGAATCCAGCAAGATCAAAAGCTGCACTATAGCAGCCCTGGCTATAGCTTCACGTGACAAGTCTGCCCATTTTTGGCAGAAACTCCACTTTCTAGTGTCTATAGTTACAACCAAGGCTGCCATACAACGGACTTGTTGTAATTTTTGTCCCCATTGCAGTTGCTATGTGTAAGGAACAAGGTGATTTTTAACTGTCGAATTTTCTCTTGAACTCAAGATAAAAACAGTACTTTGACAGCAAAGAATACCTTTTTCTTCTCATATGCAAACAAATTACATGTTCTGTTAAAAATAATGTATCAACAGATCCTTTGGCATGTAGACAATTTGGCTGTAGATCTAGCTGACCTGTAATACTAACCACCATAAAATGTGTCAAAGGCCAATATTATAAATCAGTTCAAACAAAAGGATCAGAAATTACACTGATTGCTCCTCAAGGGATACAGGCCAAGAGGGGCAACTACATGTTTATTATTTATTTTTAAATGCCTATCCCACCTTTCCAAATATCACACAAGGCAGATGAAAACCTCCATATTTCAAGGGACCTCAAGCATAAAAAACATAGAACTAATGGATCATTCTACAAGTGTTCTCTTTCTGTCAAACTATATGGCCACTATGAGGAACAGCATACTGTATGAGGTTGATCAATGTTCTGATAGTTTGTCACAAATATTTTCTAGAGATAACTGATGTTATAATGGCCTTCTAGCATCGTATCACAGGGCCAGAATCAATCCAATAGGCAACTTCTTGCCATTGAGCTACAAAATCTTTGACTTGGGTTGCCAGTTTGCAACCTGAACACAGCCCTTTAAATCCTCCGATAAAGCAGAAGACAAGACACCCCCAGTTCCTCCCACTCACAACAGTCCTCTTGTCTTTCCCCTCCCGTATGGCACACCTGCATGCCATAGCAGAAGGGGTGCACAGCAGGGCTATGAATACCTTTGAATAATAACCCTACATTGAAGAAGGTTATCACAGACTATGACATCATAATGGTGTTTGATCATAATGGCAGACTTACTGCAATCTTTTTAACAGGGACTTTTTGCTGCTTTTTTGTGAAAAACAGCTGAAAATGTGAAGCTGCATAATAGGTCTTGAACATATGAACTCCGATTTAACCACATAATCACTAGATCTCTTAGAGCAAAAAATAGAATTTTAACATATCATGGTGTGTTTAAGTGAAAAGCAACACTGAGGGATAAATATCCTCTGAATTCACACTTTTGCACTATGAGAAGATTGAAAATATGGCAGAAATTGATGTAACAATGTAATGACCAAATATATTTTATGGATACTCAGATGGCACAACACCATACACTTCATTTGCAGCAATACCACAGCAGCATCCATTCATCATCCACTGTAGGATCTCTACCCCATTATAACACTAGCCATCTTTAACACTAGCCATCTTTAACACTAGCCATCTTTAACACTAGCCATCTTTAACACTGTTCCCTAGTGTGACACCATATAGTGCAATGACCTCTGATATCTTCTCTGGACATGAGACCTGCTGGTATGAGGTTCATCACTGTTAATCACCACCATATCATCATCATCCAACAGTAGAAAAAGGCTCCTCTATCTTTAAAAGTGATTTAGAAGCCAGAATGTTCATAGGTGTGGCTTTTGTCACCCCTCATAACAAAGTGTACATCCTACACAACACGCCCTGTTCTTCCTTGTATCTGGTCCTGAACACAGGAGTCACAATAAAATATTTGCATTCTGACACTCTCAGTCAATAGTTTAAAAGTCTAGGCCTTTCATCAGAAATCTACCCAAAACTGAGCTCAAAAACACCCTTACCCATCAAAGGGTGAAATAACAATGCTCTTAGAAATCCCCACTACACTATGAATTTGCAATAATATTTAACAGCAGTTTGATCCTGTTTGCCTCACTTGACAATTCTGACATGAGAGTATCAATTCTATGAATCTGGCATGCCACCTTGATATGATGCTCATATAACATGTGGTTTTACCTCTTATGCCTGATGCTATTATAATATGTTGCGTTGGCATGTTTGTTTTAATTGGGATTGTATTTCTATCATTATTATTAGGTTTTAAATTATAAAATGTGCCGAGAAATATATTTTATGAAGCATTTAATAAATTAAATAATAAACCTATGAAGCTGCATGAGGCTAGTTCTAATCAGGTTTGTCACCACAGGAAGGAGCCCTTTGCTTATGCACTCTCATTTCCCCCCAAGTGCACCACTTCAACTAGTTACTTACTGATTACATCTGAACCAGCGAACTACAGTTGGCACCTGACCTCCCAACCATGACTGCAAAGCAGTCTGATGGGGAATGCATATGCTCAGAACTTGTTACATGAGAATCAGCACACTGAGTCAAACCATTAGTGCCTGCTCTGATTAGCATGCTTCCCACACATGCCACCAAGATCCCTTAACTGGAGATGTCAGGCACTGAACCTAAGACCTTCTACATGCAAAGCATGCTCTCTGCCACTGAGCTACAGTAGCCTTAGACAGAGCAAAAACAGCTCCGACTGTAGATTCCTCCAGCCGTCTCAGAAGTATCTCTGCCCCTACTACCTTTGCCAAATGTGAGAAGCTGCCTTATACTGAGACAGTCCAGTGGTACATCTAGTATTACCTACTCCCTAGCAGTGGCTCTTGAGAACTTCAGACACACTGTCTTTCTCAGCCCTGCTACCTGAGACCTTTTAAGCAGAGACTGAATAGTGAATAGTCTGAATGCAAAGGATGTGCTCTATCACTAGCCTATAGCCCTCTACGGAGTCACTATGACATCACTCCTCTCCAACACCAGCATCAACCTCCAAGTGATTTTAAAGCCACGATATCAGTCCCTCCTATTACTCCTACCCAACCGTGGATCATGTTTAACTACGATGAGGACCACGAAGTTTTTAAATTTATTACCGCTGCGCAACGTCAGTCATTTTAACCAAACAGGAAAACCGGCTGTCCGTGACGTCACCGCGACATTGTGACGCGTTCTGAAGTCAACTATTTTCTCTCTTAGTAGGCGAGCAGTCCACGCCCACACCCGCCTCTCTCCAAGCCTTATTGGCTACCTTTAGCGTTCCTACTGGCTTTTATTGGCCCGCTCGACCACCAATCACCGGGAAGCGTTGAAGTCCCGCCTGTTAGGGCCTGGGCCCTTTCTCGACAAGCCCTGCTTGGAGTGGCCGCCGCGGTGGGGCCCAAAGCCCGGAAAAAAACACCACTAGTCCGCCTCACCTTTCCCGACTGTTTCGGGAGAGGCAAGGGGGGAAGCACAGGCCCCGCCATTTTGCCGGGGAGAAGGGAGGGGAAGTGGACTCGGACCCACCTGGACCGTCCCGGCCCCGCGAGGCCGCGTCCCCTCAGGGGGAGGGGCGGGGACGGAGTCGCGACTATCGTGCCCTCTCTCGATTTTGGCGGGAATCGCGCTGAGGCGGGGAGGGTGGGCGGTTGTTGTTGTTGTTGCCGGGTTTCCTGGTCGCCACGACTACGGTGGCTATGGCGCCCTCCGTGTTCCCTCACCGGGGCAACTGTTGCTACCCACCTCGGCGCGGGGAGGGGGAAATGGGCGGTGCCCGATGCCGATTGGACAACGTCGAAGATCCATTGGGCTGTACGACTGTCAGTTATTTGTCAGCGCTTCCTCCTCCCCGTTGGTTCTAAGCCGCGCCTCTTGCCGGATGCTTCCCTCTTCTATTGGCCAATCCGGCATTCCGATCTACGGATTTGACTAGGAGCCTGTCCGTCTGATAAAAGGGTGAACCTTAAAGACGGCTGGAACAGATTGGGAGCTGGCAGTTTAGTATTGGCTGGAGGCCTTGTCAGTAAGCCGTAAGGTGAGTTGGAAGTTTCGCCATACACAGCTGAGTAAAGCGCGTGCGCAGATTGCGGCATGATGGGAAATGTAGTTCACTTGTGGCAGGGCGACTGCTCTGCTTTTAAAGCCGCTTGGTGTCCATGCTCTTTAGTTACCCTCACTGTCTACGCCCTTCGTAAGAACGTCGTTGTATGGATATGTATGTATTAAGAAGAGCCGTGGTTGATCAGACCGAAGGACTGTCTATCCAGTCCAGCATCCTGTTTCCCACAGTAGCCAAGCTGATGCTTAAGGGAAGCCCCAGCAGGACTTGAGCAAGGGATCATGTAGTTCTGCAGCAACTGGTAGGCGATCAGAATGCATGATCCTGGACGTAGTACCACTGATAGGGCATGATGGCCATTATGGCCATTGATAGTCCATTGGTGATTCCTGTTTGATAGCCAGCCATAAAATCTGGAAAGGGCTGTTTGCTTCAACCCAATGAAAATATGAATAAAACAGGGGGATCGTTGTCCAGCTGGGTGGTCGCCCACTGACTCTCCCCTCCTGTGCTGTCTTGAGCTTCAGCGTAACCCCCAGCCTGGGGCTGGAAGGCTAAGCGAAAGTGGAGGGTGCACAGAGGTTAAATTGTAAGCAGCTACAATATGTGAGACTGCAGAATTACTTTACTGCTTGCATGGTGCACAAATCAAAGCTGGAGTGCTAACAGTTTCTATGGTTTTCAGAGCAGCACAGAGATGGGTGGATGCCTGCCTGCAAGCAGCTTTGCCACTAGCTGGAGGGATCTGAAATAGAGAAGTGGCGAGGGGTGGGGTGATGCTGAATGACCTCCCTAATTAATTTCATTTCTATACCACCCAATAGCTGAAGCTCTCTGGGCGGTTCACAAGTTTTTGCCTAGCTGTGTTTGGTCTTGGGGCCTGACTGCGAGAAAAACAGCTGAGGGGGGAAAATGGCAGATGGGGGAAGAGTTCAAAACTCCCCTTCCATTCATTGCTTTTCCACCTGAAATTGCCACCCCTACATTACAGCTCTGGGATGTTACCTGCATTTGAAGACAGGCTTTTACTGCCATCGTATTTAGTTTGGTCATTGGGAGAGAAATGTTGAAGATGTGCATATTCAGAATGATAATAAATAGCTGACATATCCTTTGGAAACTAAGGGGGTGTCTACATGGCACTGATTTCATCACTCGCTCCGTTGCAGCTGCGCAGCATTATCGCTGCGAATCAGCCTCACGTATGATACACGGGGAAAGTTAATGTGGACTTCTGAAGCCGGAAATTCCTCTGTGCCATGACACATCCTTGTTGCTGTGAAGCAAACTCTGGCTGTCCCGTTGCTCTTTTTTTCCTATGGTCTTTAAGAAATTTAATAAATAAATTAAAAACCGCCCATCTGGCTGGTCACCCGGCCACTCTGGGCAATATACAATAATACAACAGTTTACAACAATAACATTCCACATTAAAACATCACATTTCTAAAAATACCCTAACCCACCCCAAATGCCTGCCCGCAGAACCACGTTTTTAACGCATGGCGGAAGCTCATTAAAGTCTATATTTATTTACTATTTATTGATGCTTAAACACGCAGCTGTGAAGCTACGTGAGGATTGGTAGCGCGACATTTTGAGTTTTCGGTTGCTCCTTTAGTATTTTAAAGTTGCTTCTGTGTCCTTTGGTTCCTCTGGTCAGATGTGTGTAGCCCGCTTCTATGTTGCCATGCCAACTGTTTGTACACAATCAGAACCACAACCTTCTAGCCTCATACTCTCATGATGGTTCGCACCTGCAAAGACATATGTCCACGTGAGTAGTACATGCCCGCCCATCATTTCAAAATGGATCCCTCCAAGCTCACTATGTAGCTCTCTGTGATTTAGGCTGTCCTTGGGAACATTCTAAGCCTTTACAAAGTATTTCTGGACCTTGAATCTCGAGATGCTAGACGGAGGAGGGCAAACGCATTGCTGTGCCGAAGGAGGCAGAGTTTCTCCTTTCTGGCTACCATTAAGTACAAACAGATAGCATCCCTTTATGGACCTCCAGCCACAGGAATACGTCCACGGAAAGGGGGGTGGTGGTGCTTCCCAAAGATTCATGATTGATGGGAGAACTTTGTGCTTAAGGAATGGGATGATGAGCAGTGGATCGCCCATTTCCAAATGTCCAAGGGAACTTTATTCCAGATTGCTGTCAATCTGCAGCCAATCCTGGAGCAGCAAATCACTAACATGGGAACCCATCCCGCTCTTGAATAGGGTGGCACTCTGCATATGTCTTGCGCACTTTGGCACACTTTGGGCACTTCTTCTGGGTTCAGCATATAAGCCTAACTGCTAATTTCTTCTCCTACTCTGGCCATGCAACTGGTCCACTCAGGACCGCCAATTGCTTTGCGACCGGACCCCACATCTCCTCCTGCGGTCAGCCCGGGAGTCAGTTTTGCACACCGACATCTGCATTCTCCTTCCCTTTGAACCTGAACATAGCAACTCCCTTGGTACCCTGCTCGCTCCGCCAATTGTATGCCCCGGCCGTGGGCTTCCAAGATTTAGGGGTACCAAGAAAGTGCTAAGTCAGGTCCAGGTTTGCTTACAAGGAGATTTTTTATTGAGTACTTACGGCGCACAGGCGTACCCAATGGTTGGATCAGACAAAGCTCTGAACAAAGAGCTGTGCTGCAAGATTACTTTTATATCATACATGTTGTTCAGGCATAGCAGTGAGATAATATGACAGGTACAAGCATTAATCATATGTGTTAGAGTTTATCTACAACTTTCCCAGCATAGCCTAGCAGTGCTTGGTAACATATTTGGCAGAAGCAAGACTATCATAATTTTCCCAGCATAGACACCTGTGGCTTAAGATAAACATAGCTTTACTCTCTGGCTCATCCTAGGCTCTGATAAGGTAAACAGCACCAGAGCTCATTAGCTCTGGAATGTGCTGAGGGGGCACTACACCAGCCTTTGACTCACCTTATGAGCCAAGATGCCCAACTGCAAGGAATTGCAACTAATAAGCAAAAGCAGAGAGCATTATGGATCTCTAAGCATCTCTAAAGCTACTGTTAGCTTACTTACAGGCCTGGGGCCTACAATATGGCACCTAGTCAACGTGTCTGTTTACTGCACTGTTGCAGAGCAGTTTGGAGTAGGCAGAACAACCACTGCTGTGATTGTGGTCAAAGTCTGCCTTGCCGTGGAGCATGTATCGAACAGTGAAAGTCGTTGACGTAGCCAGTCTTAACTGCCTATTTTTGTTTTTCTGGGACTTTTCAACTGCTCTGTGTGTTCATTTCCTTTTCAGTTTGCTTATATTACTTGTCTCTACAACCCCGTTGGACTAATTCATAAAGACCCGCACCACCCATCAGTCCAGTATCAGTGCCACCATGTTCATATCTTTCTCCCATAAACAAATAGCCTTTAGGAAAGCTGCCTTTGTTTGGTTGGATGATGCAGAACCGGTGCCTACGCACACCCTCCTATTTCTTCCATTGCTCCTGACCAACCCCTCTGAGTGTTTCACTAGTGTGCATGGACACTTCAATGGTTTTCAGCATCTGTGTGAACCATAGAAATACTCTGCAAAATTCTTAAAACCTTTCCTGTCTTCCTTGTCCTTTCCCTTCCCTGTGCGTTTAGTTTGCTAGTTCACCATTGCTTTCATTTCATTTCCTCACAGTGGGGCCAGTAAGGCTGCTTCCCATATGGTTGTTACTGTCATATTAAATACTGTCTACCAAAACCAAGTTCAATATGTTCTCCTGTTTCCCAGCCCACCTTATGTTATGTCCTCTGCTGTTAATTCTGTCTCCACCAGAAAAGGTAATTGCTGTATGACTTCATATTGGAGAGAGACAGCATCCTTGCGTGTCGTTAAGACTATGTTCTCAGATTGCATGGCACAGCATTTCCATTTCTACTGTCCTTGTTCTATCATATTTATGATGGAATCACAGAGTAGTGTGGTTGGAAAGGGGCCTGTAAGGCAATCTAGTCCAACCCCCTGCACAATGCCAGGAGTCCATTCAGACAGCCCCTGGCCAATGGTTGTCCAGTTTCTTCATGAATGCGTCCAGTGTGGGGTAGCCCAGTCCTGACCTGGATTTCTCACACTGAGTACTTGCCCCACTGTGATGCACCCACTACCCTGTACAATGAATTCATGCAACTCCTACCTCACTCATCATGTCCATCTCTTTCAGGTGATGGCGAGTTTTGGGAAACTTGGATTTGGGCATTGTATAGGCGCTGTGGATGGGATAGAAAGCCTTCATCAACAGAAAGCGATACTACTACATGCGGCTCTGGGGAACCACCAATCATACCAGGCGCTTCATAGACATTGAGGTCAGCTGGAGCAGAAAGAACCGCGATGCCTATGTGTTCCGTAACTCGGCATTATGTGAGACCATGGACACTGGAGCATTCGTTCCTGGAAACCCGACAATTACTGTAAGTAGGGTCCTGGTGCCACCACTAATAGTTGTTGATGGAGCATCCCCTATCCGGAAGTGGTTAATGAAGCCATATGGGGGTAATTTGGACAGTTGCAAGGCACACTTCAACCGCCCCCTAAGCAGGGCACGTAATGTTGTAGAGTTGGCCGGCTCAAAAGCTGCTGGTGCTGCTTGACAGTGAGGCTGGAGATTGCGGAGGAGGATGTTATATCTCTAATTACCTCCTGCGTAATTCTACACAACATTTGTGAAAGCAAGGGCCACGCAGTCACTGAGGCTGTGGAGCTCACTGCACCCATAGAACTAGCTACCCTGGGGGCACAGTTGGCAAATGAGGACCAGAGACATAAAGATGAGGGGGAGAAGGGGGGAGATGCAGTCTCCGAGCTCCTGTGGTCCACATGAGGGTGTTCCTAAGGTGTGGAACCCTGGATGGGAAGCGTCTGCATGCTTGCATATCCCTGACACCCAGAAATAAAAGAAAGATATCCTATACCAACACTTGCCTGGTTTGGATCCATTCAAATGCAGATTGCCTGTGAAAGGGAGTGCAAAGGCACCAGGAGCTCCAACAGCCTTCCACTGAGAGGAAGCATTTCCACACCACACACACACACACACACACACACACACACACAACACCGCAGCCTGGAGCATGGACCTACATAACGCAGAGTCAGTTCTGCATTTTTCCATTAATACACAGCTAGGAACCTGTGCGGTTTTCCTAAGATTGCACCCATCAGTGGCCAAATGTGTGTGCACAGGTCTTACGTGTTTGTTATAGGCCTCTCCTGGGCAAATGAAGCACGCAGCATCATAGTTGGTACACACACAAAAGTCTCCGTTACCGTTTCTGCTGTTAGAATTGTAAGCCTCTCTGGGAGGTTACAGTCTGGCTACTATGACCAGCATTGCTAAGCGTGTTTGGCAGTTTTTGCCGTGTGGTGCTGTCAAGTATGGTGCCCTTGCAAAGAGAGGTGGATAATTTCCAGCTTCCAACAGAAACACATGTGGGGGTAGGGGGAGTGAAGGTGCGCATTCATCTACTTTTCCAGGCTTAGGTTTCTTTAGCGATGAGCTTCCCTTTCTAAGAGGTCGTTGAAGATTGGCTCGCTGCACATGCCAGACTAAAATTCCCATTTTCTCAAGCGGATAGTCTATGTCACAAAGTTCCACAGAGAAACAGTTCCTCCACCTTTGGTGGAGGAACACTACACAGATGCAGAAGGTTTCCGTAGCGTTGTTCCCGCCCGTGGCGTCGACGCTGCACTTCCCCGGATGTCCACTATAGGTGGTGTACTATATTCTCCTCGCAGTGGTAGCACTTCTCTACTGTACCACGGAAAATGTCCCCGTGGCGTGGCGCGTACTGGCAGGATGAGGAGGGGCAAGGCTCCTGCAACTGCTCCTGGAGAGTGGGTGGGTGAAGCAGCTGGTGAGAAGTTCCAGCTTGCCCCACCACACACGTCTTCAGGGGGGTTGCTAGAGCCCTTACAGAGGAGGGCTACCCCAGGGGGCCGGTGAGGTGCCGCAGCAAATTTAAGGCCATCAAGGATGCTTTTTATAGGGCCATGGAACAACATGGGAAGCACCCTCCATGGGCTCATGGGCCATGCTGCTTCGCCCAAATGCTGTGGGTGCGGGCAGGGCAGCCCGGGCCAGCAGAGCAGAGGTCGGCAGATGAGTGCATGGGCTCTGCCAGGCCTGGAGATACAGTACCAAGTGGTTATAGACTGCAGGCCCCCAACCATGACAAACCACCACTCCTCACCAACTGCTACTGCCCCCATAGGTAGCTGTCAAATTGGCCCTGCTTCTTCAACCATGTCCTCCCTGTTCACTGCCCTCGCAGCCCTGGCAGTGCTGTGGAGGAGACTAAACGTTCCGGCCCCCCACATGGGCATGAGTCTATGATTCCACCTTTCTCCCCACAAAGAACATGTGTAGGCTCACACCCCCATACTGCAATCCTATGCCTGTTTTGGCAAGGAAAACGTCACAACATGCAACAGACACCCATGTTGGGAGTTGTAGCACAGTAACCCCTGCAAGCATCCTGATACATAGAATGATGGAATAGTAGGGTTGGAAGGGGCCTACAAGACCATCGAGTCCAACCCCCTGCTTAGTGCACGAATCCAAGTCAGAGCATCCCTGACAGATGGTTGTCCAGCCTCATCTTGAATGCCTCCAGTGTGGGAGAGCCCACAATACCTGTGCCCTCAGTTGATTATTCAGGTGGGGTTTTGGCCAATGAATTGATTAATTAACAGATGGGATCTGTTTGACACTACAACTCATGTAAGTCCCACCTGCCATTGCCCCTGTTCTGCATTGCAGGACTTCCGACTCCAAACTTTTGGATAAGCCGGAGGTTATCCACCCCAGTTGGTTTTGTTATTGCACAACACTGGCCAGGGACAGACTTCGGCTGTAGCCCTGACGTTCCCCAACTCTGTTCCTCAGCACTTAGGGGACCTCTGCCAGGGGATGCTGCAGAGGAGGAGGAGGAGAACGAGAGCCAATGCACCTGCACCAGGTAATCCCCTTGGTTGGTGGTGAGCTTGTGGTTGTGCTTCCCCCTGCAGCACTTGTTGGGAGAGACTGCAGCTAGGGGTTCAGAGGGATAGGGGTGAGCATGCCTTTCTGAGACCAAGGGGCAGCATTTGACCTCCAGCAGGTGTGCGACGGTGTTGCAATCTGTCCTGCATACAGCAGAATAGGAGCAAGGGGAGCAAGCAGGTGAAGGATGGCCACTGGCGCCGGATCGGGGAAGGGAGGCAAGAGGCACTGCAGCTCCACCGAGAGTGGGGGGGCATGTATGGTGGTGTCCGCCGACCTGGTGGAAGCCTTCCGATTGCTTCGTGATGTGGTGCACATCTCGTGTAAGAACTCCAAAGGGCACAGTGTATGGCCGCTGTATGTGTTGGTGTGTGGATTGTACCCCCTTGAAATGGTGGCAGCAGCTGCAGCAACAGGTCCCCCCACACCCCAACTCTGGAGAACAGTTATTGAAGCGCCTGGGAGCACTGTTCATTCTCCAGGTGATGTTTGGGGAGCGTAAAGCAGAAGTCAGCAGTGTCTACGTAGACACACCAACACAGGGGGGGACATCGCAACACTATGCATGTCTACTGCACAGTAATCCCGCTTTGGTTAAATGGTCTACCTTCACCTGCAGGCAGGATCACATCTTACTCAAACAGCTCCCTGAGCAGTTCCGAGGAACAAGAGGAGGAAGGCTCACCAATTTCTCTGCCATGCTCTGATCTCCCACTCCCCGCCACATAGTTCACAGTCTACGTGATATGCGTTGTCCCACCTCACACAGTGGGCGCTAAGTAGGAGTGCCTGTGTACGTGTTATCTCCACCTTAGCCTGCCCCTTTTCCCAACAGTGGCAGCACTCAACCAGCGCATTGGCTGCCTGGAGCAGATCATGTAGCGCCAGAGGAGGGGCCGCGGGAGGACAAAGGGTGCGCCGCTCAGGCAACCTCTATAATAAGAGATGCAGGCACCACTCAGTGGGAATCAGACCATGTTTTGGGGAGAACTTATTTTTATTAGTATCAGTAAACTGTTTGTTAAAAACGACATGTTTCCAAGTACTGCTTTCAGGGGGCAGGTGCTGGCTCTCGGGGAGAATTTCTGAGGCCTACGTATGGGGCGTGTACCAGCTTCAGTGGGTGTAGACGTGTGGAGAGGCAGCACACTTTGGGAGTGACCATCTGCAGCAGGGGGTTGTGGGCGTCAGCTGGACAGGGTGTGTGCAAGGCCAGGCAGCACTGCATTCTGGGAGGGAGTTGTGTGTAGGAGGGATGCTATGGTCATCTTCCTGAGGCTGTCCCTCCCCGCCCGCCCGCCCGCCCCCCCCCCACTTTTCCCATGAGTGCCTGCAGAAGGAGGCACCGCTTGTCCAAGGAAGATGCCACAGCTTCTTGGTGCCTGCGCATGTGAATGTCATCCTCCACCATGTGCCTCATGAATCTCTCGAAGGAGTCGGCGTCCTGATCCATCCTATACAGCAGGCAGCCTGTCTCCATGGATGCATAGCGGAGGACACGTTCTGTGTCTGGATTGACAGCCCTGTTAGGTCTCCTGGTTCTTGCCATGGCAAGCCTGGTTGCTGGAGAAAAGGTTGCCTTGTGATTGAGGATGGCTGTGTCACCAACTGCAGAAGGACAAAGCAGTCATGGTGAGCCTACATGCTACTTATGGTCAGGACATCCGGGATGTCTTTACCTTCACTCTCTCCAAGCTGGGTGGGCTAAGGACATTGTTTTCTGTGGTGTTACTGTAAAATGAGGTCAATTGTATGCTAGTTTACACAGAAGTATGTGTTGTCGCGTATACTCACTTAAAAGGGATCTTACTCAGTTGGGAAATGATCAAATTTAGGCAAAAGGCTGGTGCCTCCTCATGAACTACCAAATGGTAAGGTACAAGTATTTGGATATGTATCATTGGACAGCACGGCTTGGGTTATTTCTCATGTGTGCTCCATGTTCTTGCTAAAGTATGTCACAGAAGCTGCCAAACTTCTGAACGTGGGAGATGAGAATTGTCGGTGACCTGTTTCTACAGATACTTCAATGAGTAGATAGGAGATGAAGTTATAGTAGATTGAGAAGGGGTTGAGACGGGAGTGAAATGTGAAACTAGCATAGCAGCTGTCAAAACACAGCATGGAAACAGAGTAGTGTGCTGCTATTGCTCCTACTATTACCAATGTTTGCATTTTCTGTACATGGACAAGGCACATTATGGCAGTCCTGGGAGTGGTTCAGCTTGTAAAGTGCTCTGCACATGCCCAGGAGATGAAATGTGAAGCAGGTCATAAGGGCACCAGCGGATTTATCCGGATCAGGATCAGGCTCCACTTCAGTCTCGCCAGTTGTGTCTTGCGCCGCCGTGAGACAGTCATCCCCCGAAGTTGTGGCAGAACTGGAAACTGAATGCAATGCCAAGGTATAGGTTAGGGAACAGTGAGGAACCACAACCTCAGACGCTGATCAAAAACTGGAGGAGTAAACACCAGCTGGTATGGCCAGCTGGTGTGCCAGAGTGCCACCACCCGGGCTTGGGATCAGTTTGGGAAGCTATGCTAGACTGCAGTGCTACCCCCCTGCCCCCTCCCCCCCACATCCTGCCCCGACGGCCATGGTCCGTGCAGTTGCGGGCTGGCCACAGAATGTTTGGGACTAGTTAAACTACCCCATGGTGGCAATGGTGGAGCCAATTTGGATGCTGACGGCAAAGGCCTGCATATTAACCTTACTGGGCAGTTTGACCCTGAGAACCCACTCCACAGATACATCCACATCAATATTTCTCTCGACAGATGGCTATCTCTGTATAGAGAGATAGAGAGGTGTACTGTAATATGTGTTTGTGGCTGTTACAGATTTATGTGTGTTTAGTCTCCAAGGGCAATAGTGGAGGCATGTAACTCTGTGCACCTTCCCAGGACATCTCCTGGTGCTGGCTGTAGGACCAAGGCAGTTTTGCTCAGCTGGAGCATGGCCAAACATGTATGCGTACCAGAAACATAAATACTGTTGTTTGAACAAAACTCAGTCCCATGTCCCGACTGACCATGGCCACTGAAATACCTGCAGTATTTTTTACCACCTTTGCCTGAGGAGTGGGGCTGAAGCGTGTAGAAATACATAAATAGGTACTGCACCATTCAGTCTTCACTGGGGGGGTGGGAGTAAGGTAAGGGTAGGCAGGGATTCCGAGCCAAGGTATGCATCGGGAATGCAGGTTTGCACAGTTCCAGGGAGACACAATGGCAACCTGCACATTTGCCGAGATGGCCAGAGGAACACACCCGAGCTTCCCACCAATGACTTCCCGTACAAGACAATGGGGGGGCCTTGGGTAGTGGACAAAATGGTGGCATGTTTTGGAGAGCGATAGAGGAACATGTGGAAGAAATGCTGCTGTCCACCGATACAGCAAAGGGCTGGATGCACCTGATCTCGTCTAATCTCGGAAGCTAAGCAGGGTCAGCCCTGGTTAGTACTTGGATGGGAGACCACCTGGGAATCAGGCTTCCTGCACTGAGCAGGGGGTTGGACTTGATGGTCTTGCAGGCCCCTTCCAATCCTATGATTCTATGATTCTATCCATACATTCATTTGCAACTGCGCAGGAAGGATTGGTAGTTGGATACCCAGCCTTGCAGCTTCCCACCACTGAATATGCGCATGGTTCGTATTTACAGCTGCAAGAAGAAGACAATGGGGGACCTGGGTAGTAGACAAAATGGCAGCATGTTTTGGAGATCGATAGGGGGATGGATAGAGGAATGGATGGAAAAAATGCTGCTGTCCATTCGCAACTGTGCGGGAAGGATTGGTAGTTGGATACCCAGTCTCGCAACTTCTTACCACCAAATATGCGCAGTTCTGAACTATTAACCTTGGGCTGGCTCCACTTCCACCACGTCCCCCACTGACATCTCCTGGTTAGGAATTTCTTCATCTGAAAAAGGAGATTCCATTGTATCAGAACCCTGCCACAGTTCAGTGAGAGTAAGCAGGGGGGGTAGCATTGGGGGAGTGCATAAACTTACCCCCTACTGCTCCGGCAGGGTCCATGTATTCCTCTGCATCAATGGTCCTGAGGTCCCTCTGCAACAGGGCATACTGGAGCGGCCATAGGAAACCAGCGAATTTGGACGCTGTGGCTCAGTTGCTTGGGCTTAATTGTAGCATCTCCTCTGAGGATCCAGTTATAATAAGGGCAGGTTGCTGCATTGTTCCCAGACCAGGAGTTGTGGTTCACTACCCGGTGATATTCCAGACGAAGAGCCTTGGCTTTTGTCCAGCATTCAACAGCACTGCGGTTGTGCCCGTTTCCTCATTTCCCGAGATATCTGCTCGTACGAATCAATGTTTCTGTGGCCGGACCGAAGTTGGTCCTGTACCTTCTGTTCCCCCCACATGTCAAGCAGGTACACTATCTCCACATGTTTCCACAAAGAAACCCTGCCCTTGGCCACTGACTCAAAAACAGCCATCCCAAACTTACAAAGCTGTGAAGTGTGAATGGACAAGAGAGTCCATGTTTTAAGTCCATGCCCGCTTCATCATGCCTCAGTAACTGCACAGCTTCGAAGGAACATGCGGGAACGGGGAGGGGTGAAAAGGCGTCACATAGTGGCATCACTAACAACGCCCGCCCCACGCCCAACACAAACAGTGATGTCAATCCGAGGAAGGGACAGACAGTTCAACCCCCCACAGTGACCCTGAAGCAAGTGAAAACTTTGCAGCAAATGGACTCTGAGAAAATCCGGATTTTTCTGTGAAAACCACAATTGGGCTGCAAAGTGGCAAGTGTGTCATCTGTCGCAAAGATCTTCCCTTTGAAGCGACACCGGGACAAATGGCTCATGTAGATGGGGCCTAAGCCTAAGTAGCTGCAACTTAACTGAACACACATTTTTCCCTCGTTATCCTCACCCTTTCCTTCCTCCTCTCTCTCTGTGACCTTCCCTTGTGTCAAATTATGTATTGAAAGTTCAGGAGATTAGCCCAGATGTGTTGGCCACAAAGGAGGACCCTGACCTGCACTTCACCCCAGGGAAGTGGCTCAACTATTAATCCTCCAAATATGTCAGACCCAATTGTTGGCCTATGCACACTAATCACATTGGGCAGAATATCTAGGTCAGACCAAAGCATCAGTTCATTTCCTGGACTGGTGTTTTCAAAATGTAAGGGACCACTGTCAGTCCTGCTCACATGACACTAATGTCTATGCCAGTGATAGGATCTCTTTGACTTGATCATGATGGACTGGACTGGTTCTTATGCATATACTGAGCACAGGCATTGTTACATGTTGGTCATAGTGAACCATGGACTGACATGCAGACATCTCTGGTTCTGGGATAACCCCAGGAGTCAGCATGCAAATTCTGCAGGATTATCTCCAATGGGCCCAAACCAAAGTCAAGCACCTGCTGGGGAATGCACAGGAAGTCCAGTAGCAACAGTATGATCAGCCACCCAGACCTGTCAGTTCCTAAGTGCAGCCTAGTCTTCATGTGAGGCTCCCTCTTACTGAAGCAAGAAATGGCCACATGGGTAGATTCATTCAAGATAGTACAGACCCTCAGCTATGAGGTGCATTGTGGAGTGAGGCCTTGTCAATTTACCATCTGTACAAATACCACAGTGGCCCAAATAACCCCACCCCCCAAACAGCCTTCCTAGTCCCATAGGTGACTTGCCAAATTGCCAAGATACACCTGAAGAGTAGTTTCCACCGCTAGTTGATAATCTAATACCCCTACAAGTGCAGCAATCCATGACAGGAGTACAGCTCTTCCTAGGCCTCTTTCCTGTGAACCATGTGAAACCACACCAGTCCAAAACACCTCTTATGATACACAGCCTGGAAACCCTTGCCTGAGAAGTAGTTGGCCAACCCAGAGCAAGAAGTCTAGGATATGCTACAACTTGGTGTTACTTCAAAGTGAATGGTGAAGCCCCGTTGTTCTTGTATACCAAAGCCCAATGGCAGCATTAGATTTTGTATTGACCCCTGGGCAGTAAATCAACTGGCAACGTTTGATGCTTACCCCATGCCATGAGCTGATGTCTTGGTGGACCAGCTACACAAAGCACAATAGCTGACTGCTTTAAAGGCAAAGGTGCTCCTGGTTAGTTGAAAGGCAGATCAGGGAATAGGGATTCAACCTACGCTGGATGGAGTTACTTTGGAGATTCAGGTTCGCAGTTTGGGTGTACTCCTGGATTCAGCGCTGAACCAGGATGCCCACATTTCAACAACGGCCCAGAGTGTGTATGCACAGCTGAGGCTACCGCCCCAACTGTGCTTGCTCCTGGAGATGTCTGATCTGGCCACAGTGACACATGCCTTAGTTGTACCCCAGCTGGAGTACTGCAACATGCTCTACGCGGGGCTGCCTTTGAAAAGTGTGCGGAAACCTCGGCTGGTCCAGAATGCTGCAGCCAGACTGCTGACCCAGGCTGGTCACAGGAAGCACGCAACTCCCTTGCTACAGCAGCTCCGCTGGCTACTGGTCTGTTTCCGGGCACAACTCAGAGTGCTGGTTATGGCCTATCAAGCTCATTCAGCTTGGGACCAAGCTATCTGAAAGACTGTATTTTCCTGTACAAACTTGCCCAGGTTTTAAGATCTTCCAGGTCGGGTCTTCTTCTGTCAGTCCCACTGTCACTGGAGACACATTTGGTGTGGATGCAGGAGCGGGCCTTCTTGATGTCCGCTCCCAGGCTTTGGAATTTCCCAACTGGGGAAAGCTAGCTTGGCTCCCTCATTGTTGTCCTTCTGTTGGCAAGCAAAGATGTCATTATTCAGGCAGGCTTTTAAATGTAAGCTGGTCTGCTGCTGAAGGGGTTTTAATGTGTTGGGTGCCATTTCTTTCTTTCATTGCTGTGTTTTTAATTGCATTTTAATTTATTTGCTTTATGGTTTTAATTAAGTTTTTGTTTTAATCTTGATTTTATTGTTAGCTCCCTTGAGCACCATATTTGATGGGAAGGCAAGATATAAATTTAATAAAGAAATAATAAATCTAACAATGGGTTATTGGCAAATCCCCTTTTTGTATAAGATTGAGAGGGAAAGTCCTTTGTAGCACCTCAAATGTGCTTTTCCATTTTCTGATGGTGCCTTTCAGTCTTCATGGTACAGCTGCAGTATTCCAGCATTTGGGTGACAAGGTACTGGGAGTTTGTTGGGAGTTTTTACTAGTATCTCTTGATGACATCACCGTTAGCACCAGTTGGGAAGTTCACCTGGAGCATTTGCAGTGCACCATGTGTTCATGGCTTTGCAAGAGGTTATCCTCAGAGTTAATCCTCAAAAGAGCAAGGTTGAGTGCACCAAACTGAAACACCTTGGTTATATGCCAGGAGGAGTTAACATGGCATCCTAACCCTGCAGAATCCAGACTTGGCTGGGGCATGCTGGAAATTGTAGGACATTTTTCTGTCTGAACATGCATAGGATTGCACCCTAACTCTATTTTTGCTGCAGAAGCAGTAACCTTTGGGTTTGTGTGACTGTGTAGCAGGGCCCTCCCCTGTTGCAGTTCTTAACAGTTAGTTTTGTTTCCTGTCTCCTATTGTCCTGCCAACGTTTCAGTATTTCCTGTACATATACAGGCTCTCTTCTCTCACATTTTGGTGGGCTGTTGTTTGGGGGAAGCTTAGTTCTGTGTGTGTGTTTTTAATTAAATGTGGTTAGCCATGTAGCACTAGTACATTTTCCTAAGTGGTGCAAAAGTGGGTGGGTGTGGATGGAACTTGCGTGTAGGTTGACGAAGTAGCAAGGGTTAAAAAAATGAAAGAAAAGATATGAATGTGGCAGGCTGAGGAACAGGGGCATGTGTTACACCCTGATTAAGAACATGTTTAATGGGGAAAAGAAGACAGTGATGAAGGTGGATGGTGGCTAGGCTGAAAGGCATTGAAGAGCATTTGGCCTTTGCTAACCTTAGCTGACTTCCTTTAAATGCTTCCTTTAGCATTTAAAAACATGGACTTGGAAGTTTCTCTGGGAGACAGGATTATGTGTGGGTTGCACAAGATACCAGAGAAGCTTTTCCCATCCTGATGCCTTCCATTAGCCATGCTGGCTGGGGATTATGGGCATTGTAATCTAAGACATCTGGAGGGCACCAGGTTGGGGAAGGGTGTACTAGAGGAATTCAGCCCTTGAGGCTAGACACTAGACAGCACAAACTAAACCCACATCTGCCTGTGGACCTGCCTCTTTATTGGGAGCTTGGAGGATGGTTTTGCAACAGGGAATATTGTTGCCAACACACTGCATTCTTAAGAGTTCAAGTGTAGTTTTGGAGGGACAGCCAATTGTTACAAAGGCTGGCATAGACCATATATATTAAGAGAGTTGGAGGGAGGTACCTTACAGACATGGATGACCGTGGTGGGTTACACATTTCTTTCATATCAGGTTTTGCAAGTTTTGGAAGCACGATAGGAGCCTGTTTGGCCAGAGGTGGTAAAGAGATCCAGATGTTTTGGCCATCGACTCCTAGCATTCCTGACCATTGGGTGGGGGGTGGGAGACGAAGTCCAAAACATCTGGAGATCTAGCTTCTGCCCACCCCTGCAATAGAGCGCACACATCATACCATCTCAGACCATTTTTCTGAGAGAATGTTTAGCCCTGTTCAGGCATTTGCCTGAACAAGAGCTGGCTAAAAGTGTGTAGGAAATAGGCACACACGTTCAAGCCTCGTCCACAACAACCTGGTTGCGTGGACTCCTCTACAGGGTTTCTAAGTACTAAGTACAGCCAAGCACCACCCCACTCCCAGCTGCAACACCTGTGGGAGCTGGGATATAAAACCTAGGCCCAGTGGGGGCGGGACCTCCACTGGCGGGTGTCACCGCTGAAGGGGGCGACACCAAAGGGGGTTGCCCCTTTGGGGGAGCCACTTCGGGGGAGCACGGGGGCGACGGCCTGTCCCCCCTGCTTGAAAGGAAGGAAGGGGACTGTTTGCCTCAGTGTGACCTGCTGGACTGCCTGCATTAAATATATATTTTCCAATGAAGGGGGGAGGTGTTGGGAGCCAGGGAACGGCCATTACGGTTCTACAGGGCAGAGGGAGATACGGTGGGGGGAGACAGTCACACTCTAAAGGCAGAGTGTGTAACAATAGGGTGCTGACTTCCCTAAACTATTCCCCAATTCAAATAACCTGGATGGCCCTGGCAACAGACCCCCTGGGTTGAAACTGCTGCTGCTGAATGCCAGGTCAGTGAATGGTAAAACAACTGCTATCCAGGACTTGATCCTGGATGAGCGCACTGACCTGGCCTGTATTACAGAGACCTGGCTGGATGAAGCTGGGGGGGTTAATCTCTCTCAGCTCTGCCCTCCTGGGTTCTCTGTCCAGCAGCAGGCAAGACCTGGGGGGCGGGGAGGTGGAGTGGCAGTGGTCTATCGTGATTCAATCCCCCTTACCAGGTGCCCTATCCCACAGTCTGCTGGGTTCAAGTGTGTGTATTTGAAAGTGGGTGCCCAGGACAGAATACAGATTCTGTTGGTGTACCGTCCACCCCGCTGCTCAACAGTCTCCCTGAGCTAGCCGGGGTAGTCTCGGTTTTGGTGTTGGAGACCCCTCAGCTTGTTGTGCTGGGGGATTTCAACATCCATGCTGAGGCTGCCCTGTCGGGAGCGGCTCAGTACTTCATGTCCGCCATGACAACCATGGGGCTGTCCCAGAAGGTATCTGGCCCCACTCATGCTGCTGGGCACACTCTGGACCTCATTTTCTGTGCTGAATAGGGTGATAGTGATCTGAGAGTGGAGGAACTCTCTATACTTCCGTTGTCATGGACAGATCACTACCTGGTAGGGTTTAGACTTGCTGGCACTCGGAACCTCTGCAGGGGTGGAGGGCCGATTAAGAAGGTCCGCCCCAGGAGGGTGATGGATCTGAATGATTTCCTGACAGCTCTTGGGGATTTTTCTGTTGCCTCGGCAGGCGATTCTGTCGAAGCGCTGGCCGATCTCTGGAATGGAGAAATGACCAGGGCCATGGACACAATCGCTCCTGAGCGTCCTCTCTCACGAAGTGGAGCTGCACCAGCACCCTGGTTTTCTAGGGAGCTGGTAGTGATGAAACGAGTGAGAAGACGACTGGAGCGATGTTGGCAGAAAACTCGGAGTGAATCTGGTTGAACACGGGCTAGAGCCTATTTGAAGGCCTACTCTGTGGCAATACAGGCAGCAAAGAAAATATTTTTTTCTGCCACTATCGCATCTGCAAAGAGCCATCCAGTGGAGCTGTTTCGAGTGGTTGGGGTCTTTTACACGCTAGCCCGTAAGAGGATAATTTAAACCCCTTGACAGCCCGCTGTGAACAATTTGCTCAGCACTTTGAAGACAAAATTGCTCGGATCCGCTCTGACTTGGATGCTATAGTTGCTACAGACCCAGAGGATGTAACTTTGGCCCCTGCTTGTCCAGTGTTGTTGGATACTTTTCAATTTGTACAGCCTGAGGATGTGGACAGGATCCTTGGAGAGGTGAGAGCCACCATGTGTGTTCTAGATCCTTGCCCTTCCTGGCTCATAAAAGCAGCCAGAGGTGGACTGGCCGAGTGGGTAAAGGGAGTGGTGATGCCTCCCTTAGGCAAGGCAGAATTCCAGCCTGCTTGAAGGAGGCGGTGGTGAGACCTTTGTTAAAAAAGCCCTCCCTGAACCCCACTACATTGGATAATTATCAGCCAGTCTCCAATATTCCATTTCTGGGCAAGATATTGGAGTGCATGGTGGCCTCCCAACTCCGGAGATTCCTGGATGAGACAGATTATCTAGATCCATTTCAATCTGGCATCAGACTCGGTTATGGAACAGAAACAGCTTTGGTCGCCTTGGTGGATGACCTACGCTGGGAACTAGACAGGGGGAGTGTGTCCCTGTTGGTTCTGCTGGACCTCTCAGCGGCTTTCGATACCATCAACCATGGTATCCTTCTGGGCCGCCTCGCTGGGATGGGACATGGAGGCACTGTTTTACAGTGGCTCCATTCCTTCTTGGAGGGGCGGACCCAGAAGGTGGTGCTGGGGGACTCCTGTTCGACTCCCTGGCCATTGGCTTGTGGAGTTCCTCAGGGTTCTGCTTTGTCCCCCATGCTATTTAACATATACATGAAACCACTGCGGGAGGTTGTCCGGAGTTTTGGGGTTCGGTGTCACCAGTATGCTGATGACACCCAACTCTACTTTTCCTTTCCATCTAATTCCAAGGAAGCTGTTGGGGTGCTGAACCGGTGTCTGTTGGCAGTAATGGACTGGATGAGGGCAAACAAATTGAAGCTTAATCCAGACAAGACAGAGGTGCTCCTGGTCAGTCGAAAGGTAGATCAGGGAATAGGGATTCAGCTTGTGCTGGATGGGGTTACACTCCCCCTGAACACACAGGTTCGCAGCTTGGGTGTACTTCTGGATTCATCCCTGAGCCTGGATGCCCAGGTTTCAGCCGTCGCCAGGAGTGCATTTGCACAGTTAAAGCTAGTGCGCCAGCTGTGCCCATTCCTTGAGATGTCTGACTTGGCCACAGTGACACATGCCTTAGTTACATCCCATTTGGATTACTGTAACGCACTCTACGTGGCGCTGCCTCTGAAGAGCGCTCGGAAACTTCAGCTGGTTCAAAGAACTGCAGCCAGACTGCTGACTGGGGCTGGTTACAGGGAGCATACAACTCCCCTGTTAAAACAGCTTCACTGGCTCCCAGTCTGTTTCCGGGCACAATTCAAAGTGCTGGTCATGCACTTTGCCCTATATGGCTCGGGTCCAGGTTATCTGAAAGACCGTATTCCCCCTTATGAGCCTACTCGTGCCCTGAGATCTTCAGGGGAAGCCCTTCTCGCCAACCCGCCATCATCACAGGCACGCCTGGTGGGAATGCGGGAGAGGGCCTTCTCGGTGGCTGCCCCAAGGCTCTGGAACTCCCTTCCCAGGGAGGCAAGAGTGGCACCCTCCTTGATATGTTTTCGCAGGCATGCAAAAACTTTTTTGTTCCAGCAGGCCTTTGGGGATAACTAGTCTGGACCTGGGAAAATGCGACGTATGGATACCACTTTTGTTGTTCTGGTTGTCTTTTAATGTTTTAATATCTTTACAATTTTAATATTGACGATTTAATTATATTTTTAACTTTTATACAGTTGTATTTATATTTCTATTTATAGGTTTTAATTGTAGCAGTTTTAACGTTGTAAGGCCGCCTTGAGTCCCAGTATTGGGGAAAAGGCGGGATATAAATAAATATAATTAAATAAATAAATACGTTTAGCTGAGTGTGCCTAGAAGGTTCCACATGAACAGGAATCCTGCCTTATCATTGCATAGGATGCTTAAGAACCCTTTTCAGACTTTTTTTCTCTTTGAGAAATCCTGGAGGACGGGGGAAGTGTCAACGGCACACTTCACGGCTGCAGGCTCACTTATGGGGTTGCAGGGCAGGCTGTGAGGCACATGCAGCTCTATCCTCCAACTCCTCACTACAGCTGCTGCTGCTGCCACCCTGCAGCTTCTGCTGCCTGAGGGGGCCACCTCACTCCACCTCATGGTAGGCCAGCCCTGAAGAACATGTAGGAAGAGCCCTGGCAGATGAGTCCAACGGTCCAACTAGGCCAGCCGCCTCCTTTCAGCAATAGGCAGCCAGATTTTTCTGGAAGCCTTCACCTGGGGTGTGGCAGCAATAGCCCTCTCCCACTGTTTGCCCTCTCCTCTGCCGCCCTCAGCAATTGGTACTCAGAGACACATTGGCCTCAGAGCATGGACATTTCTTCTGTTGACTAATGCCTCATCACCACTGAGAAAACTACCCTCCTTGAACATTCTCCAGCAGCTCTAGTTCTTTCTCTATTTTAGATTTGAATAAACTCAGGCTGAAGCCTTCCCAATTCAGATTGGTCAACCAAGTCGGAACTTCAGGCAGCATCTCTTGCCTCTAGGAAGAGTGGTAGCAATGGAGGTGAGGAGTTGCTCTTTTGTTTGAAAAGTTGCACTTATCATGCAGCAAAGGGCAAACTAGCCAGTCAGCACTTGGGCCAAAGTTTATCTCTGCGGCAGCAGGCCCCCACAGTGGCATTTGCACACGCAGGAGAAGCGGAGGATTTCTTATCGCAGGGCAGAGAAGCAAGGCCTCTTATCTCCAGCAGGCAGAAAGGACAGGACTCGGAGAGATAAGGAAAGTTCAGTGATGCTCCTGCTTCCAGCAGATGTCTTGGGGAGGGGGGGAGTAGAGACAGCCCAGCTGTGAGGCCAGTGGACAGCTGTCAAAGATGGTGGATTTGGGGTGCCATTAAAGGCAGTAAAGTGGGAGGCCGGACAGGTCTAACTCAGGTTGACACAATCCACCAGCAGGTTCTCCTGTGCAAGCACCACTGAAATGAATGGGTGCTCTTTTGCAGCTTCTGTTCAGTTCCATTAGGCTAGTGCTGGAGACGTTCCAGGTGGATTGTGCCCCATGTACATTAGTGAGGAAGCAAGTGTGTGTGTGGATTTTCACTTTCCATCTCAGTCATGAAAACATCTTGGGCTGTCGCTGAAGAGCAGAAGCCTCTTTGCCTGTCACCTTTTAAAAAAACTGAATCAAAGAAACAAATACTCCTCCATTTTATCCACTACTTCAGCCTTCCCCAACATGGGGCCCTCCAGATGTTTTGTACTATAACTCCCAGCATTCCTCACCATTGGCCATGCTGGCTGGGGCTTATGAGAGTTAAAGTTAAAAATATCTGGAGGGCACTAAATTGGGGGAGGCTGCACTATGGCGACCTTGCTGAAGTTAGCTTTTAGCTCGCTGCCACAGTACCCAGTACAACACCAGCTGGGCCATATAACTGCTACTGTTACATGTTCTGATTTAGAGGCAATAAGTTAGTTGTGGGTAGACTTTCTTTCTTATCAGGATTAAGATATTTGATCATTCTGTGCCCTTTCTGCAAGGGTCTCAGAGCAACATAGAATTCCCCTCTGGATACTTGGCAGCCCTGGATCTTCTTGACTTAAAAAGTAGAACTCCATTAGATGTCTCCTGACCATTCTCTGGACCTAAATTTTGGCATTTTGAGTATCACCTCCCTCAGCCCCCAAAATTCTGAAAAGCTCAACATTTCAAACCAATATATTATCCTTTACAAATAGTGAGAAAACTAGTGTCATCTGTTTGGTGTTTTACAGTATCATAATCTTATATGCATGTCTACTCAGAAGACATTCCCACTGAGTTCAGGGGGCTTCCTCCAAGGTTTGTTAGTAGGAAACAGGACAGGCCAGGAGGACATCCACTAGCAATCTATAGTGTGGTAATATAGTCCACAGAGAGCAGGTCAGCAATGGCTATGCTGTCTGGGATGATGGGAGTAGTAGTCACAACATCTGGAGGGCTCCAGGCTGGGGAATACCACACTGGAAGAAAGGCACTAGTCATACAGAACCTGTCTGTGTGCCTGCCTGTATCTTCATGCTTGCCACAGCAAGTGTCTGTGTGTACTCAGGGATGGGTGAGGCTTTGGGAGTAGCTCTAAGCCCATAGCCAAAAAAGTAGCAGGTGTCAGGGGTGTTTCTGAGCGCATGGAGTGGGATAGTAGTTCAGATTCTGAAGGAGAACCTCCAGACATGGGGAGAGGTATTTTTCCAGGCTAGTCCAGACATGACTAGGCAGGATCCTCAGGTTTCAAAGGTCCAGCTGGCGGAGGATGAGGGTCCCTCTTCACTGCCCCCTGTGAGAGACAGCGAACGGGGGAGGCGGGGTTTGGGGACTCTGATTTAATAGACTGCAGGCACAGAGCAAAGAGTGAGAAGGCAGGGGCGGAACTTAGACGGTTTAACCAATTGGCCTTGCGTGAAAAGCTGCGCTTAGAAGCCTCATGAGAGAGAGAGAGACTTCTCCCCGCTTAAGGCGGACAACTTGTAACTACCTTTTGAACCCCCTGAAGGCATTCCTTTGTAGACTGAGAGTCACTGAGAATTTGCATCTGTTCTGTATGACCCTGTGAAGTAATGGATTAAAAGCTGTAGACTGAAGCCTCTCAGTTTGCTGTAGACTGAAGCCTCTCAGTTTGTGTATGTGGGGGCTAAAGGAATCCTGACAGCAGGGGCAATTTATCTGGTCTGCAGGCCTTTTAAATACAAAATTGTAAACTGTATTTAACCCTTATTTTTGCAGCCATACTGCAATTTATGCATATTCAAAGCATTTTGCTAAGCAGCTTCAAAAATTGTTACAGTTCTTGCCACCAATTAACAAAGAAGGTAAAACAATCCAGAATAACCCACAAGTAGAATGTCAAAAACAAGCCACAACAGGAGTATTCTTATCATAACATCATAGAGTTGGAAGGGGCTGAGAGATGTGATATTCAAAATGCATGTACTGTTCAGAATCTGTGGGCAGATTCCACTGTGGCCCTGCCCCAAAATAATACCATCTGCACCTTTAAGAAGAAAAACATAGGTTTTCCTGTTGGTTTTCTAAAATTTCTGTAATGAAACTATTTCTTTGTAAAAAAAAAACTAACTGGAGAGCAAAGAAAATCCACACACACCCCCGCTCCAGGCTCAAGGGGCTCTGCCTGCACTCATCTCCCACGCTGTCTGCCGTTGCGCGCCACCATCTGCATCGTGTTTGCGTGCACCTGCACATCAGCAGGTGCCAGGAAAGGCCAGGTAAGCGCTGCCTGCACTTCTTTACCCACCACCATGCAGATAACGATGGGAAAGGTTATCTCCGACCAGCTAGCATCATTGGCGGTGGCAGAGTCCCGTCCTCCCCTTCACAATCCCCCTACCCGGTCTCCGAGAAAGGTCTCCACCTGCTCCCTGCTGATAATTGGGTAGATAGCTTGGAAGGCCATCCACGGCCCCCCGTGCGTACATCTAGATGGTATAAAGAGGGCAGAGGCACGGGGAGAGGAGAGGCAGGGAGGCAGCGGTGGTGGTGCTGCTGCTTGTGTCTCCTTTCCCATCCCGTCTGTACTCAGCCATGCGCAAGCTCCTCCTGGCTCTGGCGCTCGGGGTCCTGCTGTCGGAGATGAGGCTGGCGAGCGAGGCCAGGACAGCCCCGTATGGCGTTAAGTTGTGTGGCAGGGAGTTCATCCGCGCCGTCATCTTCACGTGCGGAGGATCCCGCTGGAGACGGGCAGGTGAGCAGGTGCCTGGGGGTCCGGGGACTCTTGAGGGGAGCAGGAACGGGGCCCAGTCTTGCTCTTAAGGCAGAGGAAGACACGAACCAGCTGAGAAGAGTCTTGCGATCAGCCTGCCCCAACCTGGCGCCTTTCAGAGGTTTTGGGCTCCAACTCCCGGCATTCCTGACCACTGGCCATGCTGGCTGGGAGCTGAAGGGAGTCCAAAACATCTAGGGGGCGCCAGGTTGGGGAAGGCTGCCGAAGGTCCAGGTCTTACACTGACTGGGTGGCAATCCATCCTGTAGTGGAGAAACTGCCATGCCACCTCCCACTGCACAGACCCCTACTGGAACATGGGGGATAAGCTTCTAGTCCTGATGGCTATACACTACCTCCAGTATTGGAGGCACTATGCCTATGTACACCAGCTGCTGGGAGACATGGGTGGGAGGGTGCTGTTGCACTCATGCCCTGCTTGAGTGGGTTTCCTGTGGGCAGCTGGTTGGCCTCTGTGTGAACAGAATACTGGATTAGATGGAGCCTTGGTCTGATCCAGCAGGGTTCTGCTCGTCAGGGTGGCTCCACGCTGAGGGCCATGCCTTATTTGGGCCATTATGCTCCCCCTCCCCCCTGCCACCCCGTCTTTTTTGGAAGGAGAAGAATCCAATGAATCACGCCTCCATATTATGTCACACATGGCATTAGAATGAAGTGGGGCAGAGGGGTGGCTGTCTCATCCCAGGCAATTTGAATATCTGCATCATCCTGCCCGGTGGGAAGGGGAAATTTCTCACACACATGTAAGACACAGCTGGGCGGTGCAAAGTGGATCCCAAGTTGGAGGAGAGGCTGAATTGTAGACAACTAGAAATAGATTGTCATTTGTAGGCTTTGGATAAACAGTTGCTTTATAAGTGTTAAAGCAATTCAGGGCAGGGCAGGGAGCACTTACACCATCCATCTTCCCATGCTGATTCCCTCCACATGTGTTGGACTACAACTCCCATCACCCCCAGCCTGCATGGGTCTTTCCCCACCCTACCTGGGACCTCTGGCATGCAAAGTGTGTGTGCTCTGCCACAGAGCTAGGGCCCATCCCTTACCAGACAGGACAGGGCAACTACTAAAGGAGATACAAAGGGTACCCCAAGGGAAGACGGAGGAGCTACATCAGGCCAGCCCAGTAATTTGCCCCAAGGATCTTCAGATGGATGAAGGCATGTCCAAGGAGAAACTGCCTTCTTGGTGGCTGCTCCCAGGCTCTGGAACTGCCTGCCCAAGGAGGCTAGGTTGGGTCCCTCTCAGTAGTCCTTCTGCTTTTATTCAGGCAGGCCTTTGACATGTAAACTGGTCTGCTGTTTCCCTTCAGCACCATCAGCCAGCCAACAGCAGCTGCTTCTTTTGAAGCCTCAGAGACAGGGGCAGCAGGGTAGGGGAAGCAGGGCAGAAAAATAACCTCCCTCTTCCTTGGTGGTGTTACAGGCAGAATCTCTCTGCTTCATCGCAACAGTCCCTTCCACCAGGGGAGTTGCTAGGTTCTTAAAAGATCTGGGGCACAAGCCCATATGAGTCCAAGTGCATGTCTAATATGTGTGTGTGTGTGTGTGCGTGGTGTGTGTGTGTGCATGCAGTGTGCTTGCGTGTGTGTATAGATGACATACATACATACATTAAGAAGTGTGCACTGACCCCCCACCCCACTTCAACTCAGATGCCAATTCAGCATTTTGGAAAACATCCCGCTTCTGCTCTGGCCAATTTGTAGTCAGTCCACTTCAGCTTAGCACCAAACCTGAGTCAACGTTTGGTAAAATGAGTCTTTATGCTTCCTGTTGACTACCATGGGGAATTAGAAAAAAAACTAACTTTTTTATCTTGGTCAGAACTGGATGATCATTTCAGGCATAGCAGCCCCCTAGAACGGGATTACGCCTGCCCAATGTCAGAAAAATAGGTGCAGGGTTTATATTTTGATTTTCTTTTAAAGGGAACTGCCAATAACATTTTAATTCCTTGGAAGAATTGGATAAACATTTCAGGATTCATTACCCCATCGGAGGAGATCATGTCTGCCAAATTTCAGAATGCTAGCCACAAGGGTTTTTGTGCAAGGCTGGCCTTGACATTTTGAGGTCTCCAAAAGAGGACATACTTATCTCCCTATGTTCCTTGTGGACCATTCTTTTGAAAATTACAGACAGCCTACAGTTGTCCCTACGTAAGAAACCAGCAAAGTTTCAGAAGGATAGGTGCAGCAGTTCATGTGGAAGGGGAGTTCTCCAATTTTGGGGGAGGGAGTTATTTGCTTCCCCTGGCCTTCACCCCTTCCCCAATAGTTTTTGGGTAAATTTGTATGAAAATGCACAGGTCATTAGAGGTGTCCCCCAGGCAAGAAACCTGCAAAGTTTCTGAAGGATATACTTGCATTCTAATTTAGAATTACTAGAATTTATTTACATTTCACCAATGTTAGCAGCAGGGGAACATGGGTGGGAAGGTGCTATTGCACTCATATTCTGCTTGTGGGTTTCCTATGGGCATCTGGCCACTGTGTGAACAGAATGCTGGACTACATAGACCTTGGTCTGATGCAGCACAGCTCTTCTTATGTTCTTAAATATAGAGTGCCTCTGAGCATGTGCAGAATGTTTTTCTTTCACCACTGAGCACTTATTCTCCCCCTAATTCTATTCCCCTCCATGCAACCATCCCTCCTCATCCTACCATCCTCCAGCAACTCTTCATAAAAACAGATGTCTTGTTTTGTGCAACTCCTCTCTCCCTCTTCCTTGTTATGCACAAGCTGTCATTGTATCTTCCTCCCCATAACTCATTTGTGCCAAGACTTCACCGGGATTCAGCCAATGAGTCTGTTTTCAAAACTAGGGCTAAGTTATGGAGAAACTCTGAGCATATACTAAGTGCCTTTTCCTCACCACTGAAGCTAGAGTTCATGCCAAAACAACACCACCACCCAAACCCACAAATGACAAAACATGCATAGGACTGAGCTGAAAGGGTAGTCAATTCATTAGATGGAATTGGGCAGGCACTGTACTAAGCTTGCAGTACCATGCTCACAACTCAGGACTTATTTCTTTTCTTTTTTTAATATTTTTTATTTTTTTAAAAAACAAAACAAAACAAAACACAACAACAACATAAACACACAATACACATACACTAAAATATATCTTAAAAGTGTAAGATATCTACCTTTGGCTCCCTTCCACAACAAATGCTTATTATTATTCTCTAGTTCTTATCTTGGTTGTATATCATACATTGAGTTTATAGACCTTATCTCATTTCTCTCCTAATTTTAACAACAACAAAAAGAGAACCATCTCAACGTTCAAAATCCACATACATAGATATCATTTTTCTCTATTTCTTGTACAAATTCTATAAAAGGTTTCCAATCTAACATAAATTTAGTTGTTGATCTTTATTTATAATAGTAGGCTTTGCCATCTCTGCCAGCTCCATCATTTTCATGTTCCACTAGCTCACAGTTGGTATTCTTTCATTCTTCCACTTTTGTGCATACAGTAACCTTGCAGCCATTGTCATGTAGAGAAAGAGGGTTCCCCCCTTCTCTTTTACGTGTTTATCTGTTAGTCCCAATAAAAAAGTTTCTTGCTTTAATTCTATAGTAGTCTTTAATATTCTTTGAGCTAAAGACTGTATTCGTTTCCAAAATGTTTTAGCTTTTTTGCAAGTCCACCATAAATGATAAAACGTTCCCTCTTGATCTTCACATTTCCAACATTTTCCAGAAACACCTTTATACATTTTAGACAATGTAAATGGGGACATACCATGTAAATGGTATCCCAGCTGAACTGTTTAAAATCTTGCAAGATGATGCTGTCAAAGTGATGCATGCCATATGCCAGCAAATTTGGAAAACACAAGAATGGCCAACAGATTGGAAAAAATAAACTTATATCCCCATACCAAAAAAGGGAAGCACCAAAGAATGTTCAAACTATCGAACAGTGGCACTTATTTCACATGCCAGTAAGGTAATGCTCAAGATCTTGCAAGGTAGACTCCAGCAATTCATGGAACGAGAATTGCCAGATGTACAAGCTGGGCTTAGAAAAGGCAGAGGAACTCGAGACCAAATTGCCAATATCCGCTGGATAATGGAGAAAGCCAGGGAGTTTCAGACAAACATCTATTTCTGTTTTATTGACTATTCTAAAGCCTTTGACTGTGTGGATCATAACAAATTGTGGCAAGTTCTTGGTGGTATGGGGATACCAAGTCATCTTGTCTGCCTCCTGAGGAATCTGTATAACGACCAAGTAGCAACGGTAAGAACAGACCACGGATCAACGGACTGGTTTAAGATTGGGAAAGGAGTACGGCAGGGTTGTATACGCTCACCCTACCTATTCAACCTGTACGCAGAACACATCATGCGACGTGCTGGGCTTGATGAAGCCAAGGCTGGAGTTAAAATCGCTGGGAGGAACATTAACAATCTCAGATATGCAGATGATACCACTTTGATGGCTGAAAGCGAGGAGGAGCTGAGGAACCTCATGACGAAGGTGAAAGAAGAAAGTGCAAAAGCTGGGTTGCAGTTAAACCCCCAAAAAACCAAGATTATGGCAACCAGCTTGATTGATAACTGGCAAATAGAGGGAGAAAACATGGAGGCAGTGACAGACTTTGTCTTTCTAGGCGCAAAGATTACTGCAGACGCTGACTGCAGCCAGGAAATCAGAAGATGTTTACTTCTTGGGAGGAGAGCAATGACAAATCTTGATAAAATAGTGAAGAGCAGAGACATCGCACTGACAACAAAGGTCCGCATAGTTAAAGCAATGGTATTCCCCATAGTAACCTATGGATGCGAGAGCTGGACCATAAGGAAGGCTGAGCTTTTGAACTGTGGTGCTGGAGGAAAATTCTGAGAGTGCCTTGGACTGCAAGAAGATCAAACCAGTCCATACTCCAGGAAATAAAGCCAGACTGCTCACTTGAGGGAATGATATTAAAGGCAAAACTGAAGTACTTTGGCCACATAATGAGAAGACAGGATACCCTGGAGAAGATGCTGATGCTAGGGAAAGTGGAAGGCAAAAGGAAGAGGGGCCAACCAAGGGCAAGAGGGATATTCTAGAGGTGACGGACTCCACCTTGGGGGAGCTGGGGGTGGTGACGGCTGACAGGAAGCTCTGGCGTGGGCTGGTCCATGAAGTCACGAAGAGTCGGAAGCGACTGAACGAATAAACAACAAAAAAATGGTGACATATACCATCTATACATCATCTTATAAAAATTCTCTTTAAGACTTGTACATAAAGTAAATTTTAAATCTTTTCCCCACATACTTTCCCACTCTTCCATTGATATATTATGACCAACATTTTGTGCCCATTTTATCATACAATCTTTTACTTGTTCACCCTCTGTCTCATACCTTAACAGTCATTTATACAGTTTAGCAATACCATGTTCATCATTTGCACACAGTGCTGTTTCAAACTCAGATTCTGTTTGTTCAAATCCACCATTTTTCTCATCTATTTTAAACCTTTCTTTAATTTGCAAATATGAAAACCACTGAAACTCAGGACTTATTTCTGAGTAAACATGCAGAACATCAAGGTGCAAACCTCCCTGCAAAAGTAACTTGTGTTGGAATCCTATGCACACTTTCCTGAGGGTAAGCCTCATTAAACATAATGGGACTTCTCAGTAGGCATACGTAGGATTGCATAAATTAGCAATATTTATCTCCCCTCCACTTAAAAAAACAAACTAAAAACTCATATTTTTTTAAAATTAAAGCTTTCTGTTCATCAGAACATAGGAAGCTGCTTTATACCGAGTCAGACCCTGGGTCCATCTAGCCCAGAATTGTTGACGCTGACTGGCAGCAGCGGCTCTCCAGGGTTTTGGGCAGGATTCTTTCATAGCCCTACCTGGAGATGCTGGGGATTGAACCTGGGACCTTCTGCATGCCAAGTGTGTGCTCTGCCACTGAGCTACAGCCCTTCCTGTTGCTGGATAACGGCAACTGACAAACAAGACAGCCCCAGATTTGTTTCTCTGCAGCCATGTGAACCCACTCTTCTCAAAGACTTGAGTGAGGAGGAGGAGAGAAAACAACCCTCTTGTCTGTCTGTATAAAGTCAAATACAGTTCAGAACTTCTCTTGCCTGCCAAAGAGAATTCTCTTTAAGAATTCCCCAAGATATGCCCTGGGTGGAATAAAGAAGAGAAAGAAAGAACAGGATAGTGGAAGGAAGAAGAAAAGAAGAATGGTGATTGGAAATGCATGGGGGTAGGAGGGGTAGAGAGAATTTCCTAAGCCAAGTGGCTCCTTTCAGAGAGGTAGTACTTCAGAGGAATTTAGGAGGCTGTGCAGGGTTTGCGAGCATTGCACGTACTTAAATGAATTTTATGAGGTGAGGTGGCTGAGGGCTTTTTCTTGCTTTTTTAAAACTGTAGAACCTATTTAAAAGCCCCAGCAGTTTCTCGATCATGACGCCACATAGTCCTAACCCTCCCTTTGGAATTGAGTCCTACAGCTATTTAGGAGAAATTAAAGTGGAGGTGGAGAAAGACGTTTGTGGAGGCTGACTGGATCCTTTGCTGTACTGAAGCTACTAAACTTCTGCAGAAGCCAAAGCTTCCAGTTTGGGGCAGTAAAATCAGATGCCGTGTGAAATACCAGTATTTCACATGGAGCTCTTTCTTCCTTCTCCCTCTTCAAAATTTCATTGCAGGCAACCTCCCAACAGTGGGCATGTAAGAGCAAAAAAGTAGGGGGGAGAGAAGTTTTTTGCACCTCAAAAAAACCCCTACACCACAGATTAGGGATAGTGACCTCCTAACGGTCACCTTAAACACCTTCTAATTAGGATCTCTAATCCCCTGGGTGACTTGACAGTTTTTACTTTTTTAGACTTTGAGAAAGGGAAATTTTACACATGGCTAGCACAAAAGCCACTGGACCTAACTGTCTGACATTTGGTAGGTTCTGTCATCTCTGTAGGGGCTGCCAGGTCTCTAAATTCCATGCACGTATGTGGAAGCACAAAAAAATTATAGCTCTTTGCTTTGACACATTTTCTTGAAAAAAGCAAATTTTACCTGTGACTAGCACGAAGACTACTGGGCCTAACTGCCCGAAATTTGGCATATTCAATCAGCTCCATGGGGGCTACCAAGCTTCCAAGTTTCATGTATTTATCATACAAACTAAAAAAGGTATGGCTGTTTGTGTTTTCTAATGCAAGTCAATGGGAAAATGTAAAAAAACAAAAGGCAATTAGGACAGCTCAAAAGATCTGGGGCACAGCTCAAAAAAGATCTGGGGCCCGTGCCCAGGTGGGCCCGCTGCTGATGGTGCCCCTGCCTTCCACCAAGACAGATTGAAGCAGGGATGGGGGACTGTTGGCACACAAGCTTCTTCTGCTGTAACAGACGTTAAAATTAAAGCTTCATCTAGTCAGACTTCAAATCTAAGGGTCTAACTACATCACACTCAAATGCATGTATTTAGAACCAGGCAGCTGCTTCTACTAGGAAAAAGCAGCTTCAGGACCATAGTTTTCAGAGATGAAGCCATGGGGAGGGCCCATAGCCCCTTTTGAACTTGTCACTTTTCCACTGCAGTTGCTTCCCAAGCCTTCTCTTCCCCAGAGTCACCCCTCTCCAGGTATCCAGATACATATTGGCAAAGGAAACTATGCACCTACAACCTCATGGGGGGGAAAGTAGCTGGGTAGTTGTAGTAGCAAAACTGTAGGTAGGGGAAGGGTTAAGCGCCCTGGGGAAGGAAAAGGGTAATCATTTCCCACTGATAGTAACTCCTTCCTGAAGGTGCCTTTCGCTAACAGAAGCAGGTGACAGGGTTTAAATTCACACATTGGCATGTGAAGCGTAGTACGGCCCTGAGTGAAGATGCTGAACTGCCAGCATATGCCTGGTGTTGAAGGGCAGCACACTTTGGCCTCTACCATGGGCCAGGGGACCAAAGATCATCGGCGGGATGCTCCATTTGCCCCCTAGGAAGAATATCATGGCAAGGGGGAAACCAGCCTGGTTTCATCCATTCCCCCAGGGAAGGAGCAGCTGCACACAGCTTGCTTCACCCTCCCCTGCCATTAACGACACTTATAAGAACTGTGTAACTAAGAACTGGAGCCCGAGTTTGCTCTTGTCCTCCTTTCTCCCAAATCCCCTTTCCTCTTGTGTCTTGTCAGTTAGATTATAAGGGCAGGGATTTATTGATCATTGTATGCTGTTCCCTGGCTTGGGATGGGTGTATGGGTGTGTGTGTGTGTGTGATGATGATTTAATTTCTCAGGTTTTAGTATACTTTTGCATGTCCTACTTCTTCTCCATCAGGATCAGAGGTTTGTTCTAGGTTTATTTCCAGAAGACGGAGGAGAGAGAAGTAATACCAATGGCAGGAAGTGGGGGAAAGGAGACTGGGTCTCTGGTGCATGTCTAGGATTCCACAGTGAAACTATGAAACTTCAGGTTTCTAGACTCTGGATAGACTATCAATCAACCTATAGGCTGAGTGTGGGGTGAATTTGGAATTCCCACCATCCCACATTGTTATACTTTATATTTAAAAAACAACTTCTGGTCCACGAAACAGGATGTATTTTCATGTTTTCTGTACTGGACTTAGAGATGAACTTTTGGTTAAGTCAAATCTAGCTTAGCACTGACCAACAAGAGAACTGTAATACAACTGATGTGAATTTGTTGCCCCAATTCTCCTCAAATTCTTGTCTGTGAATTTCAATATTTAGTATTTTCAGAATATTCTATCTATGCACAAATATCCAGTGAAGATTTGGCATTTGCACCGGCATAACATCCCACGGCTTTGCAATTAATATTTCACAGTATCTGATGGCAAGGGATGGCAGAGAATTCCACCACGGATCTCGGTGAGGCCGAATGCCAGTGCATTCGGCCCCCCGAACTCCATGGCGGAACGGCCTGCCCCCCCCTCGCGGATCCCCCCCGGGACGAGACTTACCTGGGGCGGATCTTCCAGGCAGCGGCTGCTCCGGCGGCGGCGGCGGCAGCAGCTGCGGTGGCCGGTCTTCCGACCGGCTGCCGCCGCCGCCATTTCCAGTGTTAAAAAAAAGATGTGATAGGCTACGTAAAGATTTACGTAGCCTATCATGGCTAAGTTAAAAAAAAAAATGACGTGATAGGCTACGTAAATCTTTACGTAGCCAATCACGTCTGACTTTAAAAAAAAGCGTGTATGCAAATGGCAGCGGCTACGGCAGCCGCCATTTGCGTTCCTTATTTTGGCCCGTCTTAGTCTATGTAAATATTTACGTAGACTAAGAAGGGCCAAAATAAGGAACGCAAATGGTGGCAGCTGTAGCCGCCGCCATTTGCATACACACGTGTTGTTGGTTTTTTTTAAGTCAGACGTGATAGGCTATGTAAAGATTGACGTAGCCTATCACGGCTGACTACAGGAACGCAAACGGCGGTGGCTACAGCCGCCGCCATTTGCGCCCCTGCTAGCCAGCAGCCAGATGTCCGGCTGCTTGTGGAGCCGGCCGGTAGCTCCGCGGAATACCTGTGGAGCAGAGCCAGCCGGCCAGAATTCCAGGGGGAGGGACGGAGCGCCTCCCCCCCCCCAGTGGAACCCGGCAGAGCCAGGTAAGGCCAATTTCGTACATCCTTATAGATGGCTGACCTAAAGTAGCATATAGTAAAGTTTTTACTAATTTAATTCATTCAACCACTCAGAAAACATCCTCTTGAATGGGGACCAGGGGAGGGAACCAGGCAAATTCAAGTTATGTCAGATGCGTTTATTTACTTACCAATTTCTATGCTGCCTTTTCACGCAAATGTATCCAAGGTGTCTTGAATCTTTTTTTTTTTTAATCTGAAGTTTGCATTCTAGTTGAAAGTCAAAATCTGAACTGTAAAATTTGAAAATCTGCTGTACTTAGAATTTGTTCTATGTTTTGTTCCCTCTCTAATTTAGATAATCCCTCAGTTTCATGTAACGTGCATTACTTTGGGAAGGCCTGATATTCGAGATGTTGACATCTCAGCAACATGGCAAGTTTGCTGAGCCAAGTACATTGGCCCTGCTACCCCCACCCCAGCCAGTTTCCAATGCTGTTTTCTTATTGCAGGAAATTTTGGTGCTCTCCCTGGAGGAGATTCTGCAGAAGACTTTGTTGCCACTTCCTCGTCCAGTGAATGGGACCCAGTCCATGCCCCTGCAAAGGATCCATCTGACTATTATGGGAGCTGGCTGGGCCAGCAGAGCCATGGCCCTTCAGAAGAAACCAGGGCTTTGGATCGGGGAGCCCGAGATGTTATGGCAGGCCTGAGCAATGCCTGCTGTAAGTTGGGCTGTAGCAAGAGTGAAATCAGCTCCTTGTGCTAGATAGTAGTAGTAGTAGTAGTAGTGTGTCTGTGTGTGTGCACACATGCTTGGCAAAACAGGAAGTACATGTAAATATTTGTGAGCTTGAAGCTTAGACCATTAGACAGTAAAATGTGTGCACAGCTGGCCATGAATGTCTCTATGAAACATCCACTCCTTTCACCAAGCTAGGAACAGATTCCCTCGAATAATGGTTTCTAGCACCCTGTGGGTCTCACTCACTGACAGCAACCTACGCTCATGAAATGACATGAGGCATTTATTTGTGTGTGTGTGTGGCTCCCTTCACAATGTGGGTGAATTATAATAACATGGATGAGCCCCAATTACATCCGGTGTCAACAAATACATCTCCTGGTGTCCTGCTCCATTATTCAGTGCTCCCACTCCACAGCTGCCATTGGTAAACCTCTGGGAAAACAAACCTAGGTTTACCAACCAAAGTTTGTTTGCCCAGAGGCATTATGGCACTGGAATGGCAAATGTACCTGCTGCCACAGGGGCCCAAGGAGCATTCCCAGCTAGCACACAAGTGCACACAGGGACACATGATGTGTTGGGCCCCTTGAGGGTTTGTGTGTGTGTTCCACATTGTGAATGCACTCACTGGGTTTTGAGTTGAGCAGGACGGTGTCCTTGGGTTGCTGCCACTTCTCTGTTCATCAGTTCCTTCCTCCTGCAGAAGGGCCTGTCCTCTGAGAGACTGAGCGTTATGTCAAAGTTGAAATAAAAAGATGAAATGAAACAAAACTGAGAGATGAACTGTATTGACCTGGAGTTGCAAAAGGGATATGAGGGCCCCTCGAGGGGAGGGGGGTTTCTTAGCAAAGCTGACAACACAAGCAGGCCTAAAGTACATTTCAAAGCCAACTGGGTTGGTTCCACCTCACGCAGGACATCTGAAGAACAGTAAGGAGAGGACCAAGAGTTTGGATAACACCAGTGAAATTTCTCAAGGCAATTCTATACACCTCCTCATAAAACTATCCCTTCGGTCCCACATAGCATCAAAGCCTTGGCCATGTGTGAACAATGCTGGTGTCTCCATTCCTCCTGCTACTTGGCTAGATAATGACTTCAGGGGGGGGTGTTAATGAAGTGCATGCTCTACGCCAACCTTCCCCCGCCTGGTGCCCACCAGCTTTGTTGGGACTACAACTCCCTTCAGCCCCAGCCAGGCCTTTGTTGGGGGTTATAGTCCCAACAGCTCTGGAGGGCATCAGGTTGGGGAAGGCTGTCTTTGCAAACCACAGCCAAACAGCCTGTTTCTTCTCTGTAAAGCAGAGCGTAAAAATAGCCAAGTCGGGGTAGGGGGCACTGAAACCTTCCCCCAGCCACCACTTTCCCCCACCTGTGGGAATCCAGACAAGAGTTTACTTTGCATGCATATTCTGGAACTCTGCAGGTGAAAAAGCAGCTTTGTGGCTGATTTGCAGCACTGGGAAAGAGGTGAGGTGATTATCAGTGGAAAAAATAGTGAGTGGGCAAAGGCCCACGTGCCTTCTTCCCCCACCCCCAGCACTTTTCCATTCCAAATCCCTCCCTCCCCACATTGCTTTGAAGTGAAGAAGTGAGACATCAGGCTTTTATTTCACATGTTTGCGCGTAACATACACATACACACGCAGCACTCCCATGGATATCCAATATTTAAAGGGCCCGTCCTTTGATATTCACATTTCACAAAGCTCTTCCAAAAGCAGAGGAAAAGTAGAGCAAACAGATGACAGATTTTTACACCATTAAGAAACAAGGGGGCACAATCTGCCAGGAGATTCTCCTGGACAAAACCAACCATGAAAGAGTAGCAACAACATGTTATTCAGGGCACAATCCTGTGCAAGTTTAGACATAAAAAAGTCCTAAAACTTCCAGCATTCCCCAGCCAGCCATGGGAGTTGCTTGCAGCATTCCCCAGCCAGCATAGGAATGCTGGGAGTTGTAGAATTTTTTCTGTCAAAACATGCATAGGTTTATATTCTTTTATGCTATACTTTGTGGTTTTAATTTTTGTGAACTGCTTGGAGAGCTTCAGCTATTGGGCAATCAATCAATCAATGATTGCTACTGTAGTTAGTTAGGTTCCATTTGGATTTTCCACCCCAGGCACCAAAATCTCTTTTGGCCCAGTCTAATTCAGCTGTGATTGGCATTGGTTCTATGGCATACACTAGAGGTGGGCAACTTGTGGCCCTCCAGATGTTTTGGCTTACAACTCCCATCATCCCTTATAATTTGCTGTGCTGGCTAGGCCTGATGGGAGCCCTCCCCACCCCACCTGTCTTTAATTATGGATCCCACGTTTCCTGGGGAGAGGAAATTACTATTAAACCAGTTTAAGTCTATTCCATTGCAGTCATGCCATTGATCTCATGTCTGGCTTGGCCCTTAAGCTCTGAGGCTACCATTTTACTAGTCATTAGAGTCTACGTATGAAAACATTCTCAATGTGTGGTGGGACGATCCAGTTGAGCAAACTATCTGGCAGTGAGAGAGCTCACCCCCTTGGATTCATCTTCACATCTCAACCAAAAAGTTAAAATGGCACTCCTAACCTGCACATTTTTAAAGATATATGGAGAGGAAGGTTGATGGACAAAAAAAAAAAAAAAAGAGGAAAAAATGTTCCTTTGGAACATGATGCCCAAAGTGACACTGTCATACTGTTTCACGGTTAGGCCAGCTTTTAACAAATGGGCTAGCCCAGACTTTCCGAATGTGGTGCCCTCCAGATGTGCTGGACCCCTAACTCCCAGCAGCCCTGGCCACACATCTGGAGGACACCAGATTGGGAAAGTCTGGGCTAGGCAGGGGTGGTCAACTTGTGATTCTCCCGATGTTTTGGCCTACAACCAGCATAGCCGATGGTGAGTGATGCTGAAAGCTGTAGCCAAAACATCTGGAGGACCACAAGTTGTCTACTCCTAGCATATATACATACATAAGTCAGTCAATCTTTATTGTTACAACTTTAGGTCACAACAGAAAAACAAATAAAAAAGGACATCAATTATAACAAAACAAAGTATCCAAATAACAATAAAGCATCTATTTGTCATACAGCTGAGAAAGACAAAAATTGGCTCAGACTTGAACAGCTGACAAGGGGAAACCCACCCCTGCCAAGATAGTTGCTTCATTATGAGAAGCCAGCAGAAAGTCAGTTCATTTGCAGTTCTACCCAATGAGCTCTCCCCTCAAGAGCTGAATTGAAAAACTTAGTGCAAACTGCTGGGGGGGGGGTAGGGCAATAAAACAAATAATGAGGCACAACCCATCCAACCACTGCCAGAAGGTCAGAATCTAGAATCATATTTTCCTAAAACAACCGTCTAAAAATGCAGTTTGCATCTGCAGCATCCTCAGTCATGCTAAAGCAGTTCTAAGAGCAGGGTTAGAACTAAGCTTCAGGTAGCATTCACATTCAAACTCATATTTAATCATTGCATACCAAGGGGCCATCTTATTACTTGCAATGACACATGAATCAGACTGATTAGAAACCTGAACTCTAAAAATCTGTTCGATGGAAAGGGGAAGAAAGGAGTAGGGAGGGGAACTCTATGGAAAAACCATAATACTGAATGTGATAAACTAATATTTGGAGCCAAGTTAAACATTTTACTGACTGGACACCTCATTTGCTCCAAAAGATACAAGTTGGGTAATCTAGTGTTTGGGAAAAAAGCAGCTTGATCCAGTAATTAAAATTCTAACAACATATATTGTACCAGTTTCTGATCATAACAATGGAACAAAGGTACAGTAGGCATTATCCGTAGCAATTTATTTTGGAAGTACTCCATATCCAAAGGAATTTTCCAGCCCCAAATCTCTGCTCCATAAGCAAAATATGGTATAAATTTTAATTTCAATGAACATGAAGTTGACTCTATTAGGTGACCACCATTGTAGCCCAAACCTGAATATTCCATTTAATTGTTGATCAACCTTATGTTTTAAACATTTATAATCTTCCAGCTACTGGAAGATTAAAATAACATACCCAAAGATAAGTATGAAGAAACTTGTTCAATAGAATGGGAGTCAATTCTCCTCTGATGTTTCAGTCTTTCGTACAAAAAGTATGACTTTAGTCTTCCCATAATTGACAATAAATTGGTGGGGAGGAGTACTTAGTCAAAACTGATAATAAGCTATGCAGACCAATCTGCAAAACTGATAATAAGCTATGCAGAGTACGGTAATAAAAATAATTTATGCATACATAACTACATGGGCAATATTGTCTGAGTACAGGCATGAGAGCGGGGTTAGTAATTATTATGAAAGTCACTACCACAAGATATGGTGATGGCCATTAACTCAGATAATGCAGGGATCTCATGATCCCAGAATGCCTACCCACTGAGGAGGCTACCTGCTTTCTCTCTGCATGATTTACTGCTCTGGCCTTCTCTCCTTCCAATCAGCCTGGTTGGGCGGGCGGGGGGAGGAGGCAGTTCTGTGCATCAGGCACTATTGGATCATTCAGTCACCTACAATAGGAAGTATAATTACCATTCAGAGGAGACTGTTGCCTCTCTGCATGAGTTGCTGCAGGAAGCACACTCATGGGGTAGGGACTGCTTTGAGAACACTACTTTCATACTAAAAGTAAATTTTTTTGATGCAAGAGTGAAATGTGCCTCCTGTTTTTAATTTGAGGAGGGTGTGTGTGCTGCGGCTGCTGGAAGTGTACCTTTCCCATATCCTGAAGTCACAACATTGGGTATTTTCCTCCCCCCTCCCCCCAATGATAACTTGGCTGAGGCTGGGAAATGGAGTATGTCATGACTGTCAGGAGGACATGAGAAAGCTTTACTACCTGCTATGAAGTGGGGGGTGTTTTTGGCAGCAGCCTTGTGTTTATCCTAACACGTGGCTCCACCCTTTGAGGCCAAATTAGACGTGAGGCAGGGAGAAGACTCTTACGAGTCCCCTGGACTGCAAGGAGGTCAAATCAGTCCATTCTAAAGGAAATCAACCCTGACTGCTCATTGGAAGGACAGATACTAAAGCTCAAATATTTTGGCCACCTAATGCGAAGAGAAAACTCTCTGGAAAAGACCCTGATGCTGGGAAAGACTGAAGGCAAAAGGAGAAGGGGACGGCAGAGGATGAGATGGCTAGATAGCATCACCGATGCAATGAATATGAACCTGAGCACACTCCGGGAGAGTGCGCAGGACAGGAAGGCCTGGCGTGCTATGGTCCATGGGGTCATGAAGAGTCGGACACGACTGAACAACAACAAGGGAGACCTGTGAACAGTCCTCAATGGTGTATTTCAGTTAAACACACACAACAAAAACACCAGCGGAGGGGGGTGGCTGCAAATTCAGTTGAAGCAATGGGTGCTCACCCCAAGCTGATTTCCGATCAAAGGAGGAACGATCTGGGGTCCCTGACCCTTTTACTCATCAGGGGACAAAGAAGCTGAGAAGCTATTTTGGTTGGGAAAACAGCCTATGGAAAAAGAATTATGCACCTTGCCCCACACACACACACACACAGCTCTGATCAAATGCACAGCCACCTCCCCCCTACCCCCAAATCCCCTGTTCAGTTTAAGAAAACAAAAACAAGCCATGGCTACAATACTATTATTCACCTACCTTGGACTAAGCTCCATTGTACTTAATAGGCCTTCTTTCTGAGTAGACATTATAGGATTGCAGTGCTTGTTGGAAGACTATAGGCATCCTGTATCACCTCCGGTTTGGTCCTTACAGTCATGTGAAAAAGACAGCACACCCTCTTTGAGTTCTATGGTTCTATGTATCAGGACATAATAAAAATCATCTGGTCCTTAGCAGGTCTTAAAATTAGGTAAATACAACCTCAGATGAACAACAACACATGACATATTACACCATGTCATTATTTATTTTACAGAAATAAAGCCAAAGTGGAGAAGCCATGTGTGAAAAACTAAGTACACCCTTACTGCTTCCATAGGCATGAAGAGGCCAAGTAGCAGCCAGGCGCTGCTAATCAAATGCCCTTGAGTAATTGATCATCAGCAAGTGTGACCACCTCTGTAAAAGCCGAAGTCTCAGAGTTTGCTGGTCTCGAGCATTCAGGTGTGTGTTAACACAATGCCAAAGAGTAAAGACATCAGCAATGATCTTAGAGAAGCAGTTGTTGCTGCCCATCAATCTGGGAAGGGTTATAAGGCCATTTCCAAACAATTTAAAGTCCACCATTCTACAGTGAGGAAGATTATTCACAAGTGGAAAACATTCAAGGCAGTTGCCAATCTTCCCAGGAGTGGACGTCCCAGCAAATTCACCCCAAGGGCAGACCGTGCAATGCTCAGAGAAATGGCAAAACATCCAAGAGTTACATCTCAGACTCTACAGGCCTCAGTTAGCATGTTAAATGTTAAAGTTCATGACAGTACAATTAGAAAAAGACTGAACAAGTATGTTTTGTTTGGAAGGGTTGCCAGGAGAAAGCCTCTTCTCTTTAAAAAGAACATGGCAGCATAGCTTAGGTTTGCAAAGTTGCATCTGAACAAATCACAAGACTTCTGGAACAATGTCCTTTGGACAGATGAGACCAAAGTGGAGATGTTTGGCCATAATGCACAGTGCCACATTTGGCGAAAACCAAACAGCATATCAGTACAAACATCTCATACCAACTGTCAAGCACGGTAGTGGAGGGGTGATGATTTGGACTTGTTTCGCAGCCACAGGACCTGGGCACCTTGCAGCCATTGAGTTGACCATGATCTCCTCTGTATACCAAAGTATTGTAGGGTCAAATGTGAGGCCATCTGTCTGACAGCTAAAGCTTGGCCGAAATTGGGTCATGCAACAGGACAAGGATCCCAAGCATGCCAGCAAATCTACAACAAAATGGCTGAAAAAGAAAAGAATCAAGGTGTTGCACTGGCCCAGTCAACGTCCAGACCTCAACCCGATTGAAATGCTGTGGCGGGACCTTAAGAGAGCTGTGCATAAACAAATGCCCACAAACCTCAATGAACTGAAGCAATGTTGTAAAGAAGAGTGGGCCAAAATTCCTCCACAACGATGTGAGAGACTGATAAAGTCATATAGAAAACGATTACTTCAAGTTATTGCTGCTAAAGGTGGTTCTACAAGCTATTGAATCATAAGGTGTACTTAGTTTTTCACACATGGCTTCTCCGCTTTGGCTTTATTTCTGTAAAATAAATAATGACACGGTGTAATATGTCATGTGTTGTTGTTCATCTGAGGTTGTATTTACCTAATTTTAAGACCTGCTAAGGACCAATCAGTCAACCCTAAAGGAAATCAACCCTGAGTGCTCATTGGAAGGACAGATACTGAAGCTGAAGCGCAAATATTTTGGCCACCTAATGCGAAGAGAAAACTCTCTGGAAAAGACCCTGATGCTGGGAAGGACTGAAGGCAAAAGGAGAAGGGGACGGCAGAGGATGAGATGGCTAGATAGAATCACCGATGCAATGAATATGAACTTGAGCACACTCCGGGAGAGAGCGCAGGACAGGAAGGCCTGGCGTGCTATGGTCCATGGGGTCACGAAGAGTTGGACACGACTGAACAACAACAAAGGACCAGATGATTTTTATTATGTCCTGATACATAAAACCATAGAACTCAAAGAGGGTGTACTTTTTCACATGACTATAGCTATCTGTAATTAAAGCAGAGTCAGGCTGTCCATTATTGTAGTTATTTCTCACAGCACATCAGTGTGTATCCCACCATGAAGTTTGGAAATTACTGTCATAGCATGCATTGACCTGGTTCACACGTAGTGACAACGCAGAGCATGGGTTGCCATTGAATCATGGGCTGTCGTTGAATTGTCGGTTGTCATTACATGCAAACCCTGCACTGAAGTTTAATGATGGGTTAAGCAAACAATCCAGAGTTCACAACCCAACAACAAACCATGGCTTCTCTTCCTGAGTGGTTTGTGGTTAACCCATACCTAACCACAGAGAGTTCATATATAGCAACATCTCACAGTTCAACTACTCATACTTAACATAAACCATGGTTTAGTGTGATGTGCGATCCCAGCCGTACTCTGGCTTGCCATTATGTGTGAACCAGGCCAGTATGAAGAGGGCTGGAACCCGCCTCCAGCAAGCAAAGAAGGGCCTGCAGCAGTGTGTGAGGAAGGAGGTGGGGTCACTGGTGCCCTTAGGCAATTTTAGAGTCTGGACACCCCCTCTTGAAATGATAATGTGGATTACTTCACTGTAATCCCCATTCTACTGAGCGGGGGCCCTGAACTCTGCCCCAAAGTCCTGCCTTGAGGGCAGCACCGGTCAGGGAGACCCTGAGGCGCTGACCCGGAGGCTCAGGGAAATGGTCGAGGGGATTTACTCCCCGCCCTCGCCGCCTACACACGAGCAGGGAAGCAGGCACGGCGCGCCCCTCCCCAGCCCAAGCACGGCTGGGAAACGAGCGGCTTCCTCCGTAAGGCGGCTTCCTCCGTAGCGAACGAGTCCTACCACGTGCGTCCTTTACATCCCTCTCGCCTCCCTCTCAAAAAGACGGGAATAGAAAGGGGGGGGGAGGGCGGGGGACCCGGGACGTGTTTCTTCTCCCGGCTGCTGCGATCGCAAGAAAAAAAGGGGTGCAAGGCGCACGCCCTCCCCCAAGGAGAAAGTTGGTTTCGTCGGCCAGCGCTGAGAAGCCAGCGCCGCCTGAGCACTCGCTTTCACCACCACCACCCCCGCATCACAGCCTCCGCGATGCGGCCGGCTTGTGCCGAACTCCGACCCGGGGGGGGCGGAGCATGAGCGGGTTGAGATCGGAGGCGGCTGGCGGGCCCGTCGCTGGTGCGCTCTGCAGCGAGGGCGTTTCCTTATTCGGCGTAGTAGCGCCGCAGAGCGAAGGGAAGAGCTGAAGCGAGTCTGGCGGGGACGCCGAGGAAGGAAATCCCGGGAGGAGGGAGCGCTGGCGGCTCATGGAGGTAAGCGGGCTGAGCGCATATCTGGGCGGCGGCGGCGGCGGCGGCGGCGGGGAGGGGGGAGCCTCTTGGAGCAACCAGCCTCCTTCCCGAAGGAAAGCGGTTGGATCTTCCGCTCGCTCTGCAAAAGATGCTGTGATGCCAGGATGCGATCCTCCAGTGGCGGCCGTCTCTCTCTCGGATCTCCCCCGAGGAGGAGCTGGGTCTTGCTTGGCCGGGTCCTTCATCTTGTCCGCTGAAAGTTGGGTTCGTGGCCCCTCGATGAGGCGGAAAGAAGATGATTCAGCTGCCTGGTGCGCGTGAGTGAGTGAGTGAGTGAGTGGAAATGAGTCGATATATCAATGCGGCTTCGGGTGTATAAGCTGGTCCCAAACTGAAGGGGGGTGACGAGATGCCTGGAGCAGAAGGGGGGGTCCGGTGGGACTGGGACCTTGTTTCCGTTTTTTTCTTCCTTTGCCCCGGTCTAGAAACGTGTTTTTCTGGGCTGGAAAGCATTCGCCGCAATTCGCCGAGCTCAAAGCCTCGGATCCCAGATGAATGGAGGAATGCAGCCGCACCAGCTATTAAGGGAGAAAGTCTGAGCATGCTTTTAAAAACACACACCCTATAATGCAGGGGTGGGGAACTACTTTGTGGTGGGGGATCCCAGTTGACCCGCACTTACCCTCTGTGGATCAGATGATGTCAGCGGGCGGGGCGCAGCCGGGGAAAGCCCCGCGCAGGGAAGAAGCCGTCGCCTGTTGGGGAGGCTGCGCGGCGCGTGAAGCGCTATCTATTTGCCCTCCCGATTGGATGGGGAGTGGAGGGCCAAGGGGAATCCTCACTGTCACCTCTGATCGGTTGTAGCAAAAGGGGCCCACAGCTACCCCTCCCAACCGGGGAAGATAACAGCCAGGATTTCTCCTCCCGCTGTCCTCCAGGGGTGGGGGTCTTGGAGAGGGAGCCAGTGGGGGACCGCCACAGGCTGCATTAGGTTTCCCATCCCTGCTATAACAAATGCACTGTTGGTTAGCAGAGTTTTATGGGAGGGCCACGTGAAGGAAACTACCGCACAATTGCGCTCATTTCACATGCCAGCAGGGTGATGCTCAAAGTCCTACAAGCTAGGCTTCAGCAGTATGCGAACCGAGAACTACCGGAAGTACAAGCGGGGTTTCGAAGAGGCAGAGGAACTAGAGATCAAATAGCCAACGTTCGCTGGATCATGGAGAAAGCAAGAGAATTCCAGAAAAACGTCTATTTCTGCTTCATTGACTACACTAAAGCCTTTGATTGTGTGGATCACAACAAACTGTGGCAAATTCTTAAAGAGATGGGAGTACCAGACCACCTTACCTGTCTCCTGAGAAAGCTGTACGAGGGTCAAGAAGCAACAGTAAGAACCAGACATGGAACAACCGAGTGGTTCAAAATTGGGAAAGGAGTACGACAAGGCTGCATATTGTCACCCTGCTTATTTAACTTATATGCAGAGTACATCATGAGAAACGCCGGGTTGGATGAATCACAGGTCGGAATTAAGATTGCCGGGAGAATTATCAACAACCTCAGATATGCAGACGATACCACCCTAATGGCAGAAAGCGAAGAGGATCTAAAGAGCCTCTTGTTGAGGGTGAAAGAGGAGAGTGCAGAAGCTAGTTTGAAACTCAACATTAAAAAAACTAAGATCATGGCATCTGGCCCCATCACTTCCTGGCATATAGAAGGGGAAGAAATCGAAGCAGTGACAGATTTTACTTTCTTGGGCTCCAAGATCACCGCAGACGGTGACTGTAGCCATGAAATTAAAAGACGCTCGCTCCTTGGGAGGAAAGCTATGGCCAACCTAGACAGCATAGTAAGAAGCAGAGACATCACCTTGCCGACAAAGGTCCGTCTAATCAAAGCTATGGTTTTCCCAGTAGTAATGTATGGCTGTGAGAGCTGGACTATAAGGAAGGCTGAGCGCCGAAGAATTGATGCTTTCGAACTGTGGTGCTGGAGAAGACTCTTACGAGTCCCCTGGACTGCAAAGAGGTCAAATCAGTCAATCCTAAAGGAAATCAACCCTGACTGCTCATTGGAAGGACAGATACTGAAGCTGACGCTGAAATATTTTGGCCACCTAATGCGAAGAGAAAACTCTCTGGAAAAGACCCTGATGCTGGGAAAGACTGAAGGCAAAAGGAGAAGGGGACGACAGAGGATGAGATGGCTAGATAGCATCACTGATGCAATGAATATGAACTTGAGCACACTCCGGGAGAGAGCGCAGGACAGGAAGGCCTGGCGTGCTATGGTCCATGGGGTCACGAAGAGTCGGACACGACTGAACAACTGAAGAACAACAACACTTGAAGGAAGGGAAGTTGGGTAGGTGTGTCGGTCAGGTGTCCGTTGAAAAGCAGGGCCGCCCGGAGTAGCCCAGGGCTGAAACTTTAAACAGTAGCAGTTAACCAAGCAGAAGGCTCTGACTGTCATACCCAGGCTCACTTGGAAGGAAGCGTGCACAACACTTGTTAAGTTTAAGGTGTTAAGTTTATTTATAGTGGGGGAGGCAAGAAAAGCCATACAGGGACCAGAGTATGTTTAGAAGCAACATTTCAGGTCAGAAATAACTAAGGGTACCCAACTTGGTTTCAGAAGCCTTTGCCACATGTGAGGTGAGCCTCCTGAGCCAACCACTAGCTGGCTGAATAATTTCCTCAGGTTTTCAGGAGGTGGGGATTTCTCACAGCAACCCAGCTGAATTCATTCAGCCCAAGTGGCAGGAGTCCTATTCTAGCCTTGAAGGGCCTTGAGACTAGAACAGCATGAGAGAATGCACAGAGGTGGTGTAACAAGTGTATGCAAGCCATGTTTGCACAGAATGGTAAGCCAGGATTCTTCTGGATACCATGAAGGGCCTATGTGCTAGTGCATACAGTCCGTTCACTCCTGCTTGGTTTCTCATGTTAGCATGACCAACTAAACAAGGCAGAAATGTTTAGCTTTTCATCGAAACCTGGAATCCTGACTTGCTGCTGCCGTTACAAGCCAGGATTGTAAACCAGGATTTGTTCTTGGTTTACAAATTCTGGCTTGTTTGGTAGCAGCAAGCCATGATTCTGAGTTTGGACCACAAGCTAACTAAACCAATTTTTGATTGTTTAACTAGTTGTGCTGGCAGAAGGAGTCAAGCAGGGGTGAATGGATTGTGTGCACCAACATGCAGTTCATTCACAGTAAGACAGGATTCTTCAGAACACCATTCTGTGTCAACGTGGCCAATAATTAATATCCTTGTTAAGGACTGGCTGCTAACAAAACATGTTCAAATGATGGTTTGAAGTGAGTTTGCAAACCATGTTTTACATTAACCATGGTAAAGTTAATGATGGTTAGGGCTGCTTACCCACCTCTATGGTCTCTCTTCTTGTGAGGTAACAAGTAGCTCTTGCTGCGGTCTCAGTTTTTTTTTTGTTTCTTTGTTTATATCCCACTTTTGCTCTAAAGGTTTCAAGGTGGCATACATGGTTCTCCTTCCCTCCACCCATTTTATCCTCAGAACAACCCTGTGAGGTAGATCAGGCTGAGAGGTGGTAACTAGCCCAAGGTCATCCAGTGAACTTCATAGCTGAACAAGGTTTTGAACATGGGTTTCCGGAGTCCTAGTTGAGCAGTCTAACCACTATGCCATGCTAGCGTGTGGTTTCGTTGTATATTTAGGATCTTAACCAGAATTTAATTCTGGCAAGCAACAGGAACAGCCTTCAGAATCCTGTGCCACAGAAGGAATCTATTTTTAAGAAGCGACTTGCAACGCAAGGAGGCAACAAGTTCCTCTTTCAAAATGACACTGAGTTGGGTCTCTTGTTGAGACTCAGCTTCAGAGACATGGACTGGAGAAGAGGCATTGTTGCACCCACCCTGCATCTTGCTCCTCAGTTTGTATATGGAGGAGAGTTATGGGCTTTGAAGTCTTCCTATAATATGGAAATGCTTCAAAACAAATTGCTGAGAACAATTCTAAGTTTGATAAGGTGTATCCCTGCTTCATTTTTACATTCAGAAACTGGTGTAATACCAGTTAAATCTATCATGGTCATCAGGGCCTTTAATTATTGGCTCAATATTTTTTTTCTCTCCTTCAGCTAGATTTCCTAAACTGTGCCTTTTAGAACAAATGAGAGTTAGCCCATCAAACACATTATCCTGGTTTCAGACATTAATTTCTTACATTCATTATTATGGTTTTTCCTTTAAATATTTTACCACTTTGAATGTTGCCCATAGCAAAGAGGTTTTTAAGGAGAGGGTTTACAGTGTTTCTATCCAAACGGATCTCTGTTCACTGTCTAGTAACAAGATAGCACCTTGGTTTGCAAAGACCAAGCTTAAATTTGAATGTGAACACTATCTGACTTTAATTACAAACCCTCGTCTTAGATCCGCTCTCACACGATTGAAGATGGAGCAAATGAAAACAGCAGTTTTAGAAGGGCGTTTTAACAAGACTCCCTATGCCTCGAGACTGCCCCTGCTGTAGTGGCAAAGTGGAAGATCTGCCTCATTACTTATTCTACTGCCCTATTTATTCCCGAATTCGTTCTAAATATTTGCATCGTTTTCTTGAAAAAAAGTCCAGCTGGTCCGATTTAGACAGAATACATTTTTTGTTTACTTCCAAAAGGCAGTCTTACTGGCATTGGCCAATTTTGCTCTCACAGCCCAATCGCATAGAGTTAATTTTACAACCTTGCAGGAAATTAAAAATTGATATGATTTGTGTGATTTCTTTTGTGTATGTTTTATCTTTGTTATTATTCTGCTTGTTGTAACCTCTGTTTGAAACAGTAAAAGCTTTGATTGATTGATATTGCTCATCCCGAGTAAAACCACTTTGTTAAGCAGCAGGTACAAAAGAGATACACACCTCTATGGAGCAGGGAGTGAGAAAGCTGAGCCTTGTAGCTTCTAGGAGCAACAATTGCCTGTCAAGGTCACCCAGAATTTGTGGACTCCTGGTCAAGGCAACAAAACATGCTTAGCACTAACCATTTTTGCATGTTATTTCTGCACTGGGCCATTGTCACTGGCAGAATTAGATAGCTTCCCCATCATTGCACTGGCAGTTGCTGTGTGGGATGTGTTTAATACAGTCATCATAGGCTCCTACTGGACAGTACATGTGAACGACACCAGGGATGAGTGACACAGCAGCTCCCCACCACCCACTGCCATTCTCTGAGCTTGTAAAATTTTATTTTGTTTTATTTTTAATAATGATTTAAAATGTGATAATCGTGTTTTAATTTAATGCTTCACATGCTCAGCGCCTCTCCAGCGCACCACTCCGTGATGAATGCATGTGCGCGCGCGCACATATATGTATAATTGGTAACCTGGGACATTGAATTCAGCGCTGTGGGCTTCCTCCTACAATTCACCCTTTCCTGTCTTTTAATACAGGGCACAACTGGAACCTTGAGTCGCAGGTGGAAAGCAGCATGGCTGCTGCTTCTGGCATTAAAGGCCTCTGGGCTGAAAAAAGGTAAGGGATTGGTGTCCATTGCTTCCCTCAAACAGATCTGGCTCCAAAATTCTACAGTGGAGCTCTCCTTGATTGTGGTCCCCTATTCTCTCATGTATGCGCACTCCCACAGCTGCATGGAACGGCTTCTCTGTGGCAGTATCCCACTTGGCTGTGGTATTTGTGTGAAGAGCACAGCCTCATGGGACTTTCCTGCCAGGGGTTGACAATTTTAGGCTGGCCAAGCCAAGCACTGAAGTCACCAGCCGCCCCTTCCTGTCCTGGCAAGGGGAGCATGCTGACTTGGATGCCACTGCTTGGCAGTGTCCCAAGCGCCTTTGGGCAGCACACCCAGCCTTACTCCACATCTGCTGGCTTTTCCCAAGGGGAGGGCTGGTGGGGAGCATTCCAGGTGGGGTGCTCCTGTGTGAGGGTGCTCCAGACCATCAGGCAGGAGCATCCAGTTTTCCCTTCCCTCCCCCAGCCATTCCTGACTACACCGTACCCCAAACACCTTTGCAGCTTCAGAGTTTCAGGGGTGGAGGCTAATTTTTTTAATTTATTGTTATTCATTATACATTTATATTGGTCATATCTCCAGTATCCCTTGAGTTCCTCCAAGGAACCCTAAGCGGCATACATGATCCTCCTCCACTCCATTTTATCCTCACAGCAACCCTGTGAGGTAGGTTAGGCTGAGAGTCAGTGACTGGTCCAAAGTCACCCAGTGAGCTCCATGGCCGAGTGGGGACTAGAACTCAGATCTCTTGAGCCCCAGCTCAGCACTCCAGCCACTGCATCACACTAGCTCTCAGTTGCTGGCCACAAGGCAGTGTCACACTTACCAAGGTGCGCATAACTGTCAAAGCCTGTTTCCCACTCAGCTGGCACCCCAAGATGGTGGTGGTGGTCATACATAGCACCGCAGGAGGAATCTGTCCCAGCAGCTAGGTCTGTGTGTTGGGGCATTGTAGGGAGCTTCCTTTGTGCCTTTGAGATTCATATCCTTTAAAAAAAAACACTATCAAACCTTGTCATAATGGTGGATTCATAGGATAGAATCCCGCTAAAGTCTTACTTAGAGTAGACCCACAGAAATGAATGGGACTTAAGTTAGCCATGACTAGCTTGCCCCATTCCTTTCAGTGGGGCTACTCTAATTAGGACTTTAGTTGGATTCTACCCATAGGCTTGAGGATCGGTTTGTAGCTGTGACATAAGTGCGTAACTTGTCCCAAGGCTGAATCCTGGAATCTGTTTTCAAAACCTGGTTGAATCCTATAATACAGGAGGCAGTGAGAAAAGTGTATCAACTGGTCCAGAATGCTGCTGCCTGGTTGTTTACAGGCATAGATCATGGGCTGTGAATATTGCATTATGCTTGTTGCAGTGATGCCATTGGGCTACAGTGGTGTAATATCACGGAAAGTTCATAGGCTTGTCCAGGTACAAAGCGTCAGCGTCGGAATGCTCTCAGTCCAGCTTCTGGAAAGGAAAGGAAAGTTGTTAGTTTGGCTTGGGTTAAAAACCTCTTGTAGACTGTTGGGACAGAGGGATGTGTGAGGCAGGCCAAGGACTAGAAAGCTACATGGAAAGAGGTCCCAGGAAGCTAATAAGCAGGGAATCTGGAGGTGAGGAGGCTGAAGGAAGACGAAAGACCAAGCAGTTGTCAGGGTTGGATCGGAGCCCAGAGAGCCCCAAGCAGTTCTGATTCTGAGGAAGAGATAGAAACCGCGGGAGAGGAACCCGTGCACTGTTCAGAGGAGCAGCCAGGGGGAGAGCCCCTCCCGGTACACATTCCTGAGAGTGATAGTGACCCTGGCAGGGAGAGGGAGGCACAACAGCAGTTTCTGGATGCTAGGCGCTGGTGCAGCATCAAGCGGGAGGTGGCAGGCGCTGAGAAGAGGCGCTCAGCCCACTTGGCGCGATGGCAACAGCGGCACCCCAATGCCCCACGGGAAAGGGGTGGACTCTCTCCTCCTAGCCCATAAGTTCAGAGGTTTCCTGCCTTCCCCTCCAAACGGAGATCAACTGATTCCTAAGGTTAGAACCCCCAAGTAGGCAACTCTCTTAGGTCTCACTCGTAGGATCAAGCAGTTAGGATCTGTAAGCGTCATTAGGTTGAATGGAAATAAAGCCTTGGAAAAGAGTCCTATTGTCTGCGTGTTGATTCTGGCTACCTGAGGATCTCAGAAGGCAGCAGGGGCGACCTCCCAACAGCAGTGGTCTATAGAAAGCTGACGGAAGTATAGGTACAGAGGACACTGCTGCATGAGGAAAAGAGTAAGGGGGACAATGTTCAGGAACAGGGGCTAATGAGAGAGGGGGCTCTTGGAGAAAAACCCCTCACAGGCTTTAAGGTCAGGAGAGGCAGTGGGCCAGTTCACACATCACAGCAGCAAATAGCCCACGATTTTCCAGGATGCACACAGTGCACGAGCCACTTCCTCTTTCTGTAAACAACCTCCAGTCAGTCAGATCAGAGGTTATGAGTGTGATGTGCAGACCCGGACTGATACGTTGTTAAGAGCCTAAACAACCCAATGGTTAACCCAACAACAAACCACGGGTCAACTACAGGATTTTTTAGCCCCTAAACAACCCATCAGTCCAGGTTTGCACATCATGCTAGCAACTTCCGATTGGGTCGATCAGAGGTTGTTTACAGAAAATGGAAGTGCCTCATAGGCAGTGCGTGTCCCTGCGAATTGTGGATTAAATAACCCAGAAATTGTCCACGATGATGTGCAAACCAGATCGCTGCATTCTTTTGGGGAGGGAAGCTATGAATCATGGTGGCCAAAGAAAGTGGGATAGAAGAGGCTAGTAGAAGTAGACTGAGAAACAGGGGTCTGAGGAAAGGTTAGATGGTGGAGGCATAAAGTAGAAGGAGCCAAGGGGAAAAGTGGGGCTAAGGCAAAATGGAAGATCTGTAAAGTCTAGAAGGCTGTGACGTATTGGCAGGAAGGAAGTGGAGAGTCTAGAGAACTTTGTGCAGCTGGGGACTGTGAGTAAGAAAGGCAAGTAGGCCTCAGGTTGTCAAGTTCAAACTGTGAAGTAGCTTATTTTAACCATGGCACAGAAGGGAGCTTCTATGCCATAGCAGGGGGGCAGCCAGAAGTGTGGCTTATCACCCATTTACTTGACCCTTGGAACCGTTTACTTGATCCTTGTAACTCTTGTGTGTGGACAGGGGGTGGTGGTGGAGGAATGACTGACTGCGTCCAGGACATGGTTAGTGCTACTTTAAAGGAGGCGGTGGTCTCAACCACTCTTAGTAAGTTGTTCGTTAGGCGACTCCCAAAGAAATATTTTTGGTCAATGCTGATTATCTGAATCCATTTCAATCCAGCTTCAAACCAAGGTTTGGTACAGAAATTACCTTGGTCACCCTGGTGGATGACCTGTTCTGGGAGAAGGGCAGGGCTGTGCTCCTGTTGATTTCCTGAGACCTCTTGATAGCTTTCGAGACAATCAACCACAGTATCTGATTCTACTTCTAGCTGGCCAGTAGGTTCCAGAAGGAGGTGCTAGATTATTTTAGTTCAACCCTGTGGCGCATTCATTGTGGAGTGCCCCATGACGCATATATTATGGTGTGCCTGGCAGTGGCAGAGCCGGCCCTACCATTAGGCAAAGTGAGGCAGCAGCCTCAGGCAGTGTGGGGAGGAACAGTGAGGTGTTAGAGGACAGAGCTGTGTGTGTCACATGGCCTCCTTGTGCCTCCTAAGGTAGCCTGCTGCCCAGGGATGCAATGGAGGACATTGACCAATTACCGATGTTGAAGTGGGATCCAATGTGACACTGGTCAGCTTTTATATATGGGTTGAGAGAGAAGATGCCATCTTGTCTTTCACCTCAGGAAACAAAATATCTTGGGCCAATACTGTGCACTGGAGTTTCCTGCAACAAACAGTGTGTGGGGTGGTATACCATGTGGCTTGATAAATGCTCATTCACATGCATCTGGGAATTCTGATTGAGCCAGGTTTCCCAGACACACCCATGTAGGGTTTTAAAGGCATGCATGTATGTACACCAGTAAAGCAGTTTCCTGAATGGCTTCAGGAGTGGGTATAACCTCAAGACAGGAAGAGGCCGGGGTGTGATGTGAAAGGAGTTGTGCTCAGTTGGTTGCCTCATCAGCCGTTTCATTGAAAGATTAGAAAGCCACTGGAAAGATTACCTCAAGACTCTGCAGCAGCTCTCAGAAGGCAAGCAGAATGATGGGAGAAAGAGGATGGAATTCATCAAGTGACTTAGAAGATGTTAACCTGGGTTCCCCCTCCCCCCTTTGTGGTACAGCTGAGCATGTCTGGGCTTTGTGTTGGGAGGGGTGGGAGGGGATCGCTTGGAGCAGCCTCCCTCAACCTGGTGTCCTCCAGATGTTCTGGGCTACAACTCCCGGCATTCTTGACCATTGGCCATGCTGGGTGGGGCTGATGGGAGTTGTAGTCCAAGACATCTCGAGGGCATCAGGTTGGGGAAGGGTGACTTGGAGTATGGAATGTTAAATAAACTGAGGGGTGGGGTGGTTGGAGGGGGCATAAAATGACTTTTTAGGTGGTGGTGGGAATTTGGTCGGGTGAAAGGAAGGAGAGAGCAAGGAATCCTAACTTCAAGAAAGGTATTATGGCACCATGGTTCTCATTTACTGCCTGTGTTGAAGCGCTTCAAATTTTTTATCAAATTCCAACCAAATCCAGTAGCATACATTTTTTCTGACTAATACACACATGTACACAATATCAGAGACATTCACACACACACTCCTTTTATATGCTGTACACATTGAATTTTTACTCTTTCATTAGGTATTGAGCTCCTACTTGGGCTGTTTGCCTGTGGATGTTCCATGAGCACATCGGTTATAGACTAAGAATTATCATGAGTGAATTCCTTTGTTTCTTTAGTGATCTTGATTTATTATTACGTATGTTCTTTTTCTTCTTTTTGTTGCCTTTATTTTGTTAACTTTATTTCAAACTAAAAGTTCATGGGGGAGAAAAGAAGGGAAGAGGGTGGAGAGTAGAGGGGCTTAGCTGGGTGGGAATGGGTTTAGGACAGAGATAGGCAGCCTGGTGCCCTCCAGATGTTTTGGACTACAACTCCCATCCGTCCTAGCCAGCATGACCAGAAGCTGCCTTATACCGAGTCAGACCTTGGGCCACCTAGCCCAGTATTGTTGACACTGACTGGCAGCCAGGGCTCGCCAGGGTTTCAGGCAGGAGTTTTTCCAGCCCTACCTGGAGATCGCAGGGATTGAAGCTGGGACCTTCTGCATGCAAGGCACGTGCTCTGCCACTGAGCTACGGCCCTTCTTTCCAGTTGTAGAGTTACCGTTTTGTGGTCTTAAAACATCTGGCAGTATGGGGGCAGGGGTGGCACCAGATTGCCTATCCCTGGTTTAGGAGATTAGTTGTTCTAATTGCATTAATCCCAGACTTCAGTTCATTGTGGACTTGTTTTCATTGTTCCTCCTCGAAGAAACACTCCATTAATCCTTGATAATTGTCTGTGAAACCCCTCCTTAGACCCTTTTGAGCACGTCCCCTCACACCTACACTGTACTGTTACAGGACACTAAGACTGCGATCATGGCTTACAATAATAATTGATACATCGTAAGTGTTGCTGCTGCAGGCAAACACCGTTGATGCTGTTCACAGAGTCTTCTCCTCATGCTCAGTGGGCAGCCGAGGCTGGTGGCTCCGATGTCAGTGGGGCAGTGAACCTGCTCCGAGTTTCAGTCAGAACTCTAAAGGAGCTATCCAAGGTGCTCCTTTAAAGTTCTGACTGGTTCTGACTGGAACCTGGCATGGATTCACTGCCCCACTGACATCAGAGCTACCAGCCTCCCCTGTCAGGTGGCCTCTTTTTTGTGTGTCTTTTTTCAGCGATTCCACGGACAACTTCACTTGCTGCTGTTTGAGGGCCTCCAGAGAGGCTCCCAGGGGTAGCATTCCACTAGGCCAGGGATGGGGAACCTGTGGCCTTGCAGATGTTGCTGGACTACAAATCCCATCATCCCTCACCAATAGCCATGTTGGCTGCGGTTGGAGCTGGAGTCCAACAATATCTGGAGTGCCCCCCTGCGCTAGGCCTTGACAGCTACCATGGAGGATCATATAGCTGGTCAGGATGGTGGGGAGATTTCAGGAAACCGCTGAAGCAATGGCAGATGGGCAGAGCCGGGCTGAACTCCACCCTGCCCTCATCCTACTGTATGCTGTTCTGCTGTCCCCGCTCCCAGATAATTGCTGCATTGGCTTAGGAGGATCCTGAAAATTGTTTAGGTTTCCTCTCCCAAACAGTAACCTGTATCCCTGCCATACATTACGCCCATACCATGGCATAGATGATTTGCAGCATCCCAATTATGGATGATACTAGAACATGAAGTCGAACACAGGGTGTGACGTGATCTCTTTGTGCTGCGCTGTGTGCTGCCCTCCATCAGCAGTAAATGATACGAGATAGGGGCAAGAGTTGGACCGGACTGGACAGATGTTGCATTGTGGTTGAGGGTTATGATCTGGAATCCCCTGGTTCAAACCTGAACCCTGCCATATACTCACTGGGTGAACGCTATCTCTCAACTTCAGCCCTTCCTTCCCATAACATGTGGGTGACAATATTAGCCTACCTTGCAAGGTTGTTGTGGTGAGTGAATTACATGAATGTTGACTTCCAGTCAATGATGGATTTTCCCATGGATTTTAATAATATGCTGGCTACAATTACTATGGTTTTGGTGTTGATCTGGGACTATATCTCTGTTTGCAGGTGACCCAGATGCCCCCGTGGGTCTGCAGTGTTACCTGTCAGTACCGGACATCATTATGAACTGCAGCTGGTTCATTCAACACCCCCCAGATGTTAATGCCATGATTGTCCTCCACTACGAGAGCCTAAAATTGTAAGCCAAGTACCGCTGCTAGTGAGCCACTGTGCTGAACTAGCCCCAGTTAGCCTGGGGATTTCAGTTTGAAGGAAACAGGACTTCCCAAACGTCAGTCAGTCAGTTGGCTATTAGCCTTCAGGTGTAGATGTGTCTGCCTTACTTGTATGCATGGTTTGCAACACCCACAACACATTGCAATCTGCCCAGGGTTTTTTTTGGCAATGTTGATCTCTGAGGCCAGCAGCAGCGGGGAAAGAGCGATCCGTGTGATCGGTGGGGGGCAGAATTCAGGGGTGGGGGTGTCAGAGGGGCTGCAAGTTGTGCACCCCTGCCTTAGAAGCCCCAAATTCACAAAGGCTATGCTCAGAAGAAAATTACGCATGCAAATCACAATACATCAATACATTCATTTTTGCTTAACTCAATTTGTATGCTCCGTTTTGAACTTGATACATCTGCAGAATGTAGGGTTTAGTGGGAAAGTTTTGTAAGGAGGGGTGTGAGTAAGTCGTGGGCACTACCAATCTGCAATTAGGGAGGTTCGGCTATTGGGCGGTATAGAAATGAAATGAAATAAATAAATAAATAAATAAATAAATAGGGAGCTGCACATGCTTGGTACTGATTGATGTTGGCTGCTGCCATGATTTCTTTATTTTTGTGGTCTCTTTTTTTTTACTAGCCGTCCTAACCAAATTCACTTGGTAAAGGCTCAGAGTGAAGAGAACTGGCTGCTGATTGGACAAAGCACAGTGATACAGGGGGACGACTGCAGCGTCTGGGTGGAAGTTCACACTGCAGCTGGGACTGCAACCTCCAATAAGCTAAACTTCAGCATGTATGAGATAGGTTAGAGAAACTAGGTGCAGAGGGCCAAAGTGCTGGGGGGGGGTGTGTCTAGACCAGCTTTCCCCAACTTGGTGCCCACCAGATGTTTTGGACTTCAGCCTCCATCAGCCCCAGCCAGCACGGCCAATGGTCAGGGCTGATGGAAGTTGTAGTCCACAACATCTGGAGGGCACCAGCTTGGGGAAGGCTGATCTAGACAACCTTGTGGATACGTTTTAAGGAACCTTTCTCCCCACTCTAACAGAGTACCAGCCTGTTTTCTTTCCCACCTGTGCAGGCCCAGTGTTAGCACCTGGCACCCTCAGGCCACTCTTGAGGTCCTTACAAGGCCTCCTTGCACTGACACTTGTCCTGGGGGGGCACCTTCCAAACAGTTGGGTCTGTGAGCCACCATTTTAAATTCCTCACAATGTTCCCAATATAGCATCGCTCCAGGGCCTTGTGGGAAATTTTCAATGGCAGCTCAGAGCCACCCACTGACGCCATCTTCCAGTGGGTTGTGCAGCACACTGAAATGTCGCCTCCCTGACTGCCAGAAGGTCATCCCACCCCCTACCCCCGGCTTCTGAGAATTCACTAGCCATGTTCTTCCCTCGGTTCATTGGGACGAGTAACTTCAGTAATAAAACTTAGTGAAAGCTGAGAGTAACTTGGTCAGTTCTGTGCTCACTTTGTGAGAGTGTGGACATGCTGAGCTTTTACTATGTTCCCAGATTCCTCAGTGTCTGCAGTCCAAAGTAGGGATCTCGGAGAAATCCACAACAGAAACAAATGAGTTCAGATTTTGATGAACGTAACTGGCAGATTCCACAGCGGACTGGCTTTCCCTTTGTCAGGCGGATCCCACTGACTTGTGGACCGTTTTTCTAACTTTCCGGATTTTGCACAAATTTTGTTGTTGAAAAATACACAAAAAATTAAAAACCGGCCAAAAATGCGCATTTCCCCATAGGCTGAAACGTCAAAATGCACACCGGGGGGGGGGGGGTTTGCACATTTGGGGGGAATTTGCACATTTTTGCAAACACCCCCCATGTGCATTTTGATGCTTCAGCCTATGGGGAAATGCACATTTTTGGCCGGTTTTTAATTTTTTGTGTATTTTCATTTTTGCATGTGCAAATTTGCACAAATGCATATTTGCGCAAATTTAGGAACTACAAGAATTAAATTCCTTTGATGGGCAGTCTGCAGAGCTAAAGTCACCTGACAATCCGCAAAACACAGACAGAACGGATTTCACACAGTCTGTATATCCCTAATCCAGAGTGCACATGCCTGCTGACTGGTTGTTTCCTGGGAGTGGGACTGGGTTAGCTTTGGTTGTCGGGGCACAGTGCTGCTATCCTTAGCAGTTGTGGGTGGGGAATGGAGTTCAGTGGTAAGAGGCACAGCTTCTGTTGCCTGAGAGTCTCTCCTCTGTTGTGCTTCTTTCAGAGAAGCCTCCTCCTCCAGAAGTAAAGTCTGTGGAGTGTGATTCCTATGGGGCTGAAGTAACATGGAAGCCACTTATTGACCAGCATCTCATCTATGCCCTTCGATACAGGGCATCCAAAGACCATGACTGGACCTATGTGAGTCTGTTGTGTGTGTGTGTGTGTGTGAGAGTGAGAGTGAGAGTGGGGGGGGGGCGGTGTTTCTGTGTGTGCCTTTCCTTCCCTGCCATCTGGCTTGTCCTATGAGAGGAGAGCTCCTGGCTGAGGAGACCTGATGCACTTAAGGCGTTTTTGTGCCAACAAACTCAGCGGGGTGAGGATGTGCTCAGCAGGGAGCCACAGCCAATCCTGGCTCTCTGACCACTGTACCTACGTGGTACACATGTTTTCAGACACCTACCTGTCGCATCCGTACGGGGCAAGCGCACCTTGAAGCTGCAGTGCTGTGGGATAGAATCAGAACCAAAAGCCCCAGTGGAAGTTAAGCCACATGCATACAATCCTAGGCATGTCTCCTCAGAAGTAAGCCCCATTGACGTCAATGGTAGTCCCAAATAAATGTCCATAGGCACTAGAGCTGTGGCCATTCCCGTTGGATTCTTATGGGGATGTTCTGTTTTTTGCTTTGACTGGGGTTGTGATGTGTGTGTGTGTTTGTTTTTACCTGATTTATAAGCTGCATTATAAAAAGGAAAATAAAAAGCATTATGTTTTGTTTGTTTTTACCTGATTTATAAGCTGCATTGTAAAAAAGAAAATAAAAAGCATTATGTTTTGTTTGTTTTTACCTGATTTGTAAGCTGCATTGTAAAAAAGAAAATAAAAAAGCATTATGTAAAGGCTATAAATACCAAAAATAATATTGGTGACTATTTTCTTTCCCAGCTGCCTGAGGAACTTGTAGGCCAGGCGAACCACTACATTGAGGACCTAAAGGCGTTCACTTCCTATGAGGTGCAGGCGCAGTGCAGGCCGGAAAAGGGGTTTTGGAGTGAATGGAGTCCTTCCAAGCACTTCCGAACTCTTGAGGCTGGTAGGTACCACCCCGGAGGAAGCAGAAACCCATTCTGATTAGAGATGGATGCAGTAGCAGCACCGCAGAAGCCTGGTTGATATGCACGTTCTCAAACTGTTGCATTCACATCTTACATTTTGAGATGTATGCTTGACACTCTTGGATGTACAACTACAAGACGCAATATGTGGAGAGGCTCCCTGTCTAAGGAGTTCCCTTGTACTGAAGGGTTTGGGTAGGGTTACCTTAGACTTCCAAGATTCTGTTTCTGTTCTGGGAAGAGGTATGGGTCTAATAGTTTAAAACCGTGACCTCAGAGCCTCAGCATCTGGGTTCAGTTCTGTCCTTGATAAATTACCTTTGTTCTCTGAGCCTTTCTGCATGAGGCATTTATTGTATGTTTGCGATTCCTCACTCATGGTAGTTTGCAAGCGCTTTAAACAACATTGTCATCCTCCAGGGCCCCCCATTCTTTGCAACCATTTTAGTGGGGGGCAGGGTTTCTAATGACGAAAGTTGGGTATTTCCATGAATGGCAGCATGAACTTTTGTGTAATTGTGCAATTCGGCTGTACCACAGCACCACCTAGTGGTTGTGTAATGGAACATATAGAAAGGCAGAGAAAGGAAACCCTAGAAAAAAACATGTGCAAAGGAGCAGATCTTAATCCTACAAAGAATCCAGAAGCGCAGGCCTTGGTAAAGTGGCAGGTAAGACACCTCATGTAGAAAAGCCCTTTGCTTGTATCCGTATGGAAAGAACAGATAATTCATGGTGCTAGCCCATCGTTTGTTTCTTGCCCATATTCTTTGGGGAAAGCACCTGGGTTTGTCCAGCTGCTCTATTAATTCTTGCTAACCATTTGTTGCCTCTCTGTTACCTTTAGGTCCACTGGGTCAGGTAGATGTGTGGCAAAAAGTTGATGTCTCTGACAATCAGAAACGCCTCCTGCTGTGGAAGGTAAGGTGGACCCCACTGGCCTATTCCTTACATGCACCGCTCTTATAGTACAAGCCAGTCCAGTTTCTCTGGGGCTGTGTCAGAAAGTAGGTGGAAGGATTTTAGAGACAAGCTAAGGATGATCTGGAGGAGTGAACATAAGAAGAGCCCTGCTGGATCAGACCAAGGTCCATCTAGTCCAGCATGCTGTTCCCATAGTGGCCAACCAGCTGCCAATGGGACGCCCACAAGCAGGACATGAGTGCAACAGCACCCTCCTGCCCCTGTTCCCCAGCAACTGGTGTACATAGGCATACCCCCTCTGATCCTGGAGGTAGCATATGGAAAGACAGTGTTCGGAAGGTGTAAAACTTATCCCCATGACTTGTCAAAAACCACAGCTAAGTGATACTTTTTCAGGGCACAAGTATTAGAGAATGCATTAAGAATGAGCTTGCGCAGGAAGGCACATGAACACCTTTCCACTCTGTTTAAGAGCATAAGAAGAGCTGTGCTGGATCAGACCAAAGGCCTCTTAGTCCAGCATTCTGGTCCCACCCAGATGCCTCAGTAGGAAGCCCACCAGCCGGATGTGAGTGCAATAGCCCCCTCCTGCACTTGTTCTCCAGCCACTGGTATTGAGAGGCAGACTCCTGCCTCAGATACTGGAGGTGACGTACTGTATACACATAGGTTTTATACACATATGAAGCTGCCTTATATGAGTCAGAGCATTGGTTCATCCAGCCCGGTATCATCATCTCTTTCTAGCAGCAGCTCTCCAAGGTCTCAGTTAGAGAAACTGCCAGAACTCCTTTAGCTCAATGGTGGGGAGCTGTGGCCCTCCAGATATTGTTGGACTCCAGTTCCCATCAGCCCCACCCAGCATGGCCAATGGGTAGGGATGTCCAACAACATATGGAGAGCCAGCTGTTCCTCAGATGTTCTTTAACTCTCACTCTCTCTGTGTGCCTGTCCTGTCCTGTCCTGTCCGGCTGTCCTGCCTTAATGAGTCAGTCTATACTCTCATTTTGAGTAAATTGTGAGAGCGTTTCTGTGCGTGTTTCCTGTGTCTGTGTAATGTTTGCTGCAAAAGGGGAAGTTTATGTTTGTATTTGAGCTCTCTCCCATGGATGAGGTATTAGGTTTTTGCTTCCAAGAAGCATGGGTGGAGATTTCCAGTAACATATGTAGTAAAAATGTTTTGGGTTCTTTTGTGTTGTTGAACATAAAATAGCTCTCTCTGACTGTGTGTTGCCTGCATAATTGTGCTGTATGAGTCCAGCATCGGGGGCACAGTAAGGGGCTAGCCCCAGGGCCCATCATGGCCTCGATCCAGCCCTGAGGATCATAGCTTTTGAGTTCTCCAGAGCTCTTCGTCAGGCAAGATGGTAAACAAAGCAAAAGGAGGCGGGAGGAGGAGAAAAGTGACTGATACCCAAGTCATGGAGTCTTAAGATGGAAAGGAGGCTGCAGACATTCAAATTAGACTCTACCAGTTACAGAAGCTCTTCTAAACAGCTTGAGCAGCACCATTTCTCTAAGACCAGCAGCAGAGGCTGGAGCAGCTTCTGAGCTGGGGGGCTTACTGGTGACCCCAGCATTGTCCAGAACCGTCGTGAGTTGGGGTCCTTTTGCTGAGAAGTGGGTGACCAGACCTATGGGTGAGAGAAGAGAAGGCATAGGTCATCTTTCCCCAACTTGGTGCTGAACGACTATTCCCAGCCTCCTGCTGGGGGATGCTGGGAGTTGTAGTCAAACCCATTTGGAAGACACCAAGTTGGTGGAGGGTAGCAGGCAAGGCCAGTCTTAACTTTTTGAGTGTGCTGGCACTTGGCAGGGAGAGGGTTGAAATGACTCCAAGGTGCCTTTTCATTCTGCTGCTCTCAATAAAATTTTGTTTCGCTTGTCTTTCACTTGCCAGCTTGGTGCTTTTAGCAGCTGTGTGGCAGCCTGTGCAGGTGTTCTTATCACGACAGTGTTATGCTGAGAGAAGCTACACCCTGTTGGATTTTTTTTTGCCCTGTGGCGCAGCTTGTAAAGGGCACGCTACCAAAGTAGTAACCCTATGTACAGTGTGGTGGTTGCAAACGTGAGGAAGGCCTGCCCTGATAACCTGCTCCAGAGGGGCAGGTTATGTGTGGCTGTGAACGTCCTGGCTGCAGGATTTGTTCATTCTCTCGCCCTCCCCTTCCTTTCTTATAACCCCTTTATTGACAGTGAAAACCTCTGCCCTCCTCCCTTTTTACAGGCATTGGACCCAGAGGCAGCTCAGGGAAACATCCTGGATTATGAAGTTAGCTATCGGGACCAGGGGGGGAACCTCGTCAAGAAGATGTGGCCTTGCTGCAAAGCTGTTCTCCCTCGCACTGCCAACTATGCCTGGGTATCAGCACGCAATTCTGTGGAGAAGACGCTGCTGGCCAACCTCAGCTTGGAGCAAGCAGGCAAGGATTGATAATGCGGCAGCAGAGGCCTGTGGGGCTTCCTGCACGGGGTCGAACCAGTAGAGCCTGGTGACTCCTATTTCGGTGGGGCTGTGAATCCACTCTGGGTTTCAGCCAGCACTAGTCAGAATTCTAAAGGAGCTACTCAAATTGCTGGGTCCAGCACCTTGGATAGCTCCCTTAGAGTTCTGACTGAAACCCCCTGCAGATACACAGCCCCACTGAAATAGGAGCCACCCGCCTCCACAGGTCTGTACAGTCCTTTTCTCTTGTGCCCTATTTCCTGCCACCTTCATTAGGTGAAAGCTGAGTCATCCTCCCGCTGAAGGAAAAGCGGTTGCTGTTGTCCTGTGTGCACTCCCCCCCCACCTACTGGCAAGAGCGCTTCATTTCCCGTTGCCCTTTCTCTCCCCACCCTTAAGAAAATATCTTCATCTATGCTAAGTGTATAAATAGGCCCATGAACCACTTGAGTTCATGCCCAATGGAAATGAAATGGGGCCATCCCAAAATAAGGTTGTGATTTCTACATACTCAGTGGGCTCCCGTTATAAACAGAGGTGGGTATATCCCTTCATAAATTTAAAAATTAAATTTTTAATTTATTTGTTTTGTTTTGTTATTTGTTTTGAAAATGAATTCAAAACAAAACAAAACCCCACAACCAAACAGTCAGGCAAGGACCTGTAAGCATCCAGGAGCTCAGGAATATAAAGGATGTGAGTTGATGGGGCTTGGAGAGGAAGGAGAACGGGAAGGGCGGGAAGAAGAGGGACTTGGCCTACTTAAGCCCCAACAGCTTATTGTAGCCGTCCCCCGCCTGGCACTTCCAGATATGTTGGACTACAGCTCCCATCTGGCTGAGGATGATGGCAGTTGTAGTCCAACACACCTTGGGGGTGCTAAGTTGGGGAAGGCTGGTTTATCGTAAGTATCCTGGAGGTGGGGATTAAGGTTGTGTGCAATAAAAGAGGTAAAGTATGAAGGATTAGGGTATAGAAATGTAATTTCTATACCTTAATCCTTCATATTTTACCTCTTTTTTATAATTTTAATTTTAATTTTTTAAATAAAATTGTGATTTTATCAAATTAAATAAATGAATACAGGATTCCAATACATACTGAAATCCCTTAGTTGCTAAGAGAAGGGGAGAGAAACATGTGATGGAGAAAAACAATCTGCAGTTCCTTCTTCAGCTGGGGTTTGTCCAGATTTTCTGCATCTTAGATACAAACTACATGTTACCTTTCCTGCATAGTTCTGGCCTTGAGGGCAGTGTGTTTTTGTTTTACAGATTGCCAGCTAAAGAGGCAGATCTGGATTGGAGCCCTAGAGGGGGAGGCTTTAACCCTTTACCCCCCGGCTATGCTCCCATCTGGATCAGGGGGATTGCTCTTGCAGTTTGCATTGTCAAAAAAAATCTATTGAAAGAAATAGAAGGCAATGTATTGAGGATGATAGCAACGCTCTGTAAAATGACAAGCCATTTTGCCTTTTCCCAGCACTCCCTGGTCCCGAGGACGTCCGGGTACTGACTGAAAAAGGCCTGGGTCTCAATGTGACATGGAAGCCCAGCACAAGCCCTCTGTGGGTCCAGCCTGAGGAGTATGTGGTCGAGTGGAGAGAAGAGCTCCGCAGCAAGAATGAGATGTTGAACTGGACACGCAGGCCTGTTAGCAGTGAGAGTGCCCTGCTGAGAGGTGAGTGGCAGTGCAGGGCACGGGGGCAGCTTAGGGAGAGAGAAACTCAAGGCCAACCTACATGCGCCATTAACTGCACTTAGGCAATTAATGTGTACATTTATTTTGCTATGTGAGGACATAGCTCTCCAAAACTATGAGTTGCATTTCGAGGGAAGTTCCCACTTGGAATGTAAATAAGCAGCTTTGGAGAGGTTGTTTTTGGTCCATGGCAGGAAAAGACAATGTTAGATTTCCCCCTCTGCAGTCCCCCAAGGATGCTCAGAATTCTCCATGACTGCTGTTGACTTAATAAAAAGCGTGCACACTCATCACACTTATGCAATTCACCTCACGTCTGTGTCTCCCCCAGTGTTTGCAAAGGGGGCGGAGTAGGAGGCATGCTGTGCCAGCCTACATAGAGAAGCTTAATTTGGGGCACATGGGATGTGGCGGTTGCTGGGAGACCAGGTTTGATTCCCTGCTCTGAGGGAAAAGGCCACGGAATCCAGTGGATAGAGGGTGATGTGGTGGGGGTTTGCCTGCGCTTTTGGATTCTGCCCTGGTTTTCCTTCAGAAAATGCTGAGTTTAACGTAGGGAATATCCATATTAATTTTAGTTTCTGCAAACAGGTCATATATGTCTCCTGCCCGCATATGTGTGGGATGGAAAGAAACTGTGGTAACAAACCTGTAATAACGTCAGGGGCCATGCTTTCTCCATGCTTCTAGGGAGTGGCTTGTGCAACATACGTTGCTTGCTGGTGGTACCGCCTTCAATTGTCTGTCATTTTTTTTGTCTCCCCCCGCCCCTTGCACTCCTCAGGTAACTTTATGACAGCGCAACCATACCTTGTGCATGTTTATGCTCTGTATGCTCATGGATACAGTGCTTCGGACCCAGTACGAGCCTATGCCGCGGAAAAAGGTATTCTCGGTGGGCACGGGGGAAGTGGCACTTGTCAGCACGATTGGGAAATGTTCCAAATATTCCTCACACACCCCCACACACCCCAACTGATGTATTAGCTTTGTCTTGGCAGGGAGGCGCGTGTGTGTGTATATAGGTGTGTGTATATTTACAGTTATATGCATGCGTACGTGTGTGCATGTGTGTGTATGAAAGATAGAAAGACTAACAACTGAGCATCCAAAAACATATTTAAGTGAAATGTTTCGGCTTCCACCCTCATTGGTAGCTCTGCTGTTAAATGGATATCTGGCACTCCTAATATCCATTTAACAGCAGAGTTACTGATGAGAGCGGAAGCTGAAACGTATTTTGAAGTAATACAATCCATGTTATCTCATTCCCACTTCATTCTTCGAGCCTTTCTACATGAGGCTTTTACTGTGCACTCGTGATTGCTCACTCATGGTAATTTGCAGGTCCTTTACATTACATCGTCATCCTCCATGGTGTCTCCTGTGCTTTGCAACCATTATAGTTTTTTTTTTCCTTACAAGGAAAATCTGGTATTATTTAGAAATAGCAGAATGAAAGTCTTGTGTAATTGCGCAATTCCGCTATACTACAGCATCATCCAGTGACTGTATAATGAAACATACAGAAAGGCAGAGAAAGAAAACCCCTTAATCCTGCAAAAAATCCAGAAGCAGAAGCCTTAGTAAAGGTGCAGGATAAAAGCCTGATTTAGAAAAGCCCTTCATGTGGATCTAGACATTGTTCCAGCTTGCAAGAAGGGGATAATCCAAGACTCAGGTTTCCATGTTTTAACACCATGCTAAAGTATAGATCTTCTTATTTATGTAGCCTTTTAACCAATCCAACACAACTTCTCCTAGTAACAAAGGAAGTCCAATCATCAACTGTATGTTATCTGCCACAATTGCCCAATAAGGCTGAATTTAAATACCGGACCACAAAAAAGGAACACCTGGAAGCCAGGGGAAGGGCTTATTTAGAAACATCATGCCCACTAGGCATCCTGTCCCCCCCCCCCAAGCAAAGGAAAGACCAGACAGAGGGAACACAAACAGCATGTAACAACATCATAGAGACCGTTGACATGCCCAGAGCAGCCCACACGAGGTCATCCCAGTGCGCTAGTGAGGGCAGCAGCTAAGGTGTGGCTTTGGGGTGCTGGGATACTTACGTGTGAGCTGGGGTGGGTGGCAGGATCCTGCCAATGGGTCACATCCATGGGGCAGCACCAAAGGGGATCCTCCCTTTAGGGTTAAACAAGGCCAGGTAGTGTGCATGTGTGAGACAGACAGACAGAGAATATAATACTTAATCTGGATAGCATGTAATGGTATTAGTGCAAGGTTTTAACTACTACTTCCTTTTAAAGCAACACAAACCAAAGAACAATCTCCTGTCTTAAACACATAAGACATCTTCAATAAGTACAGTTTTATTTAAATCCCCTGTCCACTTAAATTTAGAACATGAGACAAGACCTGCTGGAGCAAAGGCCTGTCTGGTTCCACATCCTGTTTCTATAGTGGCCAACCAGGTGCCCCAAAGGGAAGCCCACGAGCAGGAGGGCAGCCGCCCCTCTCCTGCTGTTGTTCCCCAGCAACTGATATTAAGAGCCACGTTGCCTCTGAGCTTGGAGGCAGCATGCAGCCATCATGACGTGTAGCGCTTGATAGCCGTGTCCTCCGTGGATGTGTCCCAGTTCCCACTTAACAGCCATCTAAGTTGGTGGCTGTTAGGACGTCTTGTGGCAGAAAATTTTGTAAGTTAACTCTGTGCTGTCTTTTGCCATTTTAATTTAATCATAATTGGATATATTGTAGATCATCAATCGTTGGATTTTAATTAGCCATTTCCTGATCTGTTCAGAAGCGGGTATTTCCAAAATATCCCTTGCACTGTGCAGACATGTATCCATAATAAAGAACATTAACTGTAGATAATGCAAGATGGAAGGTCTAGAAATGAAACCACGCTTTACGCATGTACCAAAGCACTCTGTCAGTTCCAGCCTGTCCTTCTCTTTTCTAGCACCATCAAATTGTCCCCAGGCACTGCAGGACAGAAGCGTTTCCTCTACAGCCTCTTTCATCTTCTGGGAGGAGATTCCCTTAGTGGATCGCAACGGGCACATCACCCACTACACACTCTACCTGAAGCAACCATCTTCAAGGACCCTCGAGGCAAATATGACCAGTAAGTGAGACCCAAGCCCGAGTGGCAATTAACAGCATGGATGGGGAGGAGGGAGGAATTGGGTTGGGGTCCCCCCTGGATTTGCCTCCATTGAGCGCTTTGTTACAGCTGCCTACATGGATTTCCTCTAGAATTTGCAGATACAAAAGGTCTGTGGCAATTTGGGGGCTGGGAAAGTTTCTGTCTAACATTTTCGGGTGGGAAGCTGTATTTCTTTGTTCATGTGCCTGTCCCGTTCATGGATAAAGCAACATGGGGTCTGTTTTTTTCAACAAAAGGGGTGTGTTAGTGAGAGCAGCTGAACCCTCCACTGCCTTACGTTGCTATGCCCTGTCACTTGAAGCAGCTCTGGAAGTGAGTGGAGCTGGGGAGAAAAGTGCCACAAGAGTCCCACCCGATCATATAATTGTGGGTATCTTTCAGCTTGTATGACTCAGGGTTGTGGACGAGCTGCTTGGAGAACTGAGGCCCACCATTTGCCCTCTGGACCCTTGTCCATCTTGGCTCATGAAATCAGCAAGAGCTGGGCTGGGTATTTGGACCTCAGAGGTGATTGATGCCTCCTTGAAGAAAGAGGTGGTCCCCACTAGCTGAAAGGAGGCAGTGATGAGGCCACCGTTAAAGAAACAACGTTTAGAGCCAAAGGTTTCTGGTAATTACTGCCCAGTGTCAAATTTGCCATGCTTGGACAAGGTGTTGGAGCATGTGGTGGCTTCTCAACTCCAGATAGTATTGGATGATGCCGATTATTTGGATCCATTCCAGTCTAAAATTAGTGTGAGTGTGAGCACAGCCCCATGTGCATCCAGAAATATACATGCACATGCATCTTGGCACATGCCATCATACGTGCACACATCTCAGAGTCTTTCTACACTATGCTTTTACTGTGCGCTCATGACTGCTCACTCATGGTAGTTTGTGGGCGCTTTACGTAACATCGTCATCCTCCAGGGTCTCTCCTGCCCTTTGTAACCATTTCCCTGGGTTTTTTTAGATCAAGGAAAGTGTGGTATTATTTAGAAATGGCAGAACGAGACTCTCGTGTCTTTGCGCAATTCCGTTATACCACAGTACCATCTAGTGGCTGTGTAATGAAACATATAGAAAGGCAGGGAAAGAAACCCCTCATAAAAAGTATGTGTAAAGGAGCCGATCTTAATCCTGCAAAGGATCCAAAAGCAGAAGCCTCAGTAAAAGTGAGGGATAAAAGCCTCATGTAGAAATGCCCTCGGTCGGCAGGGATGGGGAGGTTTAAATCTTCCCACTAAGATCTAGGGATAGCTGGGGTGTGTGTCGAGGTGACGGCCTGATGCCTTCTCCGTGGATTGAATTTGGGCACAGCATTTTCACCACAGAGATGCCAGGACAGTGTCTCAACCCCTTTTGGCGTCACCAAAAGTTATGAAGGCCATGTGGGGGTTTGGTCTCTGTCTGTCTTTCTATGCCAGAGACAGGGGATGTGTGGCCCTCTAGATGTTGTTGCACTGCAACTCCCCTCATCTCTCACCATTGGCTCTGCTGGCCAGGGCTGGTGGGAGTTGCCGTCCATGAACATCTGGAGGGCCACACGCTCCCCACCCCTATGATATGCCATCTTTCTGGTTCCTGCCTCCCTGCCCAGCATGAGGCTGGTGCTGTGAACCCTGGATGGTGGACGTTGGCCGCCGGCTGCCTAGGCTCAGCCTCTCTTCTCCTAATTGCAGTTGATGCGACAGAGAGGAGCCGCATGCTCTCGGGTCTGACGCCGGGGACGTCCTACCAGCTCTGGATAACAGGCTCCACCTTGGCTGGAGAAGGCAGGCCCAGCCCACTGCATCACTTCCACACGCCAGGTAGGACGGGATGTTGGGCTGCCTAAAGCAAGTGAAGCCTAGTTGGTGTGTGGACAGGAGACATCTCAGGAAACACCGGAGCAGGAGGGGCCCTTGATATGCATGATGGAGGACACCTCTTTACCTTCGAACCAGGTCTGGTCTCGGGGGCACCTGCAAGGAGGAGAGCTCTGGCCAGCCCTGGCTGTTGTGCAAAGGCTTCTTGGCATCTGCTCTGCCTAAAGACACACACACACCTGGGAGATCTCTGTCATTGGGGTCGGGGCCACCTAATGTCAAGGGGGTGGTGCGGTATTTCCCTACAGCACCCTGCTCTGCCCAAGTGCAGGATTTCTACTCTGTCTCCTGGGAGTGAAGCGCGACCTCATGTGGGAGAAAGTAAAGCAGCTCACACCCTTGTTGCAGGGTGGGAGGTTAATTGGGGACTGTCGATGCATGGTGGCGAGAGTAACCTTGGTGTCATCCTCATGATCTGCAGATGGCCACTGGCTGCGCGTCGTGGTGGTACTCCTGCCAGCGGGACTCCTGGTTATCGTGGCCTTGGTTGTGGCGCTTGCTAAGCGCAGATGGTAGGTAATGAGAGGCGGAGGGGGAGTGTGGTCGGGTCACATGCTGTCTCACCCAGCCTCTGTGGGCATCCTGAGTTTGTGGTGGGCACGGGTCCTCCCTCGCCCTGATTTCTTTTGTAGTCCTGTGCAGAAGCTCTTCTCCACTGTCTCTTCCCCGCTAGGGTCCGCAGCTTCTGCCATAAGATCCTGCCCCCATGTTGCTGGGAGGAAATTCCAGATCCAGGGCACAGTGCTGTTGTCCTGAAGATAAATGAACAAAGCACTGCACCTGGCATGGTAAGAAGCAGTGGGGGTTAAAAAAAAACAACGCACATGCACATTGCAAGAAATTTGCAGTGGGGGGTAGGTGGGAAGTATCTGACTTCTGGAAAGAACTTACAGACCCGGCCGCCTCCATGTTCTGAGTGTTCCCAATAAGAACTAAGGCCAGTAACAGATTAAACAACGCTAGATGATTGATCAGCCATCTTCGAACAGACTAACTGATCATGTAATCTGTTTCAATGCATGTGTTTATTGCCCAAATCCTTAAAACTGAATCAGTGTGTGTACACACCTTAATCCTTTCTTCTATATATTGAAAAGATATGTGCCTTGTTAAGATCCTGACGGAGGTATTAAGGTGTGCACACACCATGCTGATTCTTCTGGGAGGAGGAGAAAGATTGGGCTGTCACTCTTTCTCTCTCTTCTGGACCATTTGCTATTGCTGTTTGCAGGCAGGTAGGTGTGTGTGTGTGTGTGTGTGTGTATACACTGTTTGATCTGCTGGTTGGGAGGGCTCCAGCTTCTTTCTTGAAATGGTGCCCTCCTTGGCTGGCATCTGTTGCAGCTCTTGCCAGTCAACTGGCTTGGGCTGGGGAGCGCATCCTTCTACCGCTTGAAATGGAGCGCTCTCTATAGCACAGACATTTTGCAAGGGCTGCAACTGGTCTGCTCGTTGTGGGGGGCTCTTGTTTCAGACATGAGTCAGGAGTCCTTCCAGGCAGTAAATGTGTTCTGTGCAACATCTGTTTAGACATTGGGGGAAAGTTTCTTTCTCTTTAGAGAAGAGCATTCTTCCCTTCACAACTAACCCAGAAGTAGAGCATTGATCAGTGACTCCAGTGGGGAACTCATGCAAACCACCCAGAAAACAAACTGGTGTGAACACAGTTGAGGATAATTTGAAGTTCAATATATATAGCCAGTCTCTGTCCAACAGCAAGTGGCTTCTTCAGTGTATTCTTTTTCATCCCATATTATTGCAGCGCATCAGCACCAAAGTAGTTTTGCTATTGTGTGCCCTTCACCTGTGGATGTGCTGATTTTAAAAATGGCCTCCACTGATTAGTGGATGTTTTGTTTGAGTTACTAATTAAAGCTTACAGTCCTAATAAGAACATGTTAAGAGATGCAGTACAAATCTTATGAACAACTAAGAGTAAAATCCCCAATGAATGGAGCTTCCATTCATTTAGATTTTCCCCACCCTGTATTAAGGGCAAGCTATAATACATCCATACCTTCTTTATCCTTGCAAAACCCTCATGATGTAGGTAACATTCCCTCCTTTTTTGGCTGTACCCTTTTCATAGCAGCCTATCAAAACAGAAGTATGAAGTATTTTAAAGACTGACAGAGTTATTGTAACATAATGCATGCATATTGTAGCATAATGCACAATACATCAAATGCATGAAGTGGACTCTCATCCACGAAAGCTTATGCCACAATAAATCTAGTAATGTTGAAGGTACCATAAGACTCTTAGTCTGTGGCAGCAAAAACAACAAACGCTTCCAGGGATTTTTCATAGAAATGTAAGCCTATGAAACTACTCCTGACATGGAGATGGAGTGCTGAGGGAAAGCGGCACCAGTTTTAATTTCCTTGTGTCGGGCTGTTGAAGGCACAGGAGCACAGCCACTAAAAAAATAAACACATGGCAAAGCCCATCACTTGATCCACTGGATCAAGGAAATTACCCAGGATCATGTTGGGTGGCTGGGTCAGAGCAGGAGACTAAGGCTGGTCTCCATGCAGAAGATGGTTGGCTTCTGGCTTTTCACTTTGCATCCTGGAGAGCTTGGAATTTTGGTGAGCAGACGTCCACAAATCCACTCACCAGGGGTGACTTCCTCCAGCGCCCTGGTGAGCAGGGCATCTAGCATCACCAGACAGATTCCCTCCCCAGAGGTAAGAAATAGCATGTGTCCTGGGCACTGACTGTTTCTTACCTTTTCCATACTTCGGCAAAAACAAGAGAAGAACCTGTTTTTCTCCCATGCCCTCTGCACCTGATGGAGGAGTGGTGGTGACCCCAAATATTGGCTGGCTGGTAAGCCAAGCTGACTTTTATGGATCTCTGCCAATGACATAGGGTGGCCCAGCTTTGGGATCTGAAGAATGGATCTCAGATACTCGAGAGCCTTGCTAAGGATTTATCTGGGGGAATCCTAGGGAGGCCTTTCCATCACTTTAGCCACTTGTCATGAAGATGTGGTGGTCAATTATTGTCGATTTGCTGACCGTTGAGTCTTCATATTACTCCCCTGCATTTCTTGCAGAATGCCCTAAGCCAGGACCCAGCCCTGTCCCCAGAAGGAGTGGACATTGTTGAGATAAAGGAGCCAGTCCCACAGCCAACAACGCCCCCTGCTCCGGTGGAGATCTCTGGTTATGAGAAGCGTTTCATGCCCACCGTGGAAGAGTTGCAGAAACTGTTTTGAGAAGGGAAAAATCAACGCTTTCAACCCCTGAGGTCCACTGAGGCGCTAGCCCTGGTCCGGCCAAAGTTCCGAGTGGCATTTCGTGGGGGTTCATTCCTCAGCCTGGGAGATGGCTTAGGAAAAAGTCTGTGCCATATTCTTTAGCCTCTGATGTGCCTTTATGACCAAAGAGTGGGACTTCTGGTTACAGCCCCAGGTGGTCTGCAGAGACGATGCTTCTGTCCTCAAAACAGCACCGAGTGAGCCCTGGCCAGGGAGGACAGAGACTGTGCCGGATGTCTGTGGGAGGCATCGCCCCGCTCCGGACTTCCTCAGGGATACAGGGGACGTCCTCTCCTGCTGAGTTGTCACACTTCTACCTGGGCTCAGTCTTTCTGCCCAGACGTGATCTCATCTCTTTGCCCTTCTTCAGCCCATCGCCTGGATGCTGGAACCAAGAAGGGAGAGTTGGGATGGCCGCTTCTTCCAGATACAGGGGCTCCGTTTGTCTGATTGGGCTCTGCTTCAGACTCCCATTATAAACAGCTGCTGCCAGAAACAGAGTCTTGACATCTGTAGCCCCAAGACAGTGAAATTACCTCATGGGTGAACAGAGGAAGCCTTTGCTTCCTGTTGAGAAGGGCTCTAAAAACTTTACTACTTTTTGGGGTGGGGCGGGTTCCTCTGCACAAGGAGTTTTATTACTTGTCACTTACAAGCTGTTGGTTAGATTTTAAATATAAATTTTATATGTTTTTATAGGATTGTTTTGTGTCCTCTTTCGTAAGCTGTATGAAAAGCAGCATAGAATTGCCTGGAAAGGATGGGTTGCGTTTAAGCAAGACCACATAGAAGATGTTGGGTGCATACAGAAGGGCACTTTGGTGCGGTTTTCCCCATCCTGTCACTGTGACCCTCACTTCCTGACCTTTGTAACACTTGCAGCTGTTTCCCCATTGTGAAGCTGCTTTCCGTTCACCATCTCTATCCACCATCAAACCCTGGAGTGGCATGCTTTCCCCCATCCCCCAAAGAGAAGTGTTTTACATGCCAGGAGTTCTGTTTTTACTAAGGATCTGATTAATATATGTTTGAGGGGTGTTCTTGCCTTACTCTTCAGTCTTCAGGTGGGTGGCTTGTTCTTTTTAAGTCCCTTTAGAACATAAGAAGACTCGTGCTGTATTAGATTGAAAGTCCTTGTTGCCCAGCATCCTGTTTCCGCTAATGCAGCCTTCCCTAACCTGGTACCCTCCAGATGTGTTAGACTACAACTCCCAACATCGCATTGCATGGCTGCCTGGGGGATGCTGGGAGTTGTGGAAACTGTTTTGAGAAGGGAAAAATCAATGCTTCCAACCCCTGAGGTCCACTGAGGCGCTAGCCCTGGTCCGGCTGAAGTTCCGAGTGGCATTTCGTGGGGGTTCATTCCTCAGCCTGGGAGATGGCTTAGGAAAAAGTCTGTGCCATATTCTTTAGCCTCTGATGTGCCTTTATGACCAAACAGTGGGACCTCTGGTTACAGCCCCAGGTGGTCTGCAGAGACGATCCTTCTGTCCTCAAAACAACACCGAGTGAGCCCTGGCCAGGGAGGACAGAGACTGTGCCAGATGTCTCTGGGAGGCATCGCCCCGCTCTGGACTTCCTCAGGGATACAGGGGACGTCTCTACAGGGGATACACATCTGGAAGGCACCAGGTTGGGGAAGGCTGCGCTAGCAGCTTGTCCAGTTTCTCAAGAATGAGGCTTCAAGCAAGCGGGGCTTTGTTGTTGCCCCATAGCAGCTGGTATACAGAGAGGCTAATAGACATCGATTGACCAGATCTTCTCATCGGCTTCTCAAGTCATCCAAAGCATGGGTGGGCAGAATGTAGGTCTCCAGATGTTTTAGACTTCAACTCCCAGCTTTCCTGACCATTGGCTATGCTGCCAGGGGGCTTCTGAGAGTTGATGTCTCAGTCATCTGGAGATCTACCTTCTGCCCAGCCCTGATCTAAACCACTGTCGAACAGCACATCTTGTTTAGGCGCGCATCCCTCATTTTGTGCGCATATCCACAAATACCTCTGTGTATTCCTCCATTGTCCTTTGTGGCTAATGAAGCTCTGCTGTATGTTGGGACTGTGCAAATGGAGACGGTTCTGATGCTGCTTTGGCTCACATACTAATCCCACAGCAGCGCTTGCTGTTTCTGAAGATTCTTGGCCACCTCCTTTGTAGTCACTGCATGTGAAGAGAGCGCCAGTCCCTTCAGTGTCACCGCCAGCTATGGAAAAGTTGTCTTGGTAGAGCCTGAACAAGATTTCTTAGCTCAGAGCTGTGACCTTGAGCAGGGATTAGCTCTGTTATAGCACTACACTGCGGCCCATGAAGGGCCAGGGGAGCCAGGGAATGCTCCCCGGGATGGCTGATGTGGAAGCGTAGGAGTGTTCCATGCACTGGCAGAAGACTGCACCCTCGGTGGAATCGCAGCTAACAGGACTTGCAGCTGAAATAACCTGAAAAAACGTTTCTAGGAAAGATAGTGCTGCTCCCTAGAAAGGTGCATGTGTATCGAGAAGGGCAAGCCATGTATTCACACAATGTATTCATACCATGAGGTATCTATGTAGCCTTAGTTGCACACTTTCCTGCAAGGGCAATTGGCAGCTCTGACAGAAGTTTAAAAGTTGCAAGTACAATCCCCCTTTGCCCACTAGGCGGCAGGACAGTTCAAGATGCTTTGGACACAATTGCTGCCCCTCCTCCTCCCTCTCCCGGTCCAATCCACCAATTCCATCCATTGAATTCCTGTTTCATTGCTTCTTATTTTGCCCCAGCAGTGGTGTCACACGTAGTCTTCATGCCTTCCCCAACCTGCTCCCCTCCAAATGTTCAGGCTTTTCTACATGAAGCTTTTAATCTGCATCTTTACCGAGGCTTCTGCTTCCAGATTCTTTGTGGGATTAAGGTCGGCTCCTTTACACATTCTCCCCCCCCCCCGCCCCCAGTATACTTTCTCGCCTTTCTGTATCTCCCATTACACAGCCATTAGGTGGCGCTGAACACCCCCCACACACACACAATGATTGCAAAGCACAGGAGAGGCCCTGGAGAATGATGGCATCATGTACAGGACCTGCAAACTATTGTGAGTGAGCAATCATGAGTGCACAGTAAAAGCCTTGTGTAGAAAGGCTCGACAACTTTCATAAGCCCCAGCCAGCATGCCCAATGGTCAAAGATGATTTCTTTATATTTTCATTTATATCCTCCCTTTCCACTAAAAATAGTACTCAAGGAGTGAAGGGAGTTGTAGTCCAAAACATCAGGAGGGAACCGGGTTGCAGAAGGCTGCTGTGTGGAATTTCATATTTCATGCACAATTCTCAGTATTTAGGGCTTTCTTGGGGTAGAGCCTAGAAATCCTGCCTGGAAACATTTCTAACCCGAGCCCCCAATTCCTGGTATGTCATGTAGAGAAAAGCCCTGGAGCAAGCTTCCCCAGCCTGGTGCCCTCCAGATGTGTTGGTCTGCAACTCCCATCAGCTCCAGTTGTAGTCCAAAACATATGGAGGGAACACTGCTCTGGACTCGTCCATCTTCATCCCCACCCACTGGACACAACTGTCTTAAGCCTTCACATGGGACCAATCCAAATGACATATTTACTGCGCGTGCACCACAGTTTGTAGCAGTAAACACAGTAAAGCTTGAAGCAGAGCAGGAGAGTCAGTCAGGGCTCCCTAGCAGGCGTCCATCCCATGCCTTGAGTGTGTTTATATGGTTCAGCCTTCCCCATGGTGTGGCCAACACTTCCTTGAGATGTGTTGGCCATGCTGGGGAAGTCTGGATAGGCAGGGGTGGTCAACTTGTGGCCCTCCAGATGTTTTGGTTACAGCTCCCAGCATCACTCACCACTGGCTATGCTGGCCCAGGCTGATGGGGGTTGTAGGCCAAAACCCCTAGAGGGCTCCAAGTTGCCCATCTTTGGGCTAGAGCAAGTGGAGCTACAAGGTAAGGGTGTGTGATTGTCTCCTGAAGGCCGAGTCCTTTTTGGTTTCGGTGGGTGATGTGGGACTGGGAACCAGGGCTCCTGGGTTCACTTATTCCCAGCAGTGTTAAATGGAGACAAATGATACTTCCTCCCTTTTGTGAACTGTCCATGAGACAAGAGCCTATCTCAGCCCCTTGGTGGAAATAAAATTGTTTGCTTCTTCTGGCAAGCCCGCTGATGGCTCTGCTTCGCTGTGCACTGAACAAAGGCTGGGCCCGGTCAGTTTCACATTTCACTTGTGGAGTTACCAGGCTGGAGTAATCTGTGCCCCTGTGAGAACCTGATGCCGGGCGCTCCTCTTCCAAGAATCTGACAAGCTAACTGCTGCTTTTGAAACACTGGCAGGGAGGAATGGGAGCATCACAGTGCTTTTGCAGAACTCCCCGTTCATTTCAATTAGGCTTGTGCAAACCTTTATCATGGCTTGTGAGCAATCCGCCTCCTACGCTTCTGCCCACAATGGCACCCCAAATCTGCCATTTGAGGCAGATTTGGGGTGCACTGCAGGATGTCTGCTGACCATACGGCACCAGCAAGAAAGCTAAGCCACATGCTGCGGGGATGAGACAACTGGGGAGAAAGCACTTCTCTGCAAGCTCTGACCCTTTTACTGTACACAACGTGTTGGGGACTCTCCAAGTAAAGCTACGTGGTACAGGAGAAAGGTGAACAAAGCTCTATGCTGTAGGGGGCCAACCTAGAACATGGGCGCACATGGCACAGGGAATGGGGTTGCAGCATGAGTGGTACCACAGGCCTGGCCTCAGATGACGCAGAGCCAGGCCTGCTCTCCTGTGAGTCTCTCCAGCACAGTGCTACTTCCTGATTCAATAACCCACAGGTAAAGAAATTCCAATTCCTGGGGCAGGGGGTATGTAAGCACTGCAATGCACGGCAGCATGGCAGCATCTTATATTGTGGACTTCACACATGGCACTTTTGCCCGAAAGGTTGACAATCGCTACTGCTTACTACTGAAACACCAGGCCTTTACCATGAGCAGCTGACCCAGCAAAATCCAGGCAGCCTTTCTTAGATGAGCAGGACTTTGACCCAAACTCTCTCCTATCCAATCACTTTGTGCACTGCCACCCTCTCGGTGTGCAAGTATGTAGATAGCTGACATCATGTGGTGGCCTTAAGTGTGTGCTGTGAGCCAGGAAGATACACACCCCTCCTTCAAGTCTCACCTCGGTCAGAAACTCATCAACCCTATTTAAGCGATACACCTAACATTGGGTTAATAGTCCCCTCTTTCCAGGGAACCCTGTGAATTGTAGTCCACCCAGGAAGAGAACACTAATACGGAACTCTCAGCACCCCACCAAATGAAGACCCACATGATTTGGGATGGGAAAGCCATGACAGATAACTGGAATAAAATCAGTACAAGTTTGTAGTGTAGATGTGCTCACCAGGTGGCTTTAAGTCAGCCACTACTCTCTCGGTTTTCTCCATTCCCCTGCAACTGCAAATTGTGCTCACTTACTATTTTGCCTCCATGCACTCCATCTTCCCCATTTGGATTTGGGCCTGGAAGACCAAGGAAAACTGTGGGTGCATGGAACATAAGTTGTAAGCACACACAGTTTCTGACATAGCACAAGACCATTACTGATCACTGGACATGCCTGTTAAGGCATCAGCCTCTGCTTCCAGTTTTGGGGAGCCTGAGGCAATATGAAGTAGCCTTAACTCTGGTCTTAAATGGGTAGGTCTTATAAACAATTTAATTATTTTTAAATTATTCATACCAATCCCCATGTTGGAAAAAGGCTGCTGGTGAAGCGACTCTTAGCTGCTCAGGACAAGGGAATGTAAGCCAGGACCCCTGATCACCCCTCCACATGCCTGCCTTCTAGCCCTGCTGCTTCTCCAGCTGTGGTTTTTGATGATGATCTTACCAGATAAGATGCCAATACCCAGAACGTCTCTGCTGAACCGCACCATTCCCGATCCAGAGCACAAGACCCTTTTTCTTACCCCCAAGCACAGCCAGAGGTCCTGCTTATCACTGCATCTGACTTTTAATTGAGACTCTCTCTCTCTCTCTCTGTCTCTCTCTCTCTCTCTCCTGCCCAGGAACTGACATGTAAAAGGCCCTTACTGGCTTTGGTGGGGGCCCTAACAGAGGTTATACGATTAAAACAAAGTGCATAGAATAAACCATAACAAGAGGGGGAGGAGGGTGGAGGGCTGGGGGTCTTGGTGCCCTGGCAGAACACAGGCCCAGTGCTTGTGACAGGAACGGAGGGATCGTCTCTCAGTCTGGCCTTGTGAGGGGCAGCGTGAACTCTGTGCCGTGTGAGATCTTAGGGGGGAGGCCACGATCAGCAGGGAGAGTTCCAGCAGTGCCTTGTCCAAAGCCTCAGCAAGGCAAGGAGTGCACTTGTGTCCAAAGTGTCACACAATGTGGAGCCTTGCCCGCCAGATCAATCGCGTGCAGCTGGGCCATCTGAGCAAGGGGGCAGGAGGCAGTACCGGAGGGGAAGAAGGTTCTGCTCAGCACCTGGAATGGGCCCAGCCTAATTTGACGAGTAATGCCGAGTTGGCAGAGGGAGTCAGGCACATGCGGAGAGTGTGGATGTTGAGAGTTCTGCATGCGTATGGGTGCCTCAGTGTTCAGCCCTGTGAGAGTCATGTACAAGTGTGTGGAAGCAGGCATTTGTGTGGTGGCACATAAAAGGCGGGGTTTTCCCAGCCTGTGAACTGATGGACTGCAAGCCAGTGAAAGCAAATAGGTGACTGTCTGTATGAATGTTTCTACCTGTGTACGCATGTTAGAACACCTGTGCACAGGCATGTGCATTCGAAATGTGCCATGTGCACGCATGCACACCAAAAGTGGGTGGGATGCATACACATGGAACAGAAGTGGGGGGAAAGGTGGTGACGTTCAGGCATCAGTGCGTGACAGTGTGCCAACAGGGCCGCAGGCCTATGCTGCAAGTGTGTGAAGGCATGTGCGTACTGAGTGTGTGTCTGTGCATGATTGCATGCATGCCAAGACATGCAGGCACCTCTCAAAAAGCTAGGGCATTGCATTTCCCTCCCATTCACCAACTATGGGGGAGCAGAGAGGGGTGCTGTGTGATACAAGTGGAGAGGACAATCTACTCCTTAAGCCATCTCTTCAGGGGCCCACCTCCACAACCAGCATCTGTGGCCTCCAGGGAGTGTGTGTGCGTGTGTGTGCGTGTGTGTGAGTCTGTGTGTGTGTGAGTGATGCCTACACTGGACCACTGACAGGGCACGTCACCAATTTCAGAGCCTGCCACTGGGACCAGATCAACAACTCCTGTTCCTGAGGGGGCCGGGGGGGGGGCATCCCAGCTGGGCGAGAGTGCCCGGGCTCACATGACTGAGCAGCACTGGCACGACTTCTGCTTGCGTCTGCCCTGCCCCTGCTCTTGGCCCTCCCCTTGGTGGGGCACTGCAGGCTGCAGCTGGCACAACGTGGCAGTGTTGGCAGAGGTGGTGGTATAGGTCGGGGCCTCCTGGCTGGGGGCTGCCTGAGGCTTGACGATCCTGGCATTGGGCTGCTGGTCTCCCGTGGAAATGTCTGGAGGGGAGACTGAGGACTTGGCCTCATTCAGTAAAGGTTGTTGCTCAGCATGGAGATTTTCCAAGACTTCGGTCGTCTCTGCTGCTGCTGCTGCTGACCCAGCCAGGCTGGCAGCTCCATCTTCTGTTAGCTCCTGATTTTCCAGTGTTGCAACCTTGTCCAGGAGGGGCCGGACAGGGTCTTGGCTGGATGAGGGCAGAATGTCAGGAACGGCTGGGGCTTGGTCTGGCAGTGTCGGTGTCTCTTCTAAAAGAGATGGGGGAACCAGCTTTTCTGGAAGGGGCTCTCCCACTTCCTGGCCCTTCAGAGAGGTTGGCGTCTGCTCTGCTAGAGTCAGCTGGGCCTGGTCTTGAGGGGACCCTTTTGCTCCCGGGAGATGAGGCAAGGCCTGACTTGGGGGCGATGCCACAATCTGGTCTGGAAGAGATCCTCTCACCTCTGGCAGAGGAGGAGGGGCTGTGCCCTCCAGAGATGTGGGTTTCTGGTCCTGCGGAGCCAGTGGGAGCTGGTCTGGCACAGATGTTAGAGTCTCCCCAAGAACTGATTGTTTAACCTCATCCACAGGGGATGGGACCTGGCCTAGAAGGAGGTTGTTAGCCTCTGGCAGAGAAGGGTTCTGGGCCTCTGGAGATGTTGGCATTTGGTCTTGCAGGGCTACTGGAATCACTTCCGAGGACAGTCCTTCAGCTTCTTGAAGAGCAGTGACTGGATCGGACAGAGAAGGCTGATTAGTCAAAGAGACAGTTATGTCTGGAAGGGATCCTTTAGCTTCCAGCAGAGTTGTTGATACTGGGAGGGGTCTCTCTGTTCCATGCTGTCCTGGAAGAGCTGTGAACTGATCTGGAAGAGGTGACAGCATATGATCTGGTAGAGAAGCACTCTGTTCTTGTAGAGCTGTTGGGATTTGATCCAGAAGTTTCCCATTAGCTTCGCTTAGAGGAGATGGGATCTGGTCCAACAAGGAGCATTTAGCTTCCTGTGGAGAAGTGGTCTCACCCTGTAATAAAGATGGTTTCTGTTCCAGGGAAGAAGATAAATGGTCCTGCAGAGATGGTGGGTTTGGTTCTACAACAGGTTCCTGCAGTGGGGATGGTATCTGAGCTAGAAGAGATTCCTGCAAAGGAGGAGCTGGGTCCAAAAATGTGGACAGACATGGGCTTGGCAACAATGGCAGCACTGGCTCTGGGAACGAACCCTGAAGGTACTGAGAAGATGACAGGGTCTGGTCTGTAAGGGATCCCTTAGCATCTTGCGGAGAAGGGAGCTGATCCTGAAGAGTTAGTGGAATCTGCTCTGGCAGAGATGACGATGGAACTGGATGTAGAAGGAGCAGCTTGGCCTCTTCCAGAGAGTTTGGAACCTTTGTTTCCTGCGCTGGAGGGATCAGGTCTGGATAAGATGGTTTGGGCTGCTCCTGGCAAGACTCCCACCTCTCTCCTCCTTGCCCCAGGACTGTTGCCTCTGATCCCTGGAGCTCCTGCAGCCCCTGCTTCCCAGCTTGATTTTCCTGCTCTTGAGCCACTGGTTCTGCTGCAGGAGCATCACCAGCTGGTAGATCCTGGGCAGGCTCTGGTGTCTTGACATCCTGGTTGGGCAGCTCCTTCTGCCCCACTCCCATCAGAGCCGCCTCCTGGGCCAGGGAGCCCATCTCCGGTTCCCCATCTGCCTCCCGCTTGGGGGAATCAAGGCTGCTAGTCTCCTCCTGCAGGAGCTTGGAGGGACTCCGCTGATCCCAGGAAGTGGGGGACTCCCCATCTGGGCCATCACGGCTGCCAAGCTCACCGTCCAGTTGGCCTTCTGTGGCTCTGGGGGCCTCCTCTTGACCTAAGACACTGCAAAGAGGGCCCGGCCTACTCCACCCTTCACATCCATTCCCCAAGTCGGTGTGGCCCTCCAACTCTTCCTCCTTCCCGATGGATCTCTGTTTCTGCCCAACTGCATCCATGCTGCCCACTTCCTGGCCCAAGTGGTCCCTGATTACCATCTCCTCCACTGCCAGCTTTCTGTGGTGGCCAGCAGGGCCTTCGCTGGGGTCTGAGCTCTGGCAGGCTGACTTCACAGCAGGAATGGCCATGGAGCTCCCCCGATGAGGCTGAACGTCCCCCCCTTCTACAGCCACAGGGCTCACCTTGACGTTCACCTTCTCAGGGCTACATTCTCCACCAAGCACACCTGTGGAGAACAAAAACAACATGATGTCAGATGCTCAGGTCCTCTGATACATTCTTCTTGTTTAAGCTCTGCCAGTAATGCAAAGAAGCATGGCTGAACAAGAAGGCAGACCTCTGGACGACAGCCGGTCCTTGGCCTACGCTCTCTCGGCATATCTACATTACGAAGCCATATTGGTCATATATCGGCTCGATCCATCATGGCTTCCTTCCCAGCCACCCCCCACCCCCAAAACCTGGGAACTGTAGTTTGGTGAGGGTGCCAGAATTCTCAGAGATTCTGACAGGACTACAGTTCCCAGGGGTCCCTGGGAAGAGGGCACAATGATTAAGCCCATTTACACCTGTGGAGCAGATACACCCAAAGAGCAAGGCTAGAATGGAAGCCAGGGCTCCTGCCTGATCCTCTCCCCTT